>NC_084495.1:20630227-21253181 GCF_030035675.1 Rhineura floridana | reverse complement strand
CGATGGAATCTCTGGTGCCAGCCACAGAGGAAAAGTTGAAACGTACAGAAGTACAAGTGCTTAGGGATTTAATATCTCTGATAAATGCTCTGACGACACATATGGTTATGCCGCCTGGGCAACCACAATAGACCCCAGAGCTTCTATTTTTCTGACAGAGCACAATTCATTCCAATCCATGTCAAAGGGGTTTTTGAGAGGCATGTAAGTGGAAGCCATTTGGGCTATTACATAGGGAGAGGTTACTGAAGCAGCTGGGTCTCTTCAAAATGAAAAAGAGAAATGTCTACCTGATTCTGAGCATCGCTGGAGAAAAGCAACACAGACAAAATTGTTTCTTACTAAAATTAAGAAAAGTAAGAGTTGCCTAAGAAGAGGGATTGATTGTTAAACCACTCTGGGAACTGTAGCTCTGTGAGGGGGGTAGGGCTCTCCTAATAACTCCCAGCACCCTTAACAAACTACAGTTCCTATGATTCTTTGGGGGAAGACTCGACTGTTTAAAGTGGCATGATGCTGCTTTAAATGTATAGTGCAGAGGGGGGCGGATGGTTTGCCACTCTGGCTGGGGCTGATTCAAGTTAATTTGCAGGTTCCTATCCCTGCCAACAGGAGATTTATGTACTTTAAAGTTGACAACGAGGACACTGACCTTGTCAAGGATTATCAATACCTTGGCACAGTCATTGACCAAAATGGAGACAATAGTCAAGAAATCAAAAGAAGGCTAGGACTGAGGAAGGCATCTATGAGAGGACTGGAAAAGGCCCTCAAATGCAAAGATGTATTACTGAACACTAAAGTCAGGATCATTCAGACCATGGTATTCCTGATCTCTATGTATGGATGTGAAAGTTGGACAGTGAAGAAAGTGGATAAGAGAAAAATCAACTCATTTGAAATGTGGTATTGGAGGAGAACTTTGAGGATACCATGGACTGCGAAAAAGACAAATAACTGGCTGTTAGAACAAATTAAACCAGAACTATCACCAGAAGCTAAAATGATGAAACTGCGGTTATCATACTTTGGACACATAATGAGAAGACCCGATTCACTAGAAAAGACAATAATTATGGGGAAAACAGAAGGGAGTGAGAGGAAGGCCAAACAAGAGATGGATTGATTCCATAAAGGAAGCCACAGACCTGAACTTACAAGATCTGAACAGGGTAGTTCATGACAGATGCTCTTGGAGGTCGCTGATTCATAGGGTCGCCGTAAGTCGTAATTGACTTGAAGGCACATAACAACAATCCCTGCCTTAATATGAATTATTAATGGATGGTTTCACCTTAAGAATATATTTAGTAATGTAAAGGATTTGTTCAGGCTATTAATATTTGCATAACTATTTAAATGTGTTGAAGTTTTGTAATTGTTAGTGAACTGTCTTGAAACATTGCTCCATTTTGATATGTGCATTTTTCTGCTTTTGTGATCCACATTAGGCATGGTTTTCCATGGGGAAGCAGCATACAAATAGACAGATGATGACAATGAAGACCAGAAAATGGCTACCTAGGTTTTACCACCCCTGATTAGAATGCCTTCCTAAAGAGCACAATGCCACACTGAAAATTTGGTGCATATTTGGCCAACCCCATGGGGCTTCTGCAAACAGTACGGCGCCATGCCTGGGTATGAGGAAACAGCACAACTGCTAAAAAATTCATTTCAAAATCTTCCTAGAAGCTAATAAATTTTACAGCAGTTTCAATCCTTTCTCACTGCAACAAAGGAAAGCTTAGTTCCAGACAAATTAAAAGTAAATTGATTGCCTTAGGGGAATGTATTCAAATATCACTTTTCCATGTTAGAAATCTCTTTCGCTAAAACACCGAGGAAGGGAAAGAGAGATAACGAACCATAGCAATGGTTTGGAAACAGCAAATCATTAAATCCCTGTTTGCAAAACTGGATAGCAATCAGGGGGGAGGGGGATATCAAACTTAAAATAAAATGCAAATATGTCACTGGGGTGCAGGCCTAACATTTGTGTCTGAATTTATGAATAATAAATATGAATAAATAGTAAACATGAAGGGATCAAAACACTGCATTCAGTGTTCACCCACGTTTATCCATCTATTCCAGAGAGCATCTGGACAGCAACCTTATGTTTTGTGAGGGAGGGGGCATTGAGGATGGGAGGGCAAAGAGCCCACTGTACATCTCTTTGTTGAAAAACTTAAGAGGCTGTTCACACCATGTCATTTTTGTTTTGTTTCGTTTTGTTACTAAGAAGTCTCTCCCCGCCATCACCCCTGGTTTGCACTCATGCTGATAAAATATAACGTGTGATCTAAAAGATCATGGAAACAGAGCCCTGTTCAGAAAAAAAAGCTACTTTTCCAACCCAGCTGATTGTTACAAGAGAACTGTAATAATTGATGCCTGAATGTGCTTTCCCCCCATCCTTCCTCCCCGTGTCTTTTTCTTACGTGTCATTTTTTGTAGATTATAAGCTTGAGGCGGGGCTGACTTGCTTCTAATTTTTGTAAGCTGCTCTGAATCATATGATAAAGTAAAGCAGGTAAACAATGACAAAAGAAAAGAGAGAGATACATACATCAGCCTTGATCGATAAGCAATGTTCATCATTCACCGTCTGTAGCTCTGTTCACATCGCTGCACTCGTGTGACAATTTGGTCTACTCTAACAAATCATCCCAAATTCGAACTATATTTTGTAAAAAGAAAAGTGTAGCTTGCTTTTAATTGTTTTGAGAAGTTCCAGGTCCTAGAATATCATAAATCAATGCCTGGAGCTTCTAGTTGAAGCCAGTGCTTGACAACCAATAGCTCAGCAGATTCTAGGATGCTTGGCAAAATTGATCTTCATGAATTCCAATACAAAATGACTCAATCCACATCTCTCAGACTAAATATGGGCTCCTTCTGTGAGGAAGGGCGGGAGATAGTTAATAAATAAATAAGTAAATAAAATATGTGGATCAAAACTTAGTTATCTATCAGCTTTTGCACTTCTGAATGTTCTGACACAGCTCTTGGCTCAAAGAGGTATCAATATGTGTTTCAAAAATACACATTTTTAAGAGAGAAACCCCATTTAGAAATCAGAATATTGCAAAGAGTACATATTAAAATTAGACATCTTTGTTGTGTTATTTTTGGCACCTCCCTGTTAAAAAAAATTGTTCAGGAAAAACAAACCCAGACATGTAATTTTATTCTGTATTTAAAACTTCTTATTTGTATTTTGATAACCTTTATGTCTATTTGCTTTTAAGAATTCTGATTGGTATTTTCTTACACGTATCTTCTTTTGTTTTATGTAAACCACTTAAAGAGAAAATACATATTTATATGCAAAATTTCTCCCTTTTTTTAAAAAAAAAAAAAGACTTGATTATTGCAATGTGCCGAATGTGGGGCTATGCTTGTGCCTGGTCTGGAAGCTCCAGCTGGTGTAAAATGCTGAGGCTAGACTGGTGATGGGGACAGACTGCCACCAGCACATAACTCTGGTGCTGAAAAGCTTGCACTGCCTGCCCATACATTACCAGCCCAGTTTCAAGGTTCTTGTACTAATATAAAAGCCGTTAACAACTTGGAGCCAGGATATCTTAAGTACCACCTGCTCCATACATCCCAGTCCGGTCACTGAGATCTTTGGGGGAGTCTCTGCTGGTGATCCCCCATGGCTCAGAGGCCACATCTCATAATGCATTCAGTGTTGTGGGCAATGCCTATGAAATGCCCTCCCAACTGAGAGGCACTCTCCTTGCTGAACTTCAGGTGCATGACTGAGACTTTCTTGTTCCAGCAGGCACTTTAAGGTATGTTTGGTTTTATGATAAAATTTTATGTTTTCACTGCTTCCTTTTTTGTTGTTTTTGTACACAGCTTAGAAACATGAATAACGAAGTGGTATACAAATGTCTTTAAAAAGGTAAAGGTGTCCCCGCACTTATAGTGCGAGTTGTTTCCGACTCTTAGGGTGACATCTTGCGACGTTTACTAGGCAGACCTTATATATGGGGTGGGATTGCCAGTTCCTTCCCCGGCCTTTCTTTACCCCCCAGCATATGCCGGGTACTCATTTTACCGACCACAGATGGATGGAAGGCTGAGTGGACCTCGACCCCTTTTACCGGAGATTCGACTTCCTCCTTCCGTTGGAAACGAACTCCGGCTGTGAGCAGAGCTTCGGCTGCGTTACCGCCGCTTACCACTCTGCGCCACGGAGGGTCTTCTCTGCGCCACGGAGGGTTTTACAAATGTCTTAAATAAATATTTTTTAAAAAAAATGCAGATTAAAGTGGAAGCAGAACAGACTTATGAGTAAAACACACATAACATGGACCAGGAATAAAATGATTCTTCCATCCCTAGCTTATTCTAATCAACAGAACACTACCTATATCAATTGAGAGAAATAGATTTGAGACAGCGATGCATTTGCAATGCACATGAGCATTCTGGCCCATCTACATTTTACATCTGCATAACAAATCGCGGGAAGCAAGAGCGTCTTTAAGCCTCAGAAGTGAACACACCCTAGGGGTTTGGTTTGGTTTTTCTTTTGCTGGAAAGTTTTACTTATTTTTATTTATCACAAGACGGAATGAAGTCAGCGTACTTGGTTAGCGAACAACCCAGTGCCTAGCCACCCATAGTGAAATGCGAGTCATCCTCTGTGGATGGATCATTGCTCACTCATAAATTAAGAGATTGCCTCTCTTTCTTATCTCCTCACACGGTTGGATGTCAGGAGACAAGATGGGAAGGAATTACAGCATAATATTTCTCACCCTCTCACCCTTCTCCATTTGCTAATAAGGGAACCTCACCCTGCGGACGAAAAGAATCCAGCTATGACTTCCCCTTGAAACATGCTTAGAGGAACACAGGAAGCTGCCTTATACTCAGTCAGACCAGTGGTCTATCTAGCTCAGTATTGCCTACACTGACTGGCAGTGGCTCTCCAGGGTTTCAGGCAGGGGTGTCTCTCAGCCCTCGCTGGAGATGAGGTTCCCACCTGGAACCTTCTGCATGCAAACCAGATGCTCTATCACTGGTCTACATCCCTATCAGAGGATGTAAATAGCTGGGTACAGTGACAATACTGTTCACAGCCAAGTGGGAACTTTTTATTTTCCTTTTGATCAGACAATCTGAGCTGTTTCAGCCCCCAAAATTATCTTCCCCTTTACTTGGAAATGGACAGAGCTTGGGCAAAACAAGCAGGAGTTCACAAGGGATTCTTTTAATGAGGAATGGGGCAAGGGGAGAGAAGAGAATTTGAATTACACTAACTTATTAAACAACCATCAAACAGGCCCACGGTTTGCAAATGCAGCTTGGCAAAAAAGATTTCCCTGCTGTATTCATCCAGCTAAACATAAACAGGCTGGATCCGCAGCTTGCGGAAATCAGTGTAAGCCCATCATAAAGCGATGGAGCTGTGCCCATTTAGACCAGGTATGGCGCAATCTCATTGGCCTTTTTCTCCTCGCCTGTATAGCCATTAATAATTTCATTCCTTCTCGGTTACTGTACTCCTGTAATGTATGAAAACTGACACCTATGGTTACTTACATCCAAGATAACTTGGCCAGATAAATAGGAAACAAAGGGAAAGAGCAGCTCCTCCAGCTGTAAAAATAATAAGAAAAATAGTCTGTTTCAGCAGGCAGGATGCTAAGCCTGGACCTGGGTTCAAGTCCCCCATCGTCAGCTATGGACTTCAGCAATTCATTGGGCGACTTCCAATAAGTCACTCTGGTTTAGCCTCAGTTGCCTATTAGTAAAATGTAAATGACAACTCAATGAGTAGACAGAATCTGATATTGTAAGGCAGTAGTTCCCAAACTTTTTTTTCCCCATGGACCGCATGAAAATTGCTGAGGGTCTTGGCGGACTACTTAATCATTTTTCTGCCTGTTGTAGGAATTACAGGTTCCATAGAATTCAAACTGCAATAGAATATAAGAAATCAAACAAGAAATAAACAATTAAAATCAATATGAATAGTCAGCACGATAGGCATGCCATCTCTCATCTTCAACCACAAATCCACAGATACGCCATGAACCATTTGAATGAAGCTCATGGACCACAGTTTTAGGGACCCCTGTTGTAATGGATTTGCTGGTGGTGATGCCTCCAGCAGCCATTGGCTGTGCTGCTCTGAGGTCAGAGATATGAGTTGGCACCTCTGCTTGACACTGCCAGCAACACAGGGACCTGGAGAGAAACGTGGTTTGCATGCAAAATTGTCCTAGATACAATTCATGGCATCTCCAGTTTAAAAATGACTGAGAAGCAGATGACTGGAAGGAAAGACCTTTGGCAGGGATTCCAGAGAGCTTCTGCTAGGTTGGTGATAACAGATTGGATGGAGAAACAGTATGACCAAGTATGATGCAGCTTCCTATGGTCCTGCTATTAGAAAAGTCACTTAAATAACACAGATAGTGTCCCAAAAGATAAATCCTGATAACACTTGACACAGCAAACAGAATAAAACTGTATAATTTGAGGAAAAAGGAAAAGAGGTTTTGTATTTCTTAGGACAAGCCTTGTACATAGCAGGGAGACATACAACCAAAAATATAGATTAAAAACTCCCTCAGAACTACACAGCCAATCAGAGCACATGCTACCTCAGCAAAGAGCATGCCACTCTGCCTGGTTGCTAAGGAACATTTCCATCCATCTCCCTATTCACTAGTTGACTTCAACATTAACAGAATTAACCCTTAAGTTATAAACTGAATGATCCTTGCTGTTGCACTTCCAACACCTGCAACATAGCAGATCGACATAGCAGATCGACACAGTAAGGAAAAAGAAGGACCAGGTGGGAAATGAGAGAGGAGAGAGGTGGTGGCAGTAGGAAAGCAACAGCTATCTAAAGCAAGGAAGGGGACTTTGTGGCCCTTCAGTTGTTGTTGGACTCCAACTCTCATCAGCCCATCACCACGTTCAACAATTGGGGATGATGGAAGTTATAGTCCAACAACATATGGGTTCTCCATGCCCGATCTAAAGCAGTCTTGCAAGCTTCCACCCATCTGGAAGTGCCATGATCATACCTGTCCATCTTCATACAATTGGAAAGAAAAATATTTAGCCCTGATATTCTGAAAGAATGGAAGGGGGAGGGCTGTAGCTCAGCTGCAATGTGTGTGCTCTGCATGCAGAAGGCTCCCAGATTCAGTCCCTGCATCTCTGGGAAGGGCTGTGAAAGACCTCTGTCTGAAATCCTGGAGAGCACAGACAATGCCTAACTAGATGTACCAACTGCATAAGCTTCTTATGTTCCCCTAAGACTACCCTGGATTGGGTTCCTTCAGAGTACAGGTTGGAATCACATGACTGAAGGCTCCCTCATATTTACAGTGAAAAGAAAAACTCAGTTCATATAAAGAATACTAAATGCCCAGCAGAAAGATTCGAGGCTAGCTTTCTTCCTGATATACTTTTTATGTATAAATGTTTTCTCTCCTTGGAGAAACATTTATTCATCCAAGGTATACACGCACCCACACCCACAGAAAGAGAGAGAGAGAGGGTCTGGAGACACATTCAGAAACAGTTCACCATGTTTGTCTAAGCAAGGTCTTAGACACATCATTGAGGTGGTGGCTGCGGGTTGAAGAAACTGTTATTCCCAACTGTACTAGTGTGAGCCAAAAACACAGGTAGTGCCAGTACCCTGTTTTCAAGGTCCCTGGGCAAGATGCCCTCAGTGGGCACCCCTTCCTCCCTGAGCAGGCCCATATCCTCCTTGCGTTGTCACCATTGTCCATTTGCTTGCCCTTTTCCCGTGACCAACGTAAGAGGGTGAGGCAAACAAAGGCTGCTTCTCCTTCACATCCCTGTCACTGCTTGCACACTCAAGTGGTCCCTCCAGATGTCCTTTTAATTACGCATTCATAATGATATGTGCTCATGGTGCTATCCGGGCGGTCACATGCAACCCCGCTTTCAAATCTGTTCATGCTTGCCAAAGATTGGGGGTGCTCACCTTGCTTGTTTCCAGTCATCCCATAACTTCCTGCTGAACTCCCATAACTTCCCGCTGAACTCCTGTAACTTTTTAAACCACAAACATTCCGGTTTATTTTTGTCCCGCTTTTGTGGCACTAGAGCTCCTCCAGACAGCAATCAGGTGGTAGCCTTGGGAAAGCATCGCAGAACACATTAAAGCAGAATAAATCCACCACTGGAAATGGAAATGGACTGCCTTCGATCCCGACTTATGGCGACTCTATGAATAGGGTTTTCATGGTAAGCGGTATTCAGAGGGGGTTTACCATTGCCTCCCTCTGAGGCTAATCCTCCCCAGCTGGCTACGGCCTGCTCAGCTTGCCACAGCTGCACAAGCCAGCCCCTGCCTTGCCCGCAACTGCCAGCTGGGGGGCAACTGGGCTCCTTAGGACTCTGCAGCTTGCCCACGGCTGCACAGGTGGCAGGGCGTGTAACCCCCGAGACACTCTCTGTGGGAGTGATCTTTAGCTGGCCCTTGACGCCCAGGAGACACGAGCGGGGATTTGAACTCACAGACTCTGGACTCCCAGCCAGGCTCTCCTCCCCACTAATGCTCTATTATTGTGCCAAGAATATGATGCAGAATACACTTGCAATAAAACACTGGTCTGGAGGGGCCAGAAGAGGACAGATGAAGAGGCAGTGACAGGGAGGAGGAGAAACAACAACACAAGGGAGCTCCAGAGGTTGACAGCAGTAAGGTAACGGGTACCCACCAATGCTGACTCCAGATGTCAACACTGATCCTGATCACAGCTCTCACACTCCTTAGCTCAGACCCAACATCAGCTGGCTCTTCTTCATTGCGTCTTACCCTCAGCGAGACAGCTAAACCATTTACGTACCTAATAGGATATTCAGTACCAAACCCATTGTCACCAAGTCCGCTTGCATTAAGAAGGTGAGCTTTAAGAAGGGGGATGAACTCAATAATCTGATAGGGCTTTTTCATCTCTATCCATTATGATTCTATAGTTTGCATACCCAATTCCCATTAATGCTAATAGGAGTTACTCTATTGCACACCATAAGAGAAGAATACAGGCCTTTTGACTTCATTACAGAAAGTTAAAATTCATTACCACGGGATACTGAGGGATTGCCCTAAATACTCTCTCTTTGTTACATATTTCCTAGTTAATGCGACCATCTGAGTGTACTGTACCCTGCTGAGTAGGAAACATTTTTGAGGCTGTTTAAAACACATTCTCCACAACTGGAAGCAACTCTTTTGTCTCCATTTATGCCTTTGACACCTGCTGCCTTCCGCTTAATGGGACCAGAGCAGATAAAAGCAAATTAATCCAAACGGTGACTTTTTCTATCCTATTGTTAAATCTCACAGAGACAAATTCAAGTATTCCTCGTCTCCCTGCGATTCAATGCAAGCCATGCATTCAAATCTGGAGCTGCAACAATGAATCCAATTATTAGAACATCCTATTCAAAATTATGCGTCGATCAGAAAATGGCTGCTTGAGTATTCTCATAAAAAAATAGCAAAACACAGACATTACCAATGTGTGTGTGGTGATGGTGGTGAGGAATGAGAGGAGAGATTCCAAGGCATATCTGTGCAGCAGCGGGACATAGTTTGCACTGGAATGAACTGGAATCAACTTCAGTAGTGCAGTGGTAAATTCAGAAGTGCAGGGTCCCTTCATGACAGTTACAGCCAAGCCCCTCCACCGTTTTTTGCTGCTAGGTTGATAATGAGATCCTTGCTAATGCCATCTCCCACAACAGCCATCCCTAGGAGCCAATAAGCATGAAAATGAAGAGTGTTAGCTACTGAAAAGAGTCTTCTCAGTGTCTGACTCACTCTGATTGGCTTCAATCACCAGAAAAGGAAAAGGAGGCATGTTAAAAGACTCTTTTCAGTGGCCAGCACACTCCCTTTCATGCTGACTGGCTGGTAGGATGCTGGAGACAGAGCTCTTGCTGGCACCTTGCTCCCAAAAAAGTGGTATCTAAGACACACACCCCCAAGACCCTGGACAATTATATGCCTGTGTGCAGAAAATCTTGTTCAGAAGACTTTCTCTCCAAACACCTTCATGCTCTCCAACTGGAAGCTGGCACTTCAATAGCTTTTTTATCAACTATAAGGCAGTGTAAAAAAATCTGTCCAAAAGCTGGTGGAGTAAACAAGAGCAGAGATGTAGTAGTGACTAGGAGCTATACTTAGCTAGAATGACAAACGGCTTCAAATCCCTGCTCAGCCATGAGTAGGATGAGCAAGAATTTTGATTCGGTTCACATTTCAAGCTGAAGTAATCAAATTTGCATTTTCCAGAACAAGATGAGGACTGAAACGATGCCATCCTTTTGAAGTTTGCACTTATTCAAATTTTGCAGTGCAGTTCGCCAACCAAACAGAGTTTATAAAAATGCATGTTAGGGGAAAGTGTGTGTAAAAACGAATACATGAGCGAAAATAACATGCAAAAATGTATTTCATGATGAGAAATGGCTTGCAAAAATGTGTACATTAGTCTACACTGCCTATAAAACTGTGTTTATTAGGATAAATTCACAGTATAATGCTGGGGAATTTTCATGAGGATCTTTTAAAAAACAAAATCACAAATTTCTGCAAAAATGTGGACAACTGAATTTAAGAATGGAAAAATGAGAAACTGAGAGACCCAAAACTGACAGATCTTTCCATCCCTAACTATAAAGCTCACTGAGTGGTCTTGGGTCAGTCAGTCATTCTCTCATCCCAACCTACGATGGCTGTGTCCTACTTAACAGAGGACAGTCCTCCATCAGAAGAGCTATCTGGTCAAAGCCCCGTTTGAAGACGGCAGCAGGGCTCAAGTTGCCAACCAGCAGGTAGCACCTGGGCAGGAGACTGAACAGCAGGTGTAGGGAAACTTTGGCCCTCCAGATATTGCTGAACTACAACGCCTGTCATCCCTGGCTATTGGCTATGCTTGCTAGAACTGATGGGAGTTGTAGTTCAGCTACATCTGGAGAACCAAAGGTTCCCCATTCCTGCTGAACAAGGGACACTGGTTACCAGGTCATAGTCTTTCCCCCCGTGTGAGGAGCTGCACAGTGCCTCTGCCCGTGCCCCCATTTAAACTCTTTGTACGTCCAGGCGAGTTCTAGAACACAGCTATAGTTACAAAGTGATAACTCAACTAAAAGCATGAATATTTGTTCCTGTCTTTTTACATATTTATTTTTATTTATTTCACAAGATTAATATACCATTTAATTTTTTTTAAAAAAACCCTCAGTTTACATAAAACAAGCTAAATTATTTATGTACCAGTAAAATCACACTTAAAACAAGTTGACATAATAAAATGTATCAAAATATAGATAAAATCAACAGTTTGAATAACAAATATATGGAATGAAATTGCATGTCTGGGTGACATTCCCTAAACAAAAATGTTTTTAGCAGGCATCAAAAACAGTATAACACCCACCTAGTATCAGTGGGCAGGGAGTTCCAAGGTGTAGGTGCCGCCACACTAAAGGACTGCTTCCTCGCATGTGCAGTATGAACATGATCTAGCACTTGTACATAGTGGTCAAGTGGGCATATATCCTTAAAGCAAACTGGTCCCAAGCTGTTGAGAGCTTTATATACTAATACTAACACCTTGGATTTGGTCTGGTAACAATCAGCAACCAGTGCAGATCTCTGAGCAAGGGTGCAGCATTCTGTTCTAATGAGGGATGTAAGAAGGCAGCAGATTCCATCCCATCCTGTGTTTGTGGAAATCAGCACTTTTTCCATTACACCACAGTTCAGCTTCCGTTAAAATCGAGTTGTTTGTCTCTCTATCCATGATGGCTGAAATGAAGGTACTTAATTATACAGCCACAAGAGTGGCTGTATACTATAGCCAGCATGGATTTTTCGCATTCAGCAAAGTTAAATTAAAAATACACCCATGCCATTTTGCTGCTTCCCATAAGCACATTTCAAAACAAAACCTTTCGAAACTTATAGTCCTGAACTCAGAAATGCTTGCTTAACAACTCTCTCAATTTGGCAAGCTACACAGCAAATGGATTGGACTGCGAAAGACCAACCCAAATTGTGTTTGTATTTTGACAAATTTGTAGAGCAGTACAATATCTCAGAGAGGAGGTCAGGTCTCCTGCTCCCCTGGTGCATTCACTATAGCTGCCAAGTTCCCTGCTTTTTAAAGGTTGATAGAAATAACTGTTGGCTATAGGTACGTTATTAAACCGCAAGGGTGTGTGTTTTTTTGCCTATTAATGAATTAAATAATTAAGTTCAATAGATTTCAATGGAAGGGAAACATAAAAAACAATGGAGAAAATAATATAATTATTTACACAATGCTTGTGGACTAAAAAAAAAAAGTGAATACCGCTCATATTTGCATGCATAATTTAGGTTCCTGACCTCAGATGAATATGAGAACTGTAGCAATTTCCACTCTAATTTCCATTTCTGATGGAATTCTCTGACATCCCTAGTTCTAGGTGCAGTTTCTGAATCAAGTGGAAAGGAATCCCTCCTTGAAGTGACTAATGCAAGTGTGGGGAACCTTTAGCCCGCCAGACATTTCTGATCTCCAATTCCCATCATCCCTGGCCATGCTTTCTGGAGCACTGTAGTTCAGCAACATCTGGAGGGCCAGAAGTTCCTTACTCCTGAACTAATATCTGAACTACTGTGGTCAAGCTGTCCCAGTCCAGGAATGGCCGCACCTGCCATACCAACCAAAGCTGATAAAAGGAGCTCCTGGCCACTGAGACCACCGAGTGTGAATTCCTGACTGTGACAAGATTCGGACCAGGGACTTACTCAATATTCCTCCTCTTACACACATAGAAAGCTGCCTTATACCAGGTCAAGCTAATTGGCCGCTTTGTCCAATACTGTATACTTGACTGGGAATGGTTCTCCATCATAGGTCTTTCTCATCACAAGGGCCTGAACCTAAGAACATAAGGCAAGGCTGCCAGATCAGGCCATTGGCCCATCTAGTCCATCATCCTGTTCTCACAATGGCCAACCAGATGACTATGGGAAGTTCGCAAGCAGGACCTGAATGCAAGAGCACTCTCCCTTCCTGCAGTTTCCAGGAATTCATAAGCATACTGCTCTGACAATAGAGGTAGAACATCGCCTGGGACCTTCGGTATAAAAAACATGTGCTCTCCCACTGACCTACGGCTGTCACTCCCCAACTCTTCGTAAAGACACTCCACCAGCCCTGTATTTGCTCACCCGGCCCAGTAGTCAATAAAGGCGACATTTCATGCTCGGAATGAAGGCTACCATTTCCCACGTCTCCCAAAGGCGAGAGCATCAACTTCATAATGGACCAAACAGTCAAAAGTGTATTCATGGCACCGTTCAATGGCCCTGCCTATTGGGACCTGGCAGCCTCCACCTAACACTGGCCCTCTGTTGTCCTTCATGTAAATATTGTTGGGATGACAGCCAAGGCAGGGGAGGGAGTGCCTCTCCAAGCAAGATGGGAACCTCTGGTGTCAGAATCAGTCAGCCTGACTAATGAGACCTCCTGCTTGCCAAATCCTACAGTCTTGCTCTGTCTATTCCGGCCATTGAATATGCTCAGAAGCTCCATGGCTCCAGGCCAACAGTCTACAGATCCCAATCAAGAATCAATAGCTTAAGTGTAAGTGATGGCATAGGGGAAAAGAGCACCAAGTGTTCCTTTCCTTTTACTTTCAGCAGCTTCGGTTGCCGTTATGGCACTAGTGGGAACACAAGCAAGGACTTAATTAATCCTAACACAGAATGTACCAACCACAGGGCAAAAAAACAACAACCAAAAAACCCCAAAAGGAGCTATTCTGGAGTCATTAGAAAGTGCTGGGTGAGAGAACTGGCAAGGTTTTCAGCTGCGTGAAGGTAGCTCCCATTTATGAAGGGAAGTCAGGGGTCTTCTTTCAGGCAATGTGCATGAGAAAGGAGGTGAACGCTGTTAGCTACTTCTGAATTATCACACTTCATTTAGGGTAGTGGCCATAGCTCAGCATAGTGCAAGTGTGAAGGACCTCTGGGTGGTATTCCATGCTAGTCCTACTCAGAACAAGAAGGCAGAGCAAGTTGCCCACTCGGAGGTGTCCGTAGTCTAGCAACCTTCAACCAGGCTCACTGCTTTCTTCACGGGTCCCAGACACTGGACCAGAACACGACATTCCTATGTATTTGGGTATGTAGGGCAGGGCAGCTAGAGTTAACCTCTCTGTGCATGCCTTTTCCATCCCACAAAATGCAACATTTGGCATCACACTTCAAGATGCATGAGCAGGTGCTAGATGATTTGGGACAGCTTTGGACAGCTCAACATGTAACATGCTGCGTAAGAAGAGAGCCAATGAGGTGGTTCTGATGACTGCCTTCCTTCTGCAAAGAAGCTAAGTAGAACGGCAGATTTCTGCCACCTCCGATGGGCCACACCTGTTGATTACTAGATCTCATTACATAATTGGTATTCTTTTTGTATTTTTCAAGCTATTTTGGAAATATGGTTGTGACTGATCTATTGTATGCATTGGTTTTCTATTGTATAGTTCTTATGCAATATGTTCTTTTGAAATACGTTTTACAATATGCTGTTTACCACTTTGGGAGGCCTTTGGGCCAAAAAGTGGTATGTAAATAAACTATACCATACCACTGAATTTAATAGACATGACCAACTAAGGTTCATTAATTTCAGTGGGCCTACTCTAAGTAGGACTTAAGCCAAATACAATGTTTTGGCCCTCCAGATGTTGTTGAACTACAACTCCCATCAGCCCCAGCAAGCATGGCAAATGGCGAGGGATGATAGGAGTTGCAGTTCAGCAACATTTGGAGGGCTCAAAGGGTCCCTAGACCTGGTGCAGAGCACAGAAGGTTTCAGTTTTATCCTCTCCCCCATGCTATTTAACATCTATGTGAAGCCGCTGGGAGCCATCATCAGGAGTTTTGGGCTGCAGTGTCACCAATATGCAGATGACACTCAGCTCTATCTCTCATTTAAGTCCTCACCAGAGGTGGCTGTGGTGTCCAAGTGCCTGGAGTCTGTTAGTGGATGGATGTGTGAGAACAGGCTGAAGCTAAATCCGGATAAGACCGAGGTGTTACTCGTGGGTGATAAGAGAAGGTTGGGAGACATCGACTTGGTGTTTAACAGGGTAAGATTGCCCCTGAAGGATCAGGTCTGCAGCCTCAGGGTCATTCTTGACTCCCAGCTGTCCATGGAAGCTCAAGTTTCAGCAGTGAGCAGGGCAGCTTGGTATCAATTACATCTGATACAGAGGCTGCGACCCTACCTTCCTGTACAGCTTCTCCCGTGAGTGATACATGCCCTGGTCTCCTATCGCTTAGACTATTGTAATGCGCTCTACGTGGGGTTACCCTTGAAGACGGTCCGGAAACTCCAGCTGGTGCAGAATGCGGCGGCACGCTTGATTACGCATAGCCGTCGCCGGGAACACATCACTCCGGTGTTGATAGATCTTCACTGGCTACCAGTGGTTTACCGGGCCCAATTCAAGGTGTTGGTATTGACCTTTAAAACCCTATACGGTTTCGGCCCGGTTTATCTAAAGGACCGCCTCCAGTATCACCAAGGGAGCCTCCTTACAAGATCAGCCACGCAGGATCTCCTCTCGCTCCCACCGGCCAAAACAGCTCGGCTGGTGCGGACCAGAGAGAGGGCGTTCTCAGTAGTGGCTCCCACCCTCTGGAATTCCCTCCCCTACGATCTTCGACATGCTTCCTCCCTGATGAGTTTTCGACGAGCGTTAAAGACCTGGCTCTTCAGGCAGGCCTACAGGAACTATGAGCTAGATTAGTTTGTAATGTTTTAACTGATGTTTTGATGTTAGTTTTAATTGATGAATATGGTTGCATTTATTGTATTGTACATTGTACTTGTTGCTGCTGTAAGTCGCCTAGAGTGTCCAAAAATTGGACAGATAGGCGACTAACAAATTAAAGTTTATTATTATTATTAGTTTTAGTCCTCAGCATCTTCAGTTAAAAAGCATCTTAAGGCACAGGCAGTGGTTGCTACATGTTAGTGGGGCAGTGAAATCTGCTCTGGGTTTTAATCAAACTTTTAAGGAGCTGCCCAAAGTGCTGAAACCTATTCCCAAAGGAGGTCCAGCACCTTGGACAGCTCTGAAAGTTTGGACTAAAACCCAGATTGGATTCTATTTATTTATTTATTTTATTAAATTTCTATACCGCCCCATAGCCGAAGCTCTCTGGGCGGTTCACAACAATAAAACATCAATATACAATATACAATAAGCCACAAAGAAAACAATTTAAACATACCAAACTACAAAAACACTAGCATACTAAAATACTGAAGTGTGAAAATATTAAAATGTTAAAAAGTTAAAGTATTAGCTGTTAAAATGTTAAAATGCCTGGGAGAAGAGGAAGGTTTTAACCTGGCGCCGAAAGGATACTAATGTTGGCGCCAGGCGTACCTCGACAGGGAGATCGTTCCACAGTTCGGGGGCCACCACTGAGAAGGCCCTTTTTCTTGTTGCCATCCTCCGAGCTTCCCTCTGAGTAGGCACCCGGAGGAGGGCCTTCATGTTGAACGAAGTGTACGGGTAGGTTCATATCGGGAGAGGCATTCCATCAGGTATTGTGGTCCCAAGCCGTGTAAGGCTTTATAGGTTAAAACCAGCACCTTGAATCAAGCCGGAAACATATAGGCAGCCAGTGCAAGCGGGCCAGAATCGGTGTTATATGTTCGAACCGCCTGGTCCCTGTTAACAATCTGGCCGCTGCATTTTGCACGAGCTGCAGTTTCCAAACCGTCTTCAAAGGCAGCCCCACATAGAGCGCATTACAGTAATCTAATTTAGAGGTTACCAGAGCACGAACAACTGAAGCGAGGTTGTCTCTGTCCAGATAGGGGCGTAGCTGGGCCACCAACCGAAGCTGGTAGAAAGCGTTCCGTGCCACCGAGGCTACCTGAGCCTCAAGTGGATTCTACTGCCCCACTGACATGGAGCCGCCAGCCACCACTGGCTGCAGGGCAAGAAAAGCCCTCTGTCTGAGACCTTAGAAATCTGCTGCTACTTGGAGTAGGGCAACACCTGTCTAGACGGACTGATTGTCTGACCCAGTGTAAGAAAGCTTCGTGCACTCATACACAGTGGCGCCATCAGGACAGGACTTTGGGGCAGGAATCTAGGGCCCAATTGAGCAGAATGAGCTGGAGGGGCTCCCAAACAGAGCGAGACCGGCTTACCGCATTTTGAAGGAAGTGTAGTGACTGTTAAATAAGGCCATAAGACCATTAAATGCAGCGTCTAAAATTAGCTACCTGTACTGTGCTCACAGGCCCATACTACATCCAGAATATATAGACAGCAAAATTCTGATAGGGCTCTAAAAACCAGGCACTTAGATGTAAGGGGTAAAATAGCACATAGAATCCCAGGAGGTTGTCATATACCAGCTCAGATCCATCTAGCCTGGGATAATCTACTCGGACTGGCAGTGGGTCTTGCAAGATTTACCCTGGAGAGAAGATGATTAAGAAGTGATCTGATGACAGCCATCTTCAAATATTCAAAGGCCAATCCACAGATGGAGCATATTTGTATTTTATTGACCCAGAGTGTGTGTGTGTGTGGGGGGACCTACAGCCTATAGCCAAATCTCAAAGGCCTCTGCAAACAATCCGTTCAAACTGCTGGCAAGACTAATCTGTCTCTCCTGTAACTGCTTGCAGGGCAGGAAGAGGGGAGAAAGAAAAGAAAGAGGAAAGAGGGTGTGGTAGCCCTGGCCAAATTGGCTTTGGTTCCACCCACGGTTGGCTTGGGCCTTGCCCATCACTGGCATGTGGTATTGCCAAGGGACTCAGTTCATCTGGCACTCTGCACATGCCCCAGACCTTTTCCTTCAGCTTTGTCCAACTGGTGAATATGCAGTGAGTGCATACCCATTCCAAGTGCAGAGAAGAAGTAACCCTTTGCATGGCCCTCACTGAAAAGAGGTTACTTGCACTCACAGGACTGAGAGGTGCAAAAACTCTGAATGTTTTGATATTGCCAAATAACGTACCTGGTCATTTGTCAACTTCCAGCACGTGCACAAGTCTCAATTTGGTCCTCATTAGCCCTGCTGAGAACAAAAGCCTCTTTCTAACTAGTGCTGCCACATCTGTAACTTAATTAGTGGTCATTTGCATTTCCTATGAATAGGCCCTAGTTCTCACATGGGGTATTTCTCTCTCTGAAGTCCAAATACGGTATGGACTTGGGACACTAGCCCCAATTCTCTCTTGCACCCTAATAATAATAATGTACTGCCTTCAAGTCAATTCTGACTTATGGCGACCCTATGAATAGGGTTCTCATGGTAAGTGGTATTCAGAGGGGGTTTACTATTACCTTCCTCTGAGGATGAGAGGCAGTGACTGGCCCAGGGTCACCCAGTGAGCTTCAGGGCTGTGTGGGGATTCGAACCCTGGTCTCCCAGGTCGTAGTCCAACAGCTTAACCACTACGCCACACTGGCTCTCCTCTTGTCCCCTAGGATCCATAGCAAAAAGAAGTGCATTATTGTATTTACAGTGGCTCAGCCAATTTACCCATGGTTTCAAAGCATTTTCTTCTGCCTCCACCGGGCTGACTGTAGCCAACTACAGTATTTGTCTTACTTACAGTATCCCCTCCCCTCAGGAAGCTGTATCTTTTCTGCTATCCCTACCCACAAACCACTGTTTTCAATCTGTCCAGTTCTCCCACCCTATAATGTGCCACAGCTGAAGTCCACATGATCTCATGGTATCTCCACAAGAATGAACTATTCCAGCCCCAGCTAGATCCCTTCCTTGACTCTTCAGTCCCATTCTCTTGCCTCTTTCTATGTATTTTTCTAAAGTTAGTTAAGGACCACATGTTAAGCTCATCTATTCTTAAGCCGTATTGGAAGTGTTCTGAAAACCCAAGCTGTTATTAGAAATATAATTCTACAGCAAAAGGTGTTTGTTGAATTGGTGAAGTCTAGAATGAAGCACAACAGCTAATCACAGTCTGCAGGCGCTGAGAGGCAAGCTGTGGAATATGTCCACAAGACTTGTGCTTAAAGTGAGCTCCTGATTGTTCCCTTGCATGTGGAGCTCACTGACAGCGCCAATCAACATATTGGTGCTGACAGCAAGCCCCACTGGGATCAGCTGCACTAAGGAGTCTCCCACTGGGAACTCCCTAGTGCAATTTGCTGTCAGTGCCAATCAACCTACTTTGTCTGTTTGCAGGCCTGGTTTGGATTCAAGCCACGCCTGCAAATCAACTTCAAAGGGGCTCACTGTAACCGCCTGATCAGCTCCAGCCACCAATCAGTTGGCTAGTGGAACAGACTGCCTCAGAAGGAATGATGCAACACCAAATTTCCTGTGTTGACGGGTTGGACTAGATGACCTTGAAAATCCTTCCAAGTCTATGACTCTAAAGTATAATAGTGATGATCCCTTCGCTACGCTCACTGTTCCAGGGGGAGCCATTGTAAGGAAGGGTCATAGCTCAGTGATAGAGCATCTGCTTTGCAATCAGAAGTTCCCAGGTTCAATCAACAGCATCTCTAGATAGGGATGGGAGAGACTGAACCCCTGGAGAGTGCTGCCAGTCAGTGTAGAATATACTGCTGCCAGTAGAATATACCCCTGCTGCCAGTCAGTGTAGAATATACTGAGCTAGATGGACCAAAGGGTCTCATTTAGTACAAGGCAGTTTCTTGTGTTCCTAGATGCTGCAACTAGCAAGGCTTTTTCCAGCTTAACTCAGGCCAAGTCATAACAGCATAATGCTGGATCATACCAAAAAACACCTATTCCAACATTCTGTTATCAGCATTGGTCAGCCTGGATGCTCCTGGGTGCTCACCAGCAGGAAGTGAAAGTAACATTGGTGTTAGTCCTTAACACTGTGTATTGATTGTGCAAGGACTGCAACACAAACAATAAATCTTTGGTGGGGTACATTTTACCTGCCAGACTAGGGTGACCATGTGTCCTACATTACAATGGTCAGTCCTCCACTTGAACGGCTGTCAGAGAACAATCCTCTACTCAAAGGTGTCCTCCATTTGAAGGGCTGTGCAGTCCAAGTCCAGATTAAAATAAAGAACCCTAAGAAAGGCAAGGGGGGCTTGAAAGTTGCCCATCAATAGTTAGCATCTGGATGTATAGGAACATATACACAGGTTATACACAGGTCACCTGGTCTTCCCCACTGGAGATGTATTGCATTTTTGTTTAAAATATAGCCATTATTTCTAAATTTGCACATAAATCAGCACATGCAGGTTGTGGTCAAATCAGTGTCCTCATCTGACTTTTTTGGCAACACCTTTCCTCTTTTTTGGCAATGCACCAATGGCCACCCTACGCCAGACAAATGTTGCCGCAGCTATGGAATATTACTTCTACCGAGTGGGAGAGACCTGAACTGCTGTTGTACAAGGGAAAGCCTGCAAAGAGCTTGCCGTAGGGTCCTTGGAGTTGGAGGCAATTCAGAGTTGAAAGCTCTTTGTTGCCTGAAGGAGGCACAGTAAGGAGCAAGGTGCTGATCAGGCAGGAAAACCTGATGTGATTGGTCTCCCTCACATGGTCAGAAGAATATTAAAATGCAACCAGTGGCTTAGGGGCATGTTATGGAGATGCAGCTCCCATCATTGGGAGGCCAAGTATAAAGGTTGGGGACATTAGAACCAGAAGGAGGACCTGTACTGTTGAATGCAGTTTTAATGATTGAACTCTTACAGGCCATTGGTACTGGCAATGGAGATGTCCGGGCGCCCAGCAGTAGGTGGAGACACAGCCAATGACAGGCAGAGTCAACTAACTGAACCTGAATCTAGTGAAGTTTTAACTTGCCTAATATTTTGATACATCTTATGATTTGTTGTACTGACTTGCATTCTGGTATTTCGTGCTTATTGAGTTGCTGTTTTCTCTTTTGCTGTTAGCTGCTTTGTGCTTCCCTCTGGCAGGAAACACTGGACAGAATCAAGAAATGGAGGGAATGGAATTCAAGAGGTATGCTGCCTCTGTCTATGGAAGTTCCATTCAGCTAGCATGATCCAGCTTTTTCTCGGTGCAAAGTCTGATTTTGATTGTTTTAAAACAGAATGACTTAGTAGAGAGCACGCACACAGTTCTGATTAAAGGTCTGTAACTTGTCCTTCTTGTATGATCTTGAGTGCACATCTGAACGTGCTCAAGCCACTCAGCTTAGCCTCAATCTGGAGTCTAGAAAAGAAGGCTGCCATATAAGAAATAAAATTCAAAAAGCCACTGGAGAGATCAAACCTGAACCTGGGAAACTCATGAACGCACTTGTTTAAATGGAAAGCTGGGCGTGGGGGTTGCTCTGTCTGAGCTCACCACAGGCCTTCTCCCTGATCTACCCACTTAAGGAATCAACAGGAATTTTAATACTGGGGAGAGATGACACCATCACATTCTGGGAACAGCAGGAGTTAAAATATACTCTCAGAAAGGATCCTAGCTGGAGATGGTGAATATTTTAAGCTTGCATTTAGTTCTTCTGTATGCAACACCAGCCAGATTCTCCATTTGAACTCAGAGGTAAAGTTTCCTCTTCTGAATGGGCAAATGAGGCCCCGTAGAAATTCTGCGGGAGCATCTCCATGGGTAGTCTTCCCGACGCCTCCTCCCTGTCTGGCGCACACAGATGCAACGCCTGCCTCTTGTCACTATGCAGTCTAGTCATTTAGAAAACACTTAGCCATGCAGCAGGCAATGGAATTTAAAAAAACATTAAACTTCAGAAGGGGACTGGGGGGGCATTCGAACTTTGACAAGCTGCGTCAGATGCTAAGTATAATTAATTAAATTGGATGAGGCACAAGGGGGACAAGACAGGGGAGGATGGCAAGCTGGAATCAGGATGGTAATGCATTAATGTCGTGTGTGTCATTTAGCAAAGGAAATAAGTACAGTTGTTGTAGCAGTGCAAGAGACAAAGTTAGGGGAAATGTAGATTTCAGAGGGATGCCTGACAGGAAAAAGAAGCCAGTTGGACACTGAAAAGAGAAGGAAATAAGAAAAATAAAAAGAGGAATAATAATTAAAAAAAAACAAGTAATGAAGCATATTATAAAAAGCCTGCAATGAGGCTACAGGGGCAAATAGCTCAGTGGTAGAACAAATGCTTTGAATGCAGAAGGTCTCAGGTTCAATCCCCAGCATCTCCAGATAGAGCTGGGAATAGCCTCTGCCTGAAACCCTGGAGAGCTGCTGCCAGTCAGTGTAGACAGTACTTAGCAAGATGGACCAATGGTCTGACTCTGTATAAGGCAGCTTCCTATGTTCCTATGAATAAAATAAGAGGGCCCATATCTCGCAGCTGCAAAGTCTGGAAATGCAGATGTGCCCGCAAAAGGAAGCACCACTAAGCCACACCATACATTCAATGCATTATTATACCACTTTCACAGTCATGGAGAATCCTGGGAACTGTAGTTGGCTAAGGGTGCTGGGAATTGTTGCTCTGTGAGGTCAGCACCCGTAACAAACTACAGTTTCCAGGATTCTCCGTGGCTGTTAAAGTGGTATAATCGTCTCCCATTCTCACCAGGCTCCCTAAGGAGGCAAGAGACTCCCTAGGAGAAACACAAGTGAGGGCAGCACAAGGGTAGTATCCAGGGTCAGTCCTAAGTCAGAGTCCAGAGCAGTGATTCTCAAACGGTGCGCCCAGCCACACTGGTGCGCCCTAAGAGGTGGCTAGGTGTGCCTCAAATATTATGAAAGTATATTTTTAAAATGAGAAGAAACCCATTTGTATAGGGTAAGTAATATTTTTCTATAGTTTGTTATTTTTATTCATAGTTTAAAAGATATTATTTTTTTAACTTTGTACACAAAGTGCACCAGAAAAAAAATATATGTTTTACAGTGTGCCGCGAACCAAAAAAGTTTCAGAACCACTGGTCCAGAGTCTACCTCAAAACCAAGGGGTTAGGGTTAGGATTAGGGTCAGTGTAAGGCAAGAATCAGGGTCAGAGCAGTCTAGGGTCCTCTTCTCTCAGGCATTTTAGCATTTTTTTTAATTGCTTTTTAAAAATGTGTTTTTAAATTTGTATATTTGTTTTTAATGTTTTTAATTGTTGTAAATAAATAAATAAATAATAGGGTCAGAAGCCAAAAAGTTTGTAAGCAACACAGGTAACAGGCAAAGAAACGCCCCAAGAAAATGGTAGTGGAACTTTTAGCTGACAAATATTTATATATCACATATTCGGTAGCCCAGTTTGCATTGGCAGCTAAGAAGCTGAGAGCTTCCATATTAAGAATTATGCAGTATTATAAAATTTTATCTTTAAGGCCCAAATGTTTAGCCTTTTAACGGACGTTTTATTCTAATAAGAGCTTTGAGTAAGACGTGTCTTTTAAGCAATATTTTGTATACATTGTTAAGGCCTTTGATTATATACAATAAAGTTTTGATTGATGGTAACAGGCAAAGCAAGAGATAGGTCGAGGGTCCACAGGCAATCTTTAGCCAGGTCAGGTACAGAGCTGGAGTATAGACATTGTCCCAGCAGTCCTTCCAGCCTAGCAGTGGCGTTTCTATGCCGAACCATACCCCAAACCTCAGCTGACTCCCATGGATCACTTGCAGTCAGACTTTCAGTCCAGAGGAGTCTGGGCCTGTAGTCGGGCACTCCTCCGGATGGGCCAGGTCTCCATGTGGGATCTGAGGCGGCACTTCTCCTTGGGCTCGGGAGCTGTTCAGTGTCAATGTCAGAGGCCAAACTTGCTCCGGGTGCAGACAGTCTGTCCTGGGTCTCGTCACAGGATCCTGGCCCCTCACCCTCAGATGGTGCCTGAGCCAGGGTAGGGTCTAAGACCGGAGCCTCCCGGTCTTCCTCCGATGAGGACTCCTCTGAGGAGAACTCCCCTAGCTGGGACCTGACAGATCATGTTTTAAATGTATGGTTTGAACGTGACTGAGCTACGCACCACATTCTCATCCTTGCTGCAGCAGCAATTAAAGTGCACCCGTTTCACAGAGCCAACGCTCTGTGTCCCCCCAGCATTCCAAGGGGCAAAGCTTTAACAAGCTTCATGACATTATCGGCACAGACAATTAAGCAATCAGAACAGTTAGAAGTTGACAAAGCACTGTGCCCAGCTGAATTATGCCTGTCTCGTCCGGTGGAAAAGGCTTTTGGCAATGGGTCTCCTGACTGCTTGCCGAGGGCAGTGGGAAGCCACAAGGCAAGCAAGAAGTGCTGCTTTCCATGCTGCCATTAGAGGAAGGGCAACAGGGAAGGGCTGGAAAAATGAGAAAGGCCGGCCGTTTCATTTTATGTGATGTTTACAAGCCCTCATCCATTGCAAAGGGATGATGCAGGAAAAAGCTAATTCCCGGTGAAATTACTAAATGCTTTTGGAATGTGTGGTTTACTAAGAGCCTTCCTTTATGAGCGGAGAGAGGCAAAACACATTTGAGTCACAGGGTTTAATTTGGGAGTATTTGTGGATGATTTCAGGCAGGGATACTTGGAACACGCAGACAATCCCAGCACACATTACTCACTGAGAAACACAGTTCCACATCCAAGCATATCAGTGCTGTGCAATAGCCTTAATGTTCGTCATCTCAGAAGACTCACACATGCATTCATGGCTTATTCCCAGGGCCAAGGACTTATGCATCCATTTCCATTTGCCTGAACTTCATACTGTGGAACTCCTGCATGAGAGGACTGCCACACTGACTTCAATGGAGAGGGAAAGCCCTTGCCCAATAATTTCATTTCCTTTTCCCTGAAAAGGAGAGGACACAGGGAGAAGGTGAATGGCAGGGGCAACATTCCTCCCAGATTCCCAGGAAAGGACTAAGCATGGCTTTGGGCTGCAACAGGGAAAGCTGATGAGGCCCCGTGGTGTGCCAACAGAGAACAGCTATTGACACTGGCGAAACAATTCCCAG
The DNA here is from genome assembly GCF_030035675.1 of Rhineura floridana. Taxonomy (NCBI): domain Eukaryota; kingdom Metazoa; phylum Chordata; class Lepidosauria; order Squamata; family Rhineuridae; genus Rhineura; species Rhineura floridana. The sequence goes on along the minus strand of NC_084495.1, from coordinate 21,228,204 downwards.
GCAACAAAGAAACACAGGGATCTCGTGAAGAACAATCCAGAGCTTTTATCTTAAGCACAGGGAGGGGAACCAACAAAGCAGCAGAAAGGTCGGCTCCAGGATTGCTTTACTTTCCCCTGCACATAAAATGACTTTGATGTGAGCTCTATTTCCAACATGCAGACACATGCTAATGGAAAGAATAGAAGGGCAGCGAGACTGCCAAGCACAGCAAACAAATTCCATTTGACCTGAGCCATGGGAGCTTCTGGGTTAAACATGTGATTGGGTGCGAGTTTGGAAGAGAGAAGAGAAGGGGGGCTCAGTTCCAAAGGAAAGCAGCTGTGAATGGATGAGCTAGTGGCCCTAGAAATAAGCAGAGAAAGTGGTTCTGGGGATCATAAGATGCTTATGGAACTTCTTTCCCAAGAAGGATTTGCCTAGCAGCCACTTTGTTATCTTTTTACCAACAGGCAAACATGGAGCACATCTGGAGATGGATATTGTACAGTATCCCTACGGTATCTTCCCTGGACCACTGCATCATGATGCCAGTTTGTGATTCTTCAAGGTCACATGAAAAGCATCAGTACTTGCATCAGTCATTACCAGGAAGGCCATCAAAAGCTAGCTTCACGTTGGGAGTATCTAGAAAACTCCAAGTGTATCCAGCCCCTTTCCAGGCACCAATGAGGCCTTTGTCTCACAAAGGGGGGAAATGGCATGCACACACAAATACACTTGCCATAGCAAAAGTGTTGGACAATTAACCGAGCCAATGAATCAAGCAAATAATAGCTGCTACCAAGATATTTGCCTACCCTCTGCTGGCAAAGAAGAAGAGGCTGAAAAAATAAATAAGCTCAAAGACACATGGAATGTTGGAAAAGTGATAGCTGGGTACAAGATGCACAAACTCAAGGGAAGATGCCAGAAACTTTTCTAGATGCCAGTCCTATACCTGCAATCTAGTCCTTCAAACACCCCAAAAGATGCCAGAAAACAGCAAAAGTTCCATTGGTTCACTCCCCACATTTAAAAATGATGAGTACATAGGAAGCTGCCTTATACTGAATCAGGCCATTGGTCTATCTAGCTCAGTATTATCTGCACTGACTGGCAGCAGCTCTGCAGGGTTTCAGGCAGGAAATCTTTCCAAGCCCTGCCTGGAGATGCTGGAGATAGAACCTGGGACTTTCTGCATGCAAGGCAGATGCTCTGCCGATGAGCGACGGCCCTTGCCCACTAATGTTTGGCACAGAAATGTCATACTGAATTGGATCTGAGACAAAGACTAAGGCACCTTATATTGAGTCCAGCAAGTTGCCTAAAAAATCAGGGAAAGAGGTAAGACAACAAGGCCCCCTCTGTCAGCCCGGCTATTTCACATGAACTCCTCTGATGGAGATGCAAGAAAGCAAGGCCTCTTCCACTGGCCTGGCTGGGATCAACTGCTCTTTGCTTCCTCTCTTGCCCTTCTGAAATGGTCTCTTGCAGTTGTCATGATTACTAAATTTCACTTATTTCCTCTTCCCTCACTGTCCATTTCTCTCTTCTGCATCATGTATATTAGATTGCAAACTATTATTTTAAACTGTGAACCACCTAGAACGCATTGGCAGAACATAGGTATATAAATGTAATGGGTTGTATTCAACTAAGGCCTACTCAGAGTAGACCCATTGAAATTAATGAACCTAAGCTGATCCTGTCCTTACCTTAAGTGGGTCTACTCTGCAGCAGCACAAAACAGTAGCTAAAAAGCCAATCACGTTCACCTTTCCCTTCTTCAACAACCAAAATGTCCACAGCATAAGATGAGTCTGGCATTTTTAAAAAAAAATTGTAAAAAGCTAAAAAAAGATGGCTTTAAAGGGGAGGATTAAACACATTATGGCAAGTAGGTATATTAATGGCTATTAGCCATCACCTGTAGGGCCTGCAATAAGATGTTGCAGTGCATGTTCCTTCCTAAGAGAAGTGTTCCTCTTCAGGATTTCAGCCAGCAAATTCCTTTAAGCAGGGCATCCAATTCTCTTTCCTCCCTCCTTCCCTCCCTATGCTCCTGGCTTTCGTTTTCTGAATGACACACACTCAGCTTTCCATATATGCATATACTTGGCTAAATTGTGCACACAGATACATACATTAGTGAAAATAGCTTACAAATATGTATTATACTAGGGGAAATTGCTTTGCAAAAATGTGTACATTAAGAGAAATCCAAACTAAAATGCTGATTAATTTTTAATGACTTTTTTTAAAAAAAAAATTGCAAACTGATAATGGAAATGTGAAGAACTGCACTTAAGACTGAAAAAATGAGGATCTGAGAGATGCAGAAATTGACAGATTTGCCCCCTCGTTAACCAGGATCCAATGTGGTAAAAGAATGGATGGTATTCAACATGAGTCCCACTCAAAGTAGACCCCCTGATGTTAATGAACATGACAAACTTAGATGCAGTGATTTCAGTGGGTCTACTCTGAGTTGGGATTAGTTGAATATAACCCACCGGGTAACCCAGAACTCCACAAAATCTTATGTAGAATCTCATTACACTATGCAGAGACAGAAGAACCCCCACCCGAACTGTTTTCAAAATTATTTTAAGCAACTCCAGCCCTCTTTGATAGTATCAACATTCTGGTCCTCTCTCTCTCTCCCTCTCTGCCTCTACCCAGTTGCAGATAAATCTGAAGACAGTAAAGTGTTTATGACTATTTCTTTAATAACAGTGGCCTGGATTTCAGAGAAGCAGCAAGATTGATGCAGGTTGCTATGGCAAATACACATTTTCCTATTTAGCAACATAATCAGTCTCGTACAATTCACTGATTTCAGATTCTCATCATAGGTGTAAACTTAGGGGGGTTGCAGGGCTCAAGCCCCCTCTTCTGGATTCCCCCAGGGGGGCTCACACACACACCCCAACAGCCAGCACCAGGCAGTATTGACAGGCTTATACGATATACCCAAGTTACAACAGGAGCTGCAGCAAAAGGCTGCCCAGTCGCTCTGTTGTGTCATACTACAATTTCCATGGTTCTTTCGGGGTGTTTTCCTGTTTGCCAGGGTTTGTTGAGTGTTTATTTAGAATGTATACCCTGCCTTAAACAGTCTATGGCTCTCATAAGGTGGCTCAGGCTGCAATCCAATACATGTCTGCACAGAAGGAAGCTCCACTGAGTTCAATGGGACTTATTCCCAGGTAAATGTGTATTGGATTGCAGCCTTAGTCCTAAACCCGGTCTCCAGCCACTTTCTTCGGAGCAACAGACTGCAAGGCCTCAGTTGGGCCCAACAGACTGCAAAGCTATAAAGAAGGCTGAACTAGGTAAGTCAAGAGTCTCCATAATATTAAATATAAATAAGATCTTCAACTATTCAAAATATTTTACAGGGACAATAGCCATTTTGTCACAGTTGGAGGGGGGTATCTTTCAGTCACCGTGAAAAACAGCAACAAATAGTCTGTGGGATTGTAATGACTGTTTTTATTGGCATAAGCATTTGTAGGCCAGAGCCTAGATACATTATTTTTATTGATTTTTAAATAATAACAACAGATTTTACAGTAAACAAAGAAACAAGCAATCGTAAACAATCTTTTTTTGTTATTCTTTTTACTCTAAGTGGAATCATCTTGAGATTGCTTTGAGATTAAGCTCTTGTGTTCCTGAGCTTAATTACCTTGTTACCCCATGGCCAGGAAGTTGACTACTGTTATAGGATTGCAGGGCTGGTCTGGATTATGTCTTTAGGTCCCCTTTCCAGACTCTGGTTTTGAATCTGTATAGATAGAGTTAGCAGAGAAGCCTGCTGAACTAGTCAAACCAGGTCCTTTCATGAGCTAATGGGGCCAGCCAGGTGCTTTGTTAACATGTGTAAGAAAAGAAATGTAGCTATAGGAACGAGGATAGCCCACACACACACACACACCTGGTTGGGGCAAGAAGTGGTCTCATTTGGAGCTGGAAGCTAGAAAGACAGAGAGAGGCTTGCTCTCTGTGCTGAATCCCCAGCTATGGCTTTCTGCATTCCCCTAGAAACCAAACCCTGGACAGGAACTCCTGGAAGTCTCTCACCACTGGGAGATTGGGGTGTGCACAGCACTATATATCCACCCTGCCTGATTCTTCACTCATGCACCTGAGGAAGCAGGAGCTGACCTAAGAAAGCTTATGCCTTTTTTTTCAATAAATACAGTGAGTCTTTAAAATCTCACAGACTCTTTGTTGTTGTTTTCTGATACTACAGACTAATATGGCTACCCTTCTCCTATTTTTCATGTGTAATTTAGACCAAAAAAACCCCGTGTCAAACTGTTTAAAGAGTAGGTATGAGAGAGGTTTTTTGTCAGCTGACTGTGAGCTTGTTCAGCTGGCCAGCCTGAGCCAACATGAGACAGCCTTCACCCTTAAATGGGTAGGTTTTATAATCAGTCAATACACTGGGGTCTAGAGTGGTTGTAAGAGTGGTTCTCCTCCTGCAGAATCCTGATATTTTCCTGGGAATTGTGTTCACCATTCTCACCAGTTCCGCCATGGATAGATTTGTTGTTAGAAAGCAGAAAGCCTATTCTGACATTGATGCTTCCACTGGTGAATGCACACCTACAGCATCCTGCAGCGGAGACCTGAATACAGGGCCAGGATGAATGTCCACCACTGCTTCCTCAGCAAGAAACTTAACTGAGTAGGGACAGAGAGTCTTCAAAGATGAGCACTCCCAATGTGAAGGGAAAGCCAGGACGACAGTACCAAGATACTTGGAAACGAACATGTGAGTGGCTCTCATATGATCTGGTAACAGACATCTGTGACATCTGTTGCTCAGCAGCAAATGACATGTTAAAGCCAAATGTGTTTTACAAGTTGAACCTATACTGAGTTTGATGCTTACTCGCAGGTAACTATGCACAGGATTGCAGTCATGCCCCATAAACCTAATGATGAGATTTTATCAGTAGTTTGTTTGTTCTGAATGTCTGTGTTTTAAAGATGAAGTTTTTAAGCAATGTGTTAGAAAAGCAAGAGATATAAAATCCCGGTGGCATGACTCTGGATTTTCCTTGGGTGCACGGCTATAGGGGTGGTCATGATGCACTTCACAGTTGTTAGGAACTGCCCCAAAGTGTGCTTGCACTTACTTACAGGATACTTGGTTAAGAGTCTGAAGTGAAAGGAAGCTTGTCAGTGCTTTGAACTCTGTACATTGCTCAAAAGCTGAGTTAGTGCAGAGCAACTATTTTGCACTCCACACAGACTAGCAGACTACAACTATGCCTTTACCAAATAAAGGCACCCATGATGCTATAATTTAATCAATTTCATATTGTTATGTCACCCTTCTGAATGGAGAAACAAGATGCCTGTATCTGAATGGCCAGGAAGTTTTAAATGTTCCCCTACAGGCTTCTTAATGTCAAATGTGTGCCCATTTAGTGTCTTGCGTAGAGACTGTCCAGTTTGTCCTATATACATGCATGCACATTTGCATATCTTGAAGTGACCATCCTAAAAATGAATTTCAAAGACAGGATATAGTGGGAGACCACTGAGATACCACTATAATCACTGGTCCACACCCACCTTTTCCTAGGTTTGGCCCAGCCCCCCGTCAACACTGTAAAGTCTACACCCCGATTCTCATCCCAACATGTGCAGCTCGGGTTATCCAAGTTGCCCTGTTATTATGTTTTTCACACCATTTTAATTGGAACTATTTCATTTCATTTCTAACAGCTCTGCAAACCCAACACTTTAAGCCACATTCTATGCCTCTCCCAAAAGCAGAAATGCCAATAAATTATACTCAGATTAGGTATCTTTTTCTGCCATTTTAAGCACAGGTCCATTGCACTATTAATCATCTGTGCCTCCATGGAAGAACAATACAGACATCCAAGATCACAATTAAAAAACAAATGTCCCATGCCAAGGTAGTCTAAGGCGATCCATATATATATTATTTTATTTTATTAAAAATGGTAATTTCAGCTCAGAGATCCATAGTTTGCAATTTTATTTTGGCTCTAATTAGTGTCACAAAGGAAACACTAAAAGGTTAACAAGAGACTGTTAGTTTGTAACACGCGCTTCCTAGTGCCAACTCTGACGGTTCAGTCTGTTTTCAGACTCATTAGCTATGTAGACTGATTACAGTTTCAGATGAGGAACTGCTTGCTTGCTGTGTTAGCAGAAGGTTCCTTTTTATTCATACACCTACCCTACTGCTAAATATGAAACCAGTGGCTTTAACTATTGGCAGGACCTAAAACTGCAGAAGAAACAGGGAGAGTAGTTAAGATCCTCCTCAAGAAGCAATAGTTAACTGGGCTTACTCCTGCTTGCAAGAATCAATCCAACATGGTTGGTGCTGTTACATAATTTTTGACTCTGGACTTAATGGGGGGGGGGACTTCTGCTTTAGCTAGCCCTGTTGTGTTTGCTCTCCTCACCTCATTCTGCTGGATGGGACCCTGGATTTCTGCCCCAAAGTCCTGCCCTGATAAAGCACCATTGCCCCACCTAATTGTTGGAGGGAGGTGCCCAGAATGACAAAAAAGCTTGAGTAAAAAGTCACAGTTTTATTCCATTTATGTAAATTAAAATTGTATAAAAAAAAGCCCAAAGCATTTCGGCTAATCTTATATGCTGCTGATAATCAACAATGTTTTGAATAAAAACTGAATCAGCCACTCAGGGCCTTATCTCAGTCCCACCAACTAAAACAGCTAGGTTGGTGGGGACAAGAGAGAGGGCATTTTCAGTGGCGGCCCCCACTCTCTGGAACTCCCTCCCGTATGACCTTCAACATGCCCCTTCCCTGAATGTATTCCGCCAAGCTTTGAAGACCTGGCTCTTCAGACAGGCCTTTGGGACTTCCGGGGAGGGTTAATTTTTTAGGACTAATCGCCTATTCTCTGAACTGTTATTGTTCTTTATTCATTGTTTTATTGTTATATGTATTTTATGTGTATTTTATTATGATGCATTTATTGCAACTAAATTGTACGTCGCCTAGAGTGGCCATCGGCCAGATAGGCGGCATATAAATTAAATTATTATTATTATTATTAATCATATTACTTTGAATGAAGAATTTAAAATAAGCATCCCCTGATGAAGGCTATATAAGATTAGCCGAAACACGTTGGGCTTTTTTTATACAATTTTAATTTACATAAATGGAATACAACTGTGACTTTTTACTCAAGCTTTTTCGTCATTCTGGGCACCTCCCTCCATTCAACTGTTTCATTGAATGACATCCACTCTCTACCTACCTCTCCCACCTAATTGTACCCAGATTTCTTAAGACTTAGATCAGGGATGGGGAACCTTTGACCCTCCAGATGTTGGTGAACTACAACTCCCATCAGCCCCAGCAAGCATGGCCAATGGCCAAAGATTATGGAAGTTGACATTCACCAACATCTGGAGGGCCAAAGCAAGCATGGTCAATGGCCAAGCATAATGGAAGTTGTTGTTCACTAAAATCAAGAGGGCTAAAGGTTCCCCACACTTGCATTAAATGTACCAAGACATCTTTCATTTGGGTGACAGAGTGCAGTCACATAATCCAGATGTGGGGAAGCTTTGGCCCTCTAGATGTTGCTGAACTACAACTCCCATCAGTCCCAGCAAGCATGGCCAATGGCCAAGGGTGATGGGAGCTGTAGTTCACTCACATCCAGAGGGCCAGAGCAAGCATGCCCAATGGTCAAGGATGGTGGGAGATGAAGTTCAGCAACATCTACAGAGCCAAAGGCACACTACACCTGACATAGTTTCATAGCATCTCGTCTTTCAGTGTGACAGCCAGCGATGGCACTTCAAGACGACAGGATGAGTTGTTCTTGCTAACAAAGTTCAGGAAATTCAAAACAGAGTATAGATACAGTGCTGTCTCAGTTTCTGCAAAGGTGAAGCCGGTAGGGGACTTTTAGCAGTGAAACTGATGGAGGGTTTCTGCAAAATTGCCTAAGGATTTCTTGTCAGTTTCACCTTGCACTGGTGTTCTATAAAGTAGACCTTAATTAATCATAACACAATTTTTTCAAACAGAATGAAACACTAATGACCCTTCTGATTCCTTTAGAAAATTGAAAAACTTTCTTAAAAAACCCTAGCCTTCAATCTCTTACCCATTTACTTAAATGTTGAAAATTCTGAGTAGTTGAGCCTCATCTAAAAATGGAAAATGCTGCCTGTGTGGTAGGAAACGACATATTTTGAGGATTACACATTTTTTTGGCAGAGAATCTCACCAAACTCCAAGGAATCAGCTTAATCATTTGGCTTTTCCCATACTATGAAGTGAATCTCTTTCCCCGCTAAATAAAAGCCAGTCATTCCATGCAATTGTTCTCCCACCCCAATCAATTCTACGTATGAGATACAAGCTGAACCTACAGAACCTGGAGACACATGGTGGCAAAGCATGTATATAGTGGAGTGTTTTTTTTTTAAAAAGAAAAAGAAAAACATTAATGGAAAGCTTCAGTTTTGAGGGGAGAGGATGCTTAGCCCCTTCTGCATCTGCTTTGTTTTCCCCAGCCCAGCCCAAAATCACACAAGGGGTTCCAGCTGTTTTGTTTATCTCCATTTTAAAAAAAGGACAGAGCTTTGATATACAAATCTCTGCGAAATGTGTGGTTTCCCCCTCTGATAATGTTTGGATGATGGAGGTACTATGTAGGTGTTAACAAAAACAAGAGCTCAAAGAAAAAGTAAGGTTTTCACCCAAAACCACTTTTGTCTTTCAGTTAATTAGCTGCTTTTCACTCAATACCTGCACTTTGAAAAACCAATTCATTTTCCGAGTTGCCCAGAGAACTAGCAGGAAAGCTCACAGGGTGGGCATTGCGACTTTTTTTTTCTCTTCATTTTAAGAAACACAAGCAGAAAAACATATATCAAAACTGAAAACACCTTCCAGGTCTCAGCAGAAAGGCCACACACACTCGACTTTCATTTTCCTTTCCTGGTGGCCTTTAAGCAGAGGGGAAAACATCAGTGGCCTCCCATCTGGGATACTATTTCCTGCCGTTACCGGCACAGAGACGCAATTATAGCTGCAATCTCTATCTAACTCCTGTGACCTTGCATTCATTAACTCCAATGAGAGACACATTCCAACATTATATTATTTCATGTAAAGGGGTGGGGGGTGGGGGGAAGGAAGCAAATTAGAGAACATGTTCCAAACGTCTGTGATATTTAATAAGCCTCTGTGTGCAAACAAAGGAGATTATGGACCTGTTTATTGGTGTGCCCTTAAATCCAATTGGTTACAATTTGTTTCTACAGGCATGATTTTAATCTCTCTCTCTATCCCCCCCTCACCCCCCTCCACTGACAACGGTGGCTTTTTTATTTTTTTTAAAAAGCAGGATTTCCTCAGTGACATCAGAATGACAACTTGCTATTTTTTTACAAAAACAAGAGATATGATGATGATGAATTACCCGCCCTTCACCCTGAGGTCTCAAGAGGACTTACAGCAATTTAAAATACATCATTAAAATAATTTAAAAAGAACTTAAAATCACAAAAGATAAGGTAGGTCCTTCAAAATATACATCTAAAGTGCTAAAGGGTAAAGAGGTGCGTCTTCAGCATTTGCCAAAAACTGTACAGTGAAGCTGCCCAATGCACCTCTGTGGGAAGGGAGTTCCACAACTTAGAGGCAGCGACAGAAAAATAGTTTCAATCCAGAGTCCCGTGGGTACTGTGAGATGCATGTCTAGAGCTCATTGTGTGGAGCTCTTTCCCTATTCAGACCAAGGGAGTTGACATCTCCAGTTGCACCCCTGCACCATACAGCTGGGCTTTGCCTAAGTACAGATTTTTGTTTTGTAAAAGTTGGCAGCCTCATGGCTTTACAAGTCCCCGCCCCATGAGCGTCAGGCTTAGGATGCCATGAGAGCTGGCAACCTTACCAACTCCTAGGAGGAGAATTGAAGCACAGCCAAACATTTAGCAAGCTGACTTATTTATATAGACATCAAAACAAGCATTTTCCAACAAACTTGACTTTCTGGGCTCCAAGGCACAATACGAAAAAGGCTATTGATGAAATAAAATATTCCTTCTTCCTCGCTGCCTCTCTGCACTGGGCTACAACAAAGTAGCTAAACTTTGGGAACAGACAGGTTTGCAAGAGGGCAAATGCATGTGTTGTCTCCTGTCTATTTTTTTAAAAGCACTCAGTGTGAGCAAAACCAAAGGAGAAATAACTCCATGAATTGCAAAAGAGGGTATCCAGCCTCGAAGATGCTAATTTGGGCCCTGAGGGATCTAATCAACCTCTTTGTTGAAGTAAAGATAAAACTTTCTGACAGCAAATGCTATTCTGATAAAATGGAATTTTCCATTATGCTATGAGCATCTGGTCCGTGCCATCGTTCACGGAGCAAGGCGCCGCACAGCTTTGCAATGTCAGAAGCTATACTACACAGACAGTTTCCCCCACTACTGAGAGGGCTGGGAAGGAGACCTATACTGACTGGGGTGGGGGGGGTAGCACGAAGTAAAGTTTCCTTTGGAGTAAGCACCCAGAGGAGGGCCTTTAATGGTGAGCATAGTGTAAGGGTGGGCTCGTGTCGGGAGAGGCGTTCCATCAGGTATTGTGGTCCCAAGCCATGTAAGGCTTTATAGGTTAAACCAGCACCTTGAATCAAGCTCGGAAGCATACAGGCAGCCAATGCAAGCGGGCCAGAACCTATGAGGAGCACTCACATGCGCACGCATTTCCCTTCTGTGGCACCTTCCTCGTGCAAGTAGAAAGCCCGCCTGAAGCTACTGAAGGGTTGTAAGGGGATGTGTCTAACTGCTGCAATAGCGTCTTAGCTTTGTGTAGTCGTGTCTAGTTATGCTGTGTAGAAATTGAGAATTTTGTGTAAACTGATTGATAAAGCACTCTAAACTGAAGTTTGTCATTAAACATACTGGAGAAAAATACACCAGCGAGTCTGAGACTGATTCCAACAGGTCTGGCCAGGACAGCTGGTAACACTGGAAGGAGCCTTATGCCAACCCAGACCAATGGTCCATCTAGCTCAGTATTGTCTATTCTGACTGGCAGCAGCTCTCTAAGATTTCAGACAGGAGTCATTCCCAATCCCTACCTTACCTGGAAATGCCTGGAACCTTCTGCATGCCAAGCTGGTACTTTGTCACTAAGCTATAGCCCTTTCCCCCCTGTGGCTTTCCTTCACACAGAATCTATGTAACCTTAGCATTAAAATGTGGGTGGTTTGCTTTTTTTTTATAAAAGCACAGTGTGTGCATGGCTCGAAAGAGCTATAAATCCTACATTACACATTTTAAAGAGCAAACTCCTAGCAGAATGTTGGTTTTTCGGAAGGCATTGGGTTCCTCTGAAGCTTTGTTTTCCCCCAAACAAACCAGCTACGTGAAAGTTCAGCTGATGAAAGAGCCAGTAAATAAATATGTTGAGTGCATTCGAAGTGATAGCTCTGCACCTTCCGAAATAAACAGATTATTAACTTGCAGGCAGGTACTCTTCTGCCTGTACACCAAAGGAATAGAGCATTAGCGTGGGTTCCGTTGGGTTCCATTTGGTATCAATTAGCAGGGGAAGGAAAACAATTCAGTGCGGTAATGAACTCCAAATTGGGTGCATATTAGAGCAATTAAAAGCAATCTTTCCAACTGATGAAATTATTCTAATCAATCATTAAGACCATCAAAAAGTTAAGAAGGACTGGGCACAATTCCGACTGCTAAAATAAGATGAGCCACAGAAGTCAAGAGGATGCTTCTGAGCTGCCCCTCCCCACTCCAACTTCCCCCTCCATTGTAATGCCACACAGACTCTGCTTCGGAAGAGACTCCACCGAGGAGGGGGAGTCTCAATAATTCAATAGGAGAAAAGGGAAGAGCCATAGACTTCCTGTAAAGATAGACGCAAGTGCTTGGGGTCAGGGCTGAGAGTCGCTCCATTAAGGAACAGACAGTGGCACGTTGATTCCAGTCACAAAATTTACCGCAATGGGAAAATGTTTGACTGGAGCTGTCATTCTGAGTGGGATACTCTAAATTGGGAGGAGGGCGATTTTGTTGGTTAATCCTAAATAAGGATGCTGCCAATTAAGCTGTCGAAGAGTACAGCTGAAACATCAGCCGTGTGAAGAGAGACTCCCTGCAGACTGTGATCATAATGTACATTGATATCATGTCTAAAACAGGGAGCTGCCAAATTCCCAAGAGGAATGCCTCTTCAGAATCCATTCTTTTCCAAGGTACGGCATGGGATTACCTCCAAACAAACAAGCAACACCTGAATGACGGCTCAGATTTCGAACTGCCCCCTTTGGCATTTAGACTTCCTATATGTAGAGTATCAAAAACATCAAATGTGTTGGTGCTATTATTGCCTTCAGGTTCAACTCCTCGTCTCTGGGGGAAGAGGCCATGGATTCAGACGAGAAATTGGAGAGAATTGCTCTCAGAACCAGTCAGGTACGTCACCAATGACTCAGAAGTATCTGCTCAAGAGGATCCCATTTGCCAGCACCTCTCCAGCCTGAGGAGGTTGCGTTGGTGGCTTTGGACTCCAGCCTAGGAACCGCAATAGTAACGGGTTTTCCCACACACTGAAAGTTAGGACAGCAAGGTTCCTTTCAATGAAGAGGCTGGCACCCAGGTGGAACTGCATAGGAACACAGTAAGGTGCCTCATACTGCCTCAGATCAATGGTCCTTCTAATATTGTCAACTGACAGGCAGCGGCTCTCCAGGGTTTCGGGCAGGGTACATTTCCAGCTGTACCAGAAGATGCTGGGCATTGAACCTGGTAGATGCTTTACCACTGAGCTACCACCCTTCCCCCTTGGACCTCAGCGTATGCTTCCCTATTGATTAAGCAACATCATTTGAGCCTGCTTATATGACTCTGCAATCTGAGTTTCACATGGTGCTTTCCAGGGTGCTGGCTGCTTCGCCTGGACTTTGCCTCATCAAATGTGAACTCTGCTTGCCTTATTGGTCAGCTTGACTTTCTTTCTCAGAATCAGAACTTTACCTGGCTTGACATTGCCTTACTGGAGCTTAATTTTGGATTTGCTTGATTCTCTTGCTACATCCCAAACTCATGCATAATATCATTCTCCGCTTGGGCTAGAATCCAGTTAGCTGAGGCCACTGCCTTCAATAGACCATGTGCATGACTATTCTTTCTTTCTTTCTTTCTTTCTTTCTTTCTTTCTTTCTTTCTTTCTTTCTTTCTTTCTATCTTTCTTTCTTTCTTCTGGGCATGATTACTTTCAGTCACACTGCATCATGGATACTGAAGTCTTAAGTTTCTGTGTATGACTCCTAAGACTACCTACTCTAAATGCAGTAAAACCATAAGCAAAATGTGCATGTGTAAAAATATTGTTAGCAGTCTGAAAACTGCATCAGAGTATAATCTTGTGGGACATTGATTTTTCAGACAGTGGTACAGGAGCTTCAAGTGATCAACTCCATAATAAAATTGGCACCATTTAATAGTAAGGACTTAACCTTTATAGAGCATGTGCACTCAGGCATATAATTGTATTGCATCCAAATACATACATTAATTATATTACATAGAAAACTCACATGAGAGCTCTAGCATTAAAGGGCTGGAATCTCTCTCTCTCTCTCTCATTCTCTTACAGTCTGAAATTGTTTAATACAACAATAAAGAGTCAGATAACTTTGTTCAGAAGGTACCCCTGGACTGGGATGTATGTTGCTATTTCCCTACCACTAGAGTGTGAAAGAGAAGCACCAGATACCAATCTAATTTCTTTTTAACATTCAGAGGAACTTGGATTTCACCCAGAACGGGCCTGTTTGCATCTTTTCAGTGGGCTTTTGAACAGGTCAACTAAATTCACCTGAAGGCACCAAGACTTTATAGCATCTCTAATGTCCTACAGTGGCCAATCAAGCACCATGCTGCAGGCTCTTTACAATCCAACCGGGGCCCTTATGGGAAAGGGGAGGTACAAAGAGAATCAAGTCAATAAATATGTTTGTATAAGTACTGAGCTGCAGATTGACCAAGAGATGAAGCGAATCCTCATCCAGTAACTACAGCTGTTAGGAGGCAATGGTGGAGGCAAAGGGTGCCTCAGTCAGCACCATCCAAGCACATGGCTGCTGATTGGCTTGTCTCTGTGGGCATCACCAGGGACTACTAGACGGTCAGTAGCCATACAGATTCAAGTTGCTGACTGTAGCATCCTTCCAATTGCCTGTCCTTGACTGGCTGCAGCACCAGCCAGTGCGTTAATCAAGGGCAAATCTACCCATTACATTGTGTGTGTGTGTGTGTGTTTTAAAAAAGCACACTTAGATTGGCCGCTTATTTTGAAGAAAAGGCAACCATGGAGCCCCAGTCCAGATGGTTTATTGCCAATGGCATCTTTGAGGACAAATATCACCTAGGAGAGCAATATTCAGCTAGAAGCTGGTGCAGATCCAGATCAGGAGCGCGTTCCATATTGGGACCCCACAGCTACTTTTTCTTCAAATGAAAGCTGCTAGTTTGAGCACACTTCGGGGTGTAGCTAGTAACTAGAGGTCAAAGCTAAGGGGAAAGCTGCACAATGCATCAGTCTTGCTGGAGCCGAGTAGGCCTGGGTTCAGCCAGTGCCTGGATGGTAGCCACCTGGGAACCCCTACAGGAACCTAGTAAGCTGCCTTGTATGGAGTTGGATGGTTTGTGCATCTAGCTCACTATTGTCTACACCAGGTGTGGAGAACCTTCTCGCTCTCCCAGTGTTGCTGAACTACAACTCCCATCAGCAACTACATTTTCCAGCAAAGATGGTCAATGGCCGGGGATGATGGAAGTTGTACTTCGGCAAAATCTGGAGGGCCAAATCACGGACTAGCAGTTTGGCTCTCTAGGGAATCTGGGAACCTTATTCACACAAAGTATGTGCTCTACCAGTGAACTACAGCCCTTCCCCTTCTGTTCTTTGTGAATGCCAAACCTAAACCTCTCTCTTTCTAGTTGTTTGAATCTGGGCAGGTATGACTACGGCACTTCCAGATAGGTGACAGCTTCTTCAAATGCATGCAGATCAGGCATGAAGTCTTTCCCAGCCCTACCTGGAGATGCCAAAGACTGAACCTAGGAACCTTTTTCCTGAAAGACGGATGCTCTGCTACTAAGTGATGGCCTCCCCTCACCTTGAGCACTATCGAAGAAAGGGAAGAAATAAATGAATAAAAAGCTTTACCAGATGCCACTGCCAATGTTCTTCCACTGCACAAAAGAATACACCCTCAAATCCATGCAGTGCTAAGGCAAGCACCCACCTTCATGTTTTAATGCCAACACACTCTCTTCATCCCTAAGATTAACAATGTCCCAGCTCCAAACATTCAAGGAGCAGCATGCCACCCCCACCCACCCACCCACCCACCCACCCACACACACACACACACACACACACACACACACACACACACACACACACTGAATCTATTGTGAACACACCTGTGCATGGTAATATTTATGCAAATCTGCTAGATTTGCAGTCACGAGAGTAGAAGTTGACTGTCAGATGGCCAGGGCAGCAGGGATCACCACCTGGATTCCCCTCGGAAAGCTGGTGGGTCCTGCAGACCTGCAGCAGATTTTCATTTCTTTTTCACACCTAAATATAATTTACATAATATTTGCATGGAATACATTAAAGCATTTTGCACCTTCTGTGTGCAATATTAGGTGAGAGACTGCAGAGGCAACAGTTCTTATTAGAAAGCTTTTTGAGATCCATCAGCAGCCTCAGTTTACAGGTGCTTCCACTCCACGATGAAATGCTTGCTCACACATAAAACTGGCATGGGGAATTCATTCTGGAAGCCATTCATGGCATACTGGAAACATGAAAAGAACCTTCCCTCTCATCAGCCAAGTCTCCTTGTACTGCAGCCTCTGAATGGTCAGAAATCATGCCATTGTTCTGTTTTAACTATTAGACATAATAAAACATCTTAATAGAACTACCAGTAAAAAGAGAGAGAGAAATTACATCTTAGAATAACAGAGTTGGAAATGACCTCAGAGGTCATCTGTCCAACCTCCTGCTGCTGCATCCCCATTTGAATAGGTATTTTTAGTCTATGGCTTTCTGGCATTCTGAGCTTCTGAAGCACCAACTGTTTAAATTTGAAAATATGTTTCATTGCATTTATATCTCATCTTTCCTCCAAGAAGCTCAAGACAGCCTAAATGGTTCTTACCTGACCTCCCCGTTTTACCCTCACAACAAACCTGTGAGGTAGATTATAGGCTGAGAGATGGTAACTGGACCAAAGTCCCTCAGTGGGCTTTATGGCCAAGTAGAGATTTGAACCTGACTCTCTCCAGCCCTGGTCTAACACTTTAATGATTGCACCATATTGGCTTTCTGTATAATGGGTCTGTATAAATGTAAATGTACTGCCTTCAAGTCGATTCCGACTTATGGCGACCCTATGAATAGGGTTTTCATGAGGCTGAGAGGCAGTGACTGGCCCAAGGTCACCCAGTGAGCTTCATGGCTATGTGGGGATTCGAACCCTGGTCTCCCAGGTCATAGTCCAACACCTTAACCACTACACGTATACTGACTCACAAAAGAATGTAGCTCAGCTGCCAGAAGAACAAGATACCTGAAACTGAGAATGGAGCATCTCAGAAGTTTCCCCAAAGCATGCAGGGTTTCACAGAATAACCTCAACTGGGATCCAAAACACTAATTGAGGCTAGAGATGGACAGATAAGTCTATTTCCAATCCATGTCAATTTCATGTGTTCATTCATGTCAGTTCCATTCTGTTTCCACATTGATCACTGACATTGATCACTGACTGCCCCACCAACTGTAATTTGCCCCCAGCTGCCTGACTTCCTTGTTTACTTCCAGGGGGTGCAACTGGCTGTGAGCCGTCTCCTCCTTAGTTTCAGTGTTGCCATTACAGAACTCAGTATGGAGGAGGATGGGGACAAAACTAGCAATAGTTGGCTCTGCCTGTCATTGGCTCTGCCTCCATCTATTGTTGGCCTCTCTGCCTCCTGCCCTACTATTTTTCAACATGCACTAGTGTCCGCTGGGTGTGACATAGGTCAATTTGCTTAAAAATACAAACCAAATAAGATTTGCCTCCATTCCTACTTGTGGCCAAACCAAAGGCTTGAGTATGCCCAGGGAGGTTTTTTTGGGGGTGGGGGTCCCCTTCCCCTTTGAACTGAAGACCACACACAGATACCCTAAGCCACATTGTAATTGGCTTTTGAAAATCCTACTTGGCTATTTGCCATACAACACTGGGAGGAATGGCTCTTCGAGAAAGTCCAAAGTCCTTCTGGGCTGGTGGAATTAATCTGCATGGTTCTTTGGGTTTTGGCCCTCCAAAGTTCAAGACGGTCATGCAACATACCAGCCTTCCCCAACCTGGTACCCTCTATATGTTGTTACTCTCATCAGCCCCAAGCAGCATGGGCAATAGTCAAGGATGATGGGAGTTGTAGTCCAAAACATCTGAAGGGCAACAAATTGGGAATGACTGGCATAAATTATGCTTTCATTGACATAAATGCATTGCATTTCCATTATTCAGCTGTGAATACTCAGGGAGGTATCAACAGACTTGGGGAACTGAAAGGCTTACAGAAATATAAAATACAGCCAGCTCACAGTCAGGATATCTGGGTCAGTAGGATGCAGTCTGCAGTCAGTCAGATCTGTGGCCCTTTTTGGAAACTCATCCCGGGATCCCACCAAAATCCTTCCTTTTTTAACTTTGAATTTCTGCATCACCTTACTACAAACTCCCTAGGCAGTTTACAAAACCCAAAGATAATACCAGAAGCACTCATCAACAGAACACTAAAAGTCATTAAAGCACCCAATCAACCCCATAATCTGAAGAAGGGCCAGCACCGGAGGTTGGCAACATTGGGCCCCTGCTAAGGCTCACGCCTCCAGAAGCCAACCCCTGAAACTGCTGTTCTTCCTCCTTGCTGTTGCTACCCATTTATCTGCCCTCTTTGAGTCAGCAACAAGTAATAAAAGCAAGGAGCTCCCCTCGGGGTGGGGTAGGAAATGTTGTGCAAATTAAACCGGGAGGAAAAGCCCAAGAGGCTACAGTGACAGTGGCAAGAAGGGGACCCCACTCAGGGAAAGGACTCCACTCTGAGCACCTCGTGCCCAAAATCGTGCACCAGCATGGACCTCAAGGTATGATGACACAGACACTATCTTCCACACTCTTCGTTCCCAACTTTTCTTTTTCAATGTCTGTTTCTTCCTTTCTTATAGGAGAATAATAAATGCTAAGCTCTTTCAGAAACAGTCTAGGTCTGAAAAGAATTTAAACTCTATAAATGTTTAATTTTTTCATCTCTGCCCATAAGAAGGTCATCCAGAAAATACATTATTGCAGGAGATCTCGCCGCTCACCCATTAAGCATGGCTAGTGGTGGGAAATTGGACAGTGACCGCCACGGACTCCCATTTAGAAAGTTTTACAGGGTTAACTGAAGTCACTTCAACAAATATGCAAAGAACTGAGACTTCAGGCATCTTTCTTCCCACTGTTCGAGTGGAGAATATTTTGCAATTTGGATGGTGGGAAAAAGAAGCCTTTTGTTCCTTCCTTGCTAGGCGGAGCTCCCCTATTTCTCAGATGGGGGCTCAAAGAAATTAACAGAAAAGCTGAGATTTCTTCATCACAAACAGAAACTTAACAACCTACGAACAGCCTTGCTGGATCTGACCTAAAGCCTAGTCCAGCATCCTCTTCTCATGGTGCTTTATGATGATGATGATGATGATGATTTTGTACGTCGCCCAGAGTGGCTGGATAGCCAGCCAGATGGGCGACTAAGAAATTCAATAAATACATAAATAAATAAATAAATTATTATTATTATTATTATTATTGATTAATCCACCTCCTTCCACACATGTCTCAAAGTGATGTACAAAACACAATAAAAACAACTTTTTAAAAACAGTTAAAAACAACACAGAAAACAACAGCAGATGAATTTCAACGCAATATGAAGTAGATCTGCATGGCAGAGACCTATTTAAGAATCTGGGAAAGCTTATCAGAACAAAAATGTCTTCAGTTGTTTCTAGAAAGTGCACATTGAAGGCACCTATTGTATCTCAACAAGAATGAACAGGGGCAGCCACTCTAAAAGCCCTGCTCCGAGTTACTGTGGAGTAGGCTTTGCTATCCTTGGAACCTGAAGCAGAAGCTCTCCCGTGGACCTCAGTGACCTACTGGATATCTCAGAGCTTGGGAAAGTTACTTTTTTGGACTATGACTCCCATCAGCCGACTCCAGTAGCCATGCTGGCTGGGGCTGATGGGAGTTGTAGTTTTAAAAAGTAACTTTTCCAAGCTCTGGGATATCTATCGTATAGCAGTGGAGACTGGTCGATTAGGGCAAAGGAGGCACTGCCCCACCTGGCCCTCAGCCAGCCCTCACCTGTCTGTTTTCTTACTTACAACAAGTCTAAGGAGGAGTACCGCCTGTCAGTTTCCTCTTCCTTAGTCTCAGTGTTGCCTTTGTAAAACTCAGCTGAGTGGAGGATGGAGACAAAGCTAGAATGAGTTGGCTCTGCCTGTCATTGGCTCTGGCTCCCCTACTGATAGTCTCTCTGCCTTCTGCCCTACCGGTCCCAATGGGCAGCGGCCACCACTGAAATAGACGTGCCTTGCATTGCACTGAATGGAAGGGGCGAGGTCCTGGGGATGCCAAAGTTTGGCTTGCCTCTTCCCCAAGCCACTCGTTGCCCTGGTACTTCCTTCCCCCAACATCTCCATGCTTCACAATGAAGAGTATATTCCGCAACAGTGCACACAACTCCAGTTATCATGAGGTGTAAAAAAACAACTACAACACACACTCTTAAAATGGACCACTGCTTTTGCCATTTAATCTTGAATCAATCAAAGAGTAGGTCTTTGAGCCTTGTGGTTAATCTTTTAACAACAACGCCCTCCTGAGAAATTCAAAATGGTTCTCCTATGCGATGGAGATTATTCTTGTGGTTTGAAAGCTCTTCATGACAGTTTTATGTAAAGGCAGGAGAACAAAAAGAAGTGCTATGCACACAGGCAGCAAAGGCAAACTCACTGGGAGTGTTACTAAATGCTAGCTCTACTCAGAGTAGACTCATTGAAGTTAATGGATATGACTTTTTAATATACATGTTTGTTAAATTCACATCCCACCTTTCCTCCAAGAAGCTCAAGGTGGCACACAAGATTCTCCTCCCTCTCCATTTTAGGTTCATTAATTTCAATGGATATACTCTGAGTAGGACTAGTGTTGAATACAACCCATGGTTAATACGTACCTTTTAAAAATATTTCTTGAAGTAAGTTAAGAGGAATCAGGTGCTAATCTAAGGTATAACTTTCTTTTTCATACCCACAGTGACACCCTTGTTTCCCTTCTTCTGACATAATGGGTTTTCTTCACATTTAAAATTTTCCAAAATAAAATGAGAGACCTCCATATTGTGGGGGCAAACCCATCTTTTTGCTGATTCCTATTCTGTGCTGTTGAACAGTTTCTAATGAAATGATGCAAATCTAAAACAATCATTGTTTTGGAAAAATAGGATTTTCCTCCCATTTCCCATTTGTTCAATTTGTTAACTCTGTGGAGTTAAGAAAAAAAGTGAAGGACGTTAAGTGGTCTGAAATGAAAGGAGATGGAATCCCCCACCTCACCCTCGCTCTCAAAAAGCATGTGCTCTACCCACAACAGTTCTGTGGGGATGGAGGTTTGAATGAGTAGGTGTAGCTGTCGTATATATCATGGTGTTTGGGTTACAGATTGACTGTGGATCAAAATTGTTAACGTATGCCCAGAACAGATGAAAAGCAGGAGGTTGCTATGCACACAATCCAAGTCACACAAGTTACTAGACAAAACTGAAAACAGTATTTTTGCACTTCTCATTCAATGTGAATTCTATTTCATAACTGGCATCTGCAACAAAATGCTCCTGATTCAGTGTTCCAGTCAGCCAACCACACCTTCTATTCCACTCCCATTCTATCTCTCCCTAGTTTTCTGTCCCCCCTGACACTCAGCATTCTGTGGTCACTGCGCATGCTCACTCCTCATTAGAGTGTTTTTGTGGGGCGCCCCCTTAGATTTCTTTTCTTTATTTTTTTTTGTACTTCTGCAAACCTTCAAGCATGCTAATACTTCCCTTTTGTTTCTCGCTAACCTGGTTACATAGCCATCATAATTTAGCCGCTGCACTTGTGATTAGTATATGTTGAGATGGGAAATTCTGACCCAGGAGCCAAAAGCGGCTCTCCAGGATGCTCCATGCAGCCCTTGGGACCCTCCTAGGCCACACTCCTTCCTAAGCCACACCCCCTCTCCACAGGCTACACCCCTCACTGGTCCTGACTGAAACCAAAGTGCTTTTGCCCGTCTGAAATGTACCCTTGAACTGTGTTAATGTCTCATGCTTGTCTGAACAGAGGATGAAGCGGGGGAGTGTGTGTGTGTACGCACACGTGAGCTAGGGATGGGATCCGTTGGCCACTGCTGGTTTGAAAGCATTCCATCGACCTAACAGGATGGTATCGATTCGAGTTTGGTTTTTGTCCCCAAGCTGCTGCTTTTACTGACCAGTTCCTCCCTTTAGAAAAAAAACACTGATATTAATATCAATGTGTTGAAAGGAAATATTGATATTTTAATGAAATATTTATATTTTTAAAGGAAATGTCAATAAATTAACAGAAATATCAATAAAAAATCAATATGCGTAAAAATATTTTAGATGCAGATTGTTTTTTTTAAAATCACTTTCCGAAAAGAGGTGCAGAAAATCACTACGGTATATAAAAATCTGATCTGCAGCGATAGCGAATAAGCAAATTAATGGAAAATTTGGTACAAAATCCGAATTAGGTGGAATTCTAGCACATCCCTAGTGTGTGTGTGTGCATGCATGCGCATATGCACAAAACACAATACAATTTGCATACTTTCCTAAAACACATATTTACAAACCACTTCCTCATCCAGCAACATCTAAAGTTGCAACAGCCAAGGGAGGAAACCAGATTCAGAAAAGGTCCTCAGCTGAGTTGTACAACGCCTCTGCAGCAGCCAAAATTGATCACTGGGGACTTTCCGTTTCAAAAAGAACATTTTGCAACAGGTCAAACCAACACCATGTATCAAGCCAGCATGAAAAAGAGTTTCAAAACATCATTTCAGGATGAGAAACAGATGCTTCACACTTCTAAAGCATCTCGTTTTATGAATGAATGTGAATTTCCAGTCTGTGACTGTCTCTTGCTCATACAGAAACGGTCCATAAGAACTTCCTGGCCATCAGTTGCCTGAGGCTCACCAAGGGAAAGGATGGAGATGCCCCAAAGGGCAAATAAAATGCAGGCAAGCAGAGACTCATGCCAGAAAAAGGCTTCAGTACCAGCAATCACCCCTGGGATATATAATGTAAAAAATAAAGAGGGGAGTGCCTCTGAGCATGTGCTGAGTGCAGCTCACTCACTCCTTGGATGAGATGGTAAGGCCTCCAGAGCAAACAGGACCCTCTTTTTTTTAGAAATGAAGGACTCCTGGCAGCGAGGGTGGCCACGTGTTCTAGTCTGTAGAGCACAGTCCTCTATTTGACAGGTTATCCAGTTAAAAAATAAGGGACAGCAGAAAGGGGGCTTGAAGTTGCCCATCAATAATCAGGACCTAGACTGCAGATTGAGTAGGAGCACAAGTCCCCGTGGCAATGTAGAGCTGCAAATCAGCATATGCAAATTTCATGCAATTCTTTTGCCCCCTCCCTTTTTCCAATTTTTTGACAGTCAGGAAGATCTGCATCTCCCACCCTGACCTCATATGGATGTCACCATTGTCATATATATTAAAAGGCAAGGAGCTTTTTAAAAGACATCACTCACTTTGCCCATAAATGTTTGTAAGTAAGCACAAATGTTTCCTGGAACAATTCCAGATTTCCTGGAACAGCAAGTTCATAAGCCATAGATGATTGCCCAACAATTTTACTGCACAACATTTTTCTTAAGCGACAGGGTCCAAGCACCAGGGCAGAATTTGCAGGCAAATATTGGATTGGTTAGCTCAAAGAATTATTGTAATATTCAGCAGTCATCTTTTTCCACATCCCTTTCTCCTCTTGGTCTTGGCTTACTCATTGTCTTGGCTTCTTCTAGGACAGCTTTCAAATCTCCTAGGCTGTCACCCTATTCCCCCAGGCATTCTTGCCAATAGCCCTTCCTGTCTATAAGGCTTGGCACAAGCCTTTTCCACAGACCTTTCACTTCCTTCACAAGTATGGCACTGGTTTTGTCAACATTCACTGGCAGACACCTTCTTCTATAGCAGTCAGAATGTTCCCAAACATTCCATAACAGCACTGTCAACGGACTCAGGGCAAAGGAAAGACATAAGAGGCCGCACGTGACAGTTTGTAATTTGTTTTGAGTCAGTGCGCACTACAAAAATAACCACAAGCAGCATTTGGAGAATTGACACAACTTACCTTGTTCGGGCACCTGAGACCCCATGGAGGTGACGCTGGTATTCAAAATGTCATTAACAGCAGTGTCACAGTACAGGCCACGTTGGACATCATGCTCGCTGTCTGTCTGGTCACTCTCTTCGTGCCCGCTGTCCTTCAGGCTGTTCCCCTCCAAATCTTTGAATGTTGAACTGCTGGATGGAAGAAAGAAGGTGATTTACTCTGCAGAGCCACATCTGAGAAGACCAAGTCCTTCCATGGCCCGGAGGGTGTCATAAGCCTCAGGCAGAATCTGCAATGTTCCCACTGTCCCACAGGGAGAAAGGAAAGCTACTAGAGGCTGTCACAAGGGGCTATTTCCAGTACAAGAGAGCAGCCACTCCACCCCATTGATCTTGGCACTCAGCATTCAGCAAGGAAGGCAGAACTGGAGGCAGCCCCAAGGTGCGCAGAAAATTAGAGGAGATTCTTGCTCACAGCCTCCTGCAAGCATAAGCAGCATTATTGCTTTGGGAACAGAGCGAGGACAAGAAGAGAGCTTGAGCCAAAGCTACACCAGGGACAACACTTGTAGCGGGAAGGAAAGGCACAGAAGCATCTTCTCTGCGAGAGGAGAGTAATCTGAAGAGACAAGGTACAACAGCAATCCAGCTTATTCAGCTCGGTGCAAGACGTACCACTCTGTACTCCTGCAATGGCACAGAAATAGAGGTCTCCTGTGACTGCGGGCAATGTGCAGCTGACCATTACTAGGTTTGCTTAAGGAGAATTCCCGGGCTAGATTACTAAATGTACAAGGAAACACCTAACAGGACAAGGCAGCTGAGAGAGAGGAACCCACAGAACGGATGCAATATTTAAGTACACACATCCTCATAAGGCTATCTTCCGCGACAGGCAACTTGCAGGGAACATGGCATTACAGGAGCCTGCCGTGGGCTTTGCACCAGCAGCCTGAGAAATGCCACACAAGAATTCTGCCTGAGCACTGAGAAAGGAGCCAGTCAGGCAGTAAACACATCTGGGTCAGGCTTGTAAGACAGCTGCTATGCGATTACTGGTTTCAGATCAGTTTTGCCTTGTACCCCCCCAACCCCCATCTTTTCTTTGCCCTAACCTCAACTGCAGGGGAGCCCATGTTTGACACCATATGAGGCCCAGTCAAGCAATCTGCGGAGACTTGCCTGCTCTTCCCTCTCTCTCCCATCACCATTGCATCCAGCACTAGTCTCTGTTATTAATGGTGGCTGTCAGGTCTCCAGTCCCTGCTGCTATAAGAATACAAGAACAGCCACAGCTCAGTGGCAGAGCACATGCTTTGCATGCAGAAGGTCCCAAGTTCAATTCCCAGCATCTCCCAAGCAGGGCTGAGAAAGACCCGTTTGAAACTCCTTGCATTCCCTCTTCCAGTCAATGCAAACGATACTGAGCTAGATGGACCAATGGTTTGACTTGGTATAAGGCAGCTTCATATGTCCACATAAGAACAGCCCTGCTGGTTCAGACCAAAGGCATATCCAGTCCAGCATTCTATGCGCACAATAGCCAACCAGATGCTTATGGGAAGCCCAGAAGCAGGACCCGAGTCCTGCAACAGCCCACTCCCGCTCATGTTTTCCAGCAACTGGTATTCAAAGCCATTCACTACCTGGTGAGGATGGACCTTTCACTGCCGCAAACCCTCTGCGGGGTTGAAGGGCCCATTAAGATGGTCCGCCCCAGGCGCCTGATGGAGCCAGATGGATTCTTGAATGCGCTTGGGGATACTCTTGTTGGGTTGTGTGCGTTGTTGTGTGAAACAGCATACATTACGTTGGAGTTAAGTTGAGCAAGAAAACTTCTTCAGAGCATGTTAAGAGTCTTTATTGCAAGACATTACGGCCAGAGGCTTAAGAGTAAATACATGTAGAGATTCTTCTCACCCCCCTTCTGGTACATCTCTCTCCATAGATAAAACACAAAAGCACAGCCTCTCAGCTCAGAGGCATAATTCAGAAGAGCAACAACTCACACAGACTCTGTTACAACTTTCCCAGCTGTTATCAGATGGCTACCATAGCAACGGCCCTGGCCGACCGTTCCCAGATAGGACATAGACATAACTCCCCCTTAACCACAGTTACGTCTTCACACTTGCAGGCTTCATGGAAAACTACTAGAGACAGTAATGCCTACTGGTCACCGGCCCAACAACTCTGGAGCAAGCAAACAGCCACTTGGCTGAGGCCTTGGTGGAGGGCTTCCTCTATTGCATCTGCAGAGTGCTGTCCCAGGAGACTGTTCCAAGTGGTCCAGAGCCTGGTCGGTCCAGTTGCTCCGGTACTGCAGGAACATGATAAGGTCTCCTGTGACGAGTTTGCTAAACACTTTGCAGATAAAATTGATTGTATTAAAAGCGATATTCCGTACACTGTGGACACAGGGAGTGAGCCAGAGGTGATCAGTGTTGCTTCGATAGCGTGGGATCGGTTTCAGCCTCTTCCTTCTGAGGAAGTGGACAAGGTGCTTTCAACATTAAAGCCGACCACCTGCCTACTTGATCCTTGCCCTTCGTGGCTCATTATGAGCTGCAAAGATAGACTGGGAGAAAGAATCAAGCTGATGGTAAATGCATCGCTTGAAGAGAGAGTAATGCCATCAGTGCTCAAGGAGGCGATAATAAAACCAATCTTAAAAAAGCCCTCCTTGAACCCCCAAGATCTGAACAACTTTCGCCCAGTCTCAAATGTGCCATTCTTAAGCAAGGCAGTTGAGCGGGTGGTGGCTAAACAGCTGCAAGCACACTTGGAAGAAACGGATTATCTAGATCCATTTCAATTGGGCTTCAGACCGGGACATGGGACAGAAACAGCCTTGGTCGCCTTGGTAGATGATATGAGAAGGGCGTGGGATAGAGGCGAATGCACCTTCCTTGTCCTTCTCGATCTCTCAACAGCTTTCGATACCATTGACCATGGTATCCTCTTGGACCGCCTGCAGAGGTTAGGTATTGGGGGCACTGTATTGCAGTGGTTCAATTCCTTCCTCTCCGGAAGGTACCAAAGAGTAGCACTGGAGGAGGAGGTTTCAGATCCCTGGCCCCTCACTTGTGGGGTACCACAGGGATCTATCCTTTCTCCAATGCTTTTTAACATCTATATAAAGCCGCTGGGAGCAATCATCAGGAAATTTGGGCTGCAGTGTCATCAGTATGCGGATGACATGCAGCTCTATCTCTCATTTAAATCTTCACCAAGGTTGGCTGTGGAAACCCTGTCCAAATGTCTGGAGTCGGTGAGTGGCTGGATGGGAAGGAATAGGCTGAAGCTGAACCCTAACAAAACCGAGGTGCTGTTTGTGGGAGACAATGGAAGGCTGGGAGATATAGACCTGGTGCCTAACGGGGTACGACTGCCCCTGAAAGACCAGGTTCGTAGCCTGGGGGTCGTTCTTGACTCCCAGCTGTCCATGGAGGCTCAAGTTTCGGCTGTGAGCCGGGCAGCTCTGTATCAACTCCATCTGATACGGAGGCTACGCCCCTACCTTCCCAATCATCTGCTCCCACCGGTGGTACATGCCCTGATCACCACTCGCTTAGACTACTGTAATGCGCTCTACGTGGGGTTACCCTTGAAAACGGTTCGGAAGTTACAGCTGGTACAAAATGCAGCGGCATGTCTGATTACAGGCAGCCGCCGTAGAGATCACATCACTCCTGTGTTGAAGGAGTTGCATTGGTTACCGGTTGTGTACCGAGCCCAATTCAAGGTGTTGGTCTTAACCTTTAAAACCCTATACGGTTGTGGCCCAGCTTATCTGAAGGAGCACCTCCAGCATCGACAGGGATGCCGCTCAACAAGATCAGCCTCAGAAGACCTTCTCTGGATCCCACCAGTCAAAACAGCTAGACTGGTGAGGACTCGAGAGAGGGCCTTCTCAATTGTGGCCCCCACCCTATGGAATTCTCTCCCAAATGATCTACGCCATGCCCCGTCTATAATGAGCTTCCGCCGGACCCTGAAGACTTGGTTTTTTAAGCAGGCTTTTGGAATGGGCTAGTTTTACTGTGTTCTTAAACTTTTAACTGTTTTATATACTGTTTTAACGTGTACGTCGCCCAGAGTGGCTGGCCAACCAGCCAGATGGGCGACTAACAAATCTCATAATAAATAAAATAAATAAAATGCTGCCTCTGATACTGGATGTCTCACTGTGATGTTGAGCATGCACACATGCACACCAATGCACAGTGCCATTATGAAATATGGCAGCCATTGTGGATGCTCTAGAAGCCATCACAAGCAGCTCTGTAGGTATGTAGGGTGATAGCTCCATAGGTAGCAAGCTGGTGGGGGGAGGCATGGCCCATCTGACAATTTATTGAGGAATGAGGGGGACCTGAAACAAAATGTTGCAGCGTGTAGTGTTCCTGTTCAACATCCCAGCCAGCCAGCCCCTTCGCCACTGAGAATTACAGTCCTCTGTGGGCTATTCAGAGCTTGGAAAAGTTACTTTTTTTGAACTACAACTCCCATCAGCCCAATCCAGTGGCCATGCTGGCTGGGGCTGATGGGAGTTCTAGTTTTAAAAAAGTAACATTTCCAAGCTCTGGGGCTATTTGGGTTTCTTTCTCACACTTAGGGGACAACTTTTTTTACTTTTT
The DNA here is from genome assembly GCF_030035675.1 of Rhineura floridana. NCBI lineage: Eukaryota > Metazoa > Chordata > Lepidosauria > Squamata > Rhineuridae > Rhineura > Rhineura floridana. The sequence goes on along the minus strand of NC_084495.1, from coordinate 21,200,030 downwards.
CAAACTTTGGAGTTCCCTCAGGAGTGCTGACATCTCCCTCTTAGGCATGGGTGGTGCTGATTTTGCCACATCAGGACTGGCACGCAAAGAACGGGTTCACTATTGGTATACTGTAAATAGCAGCTATGATCACTGTGGTTCCCTGCTGATGTTTTGCACTACAGCTTCCATCATCCCTACCCATTGCCCTTGCTGGCTGTGGCTGTAGTCCAAAATACTGTATCTGGAGGGCGCCAGGTTGGAGAAGGCCTGTCGATAGGATACTGCTTCAATGGCAGCATTTCCTTATTAAATCTACTCGTATTAAAAGGCTGGAAAGGGCCAGTAAGTTAATCCAATCGAATACATTGCTCTGACGCTGGATCTTCTCATAAATCATACCTTCCCCCAAACCCACAGATTAACCCTCACAATCCAGACAGTGCAGCACACAGAGGACAAGGAACATTATCACTCCAAGGTGCTACACAGCTCCCAGTGACTCAGGCTTGGCAAAAGCCCAAGGTCTCTTGCTGATCAACCAACGCAGAGAGGAAATTGCTTCCTAACCACAAATACAGCAGACAGGGCCCATCTAGGCAGTTCCAATAAGACAGGATATGCTCTTCTAGCACTTCCAAGCCCTGCAGCACGAGTCTCGTAGGATGCTTCAGTCTGTGCTAGTTTCTTAAAGGCAGGGATGAGGAATCTGCCGCCCTCGGGGTGTTGTTGGACTCTGATTCCCATCCTCCCTAGCCACCACAGTCAAGGGTCAGGGCTCATAGGAACTGCAGCCCAGCACCACCTGCACAGCCACAAGTTCCCCAGCACTGCCTTAAGGATAAATGCACGGTCTGTTGCACAGTCAAACAGAAAGCTGCCAAATGCACATGAGTCGGAGGGGGGCTAACATATGCACCCCACTGCTTGCATTAAGCACCTCACTCAATCGAGGTCAAGAAAATGGAAGGTTTTCGCTATCAGTTTAGATCACAGAATCATGGAGTTGGAAGGGACCTCAAAGGTCATCTAGCCCAACCCCCTGCTGATGCAGGAAATCCCAGATAGGCAGCCATACAGCCTTTAGCTTAAAAGACTGTAAAAAAAAGGAGAATTTGCCACCTTCTGAGGCAGCCCTTTCCACTGTTGAACACATCAGATTGTCGAGGTTCTCCTTCATGTTCAGCAGTAATCCCCTTTCTCTGCTTTGAACGAGAAAACCACCTGAGAATGACTTCGATATTCATTTTCTTCCAGCCAACATCCAACTAAAACTCTAGAACTTTGCCTAAGTCCTAACACAGACAGAGGAAAGCTGTCGGGCCCTCCAGATTGTTGTTGGCCTCCAACACCCATCAGCCTCAACCAACATGGCTAACGGTCAGGGATGATGGGAGCTGCAGTTCAACAAGCATCTGGACAGCCACAAGCTCCCCAACCTTGCTCCAACATTGAAGGCCTTTTGGAATGGCATCACCTTCCAGTGCTGCAAATCACCAAGATACTTTAATGCTTCCTGGAGGTCTGATCATCAGCCATGAAAGCGGCAGCAATCGTTATGCTGAAACCAGCTGTGTACACGTCTGGATGCCTCACCTCAAAAAGGATATTGTAGAGTCGGAAAAGGTTCAGAAAAAGCCCACCAGGATGGTCAAGGGGATGGAGCGACTCCCCTATGAAGAAATGTTGCAGCATTTGGAGCTTTTCAGTTTAGAGGAGAGTCAGAGGCAACATGACAGAAGTGTGTAACATTATGCATGGCATGGAGAAAGTGGTTGGAGAAAAGCGTTTCTCCCTCTCTAATAACACTAGAACTCATGGACATCCAACGAAGCTGAAAGTTGGAAGATTCAGGACAGACAAAAAAAAACTACTTCTTTTTGTGCAGAGTGAAATTATGGAATTTGCTCCCACAAGAGACAGGGATGGCCAGTAACTTGAATGGCTTTAAAAGAGGATAAGACACATTCATGGAGGACAAGGCTATCAATGGCTGCTAGCCATGATGGCCGTGCTCTGCCTCCATAGTCAGATGAGGCATGCTTCTGAAATCCAGCAGCCGGTAGCTGCAGGAGGGGAGAGTGTTCTTGCACTCAGGTCCTGCATGTGGGCTCCCCATGGGCACCTGGCTGGCCACTGTGAGAATAGGGATGCTGGACTAGATGGGCCATTGGCCTGATCCAGCAGGCTCTTCTTACATCTTATGTTCAGCTAAGCAGCAGCAGCCTGTAAACAACTAGCCCTTTTCTGCAAGGTGATTGAGGGAGAAGGAGAATTTCCAGCCTTGCTAGAAAGAGATAGCAAGGGGTAGTAAATGCAGTGGTTGCCTCAGCCCACCAATCATGCAAGTCCATGGTTGCTGACTAGCTAGCTGATTGCTAATTGACTCCTTATGGGGCCAGCGAACCAGTCAGCAATCATGCGCTTGCATGATCACAGTGCAGAAGCTGCTAGCAATGCTTCATGACAAAATGTTCTTTGCTGCCCACCACAACTGGGCCATGGAAATGTACAGAGCTTTGGGGAGTGTAAACTGGCTGCAAAAAAGGCAAATGCTATATTAAGCTGCATTAACAGAAGTATAGTTTCCAAATCACATGAAGGACTAGTTCCCCCCTATTTGGCACTGGTTAGGCCTCATCTTGAGTACTGCGTCCAGTTCTGGACACCACACTTTAAGAAGAATGCAGATGAACTGGAACAAGGTCAGAGGAGGGCAACAAGGATGATCAGGGGACTGGAAACAAAGCCCAATGTGGAGAGACTGAAAGAACTGGGTGTGTTCAGCCTGGAGAAGAGAAGACTGAGCGGAGATATGATAGCACTCTTCAAGTACTTAAAAGGTTGCCACACAGAGGACGGCCAGGATCTCTTCTCAGTCATCCCAAAGTGCAGGACACGGAATAACGGGCTCAAGTTATAGGAAGCCAGATTTTTGAATAAATAAATACTAATAATCAGGAATAATAAATAATCAGGGGAAAATTCCAAACTGTTAGAGCAGTACAACAATGGAAGCAATGAGCTAGGGAGGTGGTGGGCTCTCCAACACTGGAGGCATTCAAGAGGCGGCTGGACAGCGACCTCTCGGGGAGGTTTTACGCTGGATTCCTGCACTGAGCAGGGGGTTGGACTCAGTGGCCTTATAGCCCCCTCCCAACTCTACTGTTCTATGATTCTATGAATGATGCATGTGCGTCTGTTCGCAAAGCCCTTTTCTGGTCTCCATGGAAACCAAGTGGACCAACGGCCATGGGATGTCCTGCTGAACCAAACACAGCATGCAGGGAAAGGAGGGAGAAAAGCCCAGGCAGACATGCAAAAACTGGAACACCTTCAAACGTGGCCTTTTAAAATAAAGGCATTCCTTTAAATCTAGGATTTAGCCAGCATGCACAGATGGCAGAAGGCTAGGCAGAAATCAATTCGGAAAGACCAAGCAGATTAATTAAAAAGTAAGGATTTTGAGTTTCGCACCTCAAAGTTAAGGCAGCAATCGCCCTTCTCCAAACAGCGACGTTTTGTGGGATTAAAAACACACTGGAGGATTAATCGTTGACATTTCAGTTCCCTGATGAATACATCATGTTCGTGACATTCATTAGGGCAAATCAGCAGCAATGCCCCTCAGATGCAAGGTTTTTTTTCATTTCTCTTTACCTGGGTTTTTATCCCTCAACATCCAGAGAATGCTCTTTGCACATTAAATACATTGAACTGTCTTTTATTTCTTTATGATTGCATTTATGTCCCACTTTTCCTCCCAAGATCTCAAGGTGGCCTATGCGGCTCTCCCCCTTTCCATTTTATCCTCACAACAACCCTGTGAGGTAGGTTAGGTCAAGAGGTGGTGACTGGCCCAAGGCCACCTAGTGAACTTCATGGCTGAGTGGGGATTTGAACCCTGGTCTCCCAAGTCATAGTCCAACACTCTAACACCACACCATACCAGGTCCCTTATACCGAATCAGACCATTGGACCATCCAGCCGAAAGCTCATTCCTCTGACTGGCAATGGCTCTCCAGAGGCAGAAGTCGTCCCCATCTCTGCTATCCACTGTCTTCATAATTGGAGGCACTGGGGATTGAACCCGGCATCTGCATGCAGAACACGTGAAGCCATCTTACTCTGAGCAGGACCATCACGGGATCACATAGCCCAGTACTATGATTAGCTGCAGCTCTCCAAGGTTTCAGGTTGAATTCTCTTTCCCAATCCAGCTATCTGCTTCTGACTAGAGCTGTCCAGAATTAAACCTAAGAAATGATGTGTGCAAATCATGTACTCTACCACAAAGTGATGAATCCTCTGCATAGCTGCCTTGCTATTCTTCATCAGGGGCTTGTTTTAATGCTAGATCTTCTGCCCTGCCTTTTATCTGTCCTTTCCAACCAACCACTCCACATGAACATGGCTGCTGATGGTGGGTAAACAAAGAGAGCTGTGAGAATGTGGACAAACTGAGCCCGAGACCCGGACAGGGACATGGGAAACCCCTCTTTGGAAAAAGGGGAAACCACCTGAGGATCACAACAACTTCAGCCTTAGCATCATTCCAGGTAGAGAAGATTCTGGAGAAGAATGACACCCCACAGCTTCTACCATATCCATCACTAACCCACCAGAACAGTCTTATTTCTGGCATCCCCAGATGCCAGTGACTTCATCAGAAATCCCTATGGCTTCTGCTGTTCGGCCTTCTGCAGTGCCATACTGAATGACGGCAACACGCACCTGCCAAGACTCTTTTACCAGCATGGCCAGAGTATGCAGTCCAAGGCCGTAACGCTTGAACAGTTCCCAGGGAGCCAATGAACTACTTATCCAGTCAAGCAAATATATCATGACAGGGTGGAGAAACATTTTTCCCTGGTGGGCCAGATCTCTATCCAACCTACTCCTTGCCCGGCCGCCCAACGTAAATCACCTGAGGTTACAATGACATCAGGTGATGAGTCTTTCTTAAGGTGCATTCCTGGTGTGTCTTCAAAGAGGCTCGTTCCAGGACCAGGCAGCAGTTTGCATTGAAACCGCTGCTAAAACAGAGGGGTGGGGTTCCCTTCCATTTTAGCAGTGGTTTCAATCCTAACTGCTTTCTGCTCCTGGAGCAAGCCACACTCCCACTGCCCATCAAGCTGATGGGTGGGATGGGAGCATGCCTTGCTCCTGCAAGGGAACAACTGGGGGTTCACTTTAAGGTCCTGATTGTTCCCTTAAAGCCACATCGATACCTGCCCCCCACACACACGTCATGTATGATATCAAGTGTGGGGCAGGTGTGCATGGTTTGTCAGGGACAGCCTGGTGGGACAAACTGGAACCCCTGGCAGGCCAAATGTGTCCCACAGCAGAGATTCCCCTCCCCTTTATCAGAGCTCCACCCAAGGATCCCAGATTCCTGTTGTTAGCCCCACATTGAGAGCCTCTGTGTATTCTGTCCATGGTCCTGATGCCTTTCTTACAATTCTGAATTTCTGGCTCTTGAACTCTCTGCTCAGTCTTACTTCCAGGGAATGGCATAGCAGGGAAAAAGAGAGAGAGTTCCATACACCAAATTCCATATATCAAACATCCAGGGACTCTGCATCTTGTATACATTTGCCTTTCTAGTGATCAAGGGCCCATAATCCAAGAGGCCAGCCTACAACACGGGACTCTCTCCTGAGTCACTTTCCCAAAATGTGGAGAGATTTCTCTATAGTTGAAGGTTTCCTCACCAATCCAGCATCTACTATCACGGAACTCTCAGTTTAGCTTCATGGCAGGTGAAGAACACGAGACATGAATAGATGTCTTCTTTGGGGAAGGACAACCTCCCTATTGGATTTCAGAGAACAATATGATACAGGCTGCAATTTTCTCTACCAGCAATTACATGATTGTGGTTAAATCTCATGAACGATGCAGACAAACATCTCCACTTCCATCTCTGAATGGAAGCTGTCCACATGACATGCTCCTAATTACCATACTCCTTATATCTTTTTTCTATATAAAAATGCAAATGAAAGGGAGTTTTTAGGCAAGGGGATAATCAGTTCTTCTGAAAGGCCGGAACAGGCCCCATTACACAGTTTGTTATGTCCTCCCGGGTGTACCGATTCAAGCAAGTTGACAGAATCACAGAGTTGGGAAAGGGACTGAAGAGTTGCTGAGCAGGTTTCCCCTCAACAGTCCAATGCGTGAAACAGCAGTTGTAATTAAGGCTGCAGCGTTTAACCAATTGATCAAGTCAATCAATCAATGTAAAAACATTTTGATAGACTAAAGAGCTACCTCCAGTTAACCAGACAGCAGATTTTTATTTACTTTGTTGTTATTTTTAATGCAAGCTTTTATTAAAAAAAAAAACAGGACTGGCGTCAACACCTGACACCCTCAGGCAGCTGTCAAGGCCCCATCACCACAGCACTGTCCACCACTGATGCCTGCCCTGGGTTCCCTTTTAAAAGATAAAAATGCTCAGGCCAGCTTTCTGAGCAGTGCCAGGCAGCTGGATTTAGCCATCCTTTTAATTGCTCATGGAATAAACCCACCAGGTCTTTTGGGTAAGGACTGAAGCTCAGTGGCAGAGCATCTGCCTTGCACATAGAAGGTCCCAGGTTCAATCCCCAGCATCTCAAGGTAGGGCTGGGAGAAGCTCCAGTCTGAAATCCTGCCGAACTGCTGCTAGTTAGTATAGGACTGGATAGATTGTGACCTGATTCAATCTAAGGCAGCCTCCTACGTTCCAGTGTTCCAGAGAACACTTTGCTCAGGTCATGCTCACGCCTGGAGGGGGCCCTGATGGAAAGAGCAGGTGGAAAGCACCATTTTGAAAAAGAGGCATTCCTTTCTGCATAAGAAATGACAAGGAATGCCTCTTCTAAGATTATGCTTTCTTCAACACATGCATGCACCCTCAAGCAACAAAGAAAGCAATAGTGCTTGTGACTTTTTTAGAACTGTCTGTTTCTTTTCCTTAAATGTTTGCAGATTCCACAAAGTAATAAATGGATTAATCTACTAAAATTAATATGGCTAATCAACAACAATTTCTTTAAATGGGCAATATTCCTTACTGCAATCTAGATTAGGCACTATGAATATGAGAGGTTGGTAGGGAGGCGAGATTAGTAAGCAAAGAATATAGAAGCTGAACACTTGTGCACCAGATCAAACCAAGCCTGAACCCAAACCTCAATCCATCCTTTGTTCATTTTCTCAGCAGGGATAGAACCTGAACCGTAATGTGAAAGTCTGTGTTGCATTGAACAGGATTGTAAACACAGAATCATAACAGATTACAAACTTAGAATAAAGGGTCACTTTTTAAAAAAAAAAAAATGATGCAGTGAGACGAGTCCTGGCTGGCCCAAACCAAAAATAATCAACAGCTGCTGCTTTTAAGTTTAAGGATGTAGTACAGCAGCCTTCGCCAACATGGTGCCCTCCAGATGGTTTGGACCGCAGTCCCCAACATCCATGGCCATTGGCCCTGAAGGCTGGAGTTGATGAAAGTAGGTGGTCAGACAGGGCCGCAGGTTCCCCTTCCTTATGATAATGTCAGCCAAAGCAATAGCAGGAATGGCTGGATGTGAATGACCCCAAAGCACAGGATTATAATTACAAGGTAAAAATGAATTTAATCGAAGGAAATTAGAGCTTATATGGCATTACAAGCAAAGAAGGGGGGAAACCTTTGAAAACATTGTTACCTTTCTATACCAACTTGATGTTACCTGATCACATGGGTTATTAACACTCCTTTGACCACAGCTGTAAGGAGGAGATTGGAAAATTTCCCTTCTGATTTCAATTAACCACAGTTTAGCATGTCATCCGAATCCTAAACTGGGATTAATACTAACTATGGTTTGTTTAAACAACCACAGTCCATGGTATGAGGTTGGCTTGATTGCTGTAACCACAGTTTATCTATCTGGTACTCTCCAGATGTTGCTGGACAACTCCCATCTGCCCTGACCGTTGGCCATGCTGGTTAGCTGGGCCTGATGGGAACTGGAGTCCAACAATATCTGGAGGGTGACCCATTGGCTACCCCTAGTTTAGATTAACCATAATTTAGGGTTCAGATAACACTGTAGGCATGCTGTAGTGAATCTCAACTGCAAGCAAAAGCCTTTAAACTTCTTTTGCCTGCACTGGAGAAGGACTGGGGAACCCTCAACGCACAGGCTTGCCTCAGCTTGTTCTCATCCCACTAAGCAATTGTTTAGCAAAATGTCCCCAACCGGACAAATTAGTTCCTATTGGCTAGAAACCAAATCAGGACCAAACTCAAATATGTATCAGTTTGATTCCCTTCTCTAGTGCCTATGACATATGTCACAGGGGTTGCAGCGAGGATAAAAGTAGTAAAAATTCAAATGCATTTTTGTCTGCTGTGAAACACTTCTGAAATGTTAGTAATTATTGTCAACGCATTCTCTGGGGGCTAAATTCATTCCTGAGCTTATGCTTGGATGAAGCCAGGCCACAGACAGATTTATTTTAATAAAGAGGGCATGGAAGGAGAGTATGGTGGCCGGGAACAAACTGCAATACAAATGTTATTTCCCCTTGCTTTTCAAACTTCGAGAGGGGGGGAATGAAAGGAGAAAGGATCCCAAGTCCAATTACCTACCCCCATGCAAGCTCCTTTTCTCTCCTTCGATGGCAGAGAGCTCTCTCTCCATCCAAATCTATCATTTTATTCTTGTGCATTGAAATAGAATAAACTCTATGAATTTTTAAGTTGTCAGGGTAACAGAGTTCTGTCTAACTCTATGCTCACTTTCCTGTATGAATGAGGCACAGCTCACAGGGGGAAGGGGTTTAAAAACCAACAACTAAAAGCCCAAAGCAATGGCATTTTGATACGATGCAAATACTTGTGAGTATGTGTGTGTTTCCAAATCAAATGAACAGACTTTGTATACAGTAACTAAGCAGAAAATAGGGGGGGAGTTAAACAATATGAATTTGGTTAAAATGGAACATTCCTCCCCCATCCATAAAAAAAACACCCTACATACCTTTTTATTAAATGAGCTCTGCTGTTCACATAGTTGGAATCAAATGAGTAGTTTTCAGTCTGAAAGGAGAGGGAGGGGGAAATAGAGATGGTTACATGCATGATTCATCAGCATTTTGAAACAGCCAGGCAACCTGGGACAAAGACCACTAGTTAGAGGAAGGGACGGATGAATCTGTCCATTTCAATTCTCTTATTTTTCTTATTTCTTATTTCTTATTTTTCCCATCTAAAATCCAGTTCTCCACATTTCTGCAGCAGTTTGGGGGGGGAGAGGATTCTCTTACACGTTTCAGTGTTTTAGTGCAAATTTCTCCAAATTTCTCCTAATAAACACATTTTTGTATGCAGTTTTGACAAACGTACATTAATGCATTTTCACTAATGTATACATTTATATGCACACTTTACCCTAATATATGCATTTTTCTCTTCATTACAAGGCTGGAGAACTACACTGCAAAATTCAAAGACGTGCAAATTTTGAAGGAGGAAAGGTTTGCATATTGTTTGAGAAAGTGCAAAGCAGGTGAATTTGCTTTTAAATGTGAACTGAATCGAATTGACCCTCCCACCCCTAAACCCAGGTTAGAGGTGAGCCACATAAGCGTCACCAGTATGCATGCACGCCAGCACCATGGCACACACAGAACACCGCACGTAACAGCCCTACTTGGAGAGGCATGCAAAAAAGCCAACCTGCACAGCATTTTTGTAGAACTGAATGCGATGTATTTCATTACAGCATATAATGTAAACCTCTGCCACACGATGGGATGCTGGCCACAAGCTTGGAATGTTTAGCCTGGAGAAGAGATTACTGAAAAGCACTAAGATAGCTATCCTCAAATATTTGAAGGGCTGTCACATGAGTGACAGCCCAAATTTATTTTTCTGTTGCTCCAGAGCAGTGGTCACCAAGTTTTGTGTTGTTGGGGTTTTTGGGGGGGGGGGTTGAGGGCACATTTAGAATTTTGAGAGAGTGCCTTGAGCACCGCTCCTCTGGTTGCTTCTTTTCCCGCCCCCCAGATAGACAGAAAAAGACAAAGTGTATGTGCATGCATGAACACACACACAGTTGTCCGCACACATACACACACAAATACACTTTGCTTTCCCAGGGGGTCTGGGTAGAAGTCAGATCCAGGAAAATCAAAACGGATCTTTTTGAATTTGCATGATTTTACACAAGGACTCACCATCAAATTAATGATTACGGCAGTAGACTACACAGCAAAAATCACAGATCCAGTGCCTGCCAGCATCCCAGAAACATTGGTTTGTACCCAACTAAGTCATCTTCAAGAGTCGAGCCACTGAAAAGGGGTCATAAGAGCTAGAACCTTGTTTTCCTTTTAATTGAATGTAGAGATTCTCGGGATGTTGATACCAAAGTGTGCAGAGTACACACAAACCTGCCTATTGATGCCACAGAGAGACATCAAGATGCTATTAGACTGGTACCAGGTGCTGCAGAGCTTGAATTATAGGGAAGGGCAGCCCCTTTACCTTTTTATGACAGCCTCCTTAGCTGCTATTTCTAGAAGCCTACTAGAGACATGATTTGGCCAAAATTGTGGGGAGTCGGGGGCTGAGTTTTTCAAGGACCCCCTTCTAATTCCCCCATAATTTGAGCACTGAGGAACTGACAAATCCAGCATCACACACAAAATAGTGCATGCAAATACTATACATTTGAATTTACATCTCACCCCTCTGCCATGGAGCTCTGGGTAATGTACTTTGCTCTAATCTCCCAATTTTGTTCTTGCACAACAGCCCTGTGAGGTATACCAGGCTGAGAGATAATAGCTGCTTCAATCTCACTCAATGAGCTTCATTACCAAGGCTGCATACAGACATAGGGCTTCCTGTGTTAGTTTTACAGATTATAATGATAGCATTTCTGTCCCAATTTCTAACATTCCTTTCACACTGCAGTGCTAGGAATTGCGGCTTGTTGCCTGATATACTGCCATGTCGTGCTAAATATCTTTCACACTGCAACTTTACTGCATCAAATCACAACTTGTTTCCATTACTCACTCATTATACACATATGTACTGTAGTTCCCCCATAATTCATGGTGCATCTTGTCATGTCGCCATATGACCCCTCTTCCTTTTGATTCTGACATTTCTGTGAGGTGGAGGGGGGGGACTGTAACCCACACCTGTGGTGGAATATGCTGGAATACAGACACAATTTCACGTGGTAAAAACAAAAGGGCGGGAACAAATTGCATGCTGGGATACCCCAGCTGGTTATGTCAGCGGCGGTAGCATGATCGTGGTAAAATGACACCACAAAACTCCTGCAATTTACCAGATTTTGTGGCGTGCCAACGGAATATTTCTGGAGTCATTTATCACAGAAACCAAGAGCTAAACTTCCACTGTTTTCTGCTTCTACATCATGTGGGGGGGAAAGTAAAAACTATGAGGCAAAGAACTGTCAGAGAAATGGATTAAACTGTTGTCTGAAAGCACCCTAGATGAAGATTTGAAGCTCAGTTTTCCCAGCCCTAGTCAAGACAGTCTATCCCAACCTCCCTCAACCTGTTGTTTTTGAGACTACAACTCCCATCAATCCTGACCATAGGAAACTGCCTTATACTGAGTCAGATCACTGGTCCATCTAGTTCAATACTGACTACACTGACTGGAAGCGGCCCACCTGGTTGCAGGCAGGAGTCTCTCCCAGCCCTACTGGAGATACCGGGGACTGAACCTGGGACCTTCTGCATGCGAGGCAGATGCTCTACCACTGAGCTACAGCCCTTCCCCAAGCTTGCTGGAGCTGATGAGAGTTGGAGTCCAAAAACATCTGGAAGGCATTAGATTGAGGAAGATGACTCTAACCACTACCCTATACTGGCTATCAGCTTCAGATTACGATGTCCCCCACTAGCATACCAATATGAAGCTTGACTGGCAGCCCCCTGGACCTCTCCTGCAGAGATCCTTTTGCTGATAGCTTTTTCTAAAAGACGCCAGCAGCTAGACCCTTGTTTAACCTGAGAAGCAATGGCTTTATCACTGACCTACAGCTCATCCTTTGGAAGAAAGGGTGCTTTACCCAAATTCTGCCCTGACTGTTTGTGTATGTGCGTGTGTGGTTTTCAAGGCATTTGAAATCTCCAGGCCCTGCTGATCATTCCATAAACATTTAGCAGAAAATGGCTGGCTGGCGACCACAGATCCATTTGCGCCAAAGAAACAATGTGACCACACTCTGTTTCAAAAACTAAACGCTTTTTAATTCCCTGACGGACCTGGTTTGTGCATTGCCAATTTGACTGAAAGTTCAAAAGGTGTTTTCTTATTAGTGCATCATTAGTGTGCTAAAATATTTACCACACAGATATGTAAATAGCAAGCAAGGTAAATCCCAAGCTGGAATGGGGATTTTTTTAAAAAAAAAAACCTGGAGCTTGGCAATGCCATTTAATAAATAAATAAATAAACAAACAAACAAACTGTTTATTAAATGCTGGTGCACCCAGAGATAGCTAGGGCTTTCTCATCAACAAAAAAGCAAACAAGAAAAATCCTGCATAAACCTTGAAGACCACAGGATGGGTGGAAAAGGGCAAATCAGCTGCATTCGAGGCATGGAGCATTTCAAATTGGGCTGCCAACTTTCTTTCTGCTTTAATCGGCAGGGCTGTGTGCTTTTAGCTGCTTCGAAAGAGGAAGGAAGCAAAGAGCGTCTTTTCTGTTCCTGGTACTGGGATGGTGGAAAGCTGACTCTCAGTGGTACAACACATGAATTAGGCTTGGAAGTAAATACACAGTTGTTCAAGGATTGGTGTAACATGAGCCCTCCCAGCCAGTGATGGCTGGTGCCCATTGGGAGTGGTAGGGCAGAAGGCAGGGAGGTCAACAGTAGGTGGAGCCAGAGCCAACGACAATAAAAGGCAGGAAGGTGAGGATTGGCTGACAGCAGGCTGAGCTTGGTGGAGCAGCGCCCTATTTGCCGCAATGAACCAGCCACCACAGCTCCTGGCAATAGCAGTCTAAACTCAGTCAGTTGTGAATGGTCTTCAAGGGCAGCCCCACATATAGAATGCATTGCAATCATTCTTTATTTATAGATAGTATTCAGATACCACCCTCCCCCAAAGCATCAAGGCAGTGTACAGCAACATTTTAAAAATGTTGAAAATAATACAGAACAATTAAATTAAAATTAAAATGACTGGCTACCCAAGGAAATTTTAGATGACTGTGTAGACCTTTCAGCATTAAAAAGGGTCTTCTAGAGACACCTAAAAGTTAATGGTGAGGAAGCCTGTAGTATGGGAACGGAAACACTAAATGCCCGACTTCTGGTTGAGGCCAATTAGGCCTCTGTAACATGGAGGACAACCAGCAGCACTCCTCTGGATGACCTTAGTGATAAGGGCTGGAATGTAAGGGCTCAGGCAGTCCTTAGTCCAAACAGAAAGTTACCAGGAAATGAGCCACTGTGGCCAGACCATCCCATTGCAGGAATGATAGGAGTTGACGGGTTATCAATTTTATGAATACATAAAGATAATATTGAGGAGGGAGAGAACTATGTATGCCACCTTGAGCTCCTCCGGAGGAAAGGCGGGACATAAATGTTATAATAAATGCAAAATAATAATGATAATTACATTTCTATTATCTCACACACACCCCTTCTCTCTCTCCCGACCAAAAGTACTCAAAGTGGCCAATGCAACAAATATGAAGTACAAATCATTTTTATAAATACATGGACCAAAATAAGCCAATCGAAGGGCCCTTGCTGACTTTCCCTCCCTTGTTGCTAAGCCACAGAATGGCTAGCGGTGACGAAACCTGAAGACTAAACCAGACAGGACACACAGACACATATCTATGCCCATATCTATGTCTATACTTTGGAAACTTGTTTGTTCGATATGTGTTTGGACACCTCTTACGAGATCAAAACCAAATTTTGTGTGATAGCTCCTGAAATCAAGGAGCAGACTTTCATCTATGTTTCCATACAACAGGACACCATTTTGAATCAAGATGGCGGAATTAACCTTTCAAAACAGCACTGATTTCAATCAAATTCTGCATGATATTTCCCGAGATCAAGGGGCAGTTTTCTGTCTATGTTTAGATACAACCGGACACCATTCTGAATCAAGATGGCAGACTGAATCTTTCAAAACTGTGCTGAGTTGAACTACTAATTTCAAAATGGCATTGATTTTTTGGTTTCTTAGAAGGCCATGTATGAAGCTGCTAGTATACATATAAGCTTTCTCTCTGCATTTTTTTTTTAAACTGACCATCACGAAAGGAGGATTCAAGTTTAGGAGCAGGAATAGTGGTGGTCCCTTCTGGCTGATTTCCCACTCAGAAAACTCCCCCTCCAATTTACAGCTCCCAGGGAAAAGGTATTGCAGGACAGTGGGATGCTACTCAAAATGGGAAAAAAGCCAGGAGGGGAAAACAGGCCACCCCCTCCCACTCTTCCTCCCTCCCACTTCCAGCCAGCATTTCACCAGAGTGGAGAAGAACTGTGAGCAGGTGACTTTTCTGCCTGCTCAGTCTTCTGCCCAGGTGCTAACTGTTGATGGGCAACTCCAAGGCTCCTCCTGCTCTCCTCGCTTAGAGTTCCTTACCTTTAAACCAGCACTGGACTGCACAGCCCTTCACATCGAGGACACCTCCAAATAGAAGTCCATCACCTGGAAAATAGGGCACACTGCCATCCTGCCCCTGAAGCTCTAGCTTGGGGATGTCGGAAGCCTGGCAAATTCATGTCATAATAAGATAGAAAGCTGCCTGATACTGAGCCAGACCATTGGTCCATCTAGCTCACTGCTGTCTACACTGACTGGCAGCAGCTCTCCAGGATTTCTGACAGGGAGACTCTCCCGGCTCTACCTGGAGATGCCGGGGACTGAACCTGAGACCTTCTGTATGCAAAGATGCTCTAACCACTGAGCCACAGCACTTCCCCTAAGAAGTAAGACTCCATCCCTTGTTAACATGCCCTCTGCTAGAGCCCAAATAGAATCTCCCTCCCCCCAACATGGGAAGGAAGCTGATCTCACTTCCACTCTTCCAAAGCATTATTTGATATTATTTACTTATCGCATTTCTTAGTCGCCTTCTGACAAAAAAAAAAGGCTCAAAGCAACTTGACAACAAAATAAAATACAGGCCGATAAAAAGAAACTGAAATCCATAAAAAAAAAAAAATGACGTACAATATAAAATGTTCATCCGGCAATACAATATGGACAGGTCCTGCTCCACCCCACTAAAAGATGAGCATCTCATGAGAGGCTAATGTCACCACCAGCAGCCTGAGTAAATGCAAACGGATTCGCCTGGAGCCCAAAAACATGCAATGATGGCATCAGGCCTGCTTCCCTGGGGATAGCATTCCACAGACGGGGAGGGGGGCACCACTGAAACTAAGGATGCAAGTGTTCCACACAAAGGTCTGTACATGTGACTGTTCCGTTCACACTATCATCGTTTAATGTTCTCTTTTTTCTCCGCCCCATTTCAAAATCCCATTGTTTCTGCTTCGCACAGAACAGGTATGAAAAGCAGAACAAAAAGAAAAGGGAACAGCTTGAGTGTTGCAGTCTGTCAGGTAATGGAAATTGTTCCCAAGGGAGAGCAACAAGCATTCAGCATCGCCTGGCAAAAGAGAGCTGGACAAAGCGTTAAGGACTATCCAGCAAGGAACGTGTGTTGGCTAAGGAGATTTGACAGCTGTTCTGATTCACGATCGGTAGTTCTATTAGTAATAAGACCTCTTTCAATGATACATTCCTGCCACCATATCTCACCGCTCGGTACAAAAGAGCCAGATCTGTTCATCTTACATGGCTGCAGCCTAACAATTGGCTGCTATGATGCCGTGGAACGTTCACAAACATTTAAACTTCTCAGGGTGAAAATATCAGTTACAGAACATTGATACACAGGTCTCCTTATAGAAAGGAGAGGGGGGGGAAACTACAAAAGGGCCCAGAGATGGTGGGGGCAGAGAAACAGCAGGGGTCTGAGAGAGACAGAGGGCAAGGTAGGGAGAGAGGAGAAGGAAAGGATCTGAAGAAAAAAATCTAGAGACAGGAATGGCTGTGTGCCCCAGACAGAAAGAAAATAAGAAAGAGCTTAGAAGGTGAGTCAGGAAGCAGACTTAAGAGCTGAGGTTAGACAGAGAGGACTGTTTAGTCATGGCGAGGGAGGGAAGCTATGCGTAGTACTGAAGCCCCAATCCCTGAGCATTGGTCATACTGCTCAGATTCTACTACCAGCTCCAAACACTCATGTACTTACTGATTTCCTGAGATTTTTCCCAGGAATTGCCCACAAACTTCCATACCTATCTTTGCAACATTGACAACTAAAAAACTTGGTTTTTATAAAAGGAAGGAAGGAAGGAAGGAAGAAAGCACTCAATCATGACTCTTATACGAATGTCCTTGCTACATCTTATCAGGCCAAGCCAGGAGAGAATCCTCATTTGAGGCCGGATTCCTTTAACACATCCCTGGTGTATTACAACATTGGCCTTCTCAGAAGTCAGCCCAGCCATCAGCCACCCCTTATACCAGGGGTGGGGAATCTCCAGCCCACGGACCTAATTAGGCCTGCGAGACTATTTTCCCCAGGCCATGTCTATCTGCCCAACACCTTATGTCATATGTGACATCAGATGTGGGGTAGGTAAAGATGTAGCTGTGACTAGCTGCACTCAAGAAGTCTCTAATGCATTCATCGGGGCTGCTTTCAGCACCGATCAGCTGATAGGCATTGAGGGAAGACCTTCAAAGGAGATCCCTCTCAGCACCATTCTGCTGATGGGCACTGAGAGGGAACCCACCTGCCTGCAAATGGGCGTCAAAGGGGTTCCCTCTCAGCACAACATACCAGTCATCATAATGCCCAAGTTAGCCTGCAGGGGTTGGGGGAGGTAAAGATCCATCCCGCTGGCTGGATCCAGATCCCCACTCCCCTGCTTTACATCCTCAGATGCTCCCCTTTCTACAAGAGCTACTTTCCAATCCTTCTCTATGGCACTGATAAAAAAAGACAGAGAGAGACAGAGAGATAAACATATGCAACTTTAATGGTGCAATAAATAAGGGAAGAGAGCTACATCCCCTGCTAGCACAATCACAGTGGCGGGACGTGCAAGATTGGAACTGCGGAGGGTGTGCCGGCAGCAGCTACGCTTCAGTTCCAAGATAATAAAGCTTAAAGCCGTGCTGGCTAACTGTGACCTTTTTCAAAAATACAAACACAATATCTAATTTAAGAAAAAACAGGACCCTCCCAGGGAGAAACGCGTTATCTGGAGAAAGCTAAGGGGGAGCCGGCGTTACAGACGGCGCGGCTCAGTCATTGTGTTCGCTTTGTAATTACTGCTGTACAGTCAAGCTGGAGATTTAGTGCACAAAACACTCGGTCCCTGAGTT
This sequence comes from Rhineura floridana, assembly GCF_030035675.1. Classification (NCBI taxonomy): domain Eukaryota; kingdom Metazoa; phylum Chordata; class Lepidosauria; order Squamata; family Rhineuridae; genus Rhineura; species Rhineura floridana. The sequence continues at coordinate 21,182,584 of NC_084495.1, read as the reverse complement.
TCCATCCTCCTCTGCAAAGATGACTTTGAATATCAAAGCGCCTGGGGTCTCAGCAGGAAAACACATGCATGCATTTTTGTAAAATTACACGGCCTCCCATTTCTGACACGGGGTTGTCGGGAGCGTAGCCAAGCCTGCCAGGACGATGCTTTCGCTGTGGCTATGCTGATATGAGGAAGAGAGTGCAAAATGGCATGCTTGGCAGAAAGCACAGGATTCCAGACCCTGAGTCCGCTGCCAATGTGAAAAGCAGCAGGGAGGAGGGGAATGATTTTCAGGGGAAAGCAGCAAGTGGGAGGAGGTGCTTAACCCTGCTCCCACCTGCTGCTTTTTCCTTTGCAACGCCGCCTCCTCAGCTGTTTCCCCCAGGCAGGGAGGAAACATTTTTGCCTGTCATGCGGAGAAAAAGAGAACCGGAGATATGTTGCAGAGGAAAAGGAGGACAGGAAAGGGTTAACACATAATTAAATACACGGAACTCACTGCCACAGGATTAGAGATGTCAGAAAATTCCAACAAAAACAGATACGGAAGTGGAAATTTCTGTAGTTCTCTTATTTGTCTCATGTCTGGAATGGAAATCAATCCAGTGAATACATTCAGTAATCACTGTTGGTACAGCAGCTTTAAAGCTGCCATTGATACATAACTGATTATGTTCCCCTCCTTATTTGCATGGTGTTTCCTTTGCACTGAAATGAATGGGGTGGCATAACGTAATGACAATGTAACTTACATCATATACCTAAGTTGTGTAATTAATGATGCAAGTGACATAATTTTGCCACTGCAGATAGTAAGATCAATAAAGCGGGTTTTGGCGGAAGAAGAACTGCAGCAGAATGGAAACAGTGCTGCACATGACAAATACAGAATGGAAAAGAAAACAAGGCCTTCTTCCATGCCTACACAAGATATAGCGATGGCAGAGCCAGTCCTACCATTAGGTAGAGTGAGGTGGCCGTCTTAGGTGGCAAATGCTGGGGGAGGGATGGAAAGTAGCAGAAAGACATGACCTGACCTAAGCCAAACTTACTGTCCTTATGGGCAGTGGAAGACACAGAGCGACACAGGAAGCTCCCTTATATTGAATCAGACCATTGGTCCATCTAGCTCAGTATTGTCTACACTAACTGGCAGCAGCTCTTTGGGGTTTCAGGCAAGGAACTCTCCCAGCCCTACCTGGAGATGCAGGGATTGAACCTGGGACCTTCTGCAAGCAAAGCAGATGCTCTGCCACTAAACTATAGCCCTTCCCCAAACACCATCCTATTAGCAGTGTAAAATAGAATTGCCAGTGTGGGCAGCTTTTCTACATGGAATGGGAAGGGGCACCTTTGCCTCAGGCAGCAAAATGTCTAGAGTTACAGCCACCCACAGAAGGGTGCATTAAGAGAGGAATGGAGCAGTCAGCAATTATGCCCACCCTTAACACTGACACACACAGAGGCCTCACATTCCACATTTGGCATGTCTGAGAAGGGCTACTGTCACAGTTCTGCGCAGACCTAGAACCTAAGCTTTCCTCAGATGAGGAGCAAGGAGAGCAGGAACCTCCATGAGATCTCCACACCATCAATGATCCTGGGGAGCCATTGGATCTAGACATCCCTGCTCCAGGATTAGAGGTCCCCACACAATCTGCCTGGATTCCTGGATGGCTCTCGGATTCACCACCCCCATGTCACCCAAGACCACAGGAGCAGAAGAGATGCCGAGCCATGCAAGAACTTCAGAGCCACCAAAGTGCCTGGCTAGCTGCCTGGGAGGCTTCTCAGGAGGTGTCATGAGCCCCATGGAGAACTCTTGGCAGGACTGGCCAAAGAAAGTGGAGGTCTGGGCTCCAGGGGAGAGGCACAGTGGTCTGGGAGTAATGGATGAAGATTCCAAGAAGGGGCCAAGTGGTCTGCCCATCAACAGTCCTTCACACGAGGTGTTGGCCAACATGGACAAAGGGGTAGATCTGCTAATCTGTCCCCTTACCCTGCTCCCAGAAGTCATTCCACCTCTGGGCCAGTTTACTGTTGCTGACCCTCCTCCAGCATAGGAGAGGATGCCGGAGGTGGAGCCGGAGGATGACCTCACAGTCATCGCTGCCTCCATCACCAAGGATTGCATCAGAGGCTGCGCAACAGACTGAGCCCATGAACCAGCCTACTTGTTGGAGTGCCCATCTGCTTACCCAGTCCCAAACCAAGAGAACAAAACCAAAACCACCAAAACCCTAAACCTGGCATTCTCTCCGTTTTTTGTAAGGCTGTGTCGCTATCCATGCAGCCATTACGAAGCCATGAGATGAGGGCCACATGAGGCCTGAAGAGGAAGCAATGGCCACCAACTTGGATCACTTTAAAAGAGGATTCCCCAGATTCATGATAAGGCTATCGGATAAAGCCTTATCGGCTTATTTGGATAAGGCTAGCCATGGCTGCTAGTCACGATGGCTATGCTCTGCCTCCACAGATGGAGATTATATGCTTTTGAATACTAGTTGCTGGAACCCACAGGAGAGGAGAGTGCTCTTTGTGCTCAGGTCCTGCTTGTGGGCTTCCCCGAGGCATCCGTCTGGTCACTGTTAGAAGAGGATGCTGAACTAGATGGGCCACTGGCCTGACCCATCAGGCTCTTCTGATGTTCTTATAAAACATGATGGCTCGGTAGTGGTACAATAAAGCAGCCCAAGGAAGCAGAGTGCGATCCTGATGTGCTTCCGTATCCATGGTATGCTCTCAATCCACATATCGCCACCTCAGAATAGTGATGCGCGACCAAGTCATGCAACACTAGACACTGGGTGTGGGGAGTTGTTGTTTACCCAAAACAAACAAACATGAAAAACAAACAAAGCCAGCTAAAACACCGGTCTTCTTCACCAGCTCTTTGGAAATTTTCTTCACCAGCCACACCTTCGCCTGCTTTTGGGGGCTTCGTTCTCGCTGAGGGTGATAAAGCAATGTGTGGGCTGGACCAGGCAGGACATAATTGAGCTCCTCCATTAAAAAAAAAAAATGCACACAGAAATCTAGCATGTCAGAATGAGCCTTCTCCCTGACACGCTTTTGACTACGTGCAGGGATTTTTTTTTCTGTAAAGAAAGCAATCAATCGTTTGGAAGCAACCTGGGATCAAAAGAAGGGGGAGAGCTGCATGGTCCAAACTCGCTGTGAACTGACCCCCAGGGCCGGCCTTACCATTAGGAAAAGTGGAGCAGCTGCCCCAGGCGGCAGATGCTGCTTGGCAGGGAGAAGCAGTAGGTATTGGATGAGGTAGCTGTGAGTGCAATGTAGCCCACCCTGTGACCACTCTTCCCCTCAGCTAGCTGCCTGTCCTAGGATTTATGATCCAACTGTCAGTCCAGTCACCTTCTGGACATAGAATGGAAGGGTGCCATCTTGTCCTTCACCTCAGGCAGCAAAAAGGTCTTGGGCCAGCCTTGAGGGACCCCAGTTGGGCCCTGTGTGTTTCCGCATGGACACTGATGAACATGGATGGGAGGCAGCGTTTCTGGTTAAGCTCCCTGCAGCTTGTCCCGCCAAACCGGCTGACTCACCATCCATCCTCAGGACACCAATTCTGAAGAATGTTCTGGGGTGTTTCCATCCACAAACTAGCTCTGTAAATAGGGTTCTTGAAAAGCAGATGGCTTTAAAAAACAAAAATTAGAGAGAGTGAGAGTGAGAGTGAGTGAGTGAGTGAGTGAGTGAGTGAGTGAGAGAGAGAGAGAGAGAGAGAGAGAGAGAGAGAGAGAGAGAGAGAGAGAGAGAGAGAGAGAGAGAGAGAGAGAGAGAGAGAGAGCAGGCACAGTCCATAAACAAGCTGTGAAAGAGGAGATGAGCCATGCAGGCGAGGAAGAATCACAACAAGGGCTTTCTCGCTTCTCTTATGGGAGTCTACTGAATGATCTCGCGCTGTCAGATGCGAGAGCTGGCTCCAGGGGGAAAAGTGCCCGCGTCCCCACCTCCCCATGCCAGCTGCTGATGCCCAAACCATTCTGCTCCCACCTGCGCAAAATTGTTTTGAGTGCCGGCTCTGCACACATGTGTTGTGCATGATTGCCTCTATCTATCCCATGGGGTGGGGTGCGCGGAAGGTACAGGGAAGAAGTCCAGAGCCGCGCTCTCTCGCTCTCACTCTCTCTGTGCCTGGAGTTAAAGAATGAGTAAATGGGAATCCCTTTCTGCTAGACAGAAGAAATGGTGACATGCCCAGCCAGGGCTATCAATAAGGGCCACCTCTTGGGAGGAAGGGAGAGAGGGCGACACCAAAAAGAACCATATAAAAAGCAACAATCACATCATCAAAGGCAAATGTGTGCTTTCTAAGGTCCTTGTTTGTTTGTAATGTCCTTCTTTTTGTTTTTAGTTGTTTTTATATATGCAATTATTATTATTATTATCATCATCATCATCATCCTTCTACAATTGTCTCTATGCACAATAAAAACAGGGGGAAATGGTTAAAAGCACAAAAGGTAGAAAATCCATTTTAAACAAAACAAAATTGACACCCATGGCCTGTTCACCCAGCTGGAAAAACCGGTTGGAACAAAAACATCTTCAGTTGTTTCCAGAAAGTGCGGATAATGGGCACTTGTTGTATCTCGACAAGAATGCTGTTCCACAGAACAGGGGCAGCCACACAAAGCCCTGCTCCACGTTACAGTGGAGCAAGCATCTGAGATCTTTGGAACTTGCAGGAGAAACTCTCCCACAGAGCGCAGTGACCTACTTGATATATAGGGGATTAGTCAGTGGTCTCTGAAGCAACCTGGTCATGAGCTGTAAAGACTTTTACGTGTTTTTATTTATGCAATTATTTTATATATGTTTGTATTATATCGTGCAATCACTTTGAGATGCTTTATAGGAAGCAATTCATAAAAGAAATAAATGATGGCGATGGTAATGGTGATGTACTTCAGAAGGAACTAACTGGGAGGAGAGACTTATGTCTGCACTAATCAGGCCCTCTATGAAAAAAAGTTTTAAAATTGTAGTTTTTTTTTTCCAAATAATCACAAAATTGGAAGACCGCCAACCAAACCCAGTTTACAGAAATGTGCAGTTATATCCACACAAAGGGGAAAAAAGACTAATCCTTCCACCATCACTCCTACAGACATATAATTATTACCTATCAAGTCTGCACATTCTTATCAAAAAGCATCCAAAATCTAATATTAGTATGCATGCAATCTTTTATAAATGTGCAGCATTATATGTAATGGTTGTGCAGATCCCACTTATTTAATAAAAGGCCATCATTCTTCAAGAAAATGGCTCTTTTATTTCCTACCTACTGTATTTAACCCAGACCCGTTGATATGAGTTTATCCCATCATTATAAAGTCTCCTATAGTGTTTGGATCCAATCATCACAGTACGCTGCTTAGGCATAGGGCTCTTATCCACCATTTCTTTCCCACAAGAGAAGACTGTGTTAAATGAAGACTCAGGAGAATATCAGTTCTGCTTCTCTCCAAGATAAGAGATCATATAAATAGCGATGTTTTTATCGCTGATATGCGGAGGAAGTGCCACTCACTACAGAGCAGCAGTATTCAACCTATTCTGATCCACCTCCCCACCACACATACATATTTAATTTCAATCTGCAACACTAGACCCAGCTTTAATTTTGTTAAGGTGCGTGTCCCTCTCTCTTCCTTCTTCTAGACCTTTTCTCCATCAACATGGGGAGGGGAGTGGCTTGGCAGCTGGTAAGAGCATAAGACGAGTCCAGCTGGAACAGGCCAAAGGCCAATCTAGTTCAGCATCCTGTTCTCAAGAGTGGCCAAGCAGATGCCCATTTTGGGAAGCCCACAAGCAGGACCTGAGCTCTAGAGCACCTCTCTCCACTTGTGATTCCCAGCAACTGGCTTTCAGAGGCATCCTGCCTCCGACAGTGGAGGCAGAAGATTGCCATTGTGGCCAGCAGCTGTTGATAGCCTTATCCTCCATGTAGTTGTATTTTAATCCATCCAAGTTGGCGGCCATCCTTGCTGAAGCAACAGCTCTCCCCAAAGCCCCAGTCTCCAGCCCTTCTGGCCTGGGGGAATGGCCAGGTGGACGGATACAAACATACATGTGTACAGTTCTCTTTCAAGCTGGTGCCCATCGCTGCGTTTTGCAGTGACCTTGCGCCTGGCACATGGCTCCCAGTCCTGGTTCTCCACCGCCGCACGGTGGAGACTGGTGGCTCTGATGCCACTGGCGGCAGTGAATCTGCTCCTGGTTTTGGTCAGAACGTTCAAGGAGCTGTCCAAGGTGCTGATCCCACACATTGGGTTGAATGTAAGAATGGGCTACCCACGCATACAGCTGTGTGCGTAGTGTGGTTGGACTCACAAGAGGGGGCATGGTTGATGGTGCACTACACACAATGCTGGCCAGGTGTCAACATCCAGCAGAGTGGCATGTTTGCTACGGCCCACGCACCCTTGCAAGGCCACCAGGGTTAATGCCCTGCCTGACACACTCCAGTGCCCGCCACCACTTGGCCTCCCTGGTGGCAGCCACCACACTCCACCTTCCCAGGAGGCTTGCTCACTTGCAAGCTTCTCCAGTGGTAGCAGCATTGTAACGGCCAAGAGATAAGGACTGCACAGTGCTGCCGCTTCTGCCCTGCAAGCCTGCAAGCGGGTGTGAGGTGGAGGCTGGTGGCTGCCCCCCTTTATAAGTAAGAGGGAGGGTGACAATGGAGGAGCACAGCTGCTGAGGGTCTCAAGCGGCAACAGGCACAGGGGGCACCTCCAAGGGCAAATTGCCCACCCCAGATCTGATCTTGGGCCTGACCAAGCGTGGAGATTTGGAGGTAACAGACACATGGCAGTTGGGTCAAGGCAATTCAGTGCAACCCTCCTCACCTGTACCCATTGACTGAATGTGTGAGAAAGGATCATGAGAAGAGAGCTCTACACACACACACACACACAGAGGGGTGGGTTACATGCTATTAACCCAATGACTATTGCAGTGTGACCCTCACTACTCTAAAATTGTTACCAGTGCCACTGGCTGGTTGTAAACAAGCGTAAAAATTACTCCAGAAAGGAGGGAGGGGGAAATAAGAGTGATATTTTGAATGCCCCTCTCTGTTAAAAAATAAAATGAAATTCAAAAAGTACATTCTTTGTGCAATTTCTGGCATTCCCTTGCAAGCACTCACACACATCATTCACACTCTGAGGGAGGGGGGGAGAGAGAGAAACTTTGGGATTTGATTTCTACAAACAGGCATTTTAACAGCAGTTCCATCAACGAAAAAAGCCTCAAGCCCCCATGCAGCTTACTAATATATAATTTCTCGAAGTGCTCTTAGCTGTTGTCTTAGCAACACAAAACACAAATATATCAACAGAAACCCTCTGAAACAGGCATCCAGCAGGGACGTTTTAGACATATTAATCTCTTTTGTTTATTTATTTTTAACCCATTACTACTTTGTGGAGAGAACAATGGTTCATTAGGAACAAAAGCCTCATTAGCTCTCCACGAAAGGCGCTTCTGGAGTCAGACGCTGTAGCTAGATGGCCTCTCGATAACCAAGTGACCCAAGAACTAGAAAATGCGTACAGTTCTTCTTTCATGCTGCGGGGTAGGGGGGGGAGCTACAACAACATAAGGAGGGAAATCTGTATTAATAAAATCAAGTGATGTCAAAAGGGCTAAGCCGGCTGTGAATATTTTTGATCCCCATACAGTGAATTCTATTATTCCACACCAGGAGCATTGTTAAGGGGGAGCCAAACAGACAACAAGCCCAAACTCTTTGGGGCTAGGACTCAGATCTCCTGTCCCCTCCTCCCTTTTCAAAAAAATAAATTAAAAAAAACTCTGCTTACAGCATGGATGGGGAACCTTTTTGAGCTCGAGGGCCACATTCCCTTCTGGACGACATTCTGGGGGCCAAATGCCAATGGTGGGTGAGGGCAGAGGAAAAGTATGTGGAGCAAGGAATACAAAATTTTACCTATGGACAATAGGATAGTTTCTATGTGCTCTCACACACACCCCTCTCTACCCTCCACCCAGGAAAGCAAGAAGCATTATCTGAGTTCAAGGGCATGTTCCAGCCAAGTGAAAAAACTCAAGAGGGGTGCAAAGCTGGGCCAGCGAGGGTTGTGACTGGGGAGGGAGTGTGACTTGGAGAAAGCAGCTGAGGGCCAGGTACAGAGACTTGGAGGGCCATATTTGTCACACACACCCAAGCCTGAGGTTTCCCACCCCTAGTTTACAGGGTTGCTAGGCAAGCTGCACAATGCCATGCCAGTGAGACCCCTGCCACTAGCCATCTTCCTAACTTGCTCAGAGATCTAAGTCTGCATCTATACATCCCAATTAGCATATGCAAATTTGTGTCATGGACTTGAGCGCTTTTATATCATTAGCTATGTCCCTAATTCTACACCAGGGCAAAACAGCAACACCAAGAAGTGGTACTGGGCACCATCAGGATCTGGCTCCAGTTTCAAGGGAGCCCTCAGCAAACACTCCACAAAAAACCTCTTGCGTTGGTGTCCCACCAGCTGTTTGTTTGTACCCTTCCACCCAAAAGAGCCCAGGGCAGAAAGCACACAAGCAATAAAACCATTAAAACACCTTAAAAACAGTTCCAATACAGATGCAGCCTGGGAAAGATCTCTGCTTAAAAGGCTTGTTGAAAATGGAAGGTCTTCAGGAGGTGCCAAAAAGACAACAGAGAGGGCACTACCTAGTGGCAGTAGATATGTGCCACCATCTGAAAGTTCCCACAATGCCCCAGAGTGCCTGATGTAGTGTTGCTCCAGAGCACTGTGGGAAATTTAACATGGTAGGTTGTTGCTGCCTGGCACAGATGGTGCAGAGGAGGCTTCAGTTCTGCCGGGTCAACAGAACCCCAATAGGTGCCAAAATAGTGCCAGATGCTGACTCTGAGGCTGGGCATAATGGGAACTGGCCTTGATGAACACCCTTCAGTAAACTTGTCCACATTTCACTGGATGCCAGGATTGGACACACACACCCTGTTCCATTCTAAACAGAGGGGAGGCAAAGGCAGCAGTGGTGGATGTAGGTGTCTTTTTTCCATTTGGGATGGGGGGAACTGCACAATTTTGTGGCACTGTCTCCTTTTCTTCCCTTTTTAAATGTGGCAGCCATTTTGTGTTCAGCCACACACCCCTCAGCAGCCATTTTGCAACTGGCACCCACAACACTCTCAAAATTCCCAATGCACTCACTGGCCCAAAAAGGTTGGCAATCCCTGCTCTGGGACATTGCAGGATATTTTACATGGCAGCTTACAGCCATGTGATTGGGAAGGGCCACTACAGGCCAAGCAGCTGGCTGAAGATGTCCAGTGCTGCTGCTGGCTCTCTATATTTCCCAATATTGCAGGTTTGTGGCAGGAAACACCAGTGTATACGCAGCAATCATGTTTGCCATGTAACACATGGAGTTGGCCTCCCATATATAATTGGGGGGGGGGACAGACCGCCTAAAAACCACCTATCTTGCATTACCTTCCCTCCCTGCAACCTTTTGTCTGCACGCTTGACAAATAAAGCTTGCATGTCGCTCTTTATTAGCAAACAAACAACCAAAACCTTTACCCGGCGCCAAATCCCAAATTTATCTTGCACGTATTACTGCAAATCCTCCAGAAAACTAAGCAACAGGCCCCTGTTTTCATCTTGGTATTCTCTATATCAAGATGCATGTATTCATCATGAGAACAGGTGTTCTGAGCTTACGTCAGGCCTGCAGACGTACACGGAGACTGGGGGGGGGGGGGGAAATGTCAAATCGTTCAGCAAAAGCACACACAGCCTTCCAAGTGGGGAAAAGCCAAGCTTGTAATATCGCTTCAATCCTCTCTCTTTCCTTAGTTCAACCGCCTGGTTCTCTAAGGGGCAATCAATCACAAAACTGCAAAGCCTCGCACACATTTATTCCAAACTATTGGGATAATCATCCCAACCCTTAATTGCTATGATTACATGTAATGTGGAGTACATGCGTTAAATCAAAACAGCTGGCCTTATTTGGAAAACACAGTAATTTCTCAATGCAATGCAGGCCAGCTGTGGTCCCTGACCATCAACGGGGTTCACGTAAGCTAGAACTGGCAAGTGGACCTGCCATTGGAAGACAGGGCTACAAGTTGAGCTTCCAACACTGTCTTCAAAGTCTGGCTCGCAAACATAAGAAAAGGCCTGCTAGATTAGGTCCAACACCCTGTCTCCACCAGTGGCCAGGCAGATGTTTTTAGGAAGCCCTCCCTTGCTGTCTCACACACACACCAGTAACTAGCAGGCGAGCCAGTGTCATGCCGTGCTTAGTCTGTTAGAATGTGGTGTAGGAATGTCAGAGAAGTCTGATGAAAACAGAAACAGGAACGGAAATTGCCAGTGTTCATTTGTTTGTCCCATGTCTAGAACAGAAATCAATCCAGCAAATACAATCGGTATTCGCTGCTGTTGTCGCTTTCGGGCCACGAGCGATACATAATTTGATTACTTTTCCCCCCATTTGCACTGCATTTCTTTTGAAATGAATGGGGTGGAATAATGTAGTGATAACATAATTTTCAACGTAATTACGTAACTGATGAAGAAAATTGCACAGTGAGATGAATAATGGAGCTTTGGGAGGAAGATGAACTGCAATGGAACAGAAACAGTGTTGCATGTAATACATACAGGGTGGAATGGAAGTAACGCAGGGTTGTTGTGAGGATAGAAGGGGGAGGAGCTCTTTGGAGGGAGGGTGGCAGGAACCTTACCCTCGCCTGCTCAACAGCTTTTCTCCCCCACCTCTCAACTTGCACACAACCTTCTTCTCTCCTAAGCAGGGCCTCCATATCCATGCTTCCATCAGAAGCATGGGTCTGTAACTCAGCCATGTTACTAGGGGGGGGATTAGAGAGACCCAGCTTGAGAGGAAAACTGGCTTCAGCTAGAGATCAGGCATTTAGTGTCGCCAGCCCCATGCTGTGGAATATTCTTCCAGCAGATACAGGAACGTAGGAAGCTGCCTTATACTGAGTCCATCAATTGGTCCATCTAGCTCAGTATTGTCTACACTGACCGACAGCAGCTCTCCAGGGTTTCAGACAGCAGCCTCTCCCAGCCTTACCTGGAGAAGCCAAGGATTGAACCTGGGACCTTCTGCGTGCAAGGCAGATGCTCAACTAGTGAGCTACAGCCCTTCCCTGCCAAGATTCAGCAGGCATCCTCGCTGATAACTTTCAGACATCTCTTGTGCCTTCAGATGTGTGTGTGTGTGTGTTTCTCCCTTGAACAGAACACCCTATCCATTTGGGAACTGTTTTTTCTCTAGTACAAGAAGATAAGTAGCTAAAACTAGTTTCATCAAAACGCAGGAAAGGAACAGGACGCAAAAAGGCCAGCCTCTTAGGAGACAGAGAGATGGAGGGGTTTGAGAGAAGTCGAATTGGTGTCAGTCTTTCATTTTACATCACTAGAGAGACAAGGCCATTTCATTTTTTTCAGCTCTTGAAGGATCAAAAGGGACCCAAGCGCACACGCACACACACACCCCTATTCATCACTTCCCCAGCTGCACTCTATTATCTCCAAGGATGTTTATGGAATTAAGACTCATGAGAAGTCTGCATCTTAGGGCACGTCCCAAAGAAGCGTTTCAACTCGGAAGCTTCATTTTGTTTGGGGAAAAGCTGAGCATTAGGAAAGTGTCCTGCTAGGTCCTGATTGATCTGGATGAGTTAACGACGCAGATCTGTACGAGGATGAACATCACACACCGTTCCTGCCAAATCTACCCAGTGGTTTTGGAAATATTGAATCTTCACAACCAGACACAAAGTCTTAGGCAGCCCAAAGGAAGCAGCACAAAAAGCAAGACTGTGCACAGAAGCTGGCATGAATTCATCGATTGGAGGCGTTCCTTGCTTAAATCCTTGGGAGAAAAAGAAGCCCTGAACTGTGAATTCTTACTCACAAGGCACACCCACTGGTTCATGCTCTCCAGCATGAGTAATCATTTACCAATGTGAACAGAAAGTTCAGAAATTGGACATTGCACACAAGGGAAAGACATTTTAATGGGAAAATAGATGTATTTCTTCCATTATCTGTGCCATTTTTATCTAACTCTTTCTCCAAGGAGCAGCGCGAGGTAAGGTAGGCTGAGCCACTGACTTGCCTCAAGACTACCTGGGGAGCTTGGAAACCAAATGGGGATTTGAAGCTAGGCTTCCTGCATCCAAAACCAACTCCATCTTACCTTTCTACTACACTTGATCTCACCCTCCTCAAGTCACCTGACAGAGGAAACTGTTCAGCAGCCATGATTTACATCTTCAGAAAGAATCCGCACTAGAGACTATGTCAAATTTTGGTGGTCTTTGATTTTCACAGTGAAAGTAAGTTTTCAGGGAGTGCGGCTCTCCCCCCCCCCCTTCCACCCATCCCTGCAAAGTACCAAAAGCAAGGGAGGGATCCCACTCGACTCTACACCACAGATCTTCTCCCATAAAGGATTGCCGTGGCCACTTCAAAGGAGGTAATCCACAACACAGTCTGATCCTCACTTGCTCACTTGCAAAGACAGCATAGGAGGTGTTGGCTGGGCACTTCTTTCAGAGTAGCAGCAGTTGCCACTTTTAAAGGAGATGAACATGCTTATCCCACGTTCAAGCACTTTGAAAGAACACCTAAACGAGAGAAGCTCCACCATTTCAACTCGCCCTCTGCTTTATTGTATCTGTAAGTTCCACTGCAGAGGTTGCCAACTAGAGTTCCCCGGATTCTTTGGGGGACGCCATGACTTGCATGGGTAGTGCACATGGGGCCAGTGCGTCCATTCGTGTGTGCACACATGTGTGTGAATGTGTGTGTGAGAGAGAGGGGGGATGAGGGAGCACTAGGCAAATTCCTTTCTCTCCTCATGGGCCAAATCAACTCTCTCTTTTTGGGGGAGGGTTGAAGACTTATTCTACCCCAGTAATTGTGGCAGAGTCGAGCCTCTCTAAAATGAGCTATTTCAGTCACTGTGTTATATCAAACTCCCTCAGATTCCCTTCCTGTATATTTTCCATGCCAGGTTGTCAGTACTGAACAAAGAGAGGTCTCTAATTATCTCCAGAGTAGGCAGAAATGCTGCAAGCACTCCCAACAAACCCGAACCTTGACCAGAGTGATAGTGTGGATATTCTACCTGCCGTGACCATTTTGGACCCTGGGCCTCTCTGTCGAGACTGCTGACAAGGGAGCCAGTTAGTGCCAGTCACGGCTGCAACTCACCATCACCAGGAATTCCCTGGGGACCTCTACCCTCTACTTCATTATGCAATGGAGGCCGTGACAACAGTACCAGCAAATGACTTTCCACAAGCATCAAAGGCAGTGAAATCCACAAGCCTGTGATGTTATCACACAATCTTCCTGCACAGATTTTCAAAATCTAAATAGGTAAAAATGTGCTCCAGCCTCACCTGCACAGGCATAGCTGAGGGTTTGGTTGCCCTGGCCTCACAGACACCAACATCCCAGAATCTGCCTGGTTGTTACCTGGAGTGACTAGGGGAGGATCCACATTACCCAAATCTTCAAATCCTTGCACTGGCTGACTCTGAATGTCTGGGCCGGGTTCAAGGTACTGGTATTAATTTATAATGTTCTAAACAACTAGGGAGCCACAAACCTGAGAAACTGTCTCCTCCAGGACTGCCCTAATTGAATATTAAGAGCTCTCAGGGATGCCCTGCTTGTTATCCCAGATTTAGCATCTGCTGAGCTGGTGGTGATGCGTGACAGGACATTCTTGATGGTGGCCTCCAAATCCGGAACTCCCTTTCAAATTACATTTGGCTGTCCCCCAGCTGTCAGTTGCTGCTGACAGGCTAGATCCAGTGGAACAGCGATAGACAGCTCAGTGGCAGAGCGTCTGCTTTATTATTTTGTTTATTTATTTGTTTTTTAAATTTATATCCTGCCCTTCCTCCCAGTAGGAGCCCAGGGCAGCAAACAAAAGCACTCTAAAACTTCATAAAAGCAGGTATGATTTGCATGTAGAAGGTCCCAGCTTCCACTCCCAGCAACTCCAGTTTAATGATCAGGTAGCAAGCAGTCTTGAAAGGCCTCTGCAGGAGACTCTGGGGTGCAGTTACTCATCAGAGCGTACAACATTGGGCTAGCCAAGCCAAGCTTACTCAATGTAAGGCTGCTTCATATGTCCAAGTGCAGCCTCAGAAGCCAGCAAGCATAACTTTGAGACTTGAGGGGCGGGGGCACAGGAGAGAATGTCAAGAGGCTCATCACTTACAGATCTGTAACTGGCTCCAAACAAAGACATTCAAAGGTGATGTTGGTGGCACAGAAGGGATTCAGGGAATAGGTTTCAAGCATGCCCGCCTATGGCATTTAAGCTATTGTGGGGGTTAAGTAAGGACCCTCGCTCAGTGCTAATGCACCTGCTTTGCACGTGGAAAGTCCCAAGTACAACCCTCGGCATCCTCAAGCAGGGCTGGGAAAGACCTGCGTGAAACCCTGGAGAGTTGCTGCAGGTCAGTGTAGACCACTGCAAAGTGGTCCCCATCCAGAGGCTGTTGCATTGCCATTGGCCATGCTGTCTGGGTTTGACGGGAGTCGGTAGCCCCACAACCTCTGGAGGGCACCACATTGGCTACCCCTGGTGTAGCCAACACTGAGCTAGAAGTACCAATGGTCTGACTCTGTATTCAGCATCTTCCATGTTCCTGAGACCCCCCTTTTCTTTTCTTTTAAGCAGAGATGCCGCAGAGTGGACCTGGGACCTTCTGCATGCAAAGCATGTGTCTTGCCCAACCCTTGCCTGATTTTTGTGCCCATTCCTGCTTGGTTGTCTCCTATCTGGATCCAACCTCATGCTATCTCTGCCCTAGATTAAATCCTATTTTGCCTCCTGCTTAGACATAACCACACTTTATATCTCATCCAATCAAGCTTCTGCAACAGAAGCACCAATATGACATCACCCACACTCTGAATCGTCTCACGTGGAACACAACTGAGGACCCAGTCTTTTCCAACCCATCTTTCATAGGCATCGTCGCGTATTTACATCAGCTCAATGTCCCAAAATGAGATAACAAGGCAGACTGGAGGCGGGTCATGCGACAATCTATTATTAAATAGCATTTAAGTGCCAGTCACCCGAACAGGTTCAATAATGGTTAAAAGGGTTCTGATCCTTCCCATCTCCCTTGGAAACCATTTTCCTACCTCCCTGTTTATTGCTGTCCCCAATAATGTCCAAGACTGCAAACCAAACAGTAGTAATCAAAAGTCTCTCGCTCGCTCCCTCGCTCTCTGAAACAGTAAGTGCATTCAGCATTCTGATATCGATGTTATATAATTACAGGGAATACAGGAGATCATCTCTCTGCCTTTGATCAATGCAATGGTACCCATTTTTTGTTTTCAGCAGACATTGCAATGTCGCTGCTCAACTGAAGCGGAGCGGTGCTTCCAAGAGAGGCAGAGGGGCGTGGAAAACATGGTGTCCATTTAGCTTTACTGTCCAGAAATATAAACAGAATACTTATCCCTGACCTTTCAAGTCCTAATTCCAAATTTAATGAGCCACAATGAATGTTTCTCAGAGTCAGCCCCCGTGCCTGCTTAACTCCCGCAACCCTGTAATTATTGCTACAGCTTACATAAAGGGCAGCAGATTCTGATGGAAATTATTAAAGAGAGTGAGAGAACTCAAGTTGAGCTTCCATTTCCATCCAATAAAATAAAAAGCGTTGCAGAAAGAGAGGAGAGGGAGATGCACTACCTGAGGCAAAGGAGAGCTGATCCCTCCACATCACTCAGTGTACCATAATGAGAAAAAGTATCACAACAGATTATATATTACAATACAAGCATGATTGCTAATCCATTCTGAATTCCCGTCCCCTTCCCAAACAAATACTGAGTTTGGTGGTGGATGGGTTAGTGTGTGTTTTTTTATACATCTTTGCTCTTTTTCTATCATCTGCAAGTGGACAGGAAAAGCCGAGGGAAAGTGCAGCTGTGACCGGATTTTTAAAAAGGAGCTTGAATTGGAAACCTAGATTCTCAGAGCTACCACTCACAATGAAGACGTAATTATGCTACCCAAAAGTGGCTAATAATATCAGCTATTTGTCAGGCTGGCATCAGAAATCTGTAATAGCATTAGGGAGAGTACAAGAGTAGTCATAAGCAGAGCCCTACACTGGGGTTCCAGCGGGAGAATTGTGTTCATGCCAGCTGGCCTCACTCACTCCACACACCCAACATCCAGATGTTGTACATCACATCTGCATAGGGACCAATGCACATAGCCTCCAACTGTATGATCTGCATGCTACAAAAGCCAGCAAGCAATGGCGGTTAGAATTGGGCTGAGGAACTTGCAGCCCTCCAGATGTTGCCAGACCACAACCCCTCACCATCCCTGACCTTTCTCATGCTGGCTGGGAGCCTATGGGGACTGGGGTCCAGCAACATCCAGAGGACCACAGGTTAGCCACCCTTGGGTGTTTAGACTGAGACGAGAGAAATCCCAGATTCAAGTTTCCACTTGGACACAAAGTTTACTGGGTGAACTGGGATGCCCAACTTAACCTACCTTCATAGAGTTGCTATGAAAATGTGGGGCGGGGAACAATGACCATGCACACACCCCAGTGTCCTCGGAGGAAGGGTAGGATAAAAATGTAACTGATAATTAAAAACTGCAGCACAGAGATCATGCTGTTCCACCCTACATGCATTAGGTTCTATGTAGGCACTTATGCAGACATCACATCCCAGGTGTGGGGACCCTGCCAGTGGATATTGCTGAATGGCCACTCCCATCATCCCTGACCATTGGGCATGCTTGCTAGGGCTGATGGTAGTTGTCATTCAACAACATCTGGAGGCCAAAGACTACCTACTCCTTTTACATCCAAAGCACGAACGTTGGGAAGGGAGTCCACCTAGGACCATCATGCTCTCCCCACCCCAAACATGCAGAAGAATGCTGGCTGGCATCTGGTTCTGTCAGCATCAAAAATCCTAAGACTTCTTTCTTGGCTTATGCCCCCTCGATATACACAAGTCATGTCATCAGGCCAGCACTGGGGGTGCAGGTGGGGTCAAAGAGGGGCCCAGAGAGATATTTTAGACCCTGTCCCTGAAATTTTCATATTTTAAACAAAAATTAACCACCTTACCCTTTGACTTAGAGATAGTCCTGTTTTTGCAGTGTCTGCATTCACACCTAAATGATATGCCAACATGGCTTCCGATTTACTTTGGTTGACTACGAACAAGCGGTAGGCCAGTGCATGCTTCCCGATCATTCCCTCTTTGCTCCTCGCCTGGTACAAATGGTGTTACATCATTCAGAAAGGAATTACATCCAAACCAGGGATCATGACTGATTTCTCCCTAATAACCCATGATCCATAAACAAACAAAGGTTGGCTAGGCAGTAAAGCAAAGACGAGGAAGCTGTGGCCCTCCAGATGTTGTTGGACTACAACTCCCGGAAAAAGAAGGAGGGGCCAAAGCCAAGATGCTGGAAAAATAGACATTTATTGTATTGTAAGCACAACGCATTTCAGCCTGTTAATTTTCAAGCCTTCATCAGGGGAATGCAGGCTAACAAGAAGTTTGAATGAGCAGACCGCTTACAACGGTATAAACGACTACAACTCCCATCAGCCCTAGCCAACATGACCAACAGTCAGGGAGATGGGAGTTGATGCCCAACAACATCTGGAGGGCCCCAGATCCTCCATCCCTGCAGTGAAGGGACCCCAGGAACTGGGATGACTCCACCCACCAAGCTGGTCATAGCTTCTCTTCAACAGAAAGCTTAAGAAAGGGGCTTCCTGTTCAGGCTGAGATGTTGTCTTGGCAATGATAAAACACAGGAACACAGGAAGCTGCTTTATATTGAGTCAGACCCATCAGTCCACCTAGCTCGGTATAATCTAGGCCACTGTTCTTCAACCTTGGGTTCCCAGATGTTGTTGGACTACAACTCCCATCATCCTTGACCACTGGCTAAGCTGGCTGGGGTTGATGGGAGTTGCAGTCTGAAAAACACCTGGGGACGCAAAGGTGAAGAACAGTGGTCTACGCTGACTGACAGAACAATCACTTTTACAGCACAGTCTTTTTCATCTTACTCACTTTCTTTTACAGAAGTATGGTGTGGCTGCTTCTACTTAATATTATTAAGCGCTAACAAATTTGCCTCAATGCCCATCACAGAGCCATTTTTCCCCAATATGATTTTCTCCGTTCCCCCTCCCCAGGGGATTTGGGTTTGGCCAGCACACCTTGAGCATATTGCATCACTTGTCAGCATTCAGCTCGCCAGGTTCTGGTCCAATCCACATTTTGAAAGCTTTCCAGAAAATGTTGAATTGCAGCCTTGTTGATGTGTGAAAAGAGGACTCACGCATACTCTACAGTGAAATCCCCTGGGGGGAAAAACCCTGGGGTGATGCTACCATGCCATACTTAGAGAAAGAGAGCTAATCCGGCACCAATCCAGCAGTCTTGCTCCTGTGCTTGCACCACACCGCCCTCCCTGCCACCTGGCCCTCCCCTTCCCAGTAAGCATCAGCATCTCAGCTGCCACACCACCAAGCCATCTGCTACTGATTGCTTAGGAGAAACCAAACTTAAAAACACAGGAAGATGCCATATACTGAGTCAGACCCTTGTTCCAGTATTGTCTACAATGACTGGCAGTAGCTCTCCAGGGTTTCAGACAGGAGAGTCTTCCAAGCCCTACCTGGAGATGAAGGGGATTGAACCTGGGACCTCCTGCATGCAAAGCAGATGCTCTACCACAGAGCTAAGGCCCTTCCAAGAAAGACTAGGAAGAGCTAGAAAGACTTGAGTCTTGGCTTCTTCTCTGGCCCAATCTCCCAACTCCTGTCGTGACCCCCTAGCCCCCTTGCTTGACTCCTGGATCCTGGATCCACTCAGCGGCTGCTCACAAGTCAGCTCTGTCAACAGCCTCCCTATGAACAGCAAGGCTGTTACTCCCCAGACAACCCAGATTCCAAATCAACAAGCTGAAGAGAGTAACGGGGATGACCTGAGGACCCTTTCAAACCCATCTCAGTTCATGGCTGTTCTTTCCCTGCCTCTTCATTTTCTGAATGAACGTGGAAAAAAAACCCCAAAAAGATCAGAGATTCACTGTTCTTTAAAGGTTCCTGTCTCCGGGGTTAAATAAACCTCATTGTCATCTGCTCTCCAGGCTGAGGGTCGGAAAGGATGCATTTGTTTCATGGGGCACACTGCACGTAGGGCAGATTCTGACATAACACAGAAATGCCTAGAATGATTATAACCGTGACACTTCAGCTTCACAACTAAGTGGTATTCAGCAGCAGGAGAGGCTAATCCAGTGCAGGGTCTAATTCCAATTTTCAACATAGAACACATGTTGCCATTTTTCTCACACACATTATAGATCCCATCACCACCATGACACCAAACAGACTAACTAGGACTTGCATAAGAAGAGCTACGCAGGAACACAACAAAGATCTGGGCTGCTACTGAGAGGAAGGGCAGGATATAAATCTAATAACTAAAATAAATAAAATCCCTCTAGTCTAGAGAACCTTTTTAGCCTGAGGGTCACGTGACAGTGATGGGTGGGGCCAAAGGCAAGCACAGGCAGAGCAACTAATGTGTTGTTTACCTTTGTAGAGTCAGCTAGTTTCTGCACACACTCTCACACACACGCCAGTGGCATCTGGTAACTCCATGTCAATGGGGCAGTGGAATCCACTCCGGGGTTTAGTTGGAACTTTCAAGGCGCTGTCCAAGGTGCTTCAGCTGTGGAATCCAGGTTTTAGTCCAAACTTTCAAGGAGCTCTCCACGGTGCTGAAGCCCTGCTGACATGGAGCCCTCAGACGCCACTGCATTCCCTTCTCTTTCCTCCATCCAGGGAAGCAAGAAACATTGTCAGGGTTCAAGGACACCTTCCAGCTAGGCAAAAACACTCAAGGAGGGTGCAGAGCAGGGCCAATAGGGGATGTGGCCAGGGAGGGGCTGAGTCCTGGGATGAGGCCTGAGGGCCAGATAGAGAGGCTTGGAGGGCCAAATTCGGCCCCCGCCTGAGGTTCCTCATTCCTGATCTAGTCCACCATACTGCTTCCCACACTGGCCTATCACCAGATGCTTCTGTGGTACACACAAGCAGGCTATGAGGGCAACAGTCTGCTCCTGATGTTGTATGGCAGCAATTGGTACTCAAAGGTATACTGTTTCTGTTCCTGGAGGCTGCCCATGGGAAGAGTCCTTAGTGTTCACGTGCCTGACATCTACCCTACATGCGCGCTGGGAGCACAATGCATTCATCCGGTTCCGCTCAAAGGGTTTTGATTTCTAGGGCCCCTGGGGAGAGTCCTGAAGAATGGCTTCAGCAGGGTCTTGCTACGTTCTTAGGGGATCAGGCTAATTTCGGAGGCACTGCTCTATGCCCCTAGCATCTGCCACCCGAGGTAGCTGCCTCCTTCTACCAAATGGTAGGGCCAGCCCTGGTGGGAAGGTCTCAAAGCAAGAGCAGAGGGGGCGGGAGGGGGAAGCAGGTTAGAGTCAATCATGTCCACCTGAAAAGAAATGGAACAAATATCCCACCCCACTTTGAGCATTGCCTATGACCCCGTGGTTACCTTGTTAATAAATTGCCACCCTAAGTCATGTTTTTCTACCTGCTGGAGCAAAAGGAAACAAGAGAACTCTTCAGGTCAGAATGAGCATGCTGATGTTTAAGACAGTGCCCCACTTGCCCTAATGGACCAGCCTCCAGAATGCATGCTTTGCATGAAGAACATCCCAAGGTTCAAGCCCCAGCATCTCCAGTTAGAAGGATCAGGGAGCAAGTGATGTGGAGGACCTCTGCCCGGAGAGGGAAGGGTCACAGCTCAGTGGCAGAGCACCTCCATCATCTCCAGATAGGCTTGGGAATGTCCCCTACCTGAAACCCCGGACAGCAGCTGCCAGTCAGTGTAAACACTACTGAGCTAGATATTCCCGTCTTTAAGCTCCTGGAGAGCTGCTGCCCACCAAAGTAGGCAATGCTTGGCTAGATAAACCAGTAATCTGACCTGGTGGTATAAGGCAGCCTCCTCTGTTCCTATGAATGTATTTTGTTCCCCAAAGGTGGAGAAAAGCAGTCCAGCAGAGTTTAGGGAAATGGGTTTCCAGATCTGACAAGCATAGCTTCCAGGATGAGTTACTGAAAATGAGCCAGCTGCGACCTAGAAGCACTGAGCATTGATATTTTTTCCCCCTTTGTTGTTGAACGGTGTTCAAATATATGCTCTTCGAACAATCTGAAAAACGTTACAGAGCCTTCAGCATTATCCTTTCACCCCAAAGAAAGACAGGAGCAGATGTCCATTGGAATCGGAAGCAGCACGAACAGTGAAGTAGCCATAAAGATCTGAAGGGATTGCAGAAGCCGGGTTGAGTGGGATTCTAAAAGCAAACATGATGGTTGTTTTTCATTAATTCCTGATTTGGGGCAGAGGGGTGACCTGTTTGCCCCTTTGGTGTCAGCATTTTTAATCAAACCCATTCTTCTGCTTAGACTCGTAGGGCTGGATCCAGACTAATTCACAGAGCATTCATTCACTAATTCACGTGTGCGTACTCAGAAGAAGAAAGACCTACTGAGTTCAACAGCACTTAATACCAGGACTGCAGCCTTAGTTGCACTTTGCTTCCATTGAAAGCAAAGTGACTAGCTAGTCAGGATTAAATTAAGTCCCATCATTTCCAATGGAACCATAGTACAACTCACTTAAACTGGAATCAACCCATAACCTACCCAGGCTGTTTTGAATTAAAAAAGGGGGAGAGGAATACATTAATAGATAAAGATCCTCTGTTATCCTTACTCCCTTCTTCTCTCAAGAACAAAAGAGGAACCCTGCTGGATCAGAGTAATAGTCCCTTGCCCAGCAACCAATCAGATGCCGGGCAGGAAGGCAACAGCCATCTACTATTGCTGCTCCTCAAAAGTTGGCACTCAGTTGCATTCTGTCTCTGACCTATCCTGCATGAATTTGTCTAATCCCCTTTTAAAGCCATTAAAGCTAGTGGCCACCAACAGTGAATTCCATAAATGAATTACTCATTGCATGAAGGAATTTTCCTTTTGTCTGTCCTGAATCTCCTCCACATCAGTTTCCACATCAATGCCAGTCCTACATGGAGGAGACCCATTAGACATGACTCATGTAGGTTCATTAAGTTGAATGAGTCTACTCTGCATAGGACTTTGTTGAATACAACTCTTATCGTAAGCACCTCAAGGCAGAGCCCTATCTTTTTGTTTATGACACTCTGTAAAGCAGGATAGGGAATCTCTTGCCCTCCAGATGTTGTTGAACTACAACTCCATTACCCTGACCATTGGACACGCTGGCTGGGGGTGATGGGAGTTGGACAACATCTGGGGGGACCCAGCTTACCCAGCCCATGTATAAGGGAAAAAAGTTATCTCTTGGCAGTACAGAAAACTGCATTTGACAGATCCAATTTTTCCCTCTTGATCACGCCCTGGCAATATCTTATTTTGTTTTTATTTTTTTAAAAAAACAATATGGGCAAAACAGAAGTTATTAATTACCCTTAATTAACCTGATTCACAAGATTCATTTATGCATCTGTCATGACAACTGCGTAGCCTAACCTGCCAAGAATAGCTTCACTGTCCATTCAAATCAATCCTTGATAATTACCAACCTAGTCTACGGGACGCATGTGATCATAATGAGTGCCACTGTAAAAAAGGTCAGTACTAAACAGTTTCTAAATTGCACGTTTTCATGTGGCCAGTGGACGAGTCGCAAAGAATGTGCCCAGCAGAGTTTTTGCACTTACAAAAAGTCACAGGGCCCATGTTTGGGGACCACCTCACTCTAAGATGCCTCTGTGATCTTCTGAATCTGAATGGCGGGGCCGGAGCAATGGAAAAAAATTATGTGTTAAACATTAGAGGGAAATCACAAGCCAATTAAAACTTGGGGGCACTGCTGTTGACCACTGTTCTCTGTGCCTACGCAATTACTGCACACAGCATCAAAGGGGTCCTTCCCCAGGTGAGCACAAAATGAACGAGAGAGAAAACTAAGTAGAAACATATGGAAGACTGGGGAGAAAGCAGCTGTTGGAAGAAGCTTTGATTAAATCCCAAGTATGCTTTTGCTTGTCAGTTGTATCCAGTAATGAAAGGAAGCAGGTATGGACTGAAGGCAACAAATCTTAGCTGGCCTTGAAAGCCAGCCAGAATGTGTTTTCTCCAGAGGGAGGAGACAGTTTTTTGACATTATGGTGAGCTCAAGACCCAGCCCAAGGGGGGGGGGGTTAGCCCCTGCTCTCCTCCACAGCTGAAGAAGATGAGAACTGATCGTCATTGGATTAAGCTTTGTTGGAAATGCAACAGCAGGGATCATTCAGTTTGCAGCTTAAAGGTTAATTCTGTTAGTGTTCAAGGCAACTAACCAAGAAGGGGATGGGGGGAGGTGTTGCTTAGCAACAAGGCAGAGTGCCATGATCTTCACTGAGGTAGCACATGCTCTGATTGGCTATGTAGTTCTGCATGAGTTTTTCCTCTGTATATTTAGTTGCATATCTACCTGCTATGTGCAAGGCATGAACTAAAAAAGATAAAACCTCTCAAATTATACTGTTTTTTGTTATATACTGCTTAGACGGCTGCTTTGTGCTCAGTAAAGTGTTAACAGAACTTGTCTCTCTGGCCTTCGTCTGCAGTTTTTTTTCCCAAACAAGCCTAACACATTCATAGCTTTCCAAGAGGCTCCAAGCCTCAGGGCAGTCTTCTTGGAGAGCCCCTACCATTTTGCCTGAGCTGCGGAAGTCAGCATGGCATCAGAGAAGGTGCTTCTCCAGACACAAAAAGGAGTTCTTCGTTCCATGGCTCTTGCCTTTGCAAAAACACAAAAACAAAATGTATTTGTCGGTGGTGCACTTGTGAGTGCATTTGTGGACCCTTGGGTACTACAGCCCAATATGGAATACCTGCATAAGATTTAGCACTGGCAAGGGAGCCCTATTAAGCCAACCTTGAATTTAAGCCCTATCTAGGTAGCCATAGGTGATAAAGAATTGCATGGAGGCAAGTGCCTGGAATTCCATGAAGGTGAGTGAATCGAATGTGGGAGCTCATTGCTCCTCCTCTGCTCCCAGCATGAGATGTAAGGCTGAGAATGCCCTCATTCTGAAACCCTGAGAGTTGCTGCCAGCCAGTGTAGACAATACTGAGTTAGATGGACCAATGATCTGACTCAGTATAAGGGAACTCCCTAGGTTCCTAAACTTCTCTGTCTGCTGTACACACATTTTGCTGTCCCAACCATCTCTTGATAATCTCATATCACTCCCCAACTATTCTCAAAGCGGAAATAATTATTTCCCCTGAATTTATTCTAAATCTGCCCTGGTCCTGTGACCTAAGCCTGTGGTTTATCCTATGCTTGGTGGGCATTAACAGTAATGTTATAAGGCTTCCCCCCCATAAAATCAAGAATCCTCACTTACACAACTAGACTAAGGCCCAAAAGAAATTTTAAAAATCCAGTTCAGATCCACAGGACCTGCTGCTTATACATTTCTGATGCCTTCCAAATAGGGGATAAGAAATTAAACTCTTTTGCCTAGCCTCTGAAATCATAGTACTGCATTTCTGCTAGACTGGGGAGGGGTCCTCATTTTTTCCCTACTAAATGTAAATGTACTGCCTTCAAGTCGATTCCAACTTATGGCCACCCTATGAATAGGGTTTTCATTAGGTTAAGAGGCAGTGACTGGCCCAAGGTCACCTATTGAGCTTCATGGCTATGTGGGGATTCGAACCCTGGTATCCCAGGTCATAGTCCAACACCTTAACCACTACACCACGCTGGCTCTCTACTAATCACTAAATAGCCATTTTAATTTGACTAGTGCTTTGCTAATATTGGTGAGCAAGCAGTGACGTCTATGGTGTGAGGAAATAATTCCCATCTTAAGAGTAAGAGGGATGCCCAAGGTTTCATGGTGAATCTGTGGCTAGGGAGGTACAGGACTGCAGGTCTTCAAGATCCAATGTCTAGTCTGTGTCCGCAGCAAAATCATCGCCCTTTTAACAGGCTTTCATTTTGTTGGACCAATCACTCAGCATCAGGATATATGTAGGCTCCATCTCTTCTGACTCCAGTGCTCTCAGCGCATCTTGCTCCACAGATAGCAGAAATATCAGAAATAACTTGCATACAAGCTCCAAATGGGAGTTGCTCACTCCTCAACATGACCATGGGAAGTTCCCCTGCTCCCCTGATACTAGAACCCAGGGCTATCCAATGAAACTGAATAGTGGGGAATGCAGGACAGACAAGAGCAAGCACTTCTTTGCATAGTTAAAGTATGAAATTTGCTTCCCCAAGATGTGGTGATGGGCACCAATGTGGATGGCTTTACAATGGCACTAGACAAATTCATGAAGGATAAGGCTATTAGTCATGATGGCTATGTACTACCTTCAGGATCAGACATAGTACACCTCTGAACACCAGTTTATTTTGGGGGGGGAACATGAGTGGAAGAGGGCTGTTGAGGTCTTGTCCTACTTGTGGGCTTCCCATAGTCATCTGGTTGGGCCTTTGGGCTGATTGAGCAGGGCTCCTCTTACATTCTTATCTCTCCGTGCTAATTGGCTGGTGCTGGTCTCTCATTAGTGGTCACGGGAGCAGAACTTCAGAGTTAATTGGCTGTTTCTCCACACCTCTTTCTGTGATGCTCCTGCCCCGATGAAGTGACATCCCCAGTTTCATAAAACACAGCTGTTCACCTGGATCGTGGCTGGCTCTAGGTTTGGCTCCCCGTGCAGGCTTACTCCCCATTCTTTGTGGACGGATAACAGGAGGTAGAGGTGGCAGAGACGACCACAGCACCTTTAGAAATGTGGTTTGCGAAAGGTGCTGACAGTTGTTAGGAGATCCCTATCTCCATCACAGAGGTATAATTGCCGGAGCTTCCCTGGGAAAAGGGATTGAATGTTCAACCACTCTGGGACCTGCAGCTCCATGAAAGGAACAGGGTCTCTGAACAACTCTCAGCACCCTTCACAAACTCCATTCCCCAGGATTTTTTTGTGTTAGAGGTTTCTTGGTAGAGAAATATTGTGGCAGAGTGCAAAAATAACTGGTCTGTTAAGACTGGTAGTTGAAAGAATAGAGAAGCTTAAGGTTTATTACTACAAAGAGGGAAATCATACATTCTGAAGCAGCCATGAGGCCTGCACTCAGGGAGCCATTACTAACAGAACAAAGACAGGAAGCAAAGGGGAGGAGCAAAGCCTGCACATACAATAAACACTTTAGAGGAGGAATCAGCAGAGAGAAGAATAGATCATCTGTCTGTCTATTGTCCCCCACAGGTTTAGATCACTTGTAGCATGCATTGGTGCTTTACTCTCAACACTTTGGGGGAAGCCATGATAGCTTAAAGTGGCACAATACTGCTCTAAATGTGAAGTGCAGATGGGGTCCAAGTCTCCAGATAGAAGAGGCATGAATGCCTACCTTTATATCAGCTTTGTCACAGTGGCACGGGACACTGCAGAGGTCAACTGTAACAGCAAAACAGCCTCAGAAATGTGGGTTAAGGATATAGCTTCATTTTCATGTGCCAGCAAATCCCCTTTCAGCATGGAATTAGATTAGGGTAGACCAGGAGGCACTATAGGCTACTGAAGCACAGTGTAACAGCGCTTATAGCTGGAGAATGGATGGAGGCTGCTGAGTGAATTTCACAAGTACCAGGCATGTCAATTACTTCCAATTCAGAGCAGTTTCAGCTCAAACTGTTTGGAATTTTTGAGAGCAGAGTCCTTTCACTTTAATAGTAATAAAGGGGGGATAAAAAAAATCAGATTTCCTTACTGATTCTTTAAAAAACACCAGCAACTCTTCCATTTTATGCTGCTTTAACAGCATAAAGAAACAACTATAATAGCAAAGTCATTTTCAAAAATATATCTCTTATGAAATGGCACTTTTGTGTCATTTTGAGGGAGGGGGGGTTACACTATTAAAAGGAAGAATTGGAACGTCAAATGGAAAGCAGATCCCATTAATGCCAAACTGACTCTATGCCTAGAAGGCTTAAACATGATTTGCCTCCTGGCCACAGGTAGAGCCAACCTGCAGCATGGGTACGGTGCATGCCATCATCAGAGGGCATCTGTCTGTGTCACCCCTGGACAGCAGCAGGGCAGCCCAAAGGTCTTACTTCAGCGCTGGCCTGGCCAGGCCTACATTCCTGCCTGCCTCTTTGCTACTGCCATCTTCCTTGCTCAATCAATTAAAATAATTACTGCAGCAAGGCAAAAGAAGGAGCTTGCACATACTGTAGCATCCACTGGCATAGGCATAGCTCAGGAAAGGCCGTAGCTCAGTGATTAAAGCATCTGCTTTGCATGCAGAAGGTCCCAGGTTCAATCCCCAGCATCTCCAGATAGGGCTGGGAGAGACTCCTGGCTGAAACCCTGGAGAGCTGCTGCCAGTCAGAGTGGGCGATATGGAGCTAGATGGACAAATGGTCTGACTCAATATAAGGCAGCTTCTGATGTGGCATCCTATCCTATCCTGCTTTTCAGTTGACTTATGTGCCACTCTGTCAAAAAAGATGGCCACTGCTAATCTAGGCAGGGCACAGAGCTGACAGGAGTGGGGAACCTGCAGCCTTCTAGCTGCTGCTGGACTCCAGATCTCATCATCCTTGGCCAACATCCGCGCCGGCTGGGGCTGATGGGATTGGAATCCAGAAACATCTGGAGGGACACAGGCTCCCAACCCATGACCCAAGGCCTACCCCTCTCAGTCTCATATATTCCCACTCACCCTTTTTGCCATGGGCAACCAGGCAGCCTCTTACACACAAAAAGAAGAAATGCATTGTCAAAAAAAGAAAGCACAAAAGAATGCACAGATTTGTTCCTGCTAATTGGTATGCACGGATGCAAGTTTAGAGACAATGACTACAATGTAACTAGAAATGCAATGCATCTCACCATAGGGGGAGGCTGTGACTAGGGGACCTATATGCCTCTTTCAGTCAGCTGTCCATGTGCTAACTGGGGAAGGGCCAAAGCTCAGTGGCACAGCATCTATCTGCCTTGCATGCAGAAGGTCCCAGGTGCATTCCCCGGCATCTCCAGGTAGGGCTGGGAATGTTCCCTGCCTGAAACCTTGGAGAGCGGCTGCCAGTCAGTGTTGACAATACTGGGCAAGATGGACCACTACTGTCACTCAGTATAAGGCAGGTTCCCATGTGATGGGCATCTTCAAGGCTCCTGCTCTTCCTTCTTAGGGTTCTTTATCCAAACATGAACCGGATACACCTTTAAACAGAGGGTGCCTTCAAATAGATGACTGTAAAGTAGGGTACACAGCCACCTAATGGGCGGCCTCTGTTTCTGTTCCCTATCCCTAGTAAGTTGTTCACCTTATTTCTTTTCCTTCCCCCACTGCCAAACCCCAGCTGCTGCCTATCCAAAGATAAAATGTTGCTGAGTGCCTTTTCAGTCGTAGCAGATATGCTACAATAGGCGCAAGCAGTTCAAAGAATGGGAGATCGCAACGCCTTCTTGAGCATTTTTTATTTTTTATGCTTTTTCTAAAAAGGGAAACTATCACAGTCCATTTTGTGACATGCCCGCTTCAGAAACCAGCACAGGACAAGGCTGCTTTGCAGAGAATCAATACGCCATCATGCAGAGAGGAGCCTACAGCAGAGGTGGGCAATCAGTGGTCCTCCAGACATAATAAATCAGGGATTGCAAAGGTGATACCGTCACATCCCCACCATACATTTAAAGCACATGGGTTTCCCCCAGAGAATCCTGGGAATTGTAGTTTGTTCAGGGTGTTTGGGAATTGTAGCTCTGTGAGGGGTAAACTATGGTTCCGAGGATTCTTTGAAGGAAGCCATGTGCTTTAAACATATGGTATGGATGTGGCCTACAGCTCCCACCATTCCTCATCCTTGGCCATGTTGACTGGGACTAGGGATGCGGGGGGGGATAAATTCGATTCAGGTCACAGTGTGAGGTGAATCTATCCAATTCACACTTTCTGATATAATATGAAAACAGAAACACAGTCATCCTCCAGAATTCACACTTATCTGAGATTTGCAGTGCAGTTCTCCAGTAAATGTTCACCACAATGCATATATTTTAATGCACACTTTCCCTTCATACATTAATAAAAATGCATGAATACACCATGCAGAAAGGAGCCTACAATATATTAAATGTGTTTTATTGGGAGAAATTGCTTGCAAAAATGTGTGTGTTAGTCACAATTGCATTCAAAAATCGGTTTATTAGAAGTTCTAAAATGCGGATTTCTTTTAAAAAATCACAAATTGCTGCAGAAATGTGGAGAACTGAACTTTTAGACTGAAAAAAATGAGAAACTGGGAGAACTGAAATGGACAGATCATTCCATCTCTACTAGGAACCCTGTGTTATTGGACTACAACTCCCATCATCCTTGATCCTTAGCCATATTGGCTGAGGCTGATGGGAGTTGTAGCTTAACAAATTCTGGAGGGCCACACATTACCCATCCCTGGCCCAGTTGATTCCTGTTGTGAGACTAGGGCTGCTGCAATCCTAACACTCTTACTAAGGAATAGAGTTCATTGAGCAAAGTTGGACTTAACTTCTGAGCAAACATGCATCGGCTTATGCTTTAAATTCCAGACCTGAGGATAGCATGTGGCCCTCGAGACCTCTCTATCTGGCCCTCAGAACCCTCCCCAGGCTACACCTCCTCCTCAGCCACACCCCTTACTTTGCACCCTCCTCAAGTGTCTCTGCCTGGCTAGAATGGGTCCTTGAATCAGATCGTGTGTCTTGGTTGCCTGGATGGAGGATAGAGAGAAGTATGCAAATATTTTTAAAGCTAGCCTACTTAACATTTACATCTGTTATTCCGCCCACTTTTACCTTTGGCTCCATCCGTCACTGATACGTGGCCTCCAGCAGGTTGCCAAGAAGGGAACGTGGCCCTCCCCTGGCATATACCATGACCACGATTTAAAGAGAATGGTTCTTTATTTGAAAGTGTCCTCTGCTGGAAGGGATATTCAGCCCAAATCTAGTTTAAAGGTAAAGAACTCTAAAGAGGAAGAATTGGATGGGCTCTTGTATCTGCCCATCAACTCAGCACCTGGACAGCATCTGAGCAGACTCACATGGTCACAGCCCTCTCGTTACCGTGAGATGTATGTATTTCTATTTAAAGTGCAGTACTTATTTCTATATTTGCATCTCTACATTTAAATTAGCACACCAAATTGCATGCAAACAGTGTCTTCTTTTGCCCTCTTTTCAGTGAAGCATCTTTTTAGCGATCTGCAAGCCACCACTTTATTCTCTGTGCCATCAGATCCTAAGCAACCTTCCTCTATTTTTTTCCTCATCTCGGCAGTCTTCTCTCACACTCACATAGAAAAGGTAAGATCAACTGGAAAGCTAAGGACTTTTTAAAAACATTGTAAATATTGACATCGCACTGATAGACCAAACACAAGATGCCCCTTACATTCATGGATGGCACAGTCAGCACTAGTGGCCGTCATAGTCAGGCATGTGCCAAGGCCCAGATGCTAGCAAGGCACCCACACAGCCCAAGGGCACGACGGTCTTCCCTCATGAGGGGGAGAGGGAGAGAAAGATCTTGAGAAGCTGGAGGCCGTGAAGTTTCCCTGGCACTGCTTCCAACTTTTTGGGGCATACAATACACCACGACATATTGCACTCCTCCAGAGTTTTCAAGGCTGTGCACCAGATCACACTACTCAAAATAGAAACTGCCCCTGAGAAATCAGAGCTGCTGAGATCTCATTTATAAATCAGGTAAACCATGCTTTTTTTTTTAACCAAGTAACCTGGTCACATCAATCCCTCGCTTTTAGAAAGCAAAGCAAAAACAGACACATTTCCAAAGTCGTCAAAAAGTGACTGCCTCTATAATTTAAATGCTGGTTTTTGTTGTACATGTGGTCATTTTTTCTTTCCAAAAATAATTTGTTAAAGGAAGAGTAGAAGAAGTCGCAGCAGCGATATGATTTAGCTATAAACTTTGTAAATAAGATCCCTGAATTTTTTTAAAAAAAAATAGTATTGCGTTCAGCCCAAGAACCATGTTAAGTGGCCAGTGGTAGGATTTATAATTTCCTTTATATTTTAATACTTTTGTAATTTGTTTTTGTGTTTGTGCATATAAATAAAACCTAATAGAAAGATTTTTTTTAAGGAAGCAATTTGGAAAAAAATCACATCCCCCACCCCTATAAATTCCCTTTGCCTCACCCCCTCCTAGGGTCAGTTGATCCTCTCAGTTTTGGTTTCTCTCAGGTTCTCATTCTTCCAATCTCAAGTTTCGTTTGCCACATTCCAACATCTGTTCGCAATGCTTTTTTAAAGTCCGCACAAAATGCAGCTGCAGCAGCAGCAGAGTGGGCATTGCTCCTGATCTAAACGTTTTTCACAAGCAATTTTCCTTAATATGATGTGAACCAAATTCCTTCCCTGTCCCTACCATCCCACCAATGATAGAGGGGCACAATTTGCCAGGAATGGTTAAGAAATCTTGCTGTTGATCTATTGCAGCAGTCCATGGTCCCATTCACACGATACAGTAGCACACCACTTTAAACAGGCATGGCTTCCCCCAAAGAATCCTGGGAAGTATAGTTTGTTAAATGTTCAGAAAGCTGTTATGAGGCCCTTATGCCCTTCAGAGAGCTACAGCTCCCAGAATCCCCTGGGAAAGAGGGATTGGCTGTTAAACCACGCTGGGAACTATAGCTCTGCAAGGGGGATAGGTAGGAGTCTTCTAGCAAGCTACTGGGAGGAAGGACAGGAGATTAGATTAGATTAGATTAGATTAGATAGAATGTGTGGAGGGGTGTAACCCCTGGAGTGTTAATACAATCCTACACATAGCTCTGAATTCTGCTAAGGATGCTTGGGGGTTTTGTGTGAGCCACATTTTTAAGTGCAACAATCTGAATTGCACCTGCTGGACTAATATGTAGATTGTAAACATATATATCATTATGTTGTAACATTTCTCTGATTTTTCCAACACATTTCGTGGCTCAAAATTGATACAAAAATATGCTTTTTTGGAGATAGATAGATAGATAGATAGATAGATAGATAGATAGATAGATAGATAGATAGATAGATAGATAGATAGATAGATAGATAGATAGATAGATAGATAGATAGATAGATAGATAGATAGATAGATAATCTCAGCACCCTTAAACTACAGTTCCCAGGATTCTTGGGGGGAAGCCATGACTGTTAAAGTGGTATGCCGCCTTAAATGTATGGTTCAGATGGGCCTATACTTCAACATGACTGCACCTGAAATGTTAATCATAGTCACATTAATGACTGCGGTGTTTTGACAACTGGAAGAAACCTGACACATCCCTTTCTATTCAATGAAAAGTCATCCCTTATCTCTGCAAACATGTCTGAAGCAAGAGCGCAGGCAGCTGCTGTCACTAGTAGCGTTGCATAGTGTTTGCGATGCTTCTGGGCTCCCTCTGCTGGATTTGCAGCAAGAGACACATCGTATCTTATGAGCTCCGTTCCAGAAAACGTCAAAACCTCAAAGAGACTCTTGCACAGCATGTCATCGAGGGGAGGGCACGACAGTCATTGCAACGCCTCCCCCTACTTTTGTTGACCCTGCTAGGATCATTAACTTCAGCAAAGTAAACATCTCAATGCAATGTTTCCAAAGGGAAACAAACTATGACATGCAGGGACCAACAGCAAAATACAGGCAGGCAGTTCGATCTGTGTACATAATTTAGCCCCACACCACCACCACTTGCTCTTTAATGCAAAACTCCCCAGTTTTCAAACTTCCCTTGCCTCTGTGAAACATCAGAGAGCCTCCCCCATCCAGATCCCTGAAAAGCTAAACTCCCATGGACAATGACTTTTTGATTTCTTCACCAAAAGCTTGTGTGTTTCTGAAGATTCAACTGCTGAAGTTATATTTGCCAACATTCCATGTCATCACAGCAGATCATTGATGGTTCAACCAATAGCCAAGAAGCGGGATGGTTGTCAGACTACTATATGGAAGATGTCCAAAGATTTCATGAGGATGTTGCACAGAAGAGAATGTCGTTACACCCAACTCATTATAATCTCAAGACAAAATATTCTGGCAGCCCAATCATAAACATGTTTATTCAAAAGGAAGTCCCACTGAGGGTTTTTTTCCATGGCATGGTAACTTTTACAGTTACCAGTAAAGGTCCCATGTGACAGCGCTTGTCAGGAGAGCTCCAGAGTCCATCACCACCACTCCAAGAGAATAGAAGTTTTTTCCACTTTGTTGAGAGCGTAAAGTCTAGAATGTCTAAATGCTACATCCTGTTACAGCAGGGATGGGGAACCTGTGACCCTGCAGATGTTGTTGGACTCCATCCCATCAGCCCCAATGCATAGCCAATTAGGCCAGTGATAATGGGTACTATAGTCCAACAGGACCTAGAGAGCAACAGGTTCCCAACGCCAGTCTTAGAGGCTTTCCCCCAAACTGTAGCGAAGAGGAAAAAGCACTCTGCATTTTCTCAGAGGCACTGCTGTTCTTTATTACTATTTCAGCCGTTCCAATGCTCAGCCCCAACACTGGAAAAACAGATGCTGAGGCTAACCCCAAATGAAGCCCTGCTCAGAACTGTCTGGTAACGCTAAGCACCTCTTTGAATGCTGCATTTGAACATCCATCACTGACTGTGTTTTCCTAATGGTTGGATCCCACAAGAAAAACAGTAAGTGACTCATTCATTAATTGTTAGCTCTGATTCAACACATGAGCATACACAGTTCCTTTGCAAACCAATAATCAATTAGGTAATCAATGGCAGAGAATTCAAGGTTTGTTGTTTTCCTCACTCATTCATTTGATACTGAATAGGAATCCAGATCCGAAGCACATTATTTATCAATTTAAAAAGATAAGCTGAAGCATTCAGTCTGCATATGTTATTTTCCAGTTTGCATATATTATTTATTTCCAGTCAAATAATCACTTCTAAAATTGTAAGCCACTTCAGTATTCTTAGGGGGCCGCCATATTCTCCATAGTAGTCTGAGGCTCAGAAATATATCATGCTGCACAAACTGACACAGGCACACACACACACACATACACACACACACACACACAAATGGGTCAGAGTCCATAATACCACTGCCACCATCTAGCAACCACAGCATCACCAGATCAAGCATGGCACTGTGGAGAAGGTGTGTACATTTACAGGCTGCATACAAAATCCAGCAGAGGTTTAACATTGATGCGTGGAATTGCTTTTTCTTATAACTCATATCCTACTGTAAACCAAAGTCTGTGCAACCAAAACGCATAGTCATCTCATTTCCTTGTTCTTCCTCTCCCTCTGCTAATGTCACTGTTCAGAACCTGGAACCCAAGTGCTTCTCTGAGATGCAGGGAGAGCAGGACACATGCACTCCAGCATATCTCCAGTGATCCTCAAGAGCCATTTGATCTGGATATTACTGCCCCAGGATTGGAGGTCAACACACCAACTTGCCAGGGTGCCTGGATGGCTTTCCCCAGGGCCACCAAAGCACAGCAGATGGCAAGTTACTCAAGAAGAGGAGAAAGCATATGGAAGCACCCACTCAGGTAAGGGTAAGGCTCTAGCTGAGAGCCAGGAAGGAGTGGGGCATCCAGTTCCTAGTCTGAGCTGCTGCTTTGCTAAAGCAACAACTCCAAATGCAGGCAGTTGCCATCTTGGCGTTGAATGTTTGATTATAAGCACTTTGAGGCAGGGATCTGTCTCCTGGAGTTTGGGGAAAGCACCACTGCACAGTGACAGCGCTATAAATCATAACCTGAATTTTTCTCCCCCCACCCAAACAAAACTGTAGGCAAATCCCTGCAATGAACCATGCTTGGGATTTATGAGGGGGTAAAGGGGGGGGTGTAAAGGGGAGGAGATGACCTGGAGGATGAAATGTTAAGGTAAGAGGGAGGGGGAGTTGGAGAGAACACGGAATGACAGTTCAGGTGGGGAATTTAGTTGAAAGGAGAGGGGTGGAGGATAAAGGAGTCGTCTGATCTGGCTATGGTGACACATGCCTTAGTTACATCCCGCTTAGACTACTGTAACGCACTCTACGTGGGGCTGCCCTTGAAGACTGTTCGGAAACTTCAGCTGGTGCAACGAGCTGCAGCCAGAATGTTAACTGGGGCTGGTTACAGGGACCATACAACTCCCCTGCTGCAACAGCTCCACTGGCTGCCAGTCTGTTTCCGGACACAATTCAAAGTGCTGGTTATGACCTATAAAGCCCTATACGGCTTAGGTCCAGGCTATCTGTCAGACCGTATCTCCCTATATGAACCTGCCCAGGCCCTGAGATCTTCAGGAGAGACCCTTCTCACAATCCCAACACCTTCACAAGTGCGACTGGTGGGGACACGAGATAGGGCCTTTTCGGTGGCTGCCCCTAGGCTCTGGAACTCCCTCCCTAGGGGGACAA
This sequence comes from Rhineura floridana, assembly GCF_030035675.1. Lineage (NCBI taxonomy): Eukaryota > Metazoa > Chordata > Lepidosauria > Squamata > Rhineuridae > Rhineura > Rhineura floridana. Next base: position 21,146,959 of record NC_084495.1, on the reverse strand, counting down.
GAATGGCCTCCTCTGTGCAGTCTTTCCGCCGACAGCTAAAGACTTTTTTCTTCCGGCAGGCCTTTGGAACTGAAGGTTTTAAGGGTAGTGACTGAAGAGGATGCTGTATGTTATTGTTTTGCCTGTATGCTCCTAAACTGGGTTGCAGTATTTTAAGAGTAATTGGTTTTAACACCTTAATAGTTTAATCCTGTTTTAATGCTGATTTTATATGTTTATATGTTTTATATTTTTATAGGTTCTTAATGATGTGTACTGGTTTTTATCTGGAAGCCGCCTTGAGTTCCAGTTTGGAAAAAGGGCGGGGTATAAATAATAATAATAATAATAATAATAATAAAAGGAGTTAGCTGAGTGGGAACTAGATTACTAGTTCTGATCACATTCGTCCCAGACTTCAGTTTACTGTGAGGTTGGTTTCATTGTTCCTCAAATAAACACTCTGACTGTTGTTAACCTTGGGTCAGTGAAATTAATGCTTAAAGGGTTTGAAAACCCACCCCAAGATCTGTGATTACACATGATGTTAGCACAAGAAAACTGACCTATGGAGGGCGGTGCATTGGGATTGCACCAAAAGCCCCCACTTCCAACCTCCACAAATTCATCTGATTGTAAAAAAAGTGTGTGTGTGTGTGTGTGTTTCCATGCACATATGTGTACACTGCATTTACACACAATTTATATGGACACCGGCACTGCTGTGGGTCTTCCAAAAAAACTTGAACTGGAAAATTAGTCCGATGGAAACCAAGGACATTTGCATCAGGAAAAAAAAATCCAGCTTGCAGTGGAAATTTTGCCGTTTGTATCAGAATATTTTCTGATCCCATAGAGCATGCTCTAGTTTAGCATGCTTATATTACTTATATTTGGCATGCAAAGCTAAAAACTTTGAAACTGCCAAGCTTGACTGACATTTGTTTGCAGTTGGCATCCATTTGTTGTTACTAACAAACTTGCAAAATAGAAAACTTTCTGCAGAAAAATAAAAGACTGGGAAACCTTCCACTCTGAGTCACTGCACATTGGCTCTATATAGACAATCAAATGAGTGGCTGCTACTCAGGAGCAGGTCCAGTGGGCTCAATCCTGATTCCTCCCCTACGCATATTCACTGAATGCCTGAGAAGGCCCAAAGTCAGGGAGGAGGAAACTGTGCCTCCCCCCCCATGCTGTTAGACTCCAACTCCCATCAGCCCCAGCCAGTATGGCCAGAGGTTAGGGATGATGGGAGTTGTAGTCTAGCTGCATCTGGAGGGCCACAGGTTCCCCATCCTTGGCTTATCATTTGGACACCGGGGGGGGGCAGATAAACTGCTCCAGGGGCTAGATGCACACCAGAAACTGCCATCTGCTCAATGACATAATAGATGGCAAGCAACTCAAAGCACTTTCTCCAAAACAGACTAAAGCAGAGGTTCCCAAACTGTGGTCTGTGGCACATCTGTGGATTCAGGTGGTCCACTGCATGTCCGCAGTAAACATTCATACTGGTTTTTAATTGTATTTTTATTGCTTCTTTTATTTCTTATATAGAATTTTTTGTATTACGGTCTGAATTCCAAAGAGTGCAAATTGCAATAAAAGAAATAAAAGACGCAATATAAATACGCAATTACAAATCATACAGCTTCTAGCACAGCATGTTACCATTGCTACAACAGGCAGAAAAACCATCATGTGGTCCACCAAGGCCATCAGCAATTTTCAAGTGGTCTGTGGGTACAAACATTGGGAAACACTGGACTAAAGGTAGCCCAATGTTTATATTGCCCTAACTCGCTCGTTTAGATTGGGCATGGAGAGAGCCGTTTCCCCAATAGCATTATGTATCCATAAAAAGACAGAGAATCATTCGATTTCTCTATCAAGCACTTATGGTTGCAAGCAATCTTTTTCTCCCCTCTTGACCTACACTGAAGCACCATTTGCAAAGCCTTTTGCAAAAAGAAAAAGAGAGAGACATGGAGATTGGGGGGGGGGGCGACTACCCTCGACACCAGAAAACTGCAGGTCTTCAGGCCAAGGCAAACATTATTATTTTTAAAAGCATCATTTCCCTAACAGACCCACCACCCTGTCTACAATTCTCTTAGCCTGCAGATTTTTTAGCCATGGGGCGGGGGGTGGGGGGGGGAAATGCCAGCGGGGCTCAGCTTAATGGAATTTCATATACCTGATTTGGGGTGGGTTAATGCAATCCGCCAACACAGGGATTCCAAAGCTTGCCCTGTGGCAGACACCTGTCACTACAAACGATGGCAAAATCCAACACATCCACAGTTCCCAGGAGAGTGATGAAGGATTCATGTGCAGATCTCCCGTGGCCTATAAGAGGCAGGCCGAGGTTGGCTTCCCTGGTGCGGTTGAAAAGCAATAATCGACTCCAATTTCCATTGAGTCTGTCTTTAATGAAGGTGCTCTCCTCCCACATCAGGTTTTTTACCTACAGCAGGCTGAACACCCTCCAATCCTGCCCACGTTACGCAGAGGAAAGTGGAGCCTGTTTCACTTTTAACCGCTGCCTCATTAACAATCATTGCCCTAAACACATTTGCTTTAGCAGAGACCGAAGAGTTCCATGTTAGACAGAGAATCACTTTCAGGCCAAGTAATAATCACTTGTCTGGCTGACATAAGCTATTAGTTCACTCCAAATCTTGGGCTGTTTAAAATGCTGCCAGGCCAATACTGCAGTCCTTTCCCAACCACCATCCTTTTATAAAAAGCAGCTTCCCCACGGACTTCATTGGTGACTTTGCCCAAGTACATGCAGACATTCCCTCCCTCTCCACTTGCAGGAGTAGAAGGTGTGGTAATGGAGTGATAACACAGTGCCGGCTGGTGGCTCCATGTCAGTGGGGCAGTGGAATCCGCCTCGGGTTTTAGTCTGAACTTTCAAGGAGCTTGGACAGCTTCTTGAAAGTGCGGACTAAAACCCAGGGTGGATTCCACTGCCCCACTGACATGGAGCCCCCAGCAGCCACTAGCTGGTAGAATGCTGAGGTGGTAAAATAGACTATATCCCTTTGGACAACAGCTGAGGGATGCCACTGTTAAATGTGCATGCCATGTTTAAAAACAACTCCCTGAAAGCAGAAAACTAGCAAGTCAGGGTGAAAGGTTTAAGCTTATGCGCTTGCCTGCTGTGCTAGTTTTCTATTAGCAAAGAGGACTTTTGTTTAATTCACAGGGTTTTTTTTAAAAAAAATTGAAATATAACAATATAACAAAATCCCTGTCTTCCAAAACATGCGGCTCAGAATAAATTCCATTCTTCGTTTTCTCAACCCATCCACCCCTCTCACCAAACTGCAGGCTCCCTTCAAATATCCTTGCACCCTCCCAGAGGCCCAACCTCAGGATGCCCAAATCACCCAAGACACACAAAACTAAATTAACAAATATGTCCCCCCAAAAAAGAGTGGAAAAGTAAAAAAAAAGGGGAAATCTCCCCACCTTTTCTTTTCATTTATTATTCTCTGACAGCTGCCCCAGGTAATCTTACTGAGTAGCCTTAGGACAATCAGAGCTCCAGAGTGGTTGTGGAAGGGATCTGGTTAAAAAAAAATAGGGGAGCATTAACACTGTGGTCCTTTCCCTTCCCCACCACCTACGCTCGGCACAGAAAGTGGAGAACTGCCCTCTAACAAGTCTAACCAGCAGCAAGCCTTCCTTCCACCTTCAAGCTGTAGAGGCAGGCAGATCCCCTCCCAGTAGCTGGGAACATAGGAAGCTGCCTTATATTGAGGTCAGACCATTTGGTCTACCCAGCTCAGTACTGCCTACACTAACTGGCAGTGGCTCTCTGGGGTTTCAGGCAGGAGACTCTCCCTGACCTACCTAGAGATGCTGGGGATTGAACCTGGGACCTTCTGCATGCAAGGCAGATGCTCTGCCATGGCGCTAGGGCCCTTCCCCAATTGCGCAGGGATCCTCACCCTCCTGGTTCCACAGTTGGGAGGGAGGTTGGGAGTTCTTTGGTGGCTGTGCCAAGGCATTTGGAGAGCCGTAGCCATGCAGGACCAAACTGGGAAAAGCTGTAGGTCAATGGCAGAGCTTTGCATGCAGAAGGCCCCGGGTTCAATCCACGGCATCTCCAGGCAGAGCTGGGGGAAACTCATGTCTGAAGACCCTGTTCTTGAGCCACAATTCCCATCAGCCCTAGCCAGCATGTCCAATGGTCAGGGATGATGGGAGCTGCAATTCAACACTATCCAGAGTACCCTGGGTCCTGCTGTTTTGTAAGCAACAGAAAGAAATGCAGATTCCAGAGTGGGGATGTTCAGAATTCTTTAATGAGGCGTGCCAGCCACAGGGCTGCACAGAAGCAGGTAGTGAAATAATAGTTCCTTACAGCCGACTAACAAGTGTATTTATTTTCTGCTGACATCCAGAGCGTGTGGGATAAAACCATCAGGAGCTGAAATCCTGAGAAGGGAGTATCTGCAGGGCAACAGGAGCGCAACTATCACAAGAAGAGGTAACAAGCCAAGGATAAATTGGGAATGTCAGCTGCTGTCCCAGAGTTTTGCCAAAATAACCAATTAGTGGTGTCAAGGACTGCATGGAGACAGGCATCAAGGACTATAGAGACCTCCAAAATTGAAGACAGACAATACAATAGGAAGCTCATTCTTTGTTTGTTTTAAAAGGACTTATGGATCTTGGCCTGTTAAGACACCTTGGCCTTTGTGCAGCAACTGTTTAGGGCAGCCTTCACCAACCTGGTGCCCTCCAGATGTTTTGGACTACAGCTCCCATCAGCCCCAGCCAGCACGGCCACTCTGGAATTGGCTTCTCTTTCTGTTGCTTCCAGGGCTGTGGAGTCGGAGTCGTGGAGTCAGAGTCAGAGTCAGAAGCAATTTTGGGTGGAGTCGGAGTCGGTAGAAATGTACCGACTCCGACTCTGGCTTCAAAATAAAAACTTTCATAGGAATTTAGGAAAGTTTTCTTGTTCAGAATTTTTAATCAAATAAATATATTTTATGTTCTATCAATCTAGCCTGATGATTCACGTGGTGGCGATGAAATGCCTTGTGCTACCATTTTACTACAGTAAATTTGTTATTACTAGTTAATATACATTTGCCATTTATGAAGGAGTTGGAGTCGGACAGTAGAAAAACAGAGGAGTCGGAGTCGAAGGTTTGGCGTACCGACTCCACAGCCCTGTTTGCTTCTAAGACAGAGAAACCTACGGTCCTCCAGATATTGTTGAATTACAGCTCTCATCATCTCTGCCAGTTGGCCATGGTAGCTGGGGCAGATGAGAGCTGCAGTCCAACAGAATCTGGACCACAGGAAGTTGATGGGAGATGTAGCGGAGGGCACCAGACTCGACAAAGGCTGGTGAAGGCCTTGCATCAAAGCTAGAAAATGAGGAGAAGCACACAACCATCAAGACACATCAGCACCATCTCCTGTTTCTTCTGTTACTGGGGAGAAATTAGGAAGGCCCTTCCAGTACCAGGTCATGTGTCAACCAGACAAGTAGAACCAGAGGTCCCAGAGTGCCTAAGCACAACAACTGTAACCAAGAATCCTTACCCTGCACCAAAGGTACTTAGGAACCTAGGACTCTACCTTATACTGAGTCAGGCCACTGGTCCACTGAGCTCAGTGTTCTCTACACTAGCAGTGGCCCTCCAGGGTTTCTGGCTGCAGTCTCCTCCAGCCCTACCTGGAGATGTCGGGGATTGAACCTGGGACCTGCTGCATGCAAAGCAGATGATCTGCCACTGAGCTACAGCCCTTCCCCGTATTTGAGGGTTTAGTTGTGGTTAGCTATGGAGAAGACACAAAATAGCTGCCTGTGAAACAAACTACCAAACAAGCGTGCAAGTGTTGTCTCCCTGAAGAAAGATATGGACATTGAGAAATTCAGCACGTGGAGAGTGATAACATTATTTATATTTATTATTTATTTATTTATTCCCTGCCTTTCTTCTCATGATAGAAACCCAAGGCGGCTTACATAGGCTTCCCAAGTGGTCTCCCATCCAGGCACTGACCAGGCCTGACCCTGCTGGCCTTATGTGCCTTCAGACCATAGCCTGGGAGTTCCCTGATTTGGTTAGGCTGACCTTAGAATGGAATCAACAAAAAATCCCAATTTCCATAACGCTGGCCTCCAACTCTTTAAAAAAAAAAAGTAAGATCAGAGTGTATCACAATGATGTAGAAAGCCAGTAGCAGACAACCAAAAAGCAGGAGAGGGGAGAGTATCATCAGCTTGCATTCACCTGGTGATTTACAGAGCTCTATTCACAGGAATGCAGGCAGCATAAACAGTGGCTATGTTCTACCTCCCCTGTAGGAGGCAATATGCCTCCAAATACCAGTTGCTAGGAATGGTAAGTGGGGAGAGCATTGTAGCACTCACTTCCGTCTTTCAGGCTTCCCATAGGCATCTGGCACGCTACTGGGAGAACCAGATGCTGCACTGGATGAGCCTTTGACCTGATCCTGCAGGACTCTTCTTGTGGTTTTATGACCGATTCTTGACAGGTGAGCTGGACCAGGAACAGAGAATCTGTCAATTTCAGTTTCTTGCAGTTTCTCGGTTTTCCAACCTTAATCTCAGTTCTCCACATTTCCATATCAGTGTGCAGGTTTTTTATTTTTATTTTATTTTATTTATTTATATATATTATATAGATAGAGAAGACAGTTTTGAAAGCAACAAACAGAACTTCACTCAAGCTTGCTCTGGATCCCTATAAGGATTCTGTTAATCACCTAAAATATATACATTTATTATATATATATATATATATATATGTACAGTGTGTGTGTGTGTATTTTATATATATATACATACACACACACACACACACTTTTGCAAAGCAATTTTTCCTGATAATCTTGCAGGTTATTTTCACTAACAGATGCATTTTATGCACTTTACTCTAATGCAGGGGTTCTCAAACTGTGGTCCATGGACCACCATGCTCTGCAAGCTTCATTCAGGTGGGCTGTGATGTGCCTGCATTAAATATTCATCTTGATTTTTAATTGCATTTCTATTGCTTCTTTTATTTTATTTATTTATTTATTTATTTATTATTTAATTTATATCCCGCCCTTCCTCCCAGCAGGACTTATTGGATTGTATACAATATAAGAAATACGATAAGCAATTAAAAATACAGTAACAACCATACAGCATCTGACTTTGCCATTGCTGCAACAGGCAAAAAGATCATTAAGTGGCCCACCAATTTTCAAAACTGAATGAAGGGGGGGGGGCTTCCAATTATAAATTGCCACTACCAATGAATAGTGCATGGGAAACCACACCTCAAAGGGTAAAGTCTGGAACCTATGCAGCCTGAGGCACTGGCAAATCAGTGGCCAGCAACGTACAACTTTCATGCGCATCAGTTCACAGAGACAAGCATTGCACATCCCCAGACTGCAAGCCTCAGCTCAAATCCCTGAGCCACAAAACTTACTGAGTAGCCTTAGGACAACCTCTCTGTCAGCCCAACCTACCTTGCAAGACTGCTGTGAGGATAAAATGGCAAAGAAAACCCATTTGCATGCATACCACTCTGATCTCCCTTGCAACCAACTGATAAGTGAGTTTTAAAAAAAAAAAAAAGACGCATCTGAAGAAGAGGCCAGCACAAAGTACAAGGCTGAACAACCCACTCCAGAACAACCTATACATTAGCCAGTTGTGGACACCATCTACACAATACATTTAAAGCACTCTTATGCCACTTTTCTGCAGAGGCCTATCTACAGATAGATAGATGCCACATCCATACCATACATTTATTCCACTATTATTCCACTTTAAACAGTCCTGGCTTCCCCCACAGAATCCTGGGAACTTCAGTTTGCAAAGGGTGCTGGGAGTTGTTAAGAAGACCCCTCTTCCCCTCACAGAGCTGCAATTCCCTGGGAAAAGGGATTGACTGTTCAAGTACTCTGAGAATTGTACCTCTGTGAGGGGAACAGGGGGTCTGCTAACACCTCTCAGAACCCTTAACAAAGTACAGTTCCCAGGATCCTTTGGGGGAAGCCTGGACTATGCGAAAGTGGTATGATACCATTATAAATGTATTGTGCAGATGAGGCTTCACACTGTGGTGTAGGAGAATGTGATATTATCCCAGCCAAGCAAATGCTTTTCTATCATTTAAGCATAAGGAGGAAGGAAGGAAAGTGGGGGGAGTGAAATCAAACACATCTCCCAGTTATTTTTAAAAACATCACTTGTCTTTTTGAGGCTTTCAAAAGTGTACACGCACACACACACGCCAGCATTTATGCACCACGCAGCCTCTCAGGCAGCCACTTGATGCAAACAAAGATGCGCTAATTAGAGAAGTGACCTATGGACGCAGGTCTTGCTCGCTGTAAATCTTGAGAAACAGTGATGAGATACAGTGACCTCCCAAGGAGAAAACAGGCTTTGGCAAGATTTTGTGCAAAATAAGCCTTCCAGCAAGCTCCACAGCGCTGCTTACAGTGATTTAATTACTAAATACCGAGAGCTAAAGCAAACCGGGAGCACAGTCAGCCCCTTGCCTCCAATGTCCGTCTCTGCCCACCCCAGGAGAAGGCAGGATCTAGAGGGGAAGGAAAGGCACATTCAGTGGAGTACTCATCAAAAGGGTAAGAATTCCCATTCTTTAGATCTCCTCCCAGGAAGAGTGAGCAAATGCTATTACTACTACTACTGCTACATTTAGATCCCACCTTTCTTCCAAGGAGTTCAAGGTGGTGTACATGGTTCTCTCCTCCCTCCCTCTGTTATCCTCACAACAACCCTGTGAGGTAGGCTGAGAGACGGTGATTAGCCCAAGGCCCCCCAGCAAGCTTCATGGCTGAGTGAGGATTCGAATCCTGGTCTCCCAGGTCCTAGTCCAACGCTCTAACTGCTACAGCATACTGCTCTCACCCACAAGCACCGGTAGGTCCTCCATCAACTTGCATCCCCAGCTGTGGACTTACCTGGTCGTGGCAGCTAGGAAGTCACCTGTCTTTTTGATTTCCCCACAATGCTCAGAGCAAACGCTTCTTTGAGCATTCTGGGGTATTGTGGGAAGTGTGACATCTAAACTGAGATAATGGCAAAAGGTCTCATATTCTGGCTTAGGGTCACAGAGCCCAGCAGGAACCAGGACACCGTTAAAGACTACACCATCATGGGCTAAGGAGCTGGACCTAGTTCTTAGTTCTGAGCCTGAAGCTGCCTTTATTAAGGGTCCACCAAACCAAAGGTTGACTGGTAAGAGTCCACTGAATCCAATCCCACAGCATTGGAATGGATCTAGGACCTTCACAGGCACCTTCCCCTAGGCCTGAGGAGCCAAATGTCTCCCACACTACATCACCAGTCCAATGTCGCTTGGAGCACACCAGATTGGAGGCCATGGACTACCGGAGAACTACCCATCTTCAGGCCAGGGGGTTGAAGAGACCCTAGTTCTCCAAAAAGGAAGCAGAGCACAGCAGAGGTGGACTGGAGGCCGAAGCTCAAAAGGCGTCCATTCCCTTTCAACCTCTATTGGAGCAACGTGCTCACTAGGAACTCTCCTTGGTGCTGAGAGAGCCAACCTGCTTCACTCCACAGGCTTCTCTGTGAGACCAGAACATCAGAATGGGCAAGGCTTTGAGAGCACAGCCAGGAAATTGTATCTAGAAGCCAAGCTTCTATCTAGAAGACTCCAAGGGAAGGGCCATAGTCCAGACATGGAGCATCTGCCTTGGATGCAGAAGGTCCCACAGTCAATCCCTGGCATATCCAGCCTGAAACTCAAGAGAGAACCTCTGCCAGCCAGTGTGGACAATGCTGAGCTAGATAGACCAATGACTCAGTATAAGGCAGCTTCCTACGTTGCTAAGCTAGAACACACATCTTTCATGAACTTCATCTGTGTAGTCTTTTAACTCCAGCTTGAATGATACATTCTTAAAATAAGATCCATTTTGATAGCAGAGTACACTGAAAAATGTCTGTTCAGAGGGGACCGGGTTGGAGAGGGTTCAACCCTATATAACAGTGTTACTCATCTTCAATCTCCTTCTAGTTATTTCTCATGATCATTGTCTGGCATTTGACACACTTATCTCCTCCTACGTTTTTACAAACGGCAGCATTTGTTGTTGCTTTTCAACATCCCCATGCCGGCCACAAGCTGATTTTCACAAACTGAGTTTATGAGAGGATGTGCACTCGCTTAAGCTGGAGTACACACACACAAAAATGTGATTACAGCAGACACTCCTGACCGTTGTTTTTTTTTTTAAGGCAGGCAAAGGACGAGCTACAACGGGAGAAGGAGGGCCTGACAAGCAAGGAAATGACAGAAAAACAAGCACACCAAGGCTAATCTCGCTTGCAACCACATAACATTTCTGTAGCTTGCAAAGAACTGTTAACTTGCGCCAACCCGGTGAGATAATCAGAGGAGGGAAAGTTGTGGAGAGTTACTTAAACAAATATGGCATCCATTTCGCTTATAACCGAGGGAGGGATTTTCAGCCCAAGGGCCACATACCCTTCTGAGCAACCCTCCAAGGGCCACATGATGGTGGCACACAGGGCCACAGGCAAAAGTGAACAGAGCAATGAATCTAAAATCAACCGTTGTCCAGTAGGCTAGTTTCTATACACCTACCTCTGTCCTCCATCCAGAGAAACAAGAGGCATTATCGGAGCTCAAGGACACATCCCAGTCTGGCAAAAACACTTGGGATGTGAAGCAGGGCCAGTGAGGGGGTGTGGCCTGGGGAGAATTCCAAGGGCCAGAAAGAGAGGTCTGGAGGGCCACATTTGGCCCTCAGGACGGAGGTTCCCCACCCCTGGTTTTGAAGGACAGGTGGAAATTTCCTCAGATACGAAAGCTCACCACCCATGAGGATCACCAAGTTCCCTGGGAAGAAGGACTGACTGTTAAACCACTCTGAGAATTGTAGCTCTGTGAGGGGAATGGGGTCTTCTCAGCATTTTAACAAACTACAGTTCCCAGGATTCTTTGGGGGAAGCCATGACTGTTTAAAGTGGTGTGATACTGCTGTAAGTGTATTATTGCAGATAGGGCTTTAGTCTCATCTATTAACTGCAATGGGTCTACTCTGAGTAGGACTAGCACTGAATACCACCCCATATGATAACTCAAATAAAATGGCTCTTAATGTGATTGCAGGCCTAAACTCTTGGTAGAGTACAGCTCTGCTTTTTTATTGTGTCAATGTATATTTTATATTGGTTTGAAGCGGCAAAGAAAAGGGAAGGTGGTGTCCCTCTGAATGCTTACTGGACTGTCTTTATTCCTGCAGGTAGAGTGACTGCTTCTGCACCGCCAAAAATGAGAAGAAAAAGTGGGACAGACAAATAAAAAGATCTCAGATTTCCACAATTGCATATACTAATGTACAAGCATACATGCAAATTTCAAAACAATTACTGTAATTTTAATAGAAATGCAAAAGGGGCTCACCATTGCAGGGAAGCCTGTGACCAGGTGGCCTGTGGGCCTGTTCTGACTGCTGTCCAGGAGCTAATGGTTGATGGGCAACCTCAAAACTCGTGCTCTTCCTTGGTTCTTTAACTTTCAACCAAACATAGTCAAGACAACCCTTCAAATAGAGCAGGGATTTCCAAACTGTGGTCCATGGACCACCATCTAAGTTCTCCATGGGATGTCTGTGGATTTGTGGCTGAAGATTCCCTTCTTAGGGAAGGTGATTGAGAGGGTTGTGGCGCAGCAATTGCAAGTACTCTTGGATGAAACAGATTATTCTGGCCCATTCCAGTCTGGGTTCAGGCCTGGTTATGGGACTGAATCGGCCTTGGTTGCCCTGATGGATGACCTTTATTGGGAGAAGGACAGGGGGAGTGCAATCCTGTTACTCTTACTTGATCTCTCAGTGGCTTTTGATACCATTGACCATGGTATCCTTCTGGGCCAACTTGGTGAGATGGGTATTGGAGGAACTGTTTTAGAGTGGTTCCGATCCTATCTCCAAGGTCATTTCAGAGAATAGCATTGGGTGATTGTCTTTTGGGCCCCTGACAGTTGTGCTGTGGGGTGCCACAGGGAACCATCTTGTCCCCTGTGCTGTTTAACATCGATATGAAGCCCTTGGGAGCGGTCATCGGGAGATTTGGGGTGAGGTGTCAGCAGTACACTGGCGATACCCACCTCTATTTCTCTATAACATCCGAATCGGGAGAGGCCATGCAAGCCCTAGACCACTGCCTGGACTCAGTGGTGGGCTGGATGAGGCTCAGTAAACTGAGTCCGAATCCTAGCAAGAAGGAGGCGCTGAGGGTTGGTGGTTCCCGAGTTCAGATAATTGGTCAGTTCCCTGCTTTGGATGGGGTCATACTTCCTCTGAAAGAGCAGGTCCGTAGTCTGGGGGTGCTCCTGGATCCATCTTTGTCGCTAGAGGCCCAGGTGACCTCAGTGGCTAGGAGTGCCTTTTACCAGCTTCAGCTGGTAAGACAGCTGCGGCTGTTTCTGGACCGAGATAGCCTGACCACTGTTGTCCACGAACTGGTAACCTCTAGGCTCGATTACTGTAATGCGCTCTATGGGGGGCTGCCCTTGACGTTGTTCTGGAAGCTGCAGCTGGTGCAAAATGCGGCGGCAAGACTGCTCACTGGGGCAGGGTATCAGCAACATGTCACTCCACTGCTGAAAGAATTGCACTGGCTGACCATTTGCTACCGGGCCAAGTTCAAGGTTCTAGTCTTGGTGTACAAAGCCCTATATAGCTTGGTACCAGGATACCTGAAAGACCGTCTTATCCCTTATATACCCAGTTGATCACTGCGCTGTGCAGATACCATCTTATCAGGATGTCCGTTCCGCACAACACAGGAAATGGACCTTTAGTGTGGCAGCACCTACCCTATGGGACTCCCTACCCTTAAATATTACAGGCGCCATCTCTGTTATCTTTTCGGCACCAATTGAAGACCTTCCTCTTTAAACAAGCCTTTTAAGTTGAGACCTTATCCCTCTGTGTTGGAAGTGCTTTTTAATATGTTTTTAAACCTTCTTCTAAAAAAGCAATGTTTTAAACCTTTTTTTTTAAGATGTCTTGAAAGCTTTCTAAAAATGTTTTTAATGATGTTTTGTTTTAATGGAATTTAAAAGTCTGTTTTTATGATGTTTTAAAGTGGGAGAAGGGCGGAATATAAATCAAATAATAAATAGATGAATAAATAAAGATGGCACATCCATTGCATTAAATATTCATATTAATCTTTTAATTGTATTTGTACTGCTTCTGGGATTTCTTGGATTTTATTTATGATATTAGTACAATTTGGATACAATAAAATGCAACTTATATGAAAGAAAAGATGCAATAAAAATATAACTGAAGACCATACAAGTGTCTAGTACCAGACATTACAATTGCTACAACAGGCAGAAAAATAACAGGGTCTGCCAAGACCCTCAGCAATTTTCAAGTGGTCCATTGGGGGGCGGAAGTTAGGGAACCAATGACATAGAGGGTTGCTTCATACAGAGGTTTGTCCTTTGATGGTTCTTCAAACAGAGGACCATCCTCTGTAAAATAGGACACAAGGCCACCCTATATGCAAGAGTTCTGGGGAGGTTAATATGGGACTGTAACATGGAAGGTAGTGTTTCAGAGAAAACCAAGGTCACATCCACGCCATACATTTAAAGCACATGGCTTCTCTCCAAAGAATCCTGGGAACTGTAGTTTCTTAAGGATGCTGGGAACTATAGCTCAGCAAAGGGTAAACTAGTTTCCAGAATTGTGGGGCGGGGAGAGACATGTGCTTTAAATGTATAATGTGGATGTGACCCCAGGTTGGCAAAGAGCTAAATACTCCCTTTTCTTCCCCTTCCTTTGCCTCAAAGCACAGATTGGGAGGGGTACTTTGAAGGGAGGGAGGCCATCAGGACTTAGTTCCACATAGGTACCTTCTGGGGTGAATAGCATCGGGGGGGGAATAGGGGTCATTGGAACTGGGAAATGGAAAGAAAAAACTCTCTCCTTGTGCGCCATGCCATGGCTCTGATCCTGATCACACACACCAGACACACGTGCACAACGCTGATGTTGAAAACACACACATGCCTTCTGTGCAGTCACACACATTGAACGTATGGCCTGGTTTGGCCTCTAGCAACCCACACCCGAGCGTTCTCTCCATGTTACATAAAAACACTGAAGACTTTATTTAGTCAGTTGAACGCTTTAATCAGCGGTCTGTGGAAAAACGAGAATTCATCTAAATTCCAATGTGAACAATGCAATGCCCTTTAATTGATTGTTCTTAATTATCACAATTCACCTTTAAATTTTAATTAAAGGTGTAATCCATTTTTGTTGATTCATTTTTATTAGCTTTTTACAATGATCGCTTTACAAACTGGATCAGCGCGGTGGAAAATAAAAGAAGGTTCCCCTGTTCAAAGGAACTTAATGAAATCTTCCTGGGAATTGAAATTTCAGGTTTTGCCAACCTAAAGACAGTCCCTTATTCCAATCAGTGCTACTAAGGACCTTGGTAGGTCCTTCTGTTTACGAACATAGGAAGTGCATCACACTCAGTGGAGGCTGGCCCATTTGGAGCGCTGCCCCACCAACCTTGATCTGTCGTCCGCCAGTTCCCACCTCTCTGCTGCCTTACTTACATCCAGTCCTGGGGGGTCACGGGCTATCAGCTTCCTCCTCCAAAGTCTCAGTGCTGCCATTAGCAGGAAGGGGGGCAAAACCAGAAATTAGTTAGCTCTGCCCGTCGCTGGCTCCGATTCCACCTACTGTCGGCCTCTGTGCCTTCCGCCTCACCAGTCCCAGCAGTCACCAGCCACCACCGCTTCTAAAAAGTCAGACTAACGGCCCACTGAGCTCAGTACAAGCCTTGCACCTTTTGCCAGAAATGCCTGCAATATTTTGGACAAAATCACCTTGAGGGCAGGAGACGGGGAAAATTGCAATACCTGATCCAGATGAAACAAAACCACTTCCTTCAACTGTTATCTATAGAGATTTTTTTTCACTACAACAGGCCATTTTCAATCGGCAGCCCAATCCTACGGTCCAGTCAAGATCTGCAGTTGCACCACGCTTTACGCTGGTGCCAATTAGCCTCAGCCACCCCGTCAGTCCTCCACAATAGAGCAGGAGTCTACACAGACCATCATAGTGGGCAAGCTTTTTTTCTGGCAAGGGCTGAATTCCCTTGGGGGCAATATGTGAGAGGCTGCATGTTGGCTGTGGGTTGGGCTTAAGCCAGTGGTGGGTGGAGACAGAACCAAAATTGGGGAGGGCTTCTCTCTCTCCCTCTCTCTCTCTTTCTTTTCCTCACAACCCAGCAAAATGGATAGATCACACTTGCCAGAGGTATGAATTGTTCACTTGCAGAGGACCACATAAAATCAGGCCAATAGCTGCAGGTTGCACCCCCTGACATACACAGTGGCCACAGTAACATTTGCTTTCACACCTATTTTGCAAGTATTTCAAAGGTCATGTTTTACCTCCCTTGGGATACAACTGCAAGGACAAAAAGTTACAATTTCAAGAATAACTACACATGAGGGAAAACCTATATTCAGGCTGTGTGTATGCCACAATTCCATGAAAGCACAGTATATGGCACTAGAGACAGCAATCTGCTTTCTTGGGCTTCTGACTCTCTTGTTTTGTTATGTTTTTTTTCAAAATCAAGTTTCTAGCCCTTAGGGATTGAGAAGGCAGATTCTTCAAAAGGAAGCCTCAATGTTCTGGATAGCTATTATTACTAGGGGAAACAGGACAAAAATATGCAGAATAAGCAAACAGAAATACAAATTTTCATAATTTATTCAGAATACAGAGATCCAATTTTTGTTCAGTGCAGAATTTGAGGCTACAATGGGGCAGAATTGAGGTAGTTTCCTGCAAGCACAAAGGACAGACCCCCCCATCTATCTTTGTACTGACATGCTTAGCATATGTAATTCTAGTCCAGCCAAAGAAACAAACAAACAAAAAGGGTTTGTTTTACAGAGCAAGAAGCGATCTTTATAAACATCTAATCTTCCGAGACTTTTTTATTTCAAGGTTCTTAACTCTTAAAATAAAAAAGAGCCTGAGATTTAAAAAGACCAGCCCAGGCTCAATCCAATCCCAAGCCTTTCTCCTGCTAAAAAGACAGATAGCTGTTGTGCTATTCTTTTTTCTTTCCTTACTTTTTTATAGACACCCACTCGCTGCTCAGACACAAAACATCTCACTCTAAGTGGCATATAAAGCTTACCATGTTTACCCTCGTATCGTATCTCGCATCCAACAATGTTTTGCTTTCACGTCATGGCAATAAGGGGAAAGTCACACATTCAACGGGAACGTTAGGAAAATCTTCCTGACACTCAAATCTATACGTCTGTTGTTCAACAGCCTCCCCAGGGAAGCGGCAAAGGCTCGGCTGCTACAGAGGTTTAAAACAAGAACAGACAGAGTCCTAGAAAAGACACCTTAGGGAGACTGACTGGATGAACCCAAACACCACCCCCTTTCCTTATCCTTAGCAGTTCTATTATCTGGATTCTGGCTGGGAAGGAGTAGCAATTACAAAAACCATTTCCACCTGGCAGGCCTTGTAATGATCTGCTTTGTAAACAGATAATTGCTAATGAACAATAATCGTTATTATTAATGGGATAAAGTGCTGGGATTCAGAGTGAATGGCAGCCCTCCGCTGTACCAGTTGCACAGGCGAGAAGAAGCAAGGTAAGGCTTTCGTTTGGAAACATCCGGGCCGCACACAGGTATCGGCTTGGCACTCCTGAGTCTCCAGAACTAGACCAGACCAGGAGTGGGGAACCTTTTTCAGCCCACTAGTGCTGTGGGGAAAACCTTCAGGGGTGGGGGCACATACCAGTGGTGGGCGGGACCAAGGGAAAAGTGGGCGGAGCAACCGGTGGGACTCTTACCTGGGTACAGTCAGCTATATTCTAGCCAAGCACAGGTCAGAAGTTTCTGCAAAGACACATACCTGCCTGTCCATCCAGACAAGGCATTAGCACAGTTCAAAGGTATAATCCAACCAGGAAAAAGCACTTGAAGAGGGCACAGAGACAAGCTGTGGTCTGGGGAGAGGGGAACTAGACCAAAAGAGACCAGGAGTATAGACTACAACAGGACTGGGGAATCTCCAGCCCATGGCCCAATTTTGACCCACCAGAGGGTCCAAGTTGGCCTACAAGGCCATTTCCCCCAAACCACACTAATCTGTCCATCTGCTGATGTCACTGTGTTGGCTGCACATGTCTGTTACCAGCAGGAAATGGGACACAGCCAAACTGAGTATGATTTCATGCAAACCCCTACAAAGGAAGGGGTTTGTACAGAAAACAGAGGGGAAAGCTTTCATTTTAGCAGGGGTTTAGCAGGGGCAAACCTGTTCCTGAATCAGGTTTTTTTTTTCCTGTTTGAGCAGGGAATTCCGATGCAAAATCCCTTCCTGATTCAGGAAGGTTTGCATGGAATTTCCTCCAAAAACCAAGTCCCCCCCCCCTCTGTTTTAGCAGGGCTATCGATGCAAGTGCCCTCAGGAAGGGATTTGTGTTCAAAGTCATGCTAAAACAAAGTAGAAAAAACTTCCTTTTAGCAGCACCTTGCAAGATACTTTGAAGTCCTGACTTTGGGACTTCAAAGCACCTTGCCCCACTCACCTGTCAAATTTAGCCACAAGGCAGATTCTGATAAGGATCTGGCCGGTGGGGCCAAAAAGGTTCCCCACCCCTTGACCCAGTCTCAGGGACTAGAAGTCAGGAGATACTGCCCAATATACCTTTGATAGCATTCACCACAAACAGATACTTCTGTAACATGCTTAAAATCCCAATATGAATGGCTGTTTTCCAGTGTTGTCAAATTGATTACAGATTTTGAATCAACTTGTGAATCCACTTCTGGTTTTTACACAATTTAGGCTGCAGCCCTACGCATGCTAAGCTATCTAAGAATGTGGAGAGCATGTGATTGATGCATGCAGCAAAATCGCACAATCCCACGCTACCTTGACTACGCCACAGCAAGCTGCAGGCATATAACGTCACATATCAGAACACTCTCCCATGGAAAAAAAGTTCCTTGCACCAATATAAAAGTTGCCTGTAAAAATGAAAGCTAGCCCAGAACTCTTCTCACACCATGATAACTTGCAAATGAGCAGGTAGCATTTTTCATAGAAACGCATTTCACTGTGAGATTCCACCCACATGCTGACTGCTGTGGTACAGTCCAAATAAAACTGCATCACATAGTCCTGCTGCACACACAGATCATCACCGAATCCTGTTAAAACTGAGGGAACACACTTCCAAGAAAATATAGTTGGATCGGATATTGAATCCCTTGGATTGACATGTTGCAAAATCTACTCAGTAGAGGTAGCGCCTTGAAGCTTCACAGTTTGAAAGCTTACTAGTTTGCAGCTCCCCCCTTGTATTTATACACAGTTCTGTTGTCCTTGCCTGAAGAAGAAGTCTGTGCAACTCAAAAACTTGCTGTGTTTCCCTCACAATACAGTTGTGAAGTATAACCTGGACCCAGGATCAACACAGCAACCAATCTGATAGAACCAAGTTATTATTCACAGGTCAATGCCATTCAGGTGTCGTTGAGAAATCTGATTATAGTTTTCATATCAATACCGACAGCAACATGGAGCTTTAATTCTCTGGAACAGTGCTATATTACATCCGCTGTACCCTCTTAATTGCATTTTAGCCTCTCCTTCACTCCCAGCAGCTACAGGCTGTTGCATTCACTATTGGCTCTGGGTGCTTGTGCAATGATGCAGAAGTTGCCTTGGCACCGACTTGGAGTCAGTAACCTTGAAAAGGCCAAGACTGTGCAAGTCTGGAGCTTGCTAGGATAGAACGTGGCGTAACATAATCCAAACAGAGAAAGCTATGGAAAACGTAGTCAGACCAGTGCAAGGACAAAACTCCAACTTGCATGAGCACAGCAGTGCTTCCTTTCCTTGGACTTATCCTTAGGGAAGGGGGAGAAATTTGATTCAGTTCACATTTAAAGCCAAATCTATCCAAATTTGCACTTTCCAATACAATATGAGAACCGAAAGACAGCCTTCCTTTAAAATTCACACTTATCCAAATTTTGCGATGCAGTTCTCCAAGCAGTGTTTACAAAAATGCATATATTAGAGGGAAATGTGTATAAACACAAATATATTGGTGAAAATAATATACAAAAAGTGTCATTATCAGGAGAAATTGCTTGCAAACAAATGTACGCTAGTCAAAACTGCATACACAGTAGGAGAAATTCACACTAAAAGGCTGAAGAATTTTGCTGAGGATTTTTTTAAAAAATCATAAATTGCTGTAGAAATGTGGAGACGTGAATTTAACATTGGAAAAATGAGAAACTGGGGAAAATGAAATTTACAGATCCTTTCATTCCCACCCCCCACGCACACACACTCTCTATTTTAAGAATTCAGAGCACTGCTAACATACATTATCTCAGCAATTCTTCTAACAGTGGAGAAGTGCTGTAACTCGGTGGCAGAGTGCATGCAGAAGGTCCCAAGTTCAGTCCCCAGCATCTCCAGGTAGGGCTGGGAGAGACTCCTGCCTGAAACCCTGGAGAGCCGCTGCCGGTCAGTGTACACAATATTGAACTATATGGGCCAATGATCTGACTCAGTATAAGGCAGCTTCCAATGTCTCTACAGCATGTCCCATAAAGGTGGGCCAGTAACATCACTCCGTGTTGCTGGGGGATGAGAAATCAGGGCCAGCTCCAAGTTAAAGGGGACTACCAGTGAAGTACCCTATGGGGGACCCACTCCTGTGTGCCATCCCACCTGCTCAGCCTTCCTATCATCCACTTCCCCTTACCATAGGCTTAAGCTGCCCATCCCTTTAAATATCCCAAATGCCCCAGAATGATCCTGTGTTGGATACTCTTTCCATGGTATCATGGAAAAAGAAGGAACACAAAGGGTTCCTATTACTGTGGCAGTAAGGATAGGAAAGTCATAGTGGTTAGGTTAAAAATAAAAATAAAACCTTGTTGATTTATCCTGGTGTTTATCTGGATGCTTTAATCTCCGTCTCAGATCCCTATTTAAACAAACCTGTGGTCACACACGGAACTGGTAAAATCACAAAAGCTCTGCAGGAGGGGAGGAACAGAAAATGTTGCACTGCATTCCTCTAAAGCTATCAGCACTGTTTCTTCTAAGCCTCCTAGGGAAGCCAAAACAGCAGCAGCGGGAGAGTGCCCATTGGGAGCCAGAGGGCAGAAGGCAGGGAGGCCAAGCCAACAGCAGGTGGCGCCAGAGTCAACAATAGGCGGAGCCAACTAATTCCAGTTCTGTCCCCATCTTTCTCCCTGCTGAATTTCACAATGGGGACCCTGAGACTAGGGGCCACCACCCTTTGGACTGGATGTAAATAAGAAGGCAGGAGGGGGTTGTGGGCAAACTGAGGTTGGCGGGCCCCATTCACCCTAACAGACCAGCCTCCACTGGAAAACAGTAAACTACTGTGGCTCTTCCTGAAGTAGATTTAACAACAAAGCACGGCTTGTAAAACACCAGTTTTGTACTGCAGTGGGGACAGAGGGCAAGATGTGTGTATCGTGTTGTAGTAGCGAAAATTATATTGGTGTCATATGCAAGACTGTCTCCCAGCCTGGTTCCAAATAATATGCAAACATGTCCCCAAATCCTGACAACAGAATAGTTCAGTGTGATCTCCTGGCCTTCCTCAAGACATGTCAGCACGGCAAATATGGTGTTATTCCCTCATGTCACCCTTACAAGAGGCTTGTTCGCACGTTACACTGAACACAGGTACAAGTTGTCATGTAAAGCGCTTGTGGGAAAGAGTGTACACTTGTCGATTCTGTACAGCTCAATCACTGTGTACGCGGACTGTACACTCATTGAATGAAAGGTGGGAACATCCCGAAGGCAACTTAAGAGCAAAAATTTAAGGGCAAACTTAACAGCTCAAGTTAACCCAAGTGAGGGTCACTTTGGCATCTGAACCCTGGTGGCCCCAGAACTAAGCCCATCACTGTAGCCACAGTACTGCATCAGTCCAGTTCAGACATTAATGACCCTGCCCTAATAAATCATGGTTTGTTGGACTAAGAACAAACTGAGTACCCACACATTCCCTCCTACTCTCCTCTCCCCTTCCATCCTTCCTCTCTCACACACATCTTAATTCAATACTTTCTGGTTTCTTAAACAAATTTCCTGTGACATCCAAATGAAAAATGGGTTTGAGTGATCACTATACATCAGTATAAAACCATGGTTCATTATCGTCATTTATGGGAATTGTTTGAACTACCATTTGGATGTTGTGGGTAATTGTGGTTTAAGAAACCAGAATGAGGCTCAGAGAGAGCTCAGGCCCATGGGTCACTCCCAGCCCAATAGTGCATAAGGTCGTATTCAGTCCCACTAAGTCTACTCTGAATAGGACTTAGATGAGTACAACCCTAGCAAATCTAGCAACGTTCAGCTTCTGGGAGAGGCTGGTTTTCTTTCTGCACAGAGACTGGCTGCCTCACACCTGTCTGACCTCAGCCTACACCTGTATGCAATCCATCTGCCCCTGATGTATCTGGTGTCCAGAGCCCAAGCAACTGGTCTGATGTATCTGGTGTCTAAAGCCTGAGCGACTTGAAAATTGTCATATGCAAATTAAGGTGATTTGCTTATCTAATTTGCATGGGGAAATTTTCTGATGCCTTAGAGAGTGATCTAATTGAGCATGTTTGCTTTACTTGTATTTAGTAAACAAAGCTAAAAACATTTTGAAGCTGCCAAGCTTGCCTAACAATCCCCCATCCCTGAATTAAAGGAATTATACCTACTTTCTCATGGGAAGGCCTTTGTGCTCTTCGCCACCTCCTCAACAACTACAGCACTGATTGGCAACTATTTTTGTTCTGAGCAAGGCCAACAGCAGGGGCAGTCAACATGCTGCCCTCCCGATGTTGTTAGACTACACCTCCCATCATCTCAGACCACTGGCCATTCTGGTTAGGATCCAGCAACATCGGGAGGGCACCACAGTGGCTGCCCCTAGCCAACAGCATTCACTCTGTCCTCTGACTCACCTCTACACAAGCTAAAACTCCTTAGCCTCTCCTATTCCAACATGGACAACAACAGAGGCCTTGGCAGAGACCTGTCCTTATGCTCCTGTGGACAGGTGAAAATGGTTGACGTGCATAAAAGGGAAGGACTCTGCCAGAGGCCTCTGCTTCTGTTCATGCCAGAGAGTGAAAGAACTCTTTGCTTTTACCTATGAATTATGCATGAATCAGAAGCACAACTCATGTCAACAAGGAGCCATGCCTTCAGTGTAGTGGGCCCAACTCTATGGAACTTCCTGCCACTAGAAATCAGACAGGCACTGTCCTTGCTAAGTCAAGACAGATGGTTAAAATGGTTTTATGTCATCATGCCTTTGCACCATGAATGGTGTTATTATTAGAATATAGGAAGTTGCCTTTTACTGAGTCAGGCCATTGGTCCATCTAGCTCAATACTGTCTACACTGATTGGCAGCAGCTCTCCCAGATTTAAGACTGGGGACATTTCCAGACATCCCTGGAGTGGCTAGAGATTGAAACTGGGACCTCCTGCATGCAATGCATAGGCTCTACCACTGAATTGTGGGCCTTCCCACATTTTACTTGCCAATGTTTTAACCGCTGATGTTCTAAATTCCGCACATTTTATGTTTTTATTTTTGGAAGCCGGAGATGAAAAGTGGAGTACACATTTTTTTTTTTTGTATATAAAATAAATGAAAAATGCATGCAGAAGTATCTAGGGTGCCAAGTAGAGCCAAGGTCCTTGAGCGGGGGCAGCTATAGTCTGGGCCAGTTGGGAAAAACAAAGGCAAGGATGGGGCACCTGTGACCCTTCAGATGTCAGAAGACCACACCTCCCATCATCTCTAACCATTGGCCATGCTGGCTGAGGCTGATGAGAGGTAGAGTCTAGAGGGCAACAGTTTCCCCATCCCTGCTGTAGAGTCTGGATTAAGTCACCAGGCCACCAGTTTCCTATCCCTGGACTGGGGCCATCACCCCCAAACAACTAAAGACACAATCAGTGCTCCTGTTTTCAAAGTAGTAAATCCAGAGTTGCTTGCATTTACCCAGGTACAAGAGAAAGAAAGCAGAGCATGAAGCAGGTCATAAATATTTCAATAGCTTCTCTGCTTGGTTATTCTGTTTAAAGCAGGAAACATGACAAAACCTTTGATGGTTTTACTTAATACCAAATCATAATACAAAGAGAAACAAACCAGTGTTCGTCAAGGATGCCCAACTGAGGGGTTGTGTGCACATATCCACAAACATTTTCCTCTCCTAGCAGCAAAGAAAATGGCTTATATCAGGATAAAAGCCTCACTATTTCACAGCGTGTGTTTTTTGCCTTTCCCCAAGAAGGCAGAGAGAGAGAGAGAGAAATAAGACATTTCATCGTTTAAATATAAAAGGAAGAATGCAGGGAAATCACCCTCGGGGAACTGGCTTCATTTCACTGAAATCTGCAGTGGCATTCAAACATTTCTTCCCCCATTAAGTGATAGGCTAGAAACACCTGATGTAATCATCATGATGGAACAGAGGGAGATGCCTTTCACCAAGTAGGACTGTTTGTCTGTCTAGCCCAGAGTAGTCTACTCTGACTGGCCACAACCATCCAGAGCTTCAGGTAAAGGAGCGTCTTTCCCATCCGCTCCTGTTTGATCCTTTTAATTGGAGGGACCAGAGATTGAACCTAGGGCCTTCTGCATGCAAAACCGTGTGGTTCCTCCATCCGAGCGCTGGTCCCTCCATCTGGAAGCAAGCCATTCTACTGCACAGGCCCCATCTGCACTGCGCATTTAAAGCTGGACTACAGCTCCCATCAGCCCTGACCATTGCTGTGGCTGATGGGAGCTGGTGTCCAACAACATCTGGAAGGCCACCGTTTCACCACCCCTGGCTGAATGGCTGGAACCAAGGTCAACAGCTCCATTTAGACAACAAGTCCTAAAGCAAGTTGTAAAGCAAGAGCGTAAGTGTAGGATAATAATGAATGTTATTTTCCTATGCGCAACCTCTAATCTCCCTGCACAGTTCCACCTACGTGACCTCATGCTTAGACAACTAACACTGCAATAAGGACTGCTTCCTGGATCAGATGGACCTTTCAAGTCTGTTTCCAACAGCAGCTAGCCAAGGTGCCCATGGAAAGCCCACAAGCATGGCATGGAGCCAATAGCACTCCCCTGTTATCTATCCCCAAGAGCTACTTCTCAAGTAACCTACAAGGACCATGAACGTCCTCCTATAGTGCCATCATGGCCATTAGTCAACACCAGACTTCCTCCTCCATAAATATGCCAAAACATTTCTTAAGGCCATCTTAAACCAGCAGCCATCAACACCGCGTTTCCATCTAAGCCAGCATTCAACTTCCAACCGAAGTCAAGGCATGATATTATTCTAGGCATTGACAAGCAGAACCACGAAGGCAGTGGCCTTCCTCTGAGGGAAAGCTCTTGAGTCCCCTTCCATGCTCACCTCTGGAAGCGGCATCCCGTTGATGATGAGATCTGGCTGCTGGGGACTCTGACCGGTGAAGGTGTGGTGGTAGATATGGTTAGACCCCGTGTTCCTGTTGTTTTGGTTCTCGACATTGAGGAAGGTGCTTTCAGATCGGCGGCAACCCAGAGGCAAGGTCTGCTGGTGATAGTCAAAGTAGTTCAGGGACGATGTGAGGGAAGAGCAACTCACAACGTTCATTTTATCGGTCTCCTCTACATCCCGCGGCACCAGGCGGATGTCATTCTTGCTGATTTTTTTCTTCTTGTTCGATTTCTTTTGGTGCCCATAGGAGTACTCTGCAATTCTGCAGGACACAAGAAAGCAAAGTGAGTATCTTACTTCATCCTCAAAAAAAAAAAAAACTGCACATTAGTCAACAAAGAATCCCAAAGGAACTGGTTTCCCATCCACCTGCAGGGTCATCAACTTGGCTCTTGCAATAACGAAGGGTCTTGGGTTTATTTTTCATTGCCATAAAAAGTTTGTTGGTCAGACACATAAAGGTAACAAGTGAGGAATAAGGACAGACACAAAAAAAGGTCCCTTGGTTTTGCCTCGTGCTTAGAATTGCCGGGATCTAGTTACCAGAGATATGGTTCAGCCTGCAGAAAAGGGAAAAATAATTTATGTAAAAATCCACGAAGTGAAAGGGGTACCTGAATGCATTTCCATTGGTAATAAGGATCTGAAGTTATCTTAATTGATTAATACAAAATGTGGAAAGCAGGGAGAGAAAAAATGAGCAGAGAGAAGGATGGTTCTACAAGCGGTTTCCCATAGCAGTAAACCAGATGCAAACTTTCTGTCCTACCAGCCTGCAGGCATGTTGTGAAACTATATAATCCAAGCTTGTGAACAGTTGTTTGTCTGGTCACCAGTGGTGAGTAGAACACTGGCCCTGAAGGGGAGGTGAACCTTTTTAAGTAGTTCAGTTTAGTGGGCCAGTAAAGGTTTCAGCAGGGAAGTCATCTTTGTGAACATACATATAAGCAACCAGATGCAACTTCGGTCTTACAAATGATACTGAGGAAAGGCCATAACTCAGTGGTTAGAGCATCTCCTTTGTATGCAGAAGGCCCCAGGTTCAACCCCTGGCATCTCCAGGTAGGTCTGGGAGAGACTCCTGCCTGGAATCCTAGTGAACCACTGCCAGTCAGTGTGGGCAATCCTGAGATAGGTGGACCATTGGTCAGACTCGGGGTAAGGCAGATTCCTATGTTCCCTATGACAGAGCATCCATAAACCACTGGTCCTTTTCAGTTTCATTCCTCCCTGTAACATCTGATCAGTCAAAACCTTTCTCCCAATGCCAGCTCCTTCCTGCTCCCTTTTAACTAACACTCTGTTGGCTACTCGTTTTGTTTTCTTTTGGCAGAAAACAGTGTTGGAAGGGAAAAATAACTTTTTGACCTTCAACTGATTTACAAAATGTAGGTCTGTTTTGTCTCTTGTACAGAAGGAAAGGAGGCAGAGCGGAGGAGAAATAGGAGGGACGTTATCAGTAAACAACGACCGGAAAATAATTAAAAACATGATCGCATTCGGCGTTATCTCGCAAACTCTAGATTGAAGTAACTGTGGCTTGGTATTACCGTTGGGGACTGTGTATCGTTATCAGTGCCACACAGATGTAGATATGCAGAGAAGATGCCAGGCACTGCCATCTTCCAAAAGAAAAAGAGTCAACTTTTCAGCAAGGCCTGAAAATTCTTATTTCCTAAAGTAGCGCTTCTTAACTATCAAAATCACCTGGCTTGAAAAATCCAGTAACTGCAATGATGGAACCAGAATATGAATAATCCAAGAGGAACTTCCCACCTTAAAGAAAAACATTGCTAATATTCTTGTGCAAAGCCAATTGATACTAGGGGAGCTTGCTGGAGGATGGGGCAACCACCAAGCGAGAAAAGTCTCTTTCTCTCTGCATCAAGGGGAAGAGCACTTTTAACAGAGCTTACCTGGCAGGTTAATGTTTATACAGCATCATTACACAGCACTTTAAAGAGCAACACAAATCCAGGAAGGAAAAGACAGTTGCCTGAAAGCTTCCAAAATTTTGCAGATTTGTCTGCAAGCTCCCAAGATATTGCAAACCAAATTTCAATAGTGGTGGAAAAGACACCAAAAGGAAAGGACATATAATTCTGCATATTGAGTCAGATCAACTAGATTAGAATTATCTACTCTGACATGGTCTCTTGAGATGTCAGGGAAAAAGAGGTCTTTGCCATCATCTACGACCTGAAACCGCTTGACAGGGGATGCCAAGAATTAAAACCAGAGACAGAGGCCTTTTGCATGCAAAGCTTGGACTCTACCACTGAAGAACCCTCCTAGAAAGGCAAGGTTAATGGATTGCTAGGAGAACGGTGGACTGGAAAAGGAAAGGGTAACAGGAGATGAATGTCAGATGATTCCAGCTTTTAAAAAAAAGTGGGAGAGATAGGAACCCAAATTGAACACGCTGGAGGTCTGAAAATCAGGCATGGCAGGCTGATGTGCAGCCATCAGGACTGAGCCAGAGGAACTAAAGAACATTGCCCACCTCCTGACACTTATCCCTCCCCCCCCCCCGTGGAAAATATACGCTGCACCAAGGATCCTTCTTTCTATCGACTTTCTAAGCTTTTCTGATGTGGCTATATATAGCACTGGTTTGCTTCTCGCTCTGATCAAGAAATGTTCCTCTTGGTGTGCATCTCTACACATTTTAGAAAATTCCAGGTGTGAGGGGGATGGTGATGTCGGAGGTGGGGAGAGAGAGAGAGATCTCAGTGCACTTAGTGCGGGCTCCTGACACGCAAAGATGCCTTAACTGCATTGTTTGTCTAAATGTTCCAAATTTTTAAAAACACCACAGAATCCCAAATGTTGCATTCAGGCATTCATCCTGCCTTCCTATTTGTGTTATGGGGAGGTTGTCCTATTGACCAATTATTTAATTAAAGTGCACTTCATTAATCCCTGAGCCATCACACTGAACCAACATGGTTACATACAAGTACAAATCTGTTAGTGGTGTTGACAGGACCAGAAATTCATTTTTCCTGCTAACGTTCAATCCCTATCCTTGCTTAATGGACCAAGCTGGAAAGAAATTCAGTATATCAGCTCTCATTTAAAAGCCAAGTCGCTCCCTAGAATAGTACATCCAATGGGTTTATTTGCAGATGGTTTTCTCTATATGCGTGTCCGCGCGCGCACACACACATCCCTAGAACCCAGCGGAGCTGTACATTGTAAAAATGAAGTGAAAAAGAAGACTCTTAACTATTAGTGTAAACAAAACTTTAAAGGCTGCTGTTTCTCCCAGACTCTCCAAATTGCCAAAGGCATTTGTACGTTTCAAAAAAGAAGGCAAAATTCATTTCCATCCCTTCCATCAGAAATGATTTAGGACTGAAGGAACGAAGAAGTCACGGCTATTTCGCTCATAACAGGATTAAACCATTTATGAGCCATCACAGCTGCTCCTTTATGGGGCCCAATTGATATTCATGTGCGGTTAGCGTTTGTCTACTAACTTGTGCGACACAGAGAATAGCAAGAGACAGACAATAATCGCCTGGCTGTTACATATTCAGGGGGCTTCAGTCCACGTCTTCAGCTTCCAGAAACAGGCAAAGGGGGGGGGGTTCATACACACAGCCCCACATCTCAGCCTTTAAAGATCAACAAACAAAAGTATAAGAAAAATAAGACGGCAGCATTTCAAATGTCCATGAAAAACAAGAAAGAGCTGCGGGCAGCTTTGAACTCTTTTAGTAACCATATCAAGTTGTTATTTTTCAAGGAGAGAGGGGCAGGGGGAGATGGCTTAGCTGTTATTTTTCTCCTTGCAAG
Organism: Rhineura floridana; assembly: GCF_030035675.1. Lineage (NCBI taxonomy): Eukaryota > Metazoa > Chordata > Lepidosauria > Squamata > Rhineuridae > Rhineura > Rhineura floridana. The sequence continues at coordinate 21,118,510 of NC_084495.1, read as the reverse complement.
ACCTGGTGCAAAAGATCTGAGTGTAAGGAAACACTTGCCTGGTTTTTTTTTTTTCTTTCTCAAAAAAAAAAAACCCATCCTTTTTAAAAAGGCTTTCCCAGTACATTTCTAGCTGAACCCTGCTTTCTTTCATCTCCTGTTCTGCCAGCTCCCACGTTCTTTTTACAACCAACCCTCCCAGAGAAAACAAGCGCAGCTCTAAAAAGCACCCACAGTGACCTCATCTGGTGGGGACAGGATATTGACAGGATTGCAGAGGCCCTTAAGAAGCAAATATCCATCGGCAGCAATTGCCAGGAGTATGGGTTTATTCATCACTACAGCACCTACTCTCAAGCACTCCCATGGAAGGTTTTCTTCCCTGCCATTCTTAAAAAAAAGAAAACCACCAGCAATTCATCGCATCCAAGCCTCAGCAGAGCTGCATAGAAGCGTGTGTTCACACCTACATGCCAAAAGCCGGTTGCAACCGTCCTTCTCTTGCGTGAACATTTTTATGTACGTTTTTTGAATTATTATGGGACTTCACACAAACACACACACACTTTCCAAGGACAGGCAACAGCACAGATTTAAGACGGATCATAGCTGGCATGTTTTAGATTAAGGACAATTTGTATCAAACCATCATATTAAAATCACTTCACCCTAACTGCGGGGAAGGGTTAAATATGTTTAAAAGTAGGCCAAGAATTCACTGTTGACATTTTACATGGCAATTTCTTGGAACTATTTCATCCCTTTGCTTGGTTTGCAGTCATTCTACTTTATTTTTAAATGACATGCTATAAAAGGCCTGTAATTAAACATCTTATGTTTTGCTGGAACCAAGAAACAAGCAGACTTTACCTGCAATTGTATGTCCTGATTTCTTTGTTATCCCGTTTACACTTGACTGCCACAAAGATCATGGTGACAAACAGAATGGCAGCAATGGAACCCAGAGCAATAATAAAAATCAGGGACAAGTTAACAGATCCTATGGATTCCTGGGCATCCAGCGCTGGAGAAAGATATATCAAAATCAAGGCAGAAGCCGAAAGAGAGGTTTTCCCATGATCGTGGGCCACCACAATCAGCTCATAGGTAGTCTTTGAATTCTCCCCAAAGGCTCTGGTGGTCCTGATTTCACCATTGACCTGGTCTATCTCAAAAAATCCTCTGTCTCCTTCTGCCATCTCATAGGAAAGCCTCCCGTTCTCCCCTTCATCGTAGTCATCCGCCTTGACCACCGTCACCAAGTAGCCGACCCCAGCATTCCTGGGGATGTAAACTTCTGCGGTACCATTGACTAGAGGAGGGGCAGTGATCACAGGGGTGTTGTCATTGACATCCAAAACGATCACTCGGATGGTGGCGTTGCTTTGCAAGGAGGGGTTGCCTCCATCTTTGGCCAAGACCTTGAACTCAAAAGACTTGGTTTGCTCGTGATTGAAGGATCTCAAGGCATAGATGTCTCCCGAGTTGGGATTGATGGAGACGTAGGTGAAGACAGGCATGTCCCTTACTTGGGATGGCACAATCTGATATGAGACGCTGCCATTAAGGCCTAAATCAGGGTCCCTGGCAGAAACAGAAAGGAGGTAGGCCCCAGGAGTGTTGTTCTCCTGCACAATGACCTGGTAGTAAGGCTTGGAAAAATGAGGGTGGTTGTCGTTCTCGTCTGTGATCTTGACGGTGAAGGACTTGGTGGCCTGCAAAGCGGGGATCCCATTGTCCTTAGCCTGGATGGTGAGGTTGTACTGGTCCCTCTGCTCCCTGTCCAAACGTCCATCCACCAGGATGGTGGAGAAGCTCTCATACTCTTGCAGGCGGAAGGGCACGTTGCCCAACAGCTTGCACTGCACCCGGCCATTGGCACCGGAGTCGCGGTCGGATACTCTCACCAAGGCAATCACATAGCCTGGGGGCGCGTTCTCACTGACCTCCACCAGCTCGCTGTTGACAGAGAGCAAGTTAATGAGAGGGGGGTTGTCATTTGCATCCTGCACAGTGACAGTCACTTTGCAATGGGCAGGAATAGAATTGGGGCCAAGATCTTTGGCCTGCACATCCAGTTCATAGGAATGTCCTTCCTCATAGTCAATCGCACCGCTGACCGTGATCAGGCCTGTCTGAGGGTTGATTTGGAAGAGGTCCCTGGCCTTTTCAGATACAAAGCTGTGGATGGAATACAAGACTTGCCCATTGGTGCCCTCATCAGGGTCTGTGGCATTGAGGCGGATAACAGGTGTGCCAGGGGGAGCATTCTCTGGCACGCTAACTGTGTAGGCTGGCTCTTCAAAGAGAGGGTTGTTGTCATTGGAGTCAATGACCCTGATGTTCAACTCCACAGTGCCAAAATTGGGTGGGTCACCCCCATCCAAAGCTGTGATCATATAACTGTAATGAGACTGGGTCTCACGATCCAAGCTCTTCTCCACTACCAGCTCAGCAAAACGGGAGCCATCTCCACGCATCTTGGTCTCCAACCCAAAGAGATCATTGGGTGTGATCTCATAGCTCTGCACCCCAAAGCTGCCCGAGTCAGGATCATAGGCACTCTCCAGAGGTACCCTGGTCCCTGGGCTGGCTGTCTCAGAGATTTCCAGTGCAATTTGGTCCGTGGGGAAGCTGGGTGCGTTGTCATTGAGGTCTTTGATCTCCAGCTTAATAACACAGATCTCCATGGAGCTGGACATGACCTCCAATGAAATCACACACTTGGGACTTTGCCTGCAAAGGAGGTCCCGGTCAATCTTCTGCTTGGTCACCAGTAACCCTGACCCAGGGTTGATGTCCACCAGGTGTGGCGCAGAGTTAGAGACCACACGGAAAGCGGTGGGTTGTCGGGGATCCAGCACAAAGCCCGCATCTCTGGCATCTTTGGCTATGTTGGCAATGACGGTGCCGGCTCTCTGCTCCTCCTCCACCGAGTACTTCAGGTTGATCAGGGCGCCTGCCCTAGTCCACAAGAGAACGAGCAGAAACTGGAGCACGGGGCACAGAATATCCATAGCTCACGGCTTGGTGCACCCACAGCCTCCTCCTCCTCCTCCTCCTCCTCCCCTCCTCTCTGTTTGCCTGTTGATTTTGCCGCTGGAGGAGAGAGAAAAAGAGAAGGAGGGATCTGGGTTTACTAGTTTGGGGATGTTTCAGAGATGGATAGAAAGGAAGGGAGCAAATCAGGAGAGGCAGGGTGGGGGAAGGGAGGGGGTCTTTGGATGTGGCTACTTGAAGAGCTAATTGCTTCTTGCTTCCTCACCACACATCTCACATCCTCTGCCCTGGTACAAGCAACACCCCCAATCACCACCACCCCAGAAAAGGAGAAAAATCAAATGCGATCTTCCACTCAGCCAGGTCAAAGAGAGTTCTAAGTTACAGAAAAAGGAACCCTATTATCAATTTTTTTTAAAAATAAATAAATAAATAAATAAATCAGACACACACAGACCTGCGAGGTGCAGTCTGTATATTGAGGAGGGGCCTCGATTCACTTGCACCTGGCATGCGAAAATCTCTTTCTCTTCTCTTCCCCCCCCCTTTTCTTTCACTTCCACTCCCTTCCCCCGTCCCCCCCTCCTTCCAAATTGCACAGACCTTTATGCAGAAAGTGGACTCTCTGGGCAACCCTCCTCCACTCAGCCAAGGTGATCAAAGAGACAGCCGGGGGGGGGGGGAATCTGGATGAAAGCTGTGGGGGGGAAGTAAGGTTAAGGCATGTGGGGGGAGGCGGGGGGGCACCAATAGTTGGCGAGAGAGGAACGATCCTTGCCCGACCGTAAGTCACAGTGGCGAAGAGACCTGGCTGGGGAGGGCTGGGGAAAGGGGGGTCGCGGGGTAGGGAAGGAGAAAAGGAGCCAGGCCGGCAAAATCAGAAGGCAGAGCGGGCTTCTTCTTGGAGAGCAGCCCGCGGAGCACCTCCGAGCAGCGCTAGAGGAGGAAGCGGAGGCAATGTCGTCCCGAAATCGCAGGCTGAAGGGGGGGGGGAGAGGCACTGACAAAGCCGGATCGCGGCAGCAACACCACCGCTCCTCTCCCCGGTGCAAAGGACGAGTTGCTGGCGGCTGATATTCCTCGATGGGGGTGGGGGGGTGGGAGGGAGAGAACGAAGGACCCAGCGCGGAAGGCTCTTGGCAGAGCGGTCCGCGGGAAGCCGGCGGGGGGAAAGGAGGCAGAGCTGGTGGGGGAGGGAGAATCAAAGGCGCCGCCGTTGCAATCCTTCGCCCGGGAGCCTCGCCTTTCTCCTTTTCTCTCTCCCCATGATTATCTGGCGTTCAGCATCCTCCGAGCTGCCGGTCGCCGACGGAAACGCAGCAGAGGCGAGGAAAGTTTGCTTGCAAGCCTCATGGTCCTTTTGCAAAGTGTGGCCAACTCTGGGTCTCCGGTGGAGCAGCAGAGGGGGGGGAACTATTGAAAAAATAGCTTTCAAGAGAGCGGAATGGCTGGATGCTGTCGCTCGCTCGCTCGCTTTTAATGTGAAGTTCTCCGGAAGCCAATCCGCGGCTCCACCAGGCGGGCTGCGGGCGCCTTTGCAGAGGCCAGCCAGACCGCAGTGGCTCGCCTCGCTCTTCGGCGGGTCAACTCCTCGGCCGCTTCTTCCTTTCTTTTCTGATATTTTAAAAATTTTAATTTAATGCTCCCCCTCCCCTTCCCGGCTTTTGCAAGCGCCGGCTTTTTGCTTTGCTTTGCTTTGCTTTGCTTTTTTTCCAGCCAACGCGCGCTGCTGCTGCTGCTGCTATTATTGCTATTGCTGCTGCAAAGTGCTGGCCACACACGAGCTACAGACACAGCGGCTCCGGTCCCGAGCTACGGCAGGGCTTCAGCCAATCGGAGCCCGGGCAAGCGCGTTCCAAGCCGGAGGGCGGGGCCCGCGAGGGAAAGGGGCGGAGCCCGGCGGGTGAAAGGGACAAGAGTGGTACCCAAGGGAGAAAGAAGAGGACCCTTTTTGTGCATGTGGGCGCGCGCGCACGGCAAGGATGCAGGGGAGACAGGTGTCGCTTTTCGGGGCTCCCTTGGGAGGGGGAGGGACGTGCTTCTCTCCTCTTCACCCCCCCTTCCATTTTTTTATAAAATTGTATTGGGACCATTCTCAGATTTGGACTTATTTTTTAAAGAATCTGCAGGTTTGAATAATATTTGTGTGGGGGAGTGTTTGTGTTGTCTCTCTGGAGCTCTTTGTGTGTGTTTGTGTGTGTGTGTGTGTGTGAGAGAGAGAGAGAGAGAGAGAGAAATGCGCTTCTCTCTCTCTCTGTGTGTGTGTGTGTGTATGTGTGTGAAATGCGCTTGTTTCTGATCTCTGGAGACGGCTGGCAGTTTGTCCGGGGCAAAATCCTGCGGCGCTTTCCATTCCTCAGTCTAAAACTTGCAGGGGCGCACCACCACGGGTTGATGACGAGTCTGCTTTCCGGACCCAGCCTTCCTTTTCGCGCAGGGGGAATGTCAGGAGACGCAGACTCAGGGTTTCGCCAAAGCAAAACTACTTGTGCAGCCCAATAATCCCAGGCTTTTGTTTTTACTCAGAAATCAATGTCACAGTAAGGCTTACTCACACGCAGGTGTGCATATGGTTTGCAGCGGGGGTCAGGGTTACTCACGCAACAACCTTGTAAGGTAGACTACGCTGAGAACTGGTGAATTTCCTAACGCCAGGGAGCTTCATTGCTCAGCTGAGATTCGAACCTGTTTCCATACAAATACTTTAGCCTCCTCACCGTACTGCAATCTACCTGCAACCTGGTAGACAACCTGTAGCCATGAAGCTCACTGGGTGACTTTGGGCCAGTCACTGCCTCTCAGCCTCATGAAAACCCTATTCATAGGGTCGCCATAAGTCGGAATCGACTTGAAGGCAGTACATTTACATTTTACATTACATTTAAGGAGAAGACACAAAGGATCAGATTCCTGCCTGCAACAAGCAATGTCTGTTCTATTGCAGTCTATGAACCAGTGAGAACCACCCACTTCTGTCCAAGAGGAAATCTAATTAGCAGGCAAATCTTTTCTTTGTCTTGCAAAAAAAAGGCAAAGATCTAAACAGGATTCAGTGTAACTTAGAAGCTTGCATCATTAAAACTAATCATTGGTCCAGAAAGCTTGCCATCTCACTGATTCCAGCACCATCCTTGCCTTTACTGCAATTAGCATGATGCTAGTGGCTTTATTTTAAACTCAGATATTTCTGTTGCCCAAATCTGTCTTAATCCCAAACATCGGAATGTGCCTTGAATGAGGTCAGCTCTCCTTAATGAATTTAGCACTGTAAAAAGAAGAAGAGAGGACACCTCCTCCCCCCTCCTCCCCATTGTCTGTGCTTGTTAATTACGGTCACCAATGAATAGAAGCCAGGGCTGTAAGAGCTCTTCCATGACTTGCTTTCAAACAAGCTGAATCCTTAAATCAATGAAACCGAAAAGTATGCTTATAAATCAATCAGACTGCCTTGGGAATTGATTTCACCGAACAAGGGGCCTTGTCTAGGCTTCTTTCTGTTTGATTTTAGTTTAGTTAGGCTCAGTATATTGCTTTCTGTGGTTTGTATATTTCAGTTCTGCCCTTTCTTTCACAGAGAAAGAAAAAGTAGGCATTTAAAGGGAATAAGTGGGAGGGTTAATTACCAGCCATCTGCCCCACAGCGCAGGTATTTTTCCACACTAGATCAAACAATCCTCATTTAACACTCCTGTGGACTCTGATGGTTTCGGTCTGTCTTTATATCCTAGCTTATAGGATCAAGATTTTTCTCTGGCAAATAGCAAAGAGTGACTAGTCTACAATTTTTAAAAGTTTAAAAGGACCCCCAAGCCACATGCTTCTTTAATTGCAACACACTGAGACAATAATGATGGAGCCATTAGACGGACTGTACTGGCACCATGAGATTAGTGAAAAAATAAAATGGATTTATAACTGTTTATGTATATATAATCATCCAAACCACCTTCCACTTATATAAAGATGCATCAAAAGAGAATAAATATACCTCAAAGGAAACCAATTCACCAGACCTCCAGTGGGCTTCAGGGTATGTTTGTATATAGAGTGCAACCATAATATGAGAAGGAACAATCCTTCATCCTGCTTTCGTAGAACAAGCAGCAATAGGTTTAAAGGCAAAGACGGAACATTTGGGGGGTGGAGGACTCCTTCCCTCAGTGGTCACAATGCAACAGAAATTAAATGTGCATTGATTTTAGTGCACTTCACTATGCACAGATTTGCAGCCTATGGTTCTGTTAATTTTATGAACTGCCTTCCTAAGAACCTGTTATTCAAGGCATCTCACGGGAAGAGCATCAAGATGCCATGAACATGAACAGTAAAACCACAACATGTCATGAACATATCCTGGCTCATGGAAATATATATATAGTACAAAAGTGACAGCAATGGCATCCATGCCGCAAGTCGCTCCAGAGACACTCCAACAACGTGCTTAAAACATTTAGCATGTATATGGTGCTCTCAAGTGTTCAAATCATTTCACATCTTGTTAGAATGCTTAAGAAGCCTCGAAGGTAGGTAAACTGCATTACCGTTCCCATATTGAACCGACTGAGAGGGCACAGTTTGTCTAAGGTCATCTAAAGAAGTTCATGGAAGAAATGAGAATCAAACAACGGCTTTCCTGATTTGTAATTCAGGCTGCAACCCTATACACACTTTCCTGGGAGTACGTTCCATTGAATTTGATGAGGATTACTTCTGAGCAGATATGTATAGGTTAGCACTGCTCATCTCTTAGCTGCTACACTATGCCAGCTAACTTTGAACCGCTTGAATTGCCTTTTGGGGTCTCAGTTTATACAGTCTATCCTGATAACCGCAGTGAAAAATTAGATCCTACCTCTTTTGAGAGCAATGGCTTTCTTCGAGCATTTGTCCCAAATATTATTGGCGTGGCATACCTCCATGTAAAGGTTAGTGTAATTTAAAAAAAGGTGCAACTTAAAAAGGCTGGTCCTTTAGGATTAATGGGGCATTGTCCCACCAACCTTAGCCTGCCCTCGCCTGCTTGCCTTCTTGCTTACAACCAGTCCATGAAGTGGCTCTGTCTGTCTGCTTCCTCCTCCTTAGCCTCAGTGTTGCCCTTGTAAAACACAGTAGGAAGTAGGATGGGGCCAAAATGAGAATTAGTTGGCTCTGCCTCTCATTGGCTCTGGTTCCACCTACAGCTGGGCTCCCTGCCTTCCGCCCCTCCAGTCCCAATGGGCACCAGCCGCTGATGAAAAAGTCCTTGAAAGTGTTCCAATTCTACAAGGTATGCTTTCGGATCAGTAGTTGTGTCTTTACCTTGTGGGGTGCCTGTATTTCTTTCTTTCTTTCCTGTTTTTACACTTTACCTGTTTGGTTTTGAGTGTGGGTGTTCTGCGCTGAGGATAATTCAGCAGTTTGTGGTGTATGTATGTTGTAGCCCCATTGGCTGGATTCATTGTAAGAAGATTGCCCTAAATGACTTGCCAGCAAGTAAATGTGCTCATTTGGTGAAGCAGTTGCTCACAGCTGCAAGGGAAAAAAAGTTATATAGACAAACAGTTGCCTTATTGGTATGTGACTGGTACGCGAGAGAATGAAACACTGCCATTTTATCGAAATTAACATGACATGCTATAGGAGGCTGACTAATGAACATCAGACAAATAGGTTTATCAAAAGATGGATTTCATTTACAATACCTGTTGGAACGCCTCTCCCGATACGAACCGGCCCGTACACTACGCTCTACTACGAAGGCCCTCCTCCGGGTTCCGACTCATAGAGAAGCCCGGAGGGTGATGAGAAGATCTAGGGCCTTCTCAGTGGTGGCCCCTGAACTGTGGAACAGTCTCCCCGAGGAGGTGCGCTTGGCGCCGACGTTGCTTTCCTTTAGGCGCCAAGTTAAAACCTTCCTCTTTTCCGAGGCATTTTAATTTAAGTTGACTTAATTTTTAAATGTTGTTGTAATTGATTTCAGATTGTTCTTATTTTTATATGTTTTTGCTGTATTATATTGTGTGATTTTATTGTATCTTCTGTTCACCGCCCAGAGAGCTATAGCTAGTCGGGCGGTATAAAAGTCTAATAAATAATAATAATAATGTCTTGGAACAGCAAATACCAGAATAATAATCTTTCCCTCTGTGTTTCCTTTTATGAGCCAGCCGGCTTAGCTTTTATATGAATGCAGATGTTTATATGAGTATGTTTTTGTAGATGTCCTTTTTTGAATAATATATGAATGTATGATTGGATTTTATGTATAAGAATATTTTTTTGGAAAAAATACTGAAGGTAGTGGCGTAACCTAGAACTCGCGGTTATCAATATCAGACCTTGCCATATCAGCTTCTCTCACCAAAGAGGCAACTAAGAACATCAGAAGCTGCCTTATACGGAATCAGACTGGTCCATCTAGCTCAGTATTGGCGACACCAGGGGATCGGGAACCTGTGGGGCCCTCCAGATGTTGTTGAACTACAACTCCCATCAGCCCAAGCCAGCATGGCCAATGGTCAGGGATGATGGGAATTGTAGTCTGGCAACACCAGGAGAGCCACAGGTTCCTCATCCCTGGACTACACACTGTGTGGCAGCACCCTCTCTGAATGTTTGAACGCTGCTGGAAAAGGCATGTGGTTCAAATCTCATCTCAGCTGCAAACATGTAACCCCATGTGTGTTTACTCAGAAGTCAGTCCCATTGCATTCAACAGCTCCCAGACCAGTTGTATATGGGATTGGCAGCCTAAGGGGACTTAAACAAGCCACAGTACTTTGAAGCACCCCGTGTGGTTTAATGCAGGGTTGTTGCGTGAACGGCAACCAAGAGTGTGCAGCTGAGTGCTCTAAAGCAGGGGTAACCAATGTGGTGCCCTCCAGATGTTGCTGCACTACAACTCCACAATGGCTACTTTCTACCTCTATGGTGATAGAATGGGACTCGCAAGTGGGGAGAGTGCTGCTGTTATGCTCAGGTCTGCTTGCAGTCTTCCCATGGGCATGTGGCTGGCCACTGTGAGAACAGGGTGCTGGACTAGATCGGCCCTTGGTCGGATCCAGTAGGGCTTTTTCTATGTTCTTAACTTCCATCATCATTAGGCATGCTAACTGGGTTGGACAGAGCTGTAGTCTAACAACAGCCTGGGGGCACCATGTTGGTTATCCATGCTCTTAAAAAATAGAGTCTGGTCAACAGTTTCCTTTATTAGGCACATCACTAGTTAATCGCTCACTGATGGGAGCTAATCCATAGAAGAGAGCAGGGGATCTCCTTGTGTTTCAGTGAGATACCCAACAGAGTTTCGGGTAAGCAAGCCCCCCCCCGCCACACTTTAGCTGAAAGCTGGACATTTGGAAGAAACAATGACTGAGAGAGAGCACAAGAAGCAAGCAGGGGTGTAGTCATCCAGGGTCACAATGGGTCATAGGCCCCTACTATTTGGGGAGCAGGTCCCAGCCAGGTGTCTATGTATGAGCCAATCAGCATGAAAGTGGAGCATGTTAGCTACTGAGAAGAGTCCTTGTCCTTTTGTGCTGATTGGAGCCAATCAGAGTGACAGGAGGCAAGTCAGCTACTGCAAAGACTCTTTTCAGTAGCTAACACATAGCCTTCCCTTTCATGCCAGCTCCTCCTGTAGTGACTCTGAGTCAACATGGAGAGCAAGAGAGGCGAGGGAAAGTGGAAAAGGGGGCATGGCTGTGAGGGGGCATTGTGTGACTATCATTTAGGGACCCTGCACTTCTGAATTTGCCACTACACTACTGGAAGCAAGTTATCCGAAAGCACCTTGAGGGCACAAGATTTCGATCTCTCTCTGGGTATCTGATGCGGAGTACCAGTGTGCTGCCTTGGAGGAATCCTTGCTGATTGCCTCCACTTACTTCTCTGCTTGCCTATTTGTAAATAAAACAAATATTCCAAAGATGCAATAACTCTTCCCCGTGCAACCTCATCCAAAGGAAATAAACCCAGCCAGCATCGGTGCTGGGAGTTTAACTTCCTGGGGAAGCTGGGAGCACGTAACAATGTTTCATGTGTGTTAAAATAGAACACACACCCAAGATTCATAGTTCAGATTTTGCAGCATGACTAGCTAAGCAAAGCTGCAAAACATGCTATCCACGTTTACTTGGGAAGCAGGTCCCACTGTGTTCTATGGGGCTTCTTCCCTAATAAGCTGTGCTTTTAAGACTGCAGCCTCAGTAACTCAACATGCTATTCTGAAGTCCACAGAGGCCTTTCTTGAACAGGGCTTTAATGCTGTCAGAGACTCTCCTGTTCAGAAAGGGCCAGGGAGAGGGGAGAGCGTATGCTAGGGCTCATCAGAGGGGCAGCATTATTTTACAGTGCATGTTAAGTGATGCTTTTCAAACGCCTGCCTCAGGAATGCGGAGAGCATAGTTCCACACCTTCAAAACAGAGCCAAAACACCAGTCCTCTCTCCCTATTAGAACTTTCCTCAACTTATTTACCTTTGATTGGAGTGTGTGGCAATTAAGTGCATTTAGGTCTAATTAAAAAGGCCTTGGAAGGGCATTAAGAGAGATTTTATGACTGGAACACAGGCGGCTTGTTTTCTGAGCCTGGCAGTCATCTAAAATACTGCTTGGATTGCTTCAGCAGGACAATTAGCAACCCACTTCTGTGTTTGCAGAGACTCTGCTTGGAAGCTTTTAGAAGCAACGCTTAAAAAAAACTCTCTCTCCCTCTCACTTTAGGAGTATTTAAAAAAAAATACCAAGGAGATTATCTTGCTGCTGTGCTCTTGTGGCAAACCTTGTCAGGAACCCACTGATCAATAAAAGTAACCTGGCGCCTTCAAGATTTGATTGAGCTGGAGAAAGAGTCTGAACAGACCTTCTCAACCATTAGCAATCCCCCCAGGTTATGAGAAATGGAAGAACTGCACAGGTAAAAAAATATATATATTATTAATGATGTGGTGGCCTTTGCAAAGATGCACATGCCAAGATGAGCTCAGAAGCAGCTACCTTGATGCCCAGGAATCTTGAAGTCCTAGAAAACCAGACCTAGAAGAAGACTGGGCACCCTGTTACCTTTTTTAAAAAAATCATCCTGCTTACTTAAAAATTGTGACGCATCCCCCTGCCCTCTTATCAGCCTCAAAACGTTGATCCTGGCCCCTAAAACCTTAAGTCTTGTTTATTTCAACAATGTCTGGTGGCTTTGGGGTAGCCAATCGCAAAGGAGGGCAGAGTCCTTCTCGCTTTAATAGAGAATCTCAGCAAATTCAGCTTGTCTCACCCCCTGTGTGAAATGCTAGACCTGCTGAGATTCCCTTTTCTACTCAATTCTTAAAAGATACAGGAGTCTTTCTTTGCAACTGATCACCCTAGCTGCTTTTAAAAAAAACAGAATAAAGAAATATGATTGGTAGAGTTGCCAACTTTTTAAAATGGTCCTGCGCTTCTGACTTTAAACACTCTGGCAGACCAAAAAAAAAAAAATAGCAGAGGAAGAAGCACTGGCCTCACGTTCTCCTCTGTTACATTTCTGCACATTGGGCTGCTCTTTAAGATAGAGGAACAGAGTCAGGGAAAAAAAGTTGGCAAGCCAAGCAGTGGGAGCACAATCCCTACTTTTAAGCTGCAATCTGTGCTTCAGAGGCACCTTCAGCTTGGAGGCCTAGTTTAATCAGGAAAATATTGTTTACAACAACAAAGAAAGACATCCTCTTTAAAAAAAAAGAATCAGCCAGAATGTTCCATCTTTTGTCACTGGCTTTCCCAGTCCAGCAATATGCACAAAGAGCGCCACTGAATATGAAGTGGGTTAAAAGCCTACGAAAGCAGCTACTAACACAGAGTCACTATTATCACCCCACATGGAGCTGCAGAGGCTAAGGCAGATTCTCTCTTCGTTATCTCTTGGTAATTACAGTCCTACCCTGTCATCTGTTTATATTATAATCATCATTTTAATAATTATATCGACAAAACGGTCACTGAAAGCATATCCTTGGAGCTGGAATTTATTATGAGTGAATAAAACCTATTATGCATTTAAGGCGCTGGAACACAAATGAAGTCCTCTCGCTCTGGCGTCTCTTTCCCGAGAAGCGGGGGGGGGGGGGGAGGAACCTGCTGCTTCTTTAAAGACGCAAGAGGGACATCTAGCAGCAGCTGGTGGCATTGCTTGGATTTTCTGAAATTTGCCTCCAGCTTTGGTGAGAGAAGCAACCAGTGGCTTACGTAGCAGGACTTTGGGGCAAAGGTCGAGGGCTCCACTTAGCAGAATGAGCAGGAGGGCCCCCAAATGCAGGTGGGCTGGCTTACCAAACTGTAAAACAAGTGCAGCAATATCATCCTAAGAGGGGCATCCCACCAAGAGACCATTCAGTCCAGCATCTAATATTATCTAAGAAGGATGGGAAACCTGTGGCCCTCCAGATGTTGTTAAGCTCCAATCAATCCATAGCTTGAGCAATGGCCAAAGATGATGGGAGTTGTATTATTTATTATTCTTCATCCTGCACATACCATCTTATCAGGAGGTCTGTTACGCTCAACATAAGAAACAGGCCTTTAGTGTTGTGACACCTACCCTTTGAAATTCCCTGCTATTAAACGTTTGACAGGCGCCATCTCTGTTATCTTTTCGGCACCTACTGAAGACCTTCCTCTTCCACCAAGCCTTTTAAGTAGAGACCTTATCCCAGTCTGCATCCGTGTTGGAATGTACTTTTTAAGAGTTTTTAAAGCTGCTTTTAAAAAACTTTTTACAGATTTTTTAAAAAATGTGTTTTTAAAGATGTTTTGTTTCAATATGTTTTTAAAGATGTGTTGTTTTAATATGTTTATAGTGCTTTTAGTGTTTTTGTTTGCCACCCTGGGCTCCTTCTGGGAGGAAGGGCAGGATATAAATTTAACAAATAAATTGAATTTATATCCCACCCTTTCTCCCAAAGGAGCCCAGAGCAGCAAACATAAACAAAACAATTTATCAAGAAAAGGAAAAAAACATACTAAAAACAGTTAAAACATATCAAAACTTTTCAAAACACAATTACAATTAAAAGCAGTCTAAAAATATTGTAAAATGCGTTTAAAATATTCTAAAGCATAGCTTAAAAACATTATTTCATCAGAGATCTTCAGGTTGCCAGGAACAGTCCTCTTCAGCCATCAAATGCATGGATAAACAGATTCCTCCTTGAAAGTTGATAGTGATGGAGAGAGATGCACCTCATTGGAGAGGACATTTCACAAATGGTGAGCCAACACTGAAAAGTCCCTGTCATGGATTAGTGTGAACCAGGCAGTGCTGGAGGATTTTATTTTATTTATTATTTGATTTATATCGCGCCCTTCCTCCCAGCAGGAGCTCAAGGCAGCTGAGGACCTAAATGCACCATTGATAACGACTAGTATCCTTTGCGCTGTCTGGCTTCTTCGGCAATACCTACACTACAAGCCCATATCAGTTTTATATCAGTTTACTTGTCATAGCTTCCCCACAAAAGAATCTTTGAGACTGGTCAAGCTACTGAGATATCTGTCTTGCTGATCTTTTACTACAGTTCCCAGAGTTCCCTGAGGACAGAAAATTTAATATTCAACCAGTTTGTCTGTGGTGTAAGTGTGCCACTGCCACAATCAACATCCCATAGAATGTATATAGTGTCAGATCAGATCCTGCTCTTACCCTCAGATCAGTTTTTCCCAAACCTAGTGCTCTCCAGCTGTCTTAGATTCAAGCTCCCAACAGCCCCAGCCAGTATGGACAATGGTCAGGACTAATGGGAGTTGCCATCAAGGGTGGATGGTGCCCATTGGGACTCGTAGGGCAGAAGAGAGGGAGCCCGACAGTAGGCAGAGCCACAGCCAATGTCAGGCAGAGCCAACTAATTCTAGTTTTGCTCCATCTTCCTCCCTGCTGAGTTCTGCCAGGGCAACACTGAGACTATGGAGGAGGAAGCTGACAGCCAGGGCCATCACTTGGACTGGTTGTAAGAAGACAGACAGGTGGAGGCAAGCTGACGCTGGTGGAACAGTGCTTCACTTGTCCTAATGGACCAGCCTCCACAGGAGGGTGTCATCCTAGGGAAAGCTGCTCCCGATCATTTCCTGCCTGCATGGTGGGGAGAGAGAATGCAAGCCCATCCCACCTCCCAACACCAGCAGATAGCCACATGTGAGTGTAACATTCAAAAAGGTACAGTGCATAAAAGTCAAACTCAACTATATGGTCAGTTTTCTAGATTGCATCTGAGATAGCAACCGTATGTTCAAGGCTTATGCCCACTGAGTATTATGTACATGAGCATTGTCAGATATGATGCCCATATGTGGCTATCCAATGGTGGCACAGAAGTTCCAGTTACCTGGAGAGGTAATGTTCTTTCATCTCCATCTTGTGCAGGAGAGAAATTTGGTTGAGTATATCAGATACACATCAACTCTCCCTATTTGGTGTGATCAACATGAAAAAAGAGATTTCATGATATAAATTGCCAAGAGACCTCACAGTCATGTTATTCGGAAGACTGAAAGGGTGTGTCACTTGGTACAGGATTGGGTAACATGTGGTCCTCCCAGTGATGTTGGACTACAACTCCCATCATCCCTGACTATTTTTTATGCTGGCTGGGGCTGATGGAAGAAATTTGATTAGCTTCACATTTAAAAGCGAGCCTACCCAATTTGCCGTTTCCAAAAACAATATGCAAATGGAAACACAGCCATCCCTCCAAATTCACACTTCTATGAATTTTGCAGTGCAGTTCTCAAGCCAGGTAATTTATATAAAATGTATATATGGTAAAGTGTTTATAAAAATGCACATATTAGTGAAAATCACATACAAAAATGCAGTCTGTTAAGAAAACGGCTTTGCAAGAATCTGTATATTGGGGGGGATTGCATGGAAACATGTTTATATTAGGAGAAATTTGCACTAAAGTGCTGATGAATTTTCAGGAACGCTTAAAAAAATTAACTGATGTGGAAGTGGAGAGAACTGAACTTAAGATTGGGAAAATGAGAGAAACTGAAATTGTCAGATTTGTCCATCCACCTACATCCAAAGAACCATTAGGTTCTCCACCCTTGCCTTTGTAGGAAAAATATTAATTGCTGCACATATTGCAAAAAAAACCACAACCCAACAACAACCTGGAATAAACAATCTCCATCATTAGAGGTGTGGAAAAGAAGCATATGGAATAGGGTATTGATGTTTACTATAACTTCATAAGTTGGAAGGGTTGTGCATTCAAAAGAGATTTCTTGGCATAATGGTATGACTGCATATTATACAGGAATCAAAGAACAAACTATTAAAATGTTGGAAGAGAAATACTTCAAATAAACCTATGCTAAATAAATTAAAGCAAATGTGAATGATTATAGTGAGACATTTAATTAAGACATATGATGAAATTTATGTTTGGAAATATAATTAACTTCTCTGGAAGGTAAGTTGGAGCAGGAGAGTGGGTGGACCCTCTCTAGAGCAAGGATGAGGACCCCCTGGTCTTCCAGATGTTGTTGGACTTCAGCTCCCATCAGCCCCAGCCAGAATGGCCAATGGCCAGATATGATGGGAGCTGGGGTCCAATCGGTGGAGGCTGGTGGGGCGGAAGGCAAGGAGCCCAACAGGTGGTGGAGCCATAGCCAATGACAGACAGAGCTAACAATTTTTTTTTTGTTCCCATCCTCCTCCCTACTAAGTTCTTCAAGGGCAACATTGAGACTGAGGAGGAGGAGGAGGAGGAGGAGGAGAAAGCTGACAGGCAGTACCACCCTTTGGAGTTTTGTAAGAAAGAAGGCAGGCAGATAGGGGTTAGCTGAGGGCAGAATGAGATTGGTGGGGCAGTGCCCCATTCACCCTAACGAAGCAGCCTCCACTGGGTCCATCAACATCTACACGGCCACAGGTTCCCCATCCCTGCTTTAGAGTCTCTCTCACACACACAATCATTAAGACACCATGGAGCATGCTATTTCACAGGCTGCAGAAGTGAAAGTACATTGCTGATAAACTACTCTAGGATAATTATGTGGGGTGGGGTTTGTTTGTTTGTTAGTACCCCTTTCATCAAAAGACCAAAGCCCCCTCCTAATCTTTAAGCCTGTGGAAGACAGCTGATTGAAGAGTAAATGAATATTGCAGGTATGGAGGAGCCTTCAGCAACATATATAATGGCACGAGAGAAAGAAAAGGGCAGCTGCAATCCATGATATGAACAGTGGAGTGTTATTAAGTTGCTCCTAGTTTTGCTTGGACAATATCATCCTCTCTGACATTGCACAAACAGCCCATAATGCTTTATTTAGACTGTGCAAAAGCACTCCGCATACATATACAATCTCAGCAATCCTTACAAAAGAGCTGAGGCTAAGATTCCTACCTTCAAATTGCAACCGAGGCTGGTACACCAGCAAAAATGGATGTGACATTAATTGCATGAGTGTGATTAATGTGCACTGTTTTGTTGTATAGATAGCAGTTGGGGGGAAGCTGGGGAAGCCTCATGACCCTGGGGTATGGGGAGGGGGGAGATAAACTCTTTCTGTTCCTGCCACAATCCTGAAAAAAAATGACCTCTCCGAAAATTACAGTTTGCATTTTGAGAGAAGCCTCCAGTGGCATCAGTGGGAGCCTTCCTTGAAAAGAAAATAGCAGCTTCAGGGAGGCAGTTTTTGGATTAATATACACCATACATTTAAAGCACATGGATTCTCCCCAAAGAATCCTGGGAACTGTAGTTTATACCTTACTGAGCTACAGTTCCCAGCATCCTTAACAAAATAGTTCCCAGGATTCTTTGGGAGAAAGTCATGGGCTTTAAATGTATGATGTATATACACAGTCTTTGTCAGAACCATATGGGGGAGGAGGTAAACTCCTCCTCCATATACTATCTAGGCTTCTCCAAAGCTGGTATTCACATAAATATTAGAAATATAAAATATTAGACAGGTGCCATCTCTGTTATCTTTTCGGTGCCTATTGAAGACTTTCCTCTTTCAACAAGCCTTTTAAGTTGAGACCTATCCCAGTCTGCATCTGTGTTGCAATTGCTTTTTAATATGTCTTTAAACTTTCTTTTTTAAAATGTTTTTAATCTTAGAAGATGTTTTGATAACTTTTTTTTTAAAGTAACGTTTTTGAAGATGTTTTGTTTTAATGTGTTTTAAAGTTTGTTTTTATGATGTTTTAATGTGTTTTTAGTGCTTTTGTTTGCCGCCCTGGGCTCCTTCTGGGAGGAAGGGCGGGATATAAATCAAATAATAATAATAACAACAAAAGGGTGCCTATTAACTACAGTTCCTACAATTAATATCCTAAGTTTGTTCCAGGGACCTTCCAGGCATCCCTTTTTATGGTGCCTGCATGATCATTTGGGCTCCTGATGATATTGGGGCAGTGATCCTGCTTTAGATACTGTTTGCACTTGCAAAAGCTTTGGGGCAAGCATACTGCTTCATTTCCAGTCAGTGCATGTCCCATAACTTCCTGCTGAAATCCTGCAACTTGTCGTCCCGCAAATGTTCCAGGGTGGTGCTGCTGCTCTCCCACTTCTGTCCAGCTGTAGTGCATGAATGCCCCTCCAGATTCGCTCCCACAAGATGCAGCGATGGAAGCAAACTTGGACGGCTGTAAAAGAGGGTCAGACAAATTCATGGAGGATAAACCTACCAATGGCTCCTAGCCACAATGGCTAAGTTCTGCCTCCACTGTCGGAGACAGGATGCCTCTGAATACCACTGAATACCACTGAATACAAGTGGGGAGAGCACTGTTGTGCTCAGGTCCTGCTTGTGGGCTTCCCAGAGGCATCTGGCTGGCCACTGTGACAACAGAGCGCTGAGCAAGATTCTCATGTTTATATGTTTATAGGAAGGATAGGATCCATTGGCCAGGGCCAGTTCAAAAGCATTCCATCAACCTAACCGGCTGGTATCAATTATTTTTTGATCAATTGTCAATTGATCAAAATCAATTGTTTTTTGTGCACAAGTTCCTGCTTTTACTGGTCCTTTTTTCCCCCCTCGGAAAAAAATATTGATGTTAATATCAATCTTTTGAATGGAAGCATTGATAAATATCAATTAAAATATCAATATTCGTATCAATATTTTAGCCACAGTTTTGTTTTAAAAAAAAATCCATTTCCAAAAATAGCTGCGGACAATCACTACATAAAAATCCTATCCGCAACAATAGCGCATAAGCAAATGAATGGAAACTCTGGTACTAAATCCAAATTGGGCAAAATTCCAGTACATCCCTACTTTATATATATTTATGGGCTCCTACTGCCTATGGCCATGCTACCCTGAACACACCCGATCTCGTCTGATCTTGGAAGCTAAGCAGAGTCAGGCCTGGTTAGTACTTGGATGGGAGACCGCCTGGGAATACTGGGTGCCGCAGGCTTAGCAGAAGGCAATGATAAACCACCTCTGAATACCTCTTACCATGAAACCCTATGAATATATGCAAAAGATTCATAGGGTTGCTATAAGTCATAATCGACTTGAAGTCGTATAACAACAACAACAACAACATGGGCTCCTACTGGGAGGAAGGGTGGGATATAAATTTAATAAATAAAGAAAGAATAAATATTCTGGATGCCAGGCTAGAATTAAAGGCACTGAAGAAAGGCAATGCAGGACTATAGTCACTTCAACGTTTCTGGGTTTGGGCCTGTACTTGAGGCTTACATTATTTTGGTTTTTCAAACATTGGCTTTTGAACCACTGATCTAGTATAAAGCAGCTCCTGAAATATCACGTTTCCAGGAAGCAAACGGCTGGCAAGCCATACGAAGGTTGTGGGGAGAGAGAGATGGAAATGGAAAAGGCAGCCTCTGCTAAAGGTATACAGAAATCAGCAAGTTCACTGCTCGCAACGGTATTCTGCAAAGCCTTCCTTGAAAAATTAATTCCAATCACTTGAAGAGCACTATGCGGATTGAGTTCCACCTGAAGGACCATAAACAAAACATAATTAGAAACCGGGGGAGGAGGCATTTATGGGGTGCTGTGGGGATCCGGGTTAGGGCTGCTCTTCGTTAATACCTTCATTAATGACCTGCTAGAGGGAGTAAACAACACGTTAATGAATTTGGCAGATGATAGTAAATTGGGAGGCGTTTTAGAGCAATGGCAAGCAAGAGAAAATTAATACAAAGAGGCCAAGAGAGTTGAGAAAAATGGGCAGTGACTAAGATGCATCTCTGAGAAAGACTCACTGAAACACCTGGACATCAAATGCAGCAGTTAAGACAGCCACCAAATGCTGCTAATTGAAACAAGCCTGGGATGCTGTGTTCGAAAGCATGTGCCAAAGGATGCCCAGGGAAACCAACAGAAGAGACCGGACGTGTAACTACTGCCCTGAGATAAAAATATGAATGATCAGAAAGGAGTCCAGTTTAGGAATCCAGAGAACATATATATCTGCAAAAATATCAGGAAACAAATGTGAGACGTATTGTGGAACAGACTGGCATAGCCTTAGGAAGTTGCCTTATATCAAGTCAGACCATCTAGCTCAATATTGTCTACACTGACTGGCAGCAACTAATCAGGAAGATCACAGATCTCCCAACCCTACTTCAGAGAGAAAGAAACAAGCGTCCTTATATGGATACAGTTTGGAATGCGTGAGCATAGTCACACACACACAAAAATTGAACATTGGAGCCCAGATACAGCTCCTTTATAAGTCAAGCATCACATTTGTTCAACCTGCATTCCTCGGAGACTCCAGCTGTACACTGGTTGGAAGCATACAGATTACATTGTGTATTTCCATGATGTATACACCTAAATTTTAAAGTGACTGTTAATGCAGCAAACATGCGCAATCATAGCAGATACACTCATTAGGAAACTGCAGTTGTGGCTGCACCTCACTCCAGCCCCATTCACATGATCAAACAAGGGAGACTGACTGTGGAAGGAGGAAGAGTGGAATCACACAGACCCCAACCCCAGCAACTCTGTGCGGAAGATCTAATAAACGTGGAGTTCAAGGGCAGGCCCTGACACTGCAATTCCCTCCCCTACTTGATTGTGTGAACAGGGCTTTCTCTGGAGCCCACATTTAGCAGCAACCCTGAGTTTGTCTTTATGCAAGGGTGAAATTGACCTCTTAATGGAGATGTCAGTGATGTAATTGCCAGCCTCAGCATTTCCCGTTTGAAACACCAGCGCTGCTATTGTGAGGCTCCCATTCAAATCACAATAGTGATCCTATAAAATGTTGGTTAATCCCAACACTGTGGCACATTTGAGCTGCTAGCTGAGGAGGAGCACTAGGCAAGTTGGTCGGCCCGTTCATTATTTGATATTTCTACTTCTAATAGGGATGCGTTTAGCTAGAGCCATTAATACCACATCCACTTTGCTACTCAAAGTGGATTTAGCAACTCCTGCATTAAGCTCACCCCCATTACACATCGTGCCTCATTGGATGTATGCAAACACTTCCAGCAAAATGGATTAATAATCCTATTACCAGGCCAGATAATCTCAGGACAAGGCAAAAAAACAACAACACACATACAAACCAAAGGAAGCGGGCACAAAAATAAACATAGCCACATGTTGGCACTTCATCTCCAAGTGCCTTCTCCTTTCCCCTTGACATGTAATTAGCTTTGCTAAAGCTAGTCAAGGCGAGCCCTCTATACAACCAGGCTACCATACCAGGCCCGTCATTTGGCTCTTCCCAGTTCCTTTTGCATTTCAATCCCAGGAAAGTTATGCCAAATTAGAGGAAGCTTGCGTCTTTTTTTAAACCAGCAGGAGCATCTGGCTCCCTAGCAACCTCCCAAGGCTGTTAGGTAAGCAGCCAAGGAACTGGGGCTGATGTGTAGTCAAGATGCCATGTAATCCTGGATGCCAAGTAGATTTATCTTAGCCACAATGCTAAGTTTGCAGTGTTGGTCCAGGAAATCAGAGTAGGCAATTCACAAATGCTCTGTGTATGTGGGTAGGCATGCTTGTGCATGTGCCTGGCCTCAGATTTCCCATAAAATGAAAATCTGGTTGGATTCCACAA
The DNA here is from genome assembly GCF_030035675.1 of Rhineura floridana. Taxonomy (NCBI): domain Eukaryota; kingdom Metazoa; phylum Chordata; class Lepidosauria; order Squamata; family Rhineuridae; genus Rhineura; species Rhineura floridana. The sequence goes on along the minus strand of NC_084495.1, from coordinate 21,096,505 downwards.
GGGTTCAAGATAATTATACTGCCATATGAGTGGCTGTATATATAGCCAGCATGGATTTTTCACATTCCGCAATTGAAATTGCAGAAAATTTTAAATTGAAAATACCCCCATGCCATTCTGATGCTTCCCATAAGTTCATTCAAAACGAAACCTTACAAAACTTATAGTCCTGAACTCAGAAACACTTGCTTAACAACCCTCTAAGTTTTCATGGCGATACACACAACAGTCAGAGAGAATCGAGAGTTCAAAGTGTAAAGCAAGAGGAAAAAATCTGTTGGATTTTTTTCTGTCAGTGGTCTCATAATTTATTGAAATTAATTACAAATCAGCCATGTTTATGGAGTACCTGTAATCCTGTTAGTGACCTTGCCCCATACTCTGACCTTCTGTAGTATAAAGGTTTTTACAGTGCACAGCTGATTTTTAATTAATTTAAGAAATTTAACATTGGACTCTATGATAGCTCAGGCATGCTCAGTCAGAACCAATTTTCAGTGTTCTAAAAGCCAGAGTCACAGCTTGGCTAATCAGGTGGCCACACCCATGCCAGACATTTATTCCACTTTAAACAGTCATACTGTAGCTCCATATGCTCAGAGGCATGTTACCAAATTCTTCCAAGCTACACAGGAAGTAGATTGGACTGTAAAAGATGCATTTTTACAAATTTGTAGGGCACTACAATATCTCAGAGAGGAGTTCAGGTCTCCTGCTGCCCTGGTGCATTCACTGTAGCTGCCCAATTTCCTTGCTTTTTAAAGTTTGATAGAAATATCTGTTGGCTATAGGTATGTCCTTAAACCGCAAGAGGTTTTTTTGCCTTGTTAGTGAATACACACTTGATTAGGCAGATAAAGTGCATGTATTGAACTTAAAAAAGGAGCTATCTCAGCAGGTTCTTCAGCGAAAAACTGCATGCTTCATCTCCGCAGGCACAGAATTATAGACTGGGAGGGGACCCACAGATATCAGACATCCCAACCCTGCAATCCTATAGCATCATGTATCACAGGGTTTGCTAACCTTTATACACCTGTGGGCACATTTGGATTTTTGAGTAACTGTTGTGGGTGCCATCCAGTCACATATCTCCCATCCCCCCTGTATAAGCCCCTGTCCCCGGAGAGATAGAAAGAAAGAAAACATCAGGCAGATCCACACCATAAATTTAAAGCACATCAAGCACACATTTAAAGCACATGACTTCCCCAAACAATCCTGGGAACTGTGGTTTCCCCCTTACAGAGCTACAACTTAACAAGCACCCTTAACAAATTACAATTTCCATATTATTTGGGGGAAGTCATGTGCTTTGAATGTGCATTGGATGTGCTTTAAGTGTATGGTGTGGATCTGCCCATACACACTTCGCTTTTCCAAAGGGTCTGGGGTAAAAATCAGTAGAATTAATATGAACCCTGAAAGCAACCAGAACTGAACGAGGAAGCAGGAAAGAATGTTACTCTTCCAACTTCCTCCTTCAGCTCTATGTACTTTTCAAGGGAGAAAAAGGTACCTACCTTTTTCTCCCTTGAAACCATGACCAAGGGGGCAGTGAGGCAGGGGCTCAGAGGCTTTGTGGGCACTAGGAGGAGATCTTAAGGGCACCACTGTCCCCATGGGCACCATGTTGGCAGCCTCTGACACACAGAATGCCATCACTACACAAGGCCAGTCAGACAGACATTTTATTGCATCAGCAAAGGTCATCATGAGAAATGAAGGCAGAAATGTACCTACAGAAATAAAATACATTTTAAAAGGCTATAATTATATATGCATCGACTGCTGAAACAAGAACAGCAATCTCCCTCATCAACTTAGTGCTAAGTTTCTTAGCAGCTTTACAGAGTTCTGCTACTATGTCTTCTATGCATTTGTGCAGAATGATAATGAATTTCTGAAGCTTCTGTAAAGTCTGATAATTTGGTTGTAATATCATAAATGAATCTCTCTCTCAGCTCTCTACATAGCGGGCCGCAAAACAGGTGATAGATCAGATTTTTTATTTCATTATGTCTACTAATGCAGTGACGCTCACTCCGTGGAATCAGTCCCTAACAGCCAACTCAGCTGATGCATGCCAACAGAAGGTGAGCCAAAATGGGACCACTGAGATACAAGAGGGAATTATCAGCCAGAGGAACTCTGGGGTTGGCAGTACAAAAAAAAAAATTTTTTTAATACCTAAAGGGGGCAAAATCCCCTAAAGAGACCTGAGCACCCTCAGTAGACATGGAATATTGAGTGTCAGCTGGAAAAGAAAAAGAGAAAACTGGAGGAAGGGGAATGGAATGGAGGAGGCCATAGTTGGCTGAATCCCTGAAGAGGAGTGCTTTCGTTTAGACATTTTGTTACAGGTCCCACTTCTCTTCATATTCTCCCCATGTAAGAATGCAAAGGGCAGAAATTTAGGACTGACCAGTACTCTGATGAGAAGATGTCATGAGAGCACCATGTTCACTACTCTGAGCACCTTGGATTATGATAAGTGTATAAGTACCTAACAAACTGGGAGCCAGGGATGGTCCAATTATCTGGATTTTCTCATAACAAAAAACAACATGTTGCTTCTCCTTTTTACCCCGAATAGCTTTAAAGCTCCAGCAATGTATAATGTAAGAGCAGATTTTAAGAGGAACAGGTGCTGCCGCAACTGCCACATAATGTTCAGGTTCAGCACCTTGGACAGCTTCCTGAAAGTTCGGACTAAAACCCAGAGCAGATTCACTGCCTCACTGTCACTAGCCTCCACTGCTCCAAAGGGTTGCCAGCTGTCAAACCAGCAAGTGTAGCTGCCCATTTAACAGTAGTTTGGCCTGTGCCACTGAATAATGTTAATGTTAATAATATTTAGTTTCAGGGTTTTTCTGCATATTAACCTTCTGTTAAAGGCAGAGGAGCAGGACAGGCCTTACATTCTCTGGCAAGTTGGCAACTCAACCCTGGGAAAGTATGGGCAGGGGAAGGAAAGGTTAGGTAGCCATCTGCCCACAGGGCTGTCGTTGCATTCTGCATTGCAGATCCTGCACTGAGCAGGTGACTGGACTAGATGAGCTCTGAGATCCCTTCCAACTCAAACTATGAAATTGCCACTGTGGCATCTCTCATTGAATCAGTAGTTTTAAAGGGTCAAAGCAAATCTTCAGGTCTCCATCTGATTGGCCCTAAAACGTATATAGGGCACTTCTAAGACGAGGGTCTTGGTGCCCATTGAGTCTGGTAGGGCAGAAGGCAGGGAGCCTAACAGTAGACAGAACCAGAGCCAATGACAGGCAGAGCCCAACTCATTCTAGTTTTGTCCCCATCCTCATCCTTCTCCCTGGTGAGTTCTACAAATGGGAAAACACAGAGACTGAGAAGGGGGGGAGCAGTCAGCCAGGGCCATCCCCTGGACTGGTTGTTGTAAGGAAGAATGTAGGCAAGTGGGGGTTGGCTGAGAGTGGACTGAGGCTGGTGGGGCAGTACCCTATTTGCCCTAATGGATGAGCCTCCCCTAGAGTCAGCTCATGGAATTTTTGTTTCTTTGTTTGGAAGGGGGGCGTGGCCCTACATTAGGAACCCTCGCCCTAAATCTGCCACTTGGCTGTAATATTTGTTCCACCTAAACTCTAAAAAGAATGCAAGCCTTTAATTAGACACCCACGTTATGGGCTATTTTACATTATTTCTTAATGAAAAATGAATTTTCTTCCCAACCCAGCATTTATATTTCTCTAGCATACACCTGTCAAAAACAAAATCTCCAGTTTTGAAACATTCATATTTAAAATAGAGGAAATCAACCTGCTGTCAACCTACAGAGTCCCTATTAAACATTCATCAACTAAAAAGGCAAGAGAGATGGGGAAAGCCACAAATTAGTGTACTATAATGAAGTAGGACAGGGAAGACCCGGGTTCAACCAGGCGTGCCTTAAATGAGATCAGCACTGGCAGATAAGCTCCTTTGAAGACACGTTTCCACTACTAGACAACCATCTACAGAAACGTATTTGCTGATCTTTTGCCAAAGCCCTCAAAGCACTTACAACAGTTTTTTAAAAATAATGCAATAAAGGTTAAAAAAAATCAAACTTAACTGAATCACAATAAACTATAGCAATGCCCATTATTAATAAACACAATGAAATATAGCAATGGGGAGTACATCACTCCATTGTGTAAAAGCTTGCACTGGCTTCCCACACATTACCAGACCAGATTTAAGGTTCTTGTGCTAATTTATAAAGGCCATCAACAACTTGGGTTCAGGATGCCTTGATTCCTTATATCCTTGCCCAACTATGGAAGTCTTTGGGGGAGTCGCTGTTAGTGGTCCCCGATGGCTCAGATGCCTGACTCATATCTACCCAAGCTGTGTGTTCTGTACTGTGGGCCCAATGCTCCCTCCCAGCTAGATCAGATGGGCTCCCTCCCTGTTGAACTTCTGACACATAGTGAAGACCTTTTTCATTTCAGCCAGCATTTTAAGTAAGTTTTCTGATTCCACGGGGAGTTTTAGCTGATTTTTATCTCTACAGCATCGACTTTAACCTCCCTGCACACTGCTTAGAGACCATGGTGTGAAGGGTATATAAATTGTTGAAATTAAAATAAAATAAGAATTAAAGCAGCTAGCACGATGAACAGAAAGGAGGAGGAGGAGGGAAAGCCCCAAATCATGATTAAAAGCCCACCAGAAAAAATGGTCTTCACCATTTGTCAGGAAAGAAGAGGGCTAGTTGTGCCTGACGAGGGAGTTCCAAAGCACAGGTGCCACTGTATAGAAGGCCCTGTCTTGCTTACCCACAAATTTCACCTCAGAAAATGGTGGGCCAAGGAACAGAGCCCCCTTCAATGATCTCAACAGGAGGGTTAGGTCTTGTAAGTGTGTTTAGGGCACACTCTCAGTTCCCATAAAGCAGGGGTGGAGAACCTCAAGAGCACAACCTCACACTGACCCACCCACATGGTGGGTTGAGCAAAAGGTAAAAGTGAGCAAAATGGATATTCCAGCCATCCATAAGCCAGAGGTTTCTATGTGCACACACACATACCACATATCTCATACTCCATCCAGATTTGCAAGAGTAAGGGATGGGGGAGAACTTCAATACTGTTTGCATTTAAAAGCAAACCTACCGAATTCACACTTTCCAAAACAATATGTGAGCCAAAACACAGCCATAATTTGAAATTCACACTTTTCAAATTTTGCAGTGCAGTGCTCCAGCCAAGTGATGTTTACAGAAATGCATAGACTAAGGTAAAGTGTGCATATATTGTTTTAAAAAATAACATACAAACATGCATTATATTAAGGGGCATTGCTTTGCAAAAAATGTGTATTTTAGGCACGATTTCATATAAAAATGTGTATATAAGGAGAAATTCACACTAAAACCATGATGAATTTTCATGAGGATTTAAAAAAAAACACAAATTGACAAGGAAAGGTGGGGAACTGACTTAAAGACTGGAAAAATGAGAAACCAAGACAAATCAAAATGGATGGATTCATGCATCGCTATGCAAGGGCCATTGTCACAGTTAAGAACACACTCCAGCCAGACAAAAGTGCTCAAGGAGCATGCAGAGAAGGATTAGTAAGAGGTGCAGCCTGGACAGAGCTTCAAGGGTCAGGTAGACATGCCTGCCTTGAGCCTCAGGTTTCCTGACCCCTGCCATATTATTTATTATTATTTATTGAATTTATCAGTCGCCCATCTGGCTGGCTGTCCAGCCACTCTGGGCGACGTACAACATAGGCATACAATACGTAGGCATTAAAAATCTAAAAACAATGAAGATAAAATCTAACCCATTGCCACAGAGTGATAGTGAGGCTGCATAACAGACCTACATGGATCAAGTGTGCGTTAGGGATGGGATCCATTGGCTGGTGCCACTCTGAAAGCATTCATTCGACCTAACAGGCCAATGTCAACTGCTTTCACCAATCCGTTTTTCCCCTCTCCCAAAAATATTGATATTAATATCAATATTTTTAAAGGCTATATTGATAATTTTAAAGGAACTAGCGATATTTTGAAAGGAACTATCAATAAATGAAAGGAAATATCAATAAATTTATTTAGAGGTGGGTTTTTTTAAAAAACACCACTTTCGAAAATAACTGCAGAAAATCACTACATAAAATTCTGATTCGCAACAACAGAGAACAAGCAAATGAATGGAAAATTTGGTACCAAATCTGAATTGGGTGATATTCTAGTACAGTGGTTCCCAACCTGGGGGCTGGAATCCCCAGGGGGGCCATGAAGTAATCCAGAGGGGGCCATGAACAGTAAAGAAATGAATAATTTATTAATTTTTTTAAAAAAGTCTTCACTCCTTCTACACTGTCTGCTTCCCACTGGCGCTGCAGATGACACCTCCCCCTTGCTCCAAACAAGAGGGGAGGCCTTTTCCTGAAGTGCCAGAGCATCTTTCAGGCGCACTGAGGGCAGGCATCTGCCTATAAAATACATGGCAGATGCCAAAGGAGGCTGAGGGTGGAGCTACCAGGAAGAAGAGGGGATTACTATCACTGATTCCTGTCTCTTTGCACTGCCGCTACTGGCAAAGCCCTTACTTAGAATGAGAGGAGAGGGCTTTTTGTGAAGCAAAAAGAAGCAAGCCTGCAAAGAAAGGCTGCTTTTCCCCTTCCTTCCTGGCAGCCAGCCTGCCTCCCTGGGGGGAGGGGGTCACATTTTTTTTTCAGCTTATAGAGGGGGTCCCGTGCTCATAAAGGTTGGGAACCACTGTTCTAGTACACCCTTAGAGTGCATCCTAGAATGTTTCCTACCAGAATCCTCTACAAAGCACAGGGGTTCCTCCACAGATGCTTGGCAGACAAACCAATGTGGAAAGTGCTCCCTGGAGTGTGAAAACCACATTGGCCTAAAAGTAGTTTTGGCCAGCCACAAGCCTCTTGCCAACATTTGGCAGCCAACCTCAGACCTCAAACAAAATTTATTTCTCCTCCCACAACTTCTTTGCTCACATTCAAAACCAGGAAACAAACAAGCACTGCTCCTTTCAGCCCTCATCCAGGCAGGTGAGATGATGTATGAGCATGACGCACATTTCTAAACACCTTCACATTTTTTTAAAAATCTCTAAAAGGTATATGCTGAGCACAATATAAAATGAGTTCTACTCAGAGTAGACCCATTATAATTAATGGACTTATGTTAGCCAGATCTATTTAGAACATAGAAAAGCCTGCTGGATCTGGCCAGTGGCCCATCTAGTCCAGCATCCTGTTCACACAGTGGCTAACCAGATGCCCAAGGGAAGTGTGCAAGCATTAATTTCAGTGGCTTACTCTGAGTAGGACTAACACTGGACACAACCCATCAATACAAATATACAACCTAAAATCAATAAAACAACAGTAAGCAAATAAAACAGAAATTCGTGGGATTCATACACGTAAAATGGGATCCAATCTTATGGGTCACGGAAAGCCTGGGAAAACGGATATGTCTTTGAGATGTCTGAAGCAACTGATGGTTGCTGTTTCACACAGAGCATTCCACAGTACAGGGCAAGTACAGCAATACAGCAAGCATTCCACAGCACAGGGGCAACAGCAGAAAATGCCCATTTTCAGGTTACCGCCCAATGATATTCTGTAGGCAGCAGTTCCACAAGTAGAATTTTCCCAAGTGATCTAAGTCATCTTACAGCTCTATACAGGGACAGGCAGTCTTTCCAGTGACCTGATGCCAGTTATACTCACAGTTCTGTCCAATGTGATATCCTGGCACACAAGCAGTCCAAGCATCTCAGCTATATCCGTTACTGAAATGGCCTTTTTCATTTTCTAGCCAGAGCTGACCCTACCATTAGGCACAGTGAAGCAGATGTGGGGAGGCAGTGCTAGCACCTCCCTGGCTGTTCCCCTCTATTGGAGTTAGGGATGGATCTGTCAGTTTCAGTTCTCTGGGTTTCTCATTTTCCCCATTCCAAATTCATTTCTCCACATTTCTGCAGCAATTTCTGATTTTTTAAAAAATCCTAATGAAAATTCTTAAGCATTTTTATGCAAATCTCTCCTCATAAACATATTTTTGTATGCAGTTTTGTGACTAATGTACACATTTTTACATGCAAATTTCTCCTAACAATTCATTTGTTGTTTATACTAATATATTCATTTTTATGCACCCTTTCCCCTAATATATACACATTGGTTGGTTGGAGAACTGCACCACAAAATTCAGGTAAGTGTGAATTTTGAAGGATCACTCTGTTTTGATTCTCATATTGTTTCAGAAAATGCTAATTTGATGGTTTTGTCTTTAAATGAGAACTAGGTCAAATTTATACCCCCTCAAATTTCTTTGAGTGGTGTGATGGAGGATGCTGTCCCATCCAGTTGGTTTCTGCATCCGGAATGGGACAGCACCATCATGTCTTTTGCAGCAAGCAGCAAATGCCTTGGATTGACTCTGTTTCTAGCCCTATAGGAGGGCCTGTACCTTAGTGGTAGAGCAACGTCTTTGCATGCAGAAGGTCCCAGGTTCAATCCCTGGCATTTCCAGGTTGGGCCAGGAATTAACCCTGTCTGAGACCATGCAGAGCTGCTCCCAGTCAGTTTACACAGTACTGAGCTAGGTGGACCAATGGTCTGACTCAGTGCAAGTCAGCTTTCTATGTTATTATGCCTTGGAATATAGCAAGGGGAGAAACCTCTGGTCCATTGGCCAAATTTAGCCCAGCATGCATCCCAATTTAGCTTGTAAGGCCTTTTCCCCCAAAATCACACCCCCTTGCCCTGAACCTGATCATATGTGATTTATTTATTTGTTTGTTTCATTTTTAGACCACCCATAGCTAGTAGCTCTCTGGGCGGTGTACAAAACAAATTAAAAATACAATATTATAATAAAATCAATCACATATATCAACAACAATATTAAAATAAAGCGTAGACATAAACATTAACATTAAAAACATTAAAAAGCCTGGGAGTACAGCCAGGTCTTAACCTGGCGCCTAAAAGAAAGCACCGTAGGCGCCAAGCGTATATCTTCAGGTAAGCTGTTCCACAATTCGGGGGCCACTACAGAAAAGGCCCTAGATCTGGTAACAATCCTCCGGGCATCCTGGTGAGATGGTACCCGGAGGAGGGCCTTAGATACTGAACGAAGTGAACGGGTAGGTTCATAGCGGGAGAGGCGTTCCACAAGGTACTGTGGTCCCACACCGTGTAAGGCTTTATAGGTCAAAACCAGCACCTTGAATCTGGCTCGGAAACAAATAGGTAGCCAGTGCAAACGGGCCAGGACAGGTGTTATATGCGCAGACCGATTGGTCCTCGTCAATAGCCTGGCTGCCGCGTTTTGCACCAACTGAAGTTTCCGAACTGTCTTCAAGGGCAGCCCTACGTAGAGTGCATTACAGTAATCCAGTCTAGAAGTTACCAGGGCGTGAACAACTGAAGCGAGATCGTTGCTGTCCAGATAGGGGCGTAGCTGGGCTACTAAATGAAGATGGTAAAATGCATTCCGAGCCACCGAGGCCACTTGAGCCTCAAGCGACAAGGAAGGGTCAAAAAGGACCCCCAAACTATGAACCTGTTCTTTCAAGGGGAGTGTAACCCCATCTAGAACAGGATGAACATCCACCATCCGGGCAGGGAAAGAGCTCACCAACAGTGTTTCAGTCTTGTCTGGATTGAGTTTCAGTTTATTAGCTCTCATCCAGTCCATTATCGCGGTCAGGCAGCGGTTTAGCACATCAACAGCCTCACCTGAAGAAGGTGAAAAGGAGAAATAGAGCTGCGTGTCATCAGCGTACTGATGGCAACGCACTCCAAAACTCCTGATGACCGCACCCAGAGGCTGCATGTAGATGTTAAAAAGCATGGGGGACAAAACCGACCCCTGAGGGACTCCACAATGGAGAGTCCAGGGTGTCGAGCAATGTTCCCCAAGCACTACCTTCTGGTGACGATCCGCTAAGTAGGAGCAGAACCACTGCCAAGCAGTGCCGCCAACTCCCAACTCCGCGAGTCTCCCCAGAAGGATACCATGGTCGATGGTATCAAACGCCGCTGAGAGATCAAGGAGAATCAACAGAGTCACACTCCCTCTGTCCCTCTCCCGACAAAGGTCATCATACAGGGCGACCAAGGCTGTTTCGGTGCCAAAACCGGACCTAAAACCGGATTGAAACGGATCCAGATAATCGGTTTCATCCAAGAGCGCCTGGAGCTGACCGGCGACCACCCGCTCCAAAACCTTGCCCAAGAAAGGGACATTCGCCACCGGTCTATAGTTGTTAAGAACATCTGGGTCCAAAGAAGGTTTCTTTAACAGAGGTCTCACTACTGCCTCCTTGAGACTACCAGGGACTACTCCCTCTCTCAAGGAGGCATTTATCACCTCTTTGGCCCAGCCGGTGGTTTTGGTCCTGCCAGCCTTCACCAGCCAAGATGGGCAAGGGTCCAGAGCAGATGTGGTTGCCCGCACCATTCCAAGCACCTTGTCCACTTCCTCGAGCTGCACCAACTGAAACTCATCCAATAATGAAGGACAAGGCCGCGCTCTGGACACCTCAATGGATTCTGTTATAACATCAGAGTCTAAGTCCCAACGGATGCATGCAATCTTGTCCTGGAAGTGCTCCGCGAATTCGTTACAGCGGGCTTCCGATGTTTCTTTAGTATCGTGAGGGCCAGAATGTAACAGCCCACGTACTACCCTAAACAGCTCCACTGGGCGGCAAAGAGATGATCTAATGGTGGCAGCAAAATAAAACTTTTTTTTTTGACCAAGTTCTCCTGTGGAACTTGACTCCCGCAGCTGATCCCTGAAGAAAGCAGGCTTGAAGTCACTGTCCATCAACTGATGGGCAGTCAGTTCAAGCCCGCTGGATCGGCTATGCAACTGAGTTCCCCACAAAGAGGCTTAAAACTGGAAAGTCCGTTCCACTCTCCAAAGCTTTGATGGGGTATTTTGGATTCCCAGTGACTAGGGCAGTAGAACATAAGAAGAGCCTGCTGGATCAGGCCAGTGGCCCATCTAGTCCACCATCCTGTTCTCACAGTGGCCAACCAGGTGCCTGGGGGAAGCCCACAAGCAGGACCCGAGTGCAAGAACACTCTCCCCTCCTGAGGCTTCCGGCAACTGGTTTTCAGAAGCATGCTGCCTCTGACTATGGTGGCATAGCACAGCCATCATGGCTAGTAGCCATTGATAGCCCTGTCTTCCATGAATTTGTCTAATCTTCTTTTAAAGCCATCCAAGCTGGTGGCCATTACTGCGTCTTGTGGGAGCAAATTCCATAGTTTAACTATGCGCTGAGTAAAGAAGTACTTCCTTTTGTCTGTCCTGAATCTTTCAACATTCAGCTTCTTTGAATGTCCACGAGTTCTAGCATTATGAGAGAGGGAGAAAAACTTTTCTCTATCCACTTTCTCAATGCCATGCATAATTTTATACACTTCTATCATGTCTCCTCTGACCCGCCTTTTCTCTAAACTAAACAGCCCCAAATGCTGCAACCTTTCCTCATAAGGGAGTCACTCCATCCCCTTGATCATTCTGGTTGCCCTCTTCTGAACCTTTTCCAACTCTATAATATCCTTTTTGAGATGAGGCCACCAGAGGTTGGTCCATTTGGGCATGTGGGACACTGCCCTCACCAACCTCAGTCTACCTGCCTTCTTATGCCCAGTCCAGAGACAGTGATGCTTACTTGCTGTCAGCTTCTTTCTCCTCAGTCTCAGTGTTGCTCTTGTGAAACACTCAGGAGGGAGGAAGCTGGGTACAAAACTTGGATTGGTTCTCCCTGTCATTGTCTCTGGCTCCACCTATTGTTGGGCTCCCTGGATTCTGCCCTGCTAGTCCCAATGGGTGCCAGCCACCACTGGATTGGGGGTAGGACTTCAGTGCCCTGTATCATTTCTTGCTGCTCTTCCTCATTAGTAGAAGCAAAACAAGTTATACAGACACACACCTATAAATATGAAGCTTTTCTTGATACAGTCACTTTGCTGACCTTATTCCAAAAAGCACAATACAGTAGGGGAAGACCACGTCTCCTTCATGTAAACTGGTCCAAATAATCTCCTGTGGGATTCCTCTGGCCTTTGACTCATTTCCATCCTATAGAAATGACTAACAGCCCTGGAGACATACCTGTACTGTGAAAGTAGGAAATGAAAACAACACTTGACAGCAGCAGAGCAAACACAGGTTGCATTTGGGGGACGTTGTGTCGGTTCTAAGAGGCTGAACAGAGAGAATTGGTGCGGGGGGAGGGCAACTGATAGCTCAAAATTGGACCCATTAGCTTTCACATGCTGCTTTTAGCAAAATGATCAGAAGGTAAAACTGTAAACTCCGGAAATAAAGCTTCTTGAAATGGGAAAGTGAAGTAAGCCGGTCAGGGAGAGGAGGGGGGGGGGAATCAAATTGAAACAACGAGGAGAGCTGTCTTTACAGGGCATGTAAGGCTACTGCAAGATCTGTGCAGAACAGTGGAAGGACCATCAATTTTCATTTTTCAACATGTATCTAGGCTAGAGATGGGCGAGAAATTCAATTCAGTTTGCATTTCAAGCCGAATCTATCAAATTAGCACTTTCCGAAGCAATATGAGAACCGAAACACAGCTATCCCTTCAAATTCACACTTACTCGAACTTTGCAATGCAGTTCGCCAGCCAAAGTTTACAAAAATGCATATGTTAGGGGAAAGTGTGCAAAAAGTAAAAATAGGAGTGAAAACATACAAAAATGCTATTTAGTAGAAGAAATTGCTTGCAAAAAATGTCAAAACTGGCTACAAAAATGTGTTTATTTGGAGAAATTAGCAGTAAAATGCTGGAGAATTTTCATGAGGATTTTTTAAAAATCGCAAATTGCTACAGAAACGTAGAGAACTGAATTTAAGGTTGGAAAAATGAGAAATGGAAAGAACCAAAACTGACAGACCTTTTCATCCCTAATCTAGACTACTAGAATTTGGCCACCAGCCACTGAAGGCCAAACTAGGCATCTTTTTATTGTGCATCCATGATGATTTGTGTTCATGATGCCGTTGAGGCAATCATATGCAATCCCGTTTGCAATTCTGTTTGCGCCTGCAAATGTTTTGAGGTGGCCACACTTCTTCATTTCCAGTCAGTGCATATTCTGTAACATCATGCTAAAATCATGTAACTTTTCATACCACAAATGTTCTGGTTTATTTTTGTTCCGCTTTTGTTAAACTATGAAATGGAAATGGGCTGCCTTCAAGGCGACCCTATGAATAGGGTTTTCATAGTAATTCAGAGGTGGTTTACCATTGCCCTCCTCTGAGGCTGAGAGGCAGTGACTGGCCCAAGGTCACCCAGGGAGCTTCATGGCTGTGTGGGGATTCGAACCCTGGTCTCCCAGGTCACAGTCCAACACTAACCACCTCGCCACACTGACTCTCCCTTGTTAAACTATAACCCCTCTGCAATCATGTGGGGATCACTGAGGAAGCTTTGCAGAACAACTGATCAAGCAGAATAAGTCTACTACTTATGCTGCAGGATACAGCCACAGAAAAAAGGAAGTCTGGAAGGCCTGTATGTTACATAAATAAATGCATGCTTTTTTTTAAATCTTGGTGTTATCTTTGTTTTTGGAAAAGCAGCTTTAAAAGGAGGGAGAGGTTTAGAGTGGAGCAGTGAAGGGAAGGAAGGAATGTTAAGTCTTTTGCCACCAGCCATTTTTGGCTCCAAATTGCTAGTACTCGTGCTGGACTTCAACATTATGTTTTCCCTTGCAAACATTTATCTGAACATGGGGGGGGGGCGTGGAGAGGGAACTGCAGTGGAGGGTGATTTGGAGCAGAAAAACAGCATGCGGGTAAAAATATTAAATATCTTCCGTCCCACCACTTCTCTGCTCTAAATTGCCCCCCACAAATTTCTGTCTGTTTCTATAAACAGAGTGCTATTGGGATTCATAAATATATGTCTGCACAGAACCCTAGTTGGGATTTGAACCCAGAGCCAAAGTCCAACTCCCACTCTAGTCACTAGACAATATTGTCCCAGCACCAGCCATTTCAGTAATTCAAAATATCCTGCAGAGCATGGCAATTTGTTGCCCTCAGGATCCTGCTTCCGGGCTTTCTGTACGCACTGAATTGGCCACTATGGGAATGGGATGCTGGACAAGATGGGCCAACAGGTTTCTTTTTTAACCCAAACCAGGCTGGGGCAGGCAGCATCTGAAAAGGGAAATGCTCAACCCTTTCTTCTCTTTCTCTTACTCCCCTCTACCGGGTCCTTTTTCAACTCAAAACCACCCTCCCCAAGGTACTTTTTCACCCTTGGAAAAATAAGGGATCCTCGTATCTCTCGTTTCTCTGCATTGTTGAAAAAGCAGCTTGGGAAGGTTTTTTTCCTGAGCTGGAAAAGGGGAAAGGGTTAAGCAGGGGGAGTTTATAACATATTTGTATAGGACTAGCGCTGCTGTTGCAGTCCCACCTTAGCTCAGACTGCAATCCAGTAATACAGGAGAGGGGAAGCTTTTTCAAGCCAAGGACCACATTCACGTCCGGGCAACGTTCTGAGGGCCACATGCCAGTGGTGGGTGGGGCCAGATGCAAAAGTGGGCACAGCAACAAATGTAAAATTTACCTTTGCCCAGTTGGCTTGTTTCGACACACACCCCTCTTTATCTTCCATGCAGGCAAGCAAGAGGCATGATCAGTGTATAAGGGCACATTCCAGCCAGGCAAAAACTCAGGGTGCAAAGCACAGCCAATGAGGGGTATGGCCTGGGGAGAGTTCTGAGGGCCACATAGAGGGGCCTGGGGGCCACACTTGGCCTCTGGGACTGAGGTCCACCCTCTCTGCATTAGTCGGTCCTGTCCTAATAGCTGAACACAAGTGGGATACAGAGATCCATTGGAAAAATCCACTTCAGGAGAGAGAAGTAAGTGTTTACAGCCACAAGAGGGAAAGGACAGGAGAAAAATCTACCAAGAGTTGCCAGCATAGCTAATCCACAGGACTACAAACTATCAGCCTCCTCCATGGGGAGGAAGGGCTGCCATAAGCTTTGAACAGCAGAACCTGGAGGTGGCTTCCATTCCAAACCAATGATTAATTGTCTGCTTGGGTTTACTTTGGCTCCATGGCAAGTGTACACACCGCGTGTCTGGGCAATGCCAGGTGGACCAGGCTAGCCTTAGTACTGGCAAGGAGCGACTCCAGACCTGGCTGACGACCGTGCAACAACAGGTGTTTGCCTGGAGCAGCAAAATGCTTGGCTGTTGTGTGTTGGGGGATGTTGGGGGGTTGTTTTGAGCGGGTGATTGCAAGTTGGCAGGGAGCTGGCGGGGAGCTGCCTGTTTCCCTGAGGGCATTGTAACCTCCAGAGCCAAGCAAGGAAAACAAGCTGGGGAAATGGGGGGGGGGCAGCAGGGAGAAATGACTCCAAGGCGGTTATCCATAAAGTTTATCATGCATCAATTGGAGAAGAGAGGTATAGCAAAGCTGTGACTAAGGAAGGAAGAAAACTGGATAGAAACTGGGTATATTTATGCATTTGCTTCCCTAGCACAATAACAGAATCTCTTTCAGTGCTAGTGTCAGGGGTTGGCATTGTCAGGCATCTGCCAAGGTCTGCTTGTCATTTCAGGGGGCAGAAACATTTGCCACAAAAACACTTTGTGCAAACATCCACTGTCCCACAGTGTCTTCAATGCCACTGTTCCCCCCCCCCCCGCTGTTGGCTGCTGCTTCAGCACCATCTATTTTTCCCTGTACCTGCTTCTCCTTGGATTAGTCGCATGGGGAGTCACAGCAGATCCCAAATTGTGTAACGAGTGGGGTCACATAGTGCAATGGCTGTGTAAAAGGCTTCATTGGGTGGAAATGTAATAAACAGAGCAAGGGCAATGCTTCCTGGCTCATCTCAACCAATCGGGGCTTACCTAGTGATTAGGATTTATTCGTTTCAATGGCAAGAGAGGCTTCAGCCACCTTTGGCCAAAGAAATGAACACAAGAGAAGGTATCCCTCATGGCTTTTTACAATTCCTACTTCTAACTTTATAAACTTCCATTGTTTTGCTCCTCTCCATAGTCTTCATTCTCTGTCCTCTTGGGCACAAACAATCAGCCCAGATGGGGACCTTGGGTGTTGCTGTCTTCTTCACATGCCTTGCATCTTCATCATAGCATTTTGGCTTAATGGAAGATTGGGAGTTGAGCTCCACTGCACATCCAAGATCCATTCAACTGTGCCGATGAACACGGTTCTCCTCCCGTCTAATTCTACACCCACACCTAAACCCATTTCCCTCTCCATCAGCACTTAGCCTCTTGACACAACCACGTTGGGGTTTTTTTGTTTCTCTGTTTTAATGGGATGATGGAAACTACATTAGCAAAAGCAGAGAGCACCTCTGGCTGTGTAGATGGAGTCAAGGTTAATGTTTTCTTTCGGAAACTCTCCAGCAAACTGCTTATTGGAGCTAGAGGTGAGAATGGCAGATTCATATTTCTGCACCTTAATAATAGATGTGAAACATATTCAAATTCTACAGCCCAGCATAAACCAAACACAGAGCACAGATCCTGAACAGTGGGAGATTCAAGACAAATGAAAGAAAGTACTTCTCATAACGTATTGTTGAAGCTAGGGAATGTGGCAGTGATCACCCACTTACACAGCTTTAAAGGGGGATTAGGTAAATCATGGAGGTGCAGGAGCTTCATTTGGGTGGTCTGTGGATTTGTGGTGGGGAAGACTGGAGAAGACACTCCATCGCATTACTTAGTCACATTGACTTTGAATTGTATTTTTATTGCTTCTCTTATTTCTTATGTTGTATTACCATTTGAATTCTCTGGAGTGCAATAAAATGTAATGGGTGGTATTCAGTGCTACTATTCAAAGTGGCCCCACTGAGGTTAATAGGCATGACAAATGTAGCTTCATTAATTTCCATGAGTCTACTCTGGTAAGACGTAGCTGAATACAACCCAATATAAAAGAAATAAAAGAAGCAATAAAAACACAATTAAAAATCAAACAGCATCTAGCATAGTGTATTCCAACAGCTACAAGAAGCAGAAAAATAGTGGTCCACTATGATCCTCAGCAATTTTCAAGGGGTCCACAGGGAAAAAGGTTTGGGAACCACTGTCATGGAGGATTTTATTTATTTATTTATTTATTTATTTATTTATTTATTTATTTATTTATTATTTCTTAAATTTATATCCCGTCCTTCCTCCCAGTAGGAGCTCAGGGCAGCTATCAAATGCATTGCTACCTCCAGGATCAGAGGCAGCCTTATTACTTATTGATTCATATACTGCCTAATGCAAAAAAACCAGCTTCTAAGCAGTTTGTAATATATAAAAAGTTACACAAACATTAAAATCCACAATAATATAATCCCACTGAAACATTAAAATAAACATCCAAAATTAAAATATGCAATAAAACAACCCTATTAAAACGAGAGACCTATGAAAACAAGAGACTTGGGTCAAAAGTTTCAAGGGAATATCTGTTTCAAAAAGTTTCAAGCACATCTTCAAAAGCCACCAGATTACTTCAAAAGTCCCACTAAAAAGGGAGGCTCTCATATTTCAGCAGGGAGTGCATTCCAGAACGCTGGCACAACCAGTGGAAAACCCCATATCCATGTACAAGCCAATGATCATCAGGCTGTAGCAAAACTAATCAGGTTTTATTTCTTTATCTCAGTGCCCTTACCAGACCTCTGAATACCCATCACTGGGAAATAACCGTGGGAAAAGACTATTGCAATGCACAAGTGACCACCCTGATCTATGCTCTGCGGGTCCTTGAACACAAGGAGGTTGGGGATGGAGCCATTCAGCACAGTCCTGGCCCCTTCATATTTTCATTTCAACAAAGATGTACACGTGAACAGGGTCACTGCTTATGGCTGAGACACTATGGATCAAACATAACATGATTCAAAATAGTACCAAGTTGGCAAAGACCCAGAAGGAAGTACATGCCCTTCAGGTATTTGCAATCTACTAAGAAGCCACTTCTTTTTTGCAGTCTGCAAATACACGCAAACACACACAAACACACGGTTCAATAGATTACTGCAACACATGAACTGCCAGCCACATTTTCTGCAGACCGAAACAACAAAAAAATTGCCATCCTGATCACAGTCCCTTAACAAAGGTGGAAACCTTTGCATCTGCGTTTGCAGATAGCCCATTATCAACCATGCAGCTATTTCTGTGGGTAATCTAGATTTATGCTAAGAGTTTGGTACTGTTTTCTTTAAGTCTGATAGAGTTCTGTGATGCTCCCATACCATTGGTCACATCAAAGATATCACTTTATGCCTCCCAAACAAACAGTGCAAAGGGGGGGAGGGAGAGAACTGGGGTTGCCCATTACAGGACACCAGCTGGGTCTAAAGATTGGATCCTTTTTTTTAAAGAAAGTGCCTGGAAAGCCCATTTCTTTCCACTGCACACCCCCTTCCTCTTCTCCACATTCTCTCTAGGCTAGGGCAAGGCTGCAAGAGCCACTGTTTGATTTCAGTGAATTCAAGCTTAGACAGCTGCCCAGCCTTCAGTAAACAGAAATAAATATGTATCTTGCAATGCACATAAATGCCAGAGCGGCTTTCTTCTTTGGTGCCTGCTGGTTTATTTCTCCCCCACTGGGATCACTACTCATGCAAGCCTCTTTGAACTCTCTTTCCTTATAAGTCCATGAAGGAGATTGCATTCCCCTTCCTTTCCTTTGCCACGGCACCACCCAAACCCAAAACTGCGTCTTTGTTGTCTTGCTTCCTCCTCCACACACCCTCCCACTTGTATTCTTGCCTCTGGCGGCAAATGTTTATTTAGGAATAAAAGGGAAAGGGGTTTCACAAAACCCTGGTACACAGGTCACAAACATGGGGCCTGTGGCCACCCGTGGGCTCACCAGTACCTCCTATACTGTCAGTGAAAGGTCTCAAGATTGAATCCAACTATGTTTTACTCAGAGAAAACCCACTAAAATTAATGGATGGGACTGAGTAGGACCAGCATTGGATGCAACTCTCAGAAAATATCCACTGAAAATACACACAACATACAAGAGAGAGCTTGCTCTTCCTGGTCAGTTTCTGTTTGTACTGGTTCAGCCCCTCTTAGACTGAACACACTCTCCTTAAACATGGCCACATTTCATTGGATGCCTGGACTGAACACCCACCCATCCATCTATTCTGAACAGAGGAGAGGAGCAAAGAGTTTCTCCCCATGAGTGAGCCCAGCAGTGCTGATGTCTGCACTTTTTCTTTCTACTGATGGGGTGGCTGATGCAGACACAATGCATGTATCCTCTATGACCCTCTCTTTTTCTGCACCAGTAGATGGGGCAGCCATTTTTTATGATTCCACATGGCAGCCATCTTGTGGTATGCTGCGATCCCATAGCAGCCACTTTATGACCGGCTTAAAATTCCAAATGTGCCTATAGGCCCAAAAAAGGTTGGTTACCCTTTTTTTATTAGTCTCAAATCAAATTTGAGCCTCTATAGCAGGGGTAAGGAACTTTTGTTCAATCGAGGGCCACATCCTCACAGTGGTAATATTTTGAGGGCCATATGCCAGCAATAGAGGCATCCAGAGCCAAAAATGGGGAGGGGACACCTCCTTTTATTTCTCTCTCTCTCTGACACCCCATTTCCCCCATCTTTTTCACCTTTGCCAGTTGCATGAAATATAGGTCGAGGGCCACAGGCTGCTGACTCCTACGCTCATCTGATACCTGATGTACCTGTTAGAAGTGCTGGGATGCAACTGAACTTGGTGCATTTGCATGGGGATGAAGTAAGTAAAGAGCTTCCTAGATGGTCTTTTCTGACAATCTGTGCTGACCTTCCTTCATATGTAAACTGATACTCTTGGGGTTGCTGACCTCATTTCCTGCTCCCTCCATTTTTCTTTGTTGAACTTGGGAAAGGAGACATCTTTCCTTTGTCTCCCTCTCCAACAAAAGAGATCAAAGAGCAAGCATGGCTCTTTGCATCTCCAACTTAGTTAGTTAGAACTAGGAACTCTTTTCTATCCAGTAATGCACTTCCAGTAATAAGCTAAGCTTTTTTATTTTCTTAAACCTAGAGTCTCAGCGTGATTACATCCAGGGAAATGATGTGCGACCTCAGGTAACATTCACACACACACAGCACAGCTACCATGTCATTTTTGTGGCTCCGCTAACATTACCTGTGTCATTCTGTGCTTCCAGATGCCCTGTTGATTGAACATCCATCCCAGTTTTGTTTGCGAAAAAATTAGACAACGTTTGCTATTTAATGAGCATTCATTTTGATTTGTTTGTGGGAGGAGGATAGACAACAGCTTCATACACACCATACATTTAAAGCTTCCTCAAAAGAATCTTGGGAACTGTAGTTTACCCATTACAGAGCTACAATTCTGAGCAACTTTAACAAACTACAGCTCCCAGGATTCTTTGGGGTAAGTCATGCATTTTAAATGCATGGTGTATATACAGTCAGTGTTGCATCAAAGCATCTGATATTCCACACTTTCTGATGCATTTTCCTATCACTTCCCTCATTGCAAAAAGTCCAGTCTTTGGGGAAAATGGGTTTGTTGTGTGACACCTCCCAGTCAACTATAATTGCACAACCTGAATTTGATAGTATGTGATTAATTCCCACCCCCAAAAAAGCAACAGTCTGGAAGCACCCATACCCTCCCTCATTTACCAGGGACAGTCCCAGTTTTCTGGTGCCTATCTTTGGCTAATTACTGTCTCTATTATTGCCCTTTGCACCTGCCAGGGCCAGCCTGAGATATTTTTGCTATTGGAAGTGGAGCAGAAAACGCCCACCCCACCACCATCAAGTCAAGGCGCACAGCCCCCAAGGCTGTTCAAGTCCTCCTGGCATCTGGAAATCCCACAAGTCCCTTTCCCCCTCTCTGGCAGTAAAAATACAAGAAGCAAAAATACAAATTAAATAACCAGCCATTATCTGCCCCATTCATGACACCCAGAATCAGCAGCCTGTGGCAGCCGCCTCGCTCTCCCTAATGGTAGGGCCAGTAATAACATGTTACTAGTGCGAGTTCCTAGAGTTGTCATTCTTCAGGGTTCATCTCCCTCCACGAAGTCTCTAGGTTAACGTGTGTTAGATGTATCTCATTTCTAGCATGCACACAGATAGATGCCCATTAACACCTCACCCATATACTTTGCCATTTCACACCCTACAGTGAATTGCAATGTTAGAACAACCTGCAGCAAAATGTTGCAGCATCGAGTGCTCCCTGTTAAGGATCCCAGACATCCTATTTCATTCCTTCTCTTCCCCACCCCAATAGCAAGTCAGCAATCCATGCCCACTGAGCATTCTCCATCCTCACTGGACTGGGCTTTTTGGGGGGAGGGGGTCCCCTGAGGGTTTTTATTTATTTATTTATTTATTTATTTATTTATTAGATTTATTAGTCCCCCATCTGGCTGGTTGTCCAGCCACTCTGGGCGACGTACAAAATGAAAACATACAAATACATTAAAACATTAAAATCTCAACAGTAGTAATAAAACCTAACCCCCCTAAAGGGGAAATCTTTTCCCTCCTAAAGATTTGTTGTACTTCTGGAAACTTTGAGGTTTCCCTCAGTCTGCTGCTGCTTTCCTCTTGTGCACGGGTGCCTCACTTGTGGCGACATAAATATCATCACCTGGAGACTTAGTATATTATTAGAATAATTATGTTATTCACATAACCAGAAGCAGAAACATTGCCTTTAAAATTAGGGCTGAGTAGATGATTCAGCAGAAATCAATACAGCAGAACCTTCAGTAATGTGTACATACGTTGATGGAGGACTCACACAGCAACAGAGATATAAGAAAGCATCAATTTCCATGCCAATCAATGTTCATCGCATGCAACACTGCTTCTGTTCCACTGCAGTTCGGCTTCCAACAAAAAATAGGTAATTCGTCTCTGACATGGCGGAATTTTGTGTGATTAATTAGGTTATTGTGCTGTTATTCCACACCATTCATTTCAATGCAAAGGAAACACAATGCAAAGGAGGGGAGGAGTCATCAATTTCGTATTGTTTGTGGACTGAAAACAACAATAGCAAATACCAGTTTCAGGAACATACATAGGAAGCTGCCTTATTTCTGAGTCAGACCATTGGTCCCTCCAGCTCAGTACTGTCTACACTGACTGGCAGCAGCTCTTCAGAGCTTCAGACAGGAGTCTCTCCCAGCCCCTTCTGGAGATGCCAGGGATTGAACCTGGGACCTTCTACACACAAAGCAGATGATGGATTGAAATCTTTATGGGATGTGGCATCTTGGCCAGGCTCCCTCAGCAAAGGGTAGAGGAACCCATGGATCTGAGGAAGGCTGCAGAATAGAACATTCTCTGTGTTTCCACATGATTCCAGCCAGCCAGGCTACCTACTGGTTCCTTCTAACCAAGAAGAACTACAAAAGCTTTATCTCCAGTCTGGGACTTCCCATGAGCCTGTCAGAGTTTTGGGTAGATATATATTACAGCAGAGTGCAGAAATATCTGGTCTATTAAGACTGGTCGCTGAAATAATAAAGACGGGTTATTACTACGAAGAGGTAAAGTCATACATGCTGAAGCAGCCATGCAACTTGTACTCAGGGAGCCATTACTAACTAACTGAGAACAAAGACAGGAAGAGGGAGGAGCAAAGTCTGCAAAAACAGCAAACACTTTAGAGAAGGAATCAGCAGAGGGAAGAAAAGATTGCCATTCTGTCTATCACGCACTACTGGTTCCAGTCACTTGTAACATGCATTGGTGCTTTTATCCCAACCGAGCAAGCTTTCACCAATCTGGTGTCCTCCAGATATTTTGGACTACAGCTATCAGGGCAGCTGTGCTGGCTGAGGTTGATGAGCATTGTACCCAAAATATCTGAAGGGCGTGAGGTTGGGAAAGACTGCCCTTATTGTGTCTTGATTCCTGACATTCATTGTGTGTGATTTCTGGCATGCAACTACAAATACCTGCTTGGGGACTGCCTGTAGCCCGGTGCTTGAATCAATAAATCCATCTGAGCCAAAAAGGATATTTTTAAAAGGAGCACTGACTAAGACTATGGAGAAGACATTTAAGCTTAAAGAACTCTTTGGCTGACATAATAAAACCTGACCTATTATGTGATGAGCTGGAGATTTCTCCTGGATGTTAACGAGCCTGTGAGATAAGAGCAGAGGAACTAAAGTCATTTAAAGGGGGGGCTCTCTGGGTTTACTGTTCTGTTCCTATCCCCAACCTTTTATTGCTGCAGTTTTGCCATCACTGTTTCTGGGACAGTTGCTATTTTGACGTTTGAATCCCACCTCCAGCAACACTGTTGAGCTGCCTTGGACTTGAATAGTCCCCCCCACACACACACAAAAGGTTTGTTATGAGATGTGCATTGTGAAACTGGAGACCAACAGCTAGCACTGTAGCTGCTGTGTTGAAATCAGTGTGTAAATTTCAGATGATGGCATACATGCACATACACCCCTTACTTTCTTGAGGTCCCCCACCTGCTTGGAGCTCAACCCAGCATCTCTCAACCTTCAAAGCTTTATCTCCTTTCCACAGCCTTCTTGCAAGCAACACACAGCTCTTCCTGTCCTTGTGCAATGTTTTTCCCGAAGCTCAGAGGTGAGGAACATCCAGGCTGCAGGCCAAATTCAACCATCTCCCCCTTGGGCCAATTTTGAGAAGTGTCAATCATCAGGTTTCATTATGATGCCAGATGACTGACAGGTGGGTGGTCACCATTTCACACAATATCCTACGACAAATTTTGGTAAGCAGCATGATGGGAAAATAAAATGGAACACAGGAGCTCCCTTATACTGGGTTAGATCAACAATCCATCTAGCTGGAGATGCTGGGGACTGAACCTGGAACCTTCTGCATGCAAAACAAATGCTCTCCCACTGAGCTATCACCCTTCCCCTGATAGCACCTAGGCCAGCCACCTGATGTTGTCAGGCCAAAATGTTAAAGAGGAGACCAAGAAATCAGGAGTGTGTCACTCCAGGGTTCTGGGGCCCTGGAAGCTTCCCAAGAAAACCAGCCTTGCCCAAGTGTGTAGAGGGGGAGAGAGCACCATTTAGGTGATCTGTGGAAATCTTGTCGAACGATCATGACTGTCTCTACTTGACCCTGCACTTGATGTGGTTTTTTTATAACAATGGAGATGGAGGCTGTTTTGACCAGGGCTGGAAAACCAAAGAGGCTAATAAAGCCCTAGCCAAACGCTTATAATTATCATAATACAGCTGTATTCAATGTAGCACTTCATTAAAGTCACTTAGTGGAATACTTGTTCCGCTGGCAAAATGTGTCGGTAAAATGTTGTTGTGCAAGAGAATGCATAATCAGGCTGCAGGTAACTTCGTTGTGCATTAGACTGCACCATCTGTTGGGCAACAAGTCTTCCCTAGAGCAGCTGTTGTGCTGGCTTCCTTGGTCGTGCATTACGAAAGCTTGCCTGTCTGCTAGTGCAAAAGTCCCTTGCACTATTAGACAGAGAATGTTAGATACAGCCTTAAGTTTACTTATTTCACCCTACAGTTTACTGGCTAAAATGACCCTTCTCCAAAGCCCGACCTAGGGCCCATGATTTTCATGATATGCTGCTGGTTTTGGATATAAAGATAATAAAGTATTACAGCAGAAGCTCATTATGACATGAGGGTCAGGGGACAAAGGATGCACTTGCATTGTAAGTGTTCTGAGTTATAACAAAAACTGTGGAAATATATACAGTATTGTTCTCGGGGATATTGTCATACCTGTGGTATATCAGAATCCACGGTACGATGAGCTGCGTTCCAGCGAGGTTCTACTGTACTTTATTTTTCTTCATTGCACTAAAAAGGCAAGACTAGTGTTATTAAAATGAGTTATGTTCTTAAAATGAGTGTTGATTTCTAGAGGGGAATGTGTATTAAGTGGTCTTCCAAGACCACTAGCAATTTTCAAATGATCCACACGCCCCCAAAAATGTGTGTGAACCACTAGCCTAGGGAATGAACTGATGACTCATCGCACAGGGCGGCAGTACACCAAGCCACAGGCTCCTAATGCTAGTCGAGGATTGCCCTTGACACATATTAAGTCAAGCTAAAGAAAATTATACCTTTGAGTGTGGGTGTCAGCATTGTCCCAAGGCATTTTTGCTGCCTGATATGAAGCGCCAACTGGTGCTCTGCCTGCCTCTCCATATTACTAATCTACTAGTATACTTTTTTGTTGCAGCATAGATAGCAAGATAGATAACTGGAAACAAGTTAGCTACAATGTAATAGAAGAATGATACAGGCAACTTCGGGCAGCTGCCCTAATAGAGAAGTTGGCTCAACAATTAAGACAGAGACATGATTCAGCAGCAGCACTTTTCATGGGAAATGGATGTGCTTCATAGTCTATGTGGCCCCAAAGGAACAAAACTGGAAGTTGTTTTGGGATAACCTTTGACACCTTTATAGTTCTTCAGATTTATAGAAGGATTATAGGTGATATTCAATGCTAGTCCTCAAAATAGACCCATTGAAGTTAAGAAACATGACTAACTTAGGTTCATTCATTTCAGTAGGTCTACTCTGAGTAAAACATAGTTGAATACAACCTATCATTTGTAATGGTGACTGATTTCTAAGTGTGAGATGTAACCCTTGAGAAGGTGAGCCTCTCTTTCGTTATGAATTTATGTGCTCCTTCCCACTTTTGTATATCTTGTTTTTCTTTTAAGAAAGTCTTCTTTAAGTCTTGTCTCCTTTCTTTTCTTCTTGACATGCATATATAATTTCTGTGTCATAAAATTACAAGAGATGGGTTTTTTTTAAAAAAGTCTTGCTGCACCACTTCATCCATTCCCTTAAATTCTGGAAGCAGCAGTTCACAATTGCTGAATTGTGATATACGCAGATCACTTTTTCTTTTCCACTGACTAACAACAACCCCCATGCTTCTAGGATTAGGGCAAATGGTTTCTTCTGGGGCCAATCTGCAAAGTGGCTGGCACTCCCATGCCACCCTTGTCATTTTAGAGCTCAGCCCCACAAAGGTGCACCATTTTGATTAACCTTTCCCCTCCAAAAGCAAAGGCCAAGCACTTGCACCAAACCAAACTGAAAATGTGCTCTAAACCTCTTTAAACAGGAGTGACTCAGAAAAAAACCCTGCACTTCCGAAAAGCGTTCACACTGTAAGTGCCGTTTGCCCCACAGTCAGATACTTCAACATCAGCAGAATAAAACTGCAGCAAGATTGTTAACAGATGGCCTGGAGGCCGGCAAAATTTGTCCCACCCTGTACACCCACTCTTGTCTAGCATAATTGTTGCTTTAAAAAAAACACAGTAGCTGTGAATGAATAGCCTTTTCCCAGGACTGCATCCTATTACCAATCATTTATTTTTTGCACAAAGTACTTCCACAATTTTAACTCATTTATCCTCTTAGGGTTGTCAGTAGTTATTGTGCAGAGAATGGGGGTCACAATTTGAGAAGCACAATCTTACCTACCCACATTAGGCTGGGTGAAGTTTGGACTCAAGCCTTTTGCAGACATCTATCCACTAGATCAGCCTTTCCCAACCTTTCAGTCCCCAGATGTTGTTGGACTACAATTCCCATCAGCCCCAGCCAACATGGCCAATGGTCAGGAAGAATGGGAACAGTAGTCCCACAACATCTGGAGATCCAAAGGTTGAGAAAGGTTGTCCTAGATTATGCAGAAGCCTCCTACTGTACTGCCACTGCAGGGATCTGCACTGATAACATTCCTGACTCACTGGAGTTCAGGTTGGTGAGGAAATGTTTCTGCCCTGATTTGTTAAGGTCATGAAAGGAGAGGCTCCCTCCACACTGATGTAGTTTGCTTTGTTCCCTGTCCTGATGAAGCAGAGCCTAAAGGGAAGTCAGTAAGGAACAAATCCAGAAAGCAATCTGGAGTGGAAGAAGAGGGCAGGCAGGGTTACATCAGGCCTAGAATGCTGGAAGACAAGGGAGGTCAGCAGCAGGTGTTTCAGGACCCTGGACAGAACCCAGGAAACGCATAACTTATTTCAAGGAAAGGGCTTTCCCCGCAGAACCCCTTTGTGTTCTCTGGGTGTCACTACCTTCTCAGGCTCCACTCCCTTTGCTGAGGAATGTGGAACCTTAAAGGGACAGGTCTCTGGCCTGGATGCTAGCAGTCTATTGTCCTTCCTTGAGCTCATACTCTCTACTTAGGTTAATGCACAGCATCCATGGAACAAGATCCTTGGAGGCCCCCTACCAGACCTGGGCTTGTGGGGGCTGCAGGCTGTGGGCTGAGCTCACTGATCTCAACCTGAGAAGTCTGGGGAATTATAGGAATCTCAGGCTCAGAGAGCTTGGGTTTACTGTGGTGCTTGGACCAGTTGTCTCCTCTATAAGCCCCACTGGCCACCCAGCCTCCATTTCTACATCAAGATCACTGCTAGACTCCAGGGACATGATATTCTCAGATTTATGCTCTTGGCTGCCACTGAAAATCTCACTTTCCCCCAATCTGATTCTGCAATAAGGATGTGACAGGAGAGGGGAATTCCCAGAGCCCAGCATTGGGACCTGTGGTATACTCCTTGCTGGAGTCCTGACTGTTGTTACTAGGAAAGTAT
This sequence comes from Rhineura floridana, assembly GCF_030035675.1. Taxonomy (NCBI): domain Eukaryota; kingdom Metazoa; phylum Chordata; class Lepidosauria; order Squamata; family Rhineuridae; genus Rhineura; species Rhineura floridana. The sequence continues at coordinate 21,068,838 of NC_084495.1, read as the reverse complement.
CATTTATTAATTTTTATTTATTACATTTATATCCTACCTTTCCTTCAAGGAGTTCAATTTATTTATTTATTTATTTATTTTTTAAAACTTATATACCGCCCGACTAGCAATAGCTCTCTGGGCGGTGAACATAGATACAATAAAATACAATATAATACAAAAGCATCAGTCTAAAATCAAATTTCACAATCTAAAAACAGCAAAGGCTAAAATCAAATTACAAACATTACAATCATTAACAAAAAATTAAAATGCCTCGGAGTAGAGAAAGGTTTTAACCTGGAGCCGAAAGGATGATAGTGTCGGCGCCAGGTGAACCTCCTCGGGGAGACTATTCCATAGTTCAGGGGCCACCACTGAGAAGGCCCTTGATCTTGTCACTGCCCTCCGGGCCTCCCTATGAGTTGGGACCCGGAGGAGGGCCTTCATAGCAGACCGTAGTGTACGAGCCGGTTCATAGCGGGAGAGGCGTCCTCCCCCTCCCAATTTTGTCCTCACAGCAACCCCGTGAGGTAGGTTAGGCTAAGAGATCATGCCTGGCCCAAGGTTGCACAGTTAGCTTAATAGCCGAGTGGGGGTTTGAACCCTGGTCTCCCAGGTCCTAGTCCAACACTCTAACCATACCACCACACTGGCCCTCATGTGAGTCTCCAAAAAGTGCAGTTAAAAAAAATGCCCTGGTTTTCATACATTTCTCGGTGTCCCCCTGATGAGTCACCTCCACTGTCAGTGGACTCTGGTGGCTGCGGGCAGTCACAGGCAACAGGAGCATCATTAGGGGTCTAGGTCTAGCTGCCATTTTAATGTCATATTATGCCTCCCAACCAGAGCTTGGAAAAGTTACTTTTTTGAACTACAACTCCCATCAGCCCAATCCAGCGGCCATGCTGGCTGGGGCTGATGAGAGTTGTAGTTCAAAAAAGTAACTTTTCCAAGCTCTGCCCCCAACTTAACATTGGCAGCCACATTTTGATGTCACATACTGTCCTGGAGCATTGTCCTTTTGTCAGCAGCATGGTGGGAAATTAAAATGGCAGCTAGGACAGCCACTTGATGCTGTTCAGAGCACTGGATCCAATAATAATAATAACTTTAAAGGCCCAAGAAATCAGGGATGGACCCTATTAGGTTGTTGGGGCTCTAGAAACACCACAAGAACTTTAGAGGCTAGTGACAACCCTGCCCCAAAGTCTTGATAGATAGCCAATGTGGTGCCCATTGGTGGCTGGTGACCATTGTGATTGGAAGGGTGGAAGACAGGGAGCCCAAACAGCAAGTGGAGCCAGAGCCAATGATAGGCAGAGCCAAGTAATTCTAGTTCTGTCCCCGTCCTCTTCCCTGCTCAGTTTTGCAAGGGTAACATTGAGGCTGAGGAGGAGGAATCTGACAGGCAGTGCCACCCCTTGAACTGGTTGGAAGTAAGAGGGAAGGCAGATGGAGGTTGGCTGAAGGCAGACTTGCCCTAATGCACCAGCTTCCACTGGTGGTGCCTTCCATCTGTTATGGCACTCCAGCTTTCATCAGCTCTAACCATTAGTCATGCTGGCTGGGGCTGATGGTAGTTGGAGTCAAACAACCCCTGGAGGGAACCACATTGGCTACCCCAGAAATAGACAATGCATGTTTCAAAATATAGTGTTGTGTATCTGCCTCCAAGCCTTTGAAGTGCCAGGCATAATATATCAACAGATGTCACCAGCTGGCTTGGGACCCAAAGAATTGCCACCCCTGGAGACTGAGCACCAGAGAAGTGAAGCCTGCCATCACCTTTTGAACACATTCCCTTCAACAGGCCTGTCATTTGCATGAGATATTCATTGCTCTTTCCACCTAACAAGGCACTTAAAATTCAACAGCATCCTCAACCAGCATTAGAAAGCAAAGATTTACCTCTGGCCATACATTAAGCATCAAAAGAAAAAGTATTGTAAGGAGATGAGAATGACTTCACATAACTCTGGTTATTATGTCCCCTCTCATTTGCCTTGCTCGTAATGAGCCTCTGCACATCACAGATGAAGCAAAAAAGCAAAGCCACCACACACTCTTGTTATCTTTCCAGCAAAAAGAGCGCACCCTTATGCACAATTGTTCCACAGGGGGCAAGTCACGCAGGCAGCAACCTTCATCTTCTACTTGGACCAGAGAGACTCAAATGTTAGAAAGCATTGCGGAGGGAGGAAAAGACAGCTCCCAGTTTTCCGAAGATGTCTCAAAAACAATTCTGTATCCACAAAGAGAACGGGAAAACAACCCACTCTGTGCCACTCACTTGTCGATTCCAAAAGCCAACGGCCAATGCAATGTGGCATTTTGGCATCTGATGTAAAGATGTGCACGCATGTGTGCAAGCACCTTCTTTGTCAACATCTCGCTAAATTATCCAGGGATTTGTGAAAGGTTTTGACAATATAGCAACTGGTTGTTTGTTGGGGGGGGAGTAAGGAGGCAAGCCACCAGAACTGCTTCTCACACATTTCCGACTGAAGCACTAGGACAAAATCAAACCATTTAAGTCAGCTGTTTTGGCAGCTTTGGGAAACTCGGGCCAACTGCAATCAGGTAGAATATGGAAGCACTCAATCACAGCTTCAGAAGCTTGGCTTCATCCACTGAGGCGGATGGCAGGTGCAAAAACTTATTGCTTTAATACTACTACAGCTCTAGGAAAGGAGCAAGCAATTAAGACAAGCTAACAGAGCCACACTGACCCTCTTTGGCAACAGGACAGGAGGAAATCACACAAAGAGGGTTAGAAGCTGCCTAAGATGACTAGATCAGACCATTTTTGCTCCATCTTCCTCAGTACTATCTACTGTGATTGGTAGCGGCTCTGCAAATTCTTTGCCAGAGGTTTAAAAACCCTGCTTTTTATTTTAAAAAAAAACTGGATTGAAATCAGGGCCTTCTGCACACAAGGCATGCAGCCTGTATCCTGAGCTTGTGTTTGCTCCTCCCACCCTTCAGGTGATTCAGCTGGGAGCTCTCCGCCCAGAGGTATGAGCCTTTGGGTGAGAGCTAAAGGGGTTTCAGCCCATGGGTCAGTCAGGAGCCAAGTAATCTTTGTTGGCCTTAAAGAGAGAGTGGATAGAGAGACGTTTTTCTCCCTCTTTCATAACAGTAAAACTTGTGGTCATCCAATGAAGCTCAATGCTAGAAGATTCAGGACAGACCAAAGAAAGAACTTCTTCATGCAGTGCATGTTAAACTATGGAGGCAGTGATTGCCACCAGCTTGTGGTGGGGCTTTAAAAGAGGATTAGGTAAATTCATGGAAGATGAGGGCTTCAAAGGCTACTAGCTATGATGGCTATACTCTGCCTCCACCCTCTTCTGAGTGCCAGTTGCTGGAAACCGCAGGACGGGAGAGTGCTCTTGCACTTGGGTCCTGCTTGCGGACTTCCCATTGGGGCATCTGGTTGGCCACTGTGAGAACTCGATACTGGACTAGATGGGCCACCAGACTGATCCAGCAGGCTCTTCTTAGGTTCTTAAACTATGAAGAGGAGATTCCTCCTCCATAAACAAGACAAAGAACTCAACAGTGCCATAAAACACAAGTGAGCCAGGGAATCAGGAGCTCCTGTTTGGCTTATTATGAGAGTTATGACTGCAAGGCAGGCAGGGAATGTCCAGTCTAGATATCCAGAGACCAGTCACCCATCCCACGCACCAGCTGCTCCCAGCAAGCCAGTCCCACCTGCCATATATTCTGTATGGTACTGTGCACTGCATTGTGTACTGCCTTGATCTCTCAGCCCACGTCTCCCATTTTAACTGCTGTGCTGTTTTAATAGGATTGTTTTATTGCGTATTTTAATTATAGATGATGAATATTTTAATGTTCATGTGATAGGTTTTTATATTTTTAAACTGTTTAGAAGCCTGTTTTGGCATTGCACGGTATGATGCCACTACTGGGGTTTGCCCGATGGCACTGACCCATGACAGGGCCTTTTCAGTGGCAGCACCCCATTTGCAGAATACCCTTCCTGGTGAGGTGCATCGGTCTCCCTCATTATTGACTTTCAGGAGGAATCTAGCAACATCCCCATTTATCCAGGCATTTGAAGGTTAAACGATACTGTTCCTGGCACCCCTGAAATCACAGACTGAGATAATTTTTTTAAAGTGTTAGAATGATTGGCCCCATCTGTATAATGCATTTACAGGAGTACCATACTACTTTAAACAGTCCTGGCGCCCTCCCCCCTGAGGAATCCTGGGAAATGTAGTTTGCGGAGGGTGCTGAGAGTTGTTAGGAGACACCTATTCCCCTCACAGACCTACACTTCCCAGTGTGGTTTTAACTATCAATCCCTCTTCCCAGAGAATCTCTGCGAACTGTAACTCTGTTAGGGGAATAGGGGTCTCCCAGCACCCTTAAAAGACTACACTTCCCAAAATTCCTTGGGGGGGAGCCATAACTGTTTAAAGTGGCATGACACTGATTTAAATGTATAGGGCCTTTTTAGAACACTTGTACAATGTTTGTTTTACTGTTGATGTGCTTGCCATCCTGGTCTCCTTCGGGAGGAAGGGAAGGCTATAAATTGAATAAATAAATAAATGTTTTGCACATGTGTGCACATGCACAGAGAAAATGAATTCTCAAATGAACTCATGGCTGGGTATCTTAACTCCAGGGGGCTGACTCCCCATCTTGGGGGGGGGGATGAGGCCAGGAATTCAGTGGGATAAGCGATTGCCCAGTGACCTCCCAACCACCCCAAATGCACTAGTGCAAGACAAGCCTGTTGTACCAGGACCTCCCCGACCCAAGACAGTCTCACTGATTCCAAGGACTCCAGCCCAGATACCTAGTGGCACCACAATCTCCCCCACGCCATCAGAGTCAATGACTATTAAAACAGGCAAGGGCCCTTCAGCTGAGGTTACTGTCCCCAAAGGTGGAGCTAGGCAGCGTAGATGGAGCTGCGGCTCTGCTTAAAACAGAGGTGAAGAGCCTTTTTTTAATCCCAAGGGATGCAATTCCTCCTGATTCCAAGGGCCACATGCCAGCAGTGGGCAGAACCACAAACAAAGCACGCAGAGCAATCAATTCAACTGTTAGCTTGGTACAATAGGATACATGCCAACCATAGAAAAGTCAAATGTATCTACCTCCCAACTCTCTCTCCACCCAAGCAAGCAAAAGTCATAATCATATTCCAGCCAAGCAAAAGCCTATAAGGAGTGCATGGAGCAGGGCCAGTGATGGGGAGAGTTCTGAGGGCCAGATGGAGAAGCCTGGGGGACCAAATTTGCATCCTGAGCCAGAAGGGTCCCACCCTTGATTTAAGCCTCAGGCTCAGAGATGTAGTTGTCCAGGGTCTCAGGGGGTCTTTACACCCCTTACTTTTTTAAGAGCAGGGTCTCAGCAGGGTTCCTTTGTCTTCATCATCCTGTCAGCCAATCAGCATGAAAGGGGAGAGTGTTCGCCTATAAAAAGAGTCTTCTAACATGCTTTCTTGTCCTTTCCCACTGATTGGAGCCAATCAGATTAAGAGGAGGTGAGTGAGCCACTGAGAAGACTCTTCTCAGTAGTTAACGCACTCCTCTTTCATGTGGATTGGCTCATCAGAACATCTGTTGTTGTGGGAAAAGGCATTAGCAAGGATCTCCTTCTCAACCCAGCAGCAAAAAGAGGGAGGGGAGGGGAGGGGAGGGGGCATGGCCATGACTATCATGAAGAGACCCTGCACTTCTGAATTTGCCACTGCTCAGGCTGAGATTGCCTGGTCCTGAAGGAACATCTGAGCCCTGTTCATATGAAGGCTCAAGCCTCAGTTCCAGATGGAGCTGTCCAGGGCGCTGTCCAAACACTGAAACTTTGCCTCACCTTGCTCTGATTGTCTTGAACCATCTCCCACAGAATTCCCATGCCTGAGACCATAGCTTGGAACAGGACACTAGCAATCTGACATCCTTGATCTCGGTATGATGTAATGAGAACCAGTGTGGTGTAATGTTTAGAGGACTGGACTAGACTTTAGAAGACTGGGGATCAAATCCCCCATGAAGCCCACTGGGTAACCTTGGGCCTGTCACTCTCTACCTCATTCTAACCAACCTCAGGGTTGTGGTGAGGATAAAATGTTGAGGAAAGAGGCTTCCGCTCTTGGGCAAAAAGTTGGAAATAAACATTGTGATTACATCATTATCATTAATTTGATTGATTGATTTGATTTCTTACCAGCCTTTCACCATAAGGTCCAAAGGCAGGTTACAGAAATTTAGAAACACAATATTGAAAAAAGTTTCAGTCAAAATAATAGGGTGAGCACTAACATAAAATATATTTATTAAAGTGCGTGTGTATCTGTGTATATATGTGCATGTATATGATCTGCTTCACAGAGGATGGTTCACACCGTATCCCAAGACAGTGCTCCAAACTCACAAAAGGCTGTGGATAAATGCTATGCATTAAATCTGCATAGTTATGACTAAGAGTGATTCTGAATATCCTTCAGTAAGCATCTACTGCATTACAAGAGAAAGAGAGAGAGAGAAAAACCAACCGTCCCAACGATTAAAAGAGAACATATTTCCTGTTATACAAAGCAGGGAAACACTGGGAGAAGGATGGGGGGGGGAATTTAACCCTTCACCTTACATTATTGGCTGCCACTAGCATGAATACATCCCATCTGTGTCTTTTGAAAAAAAGCTGTGGGTTTTGTTTGCCCTCTCTGTTGTAAAGGTGTTCACACTGCTATAGCAACTGTGCATTTCCCACCCACCTTGCAAACCAGATGGAATGTTCATGGGGGGTGTGCATGCACGGGTGCGTGGGTGGGTGTACATGCAATGTTCTGGCCGCACCTGCTACGTTTGACACGGCAGAGTGTGTGATTGAACCAGATTCAATGAAGGCTGTCTCTGAAGTTGGGAAGAAACAAACAGGACAGTGTTTCATCAGAAAGGCTTGCAGCTGGCTGAACACACTGGGGAGGGGGAAGACAGAGAGAAAGAGGGAAACCATCTACCCATAACCAACCTGAGAACTATTAGAAAGTTCGCCTCCTCTGCAGCTACAGTGTTGAGGGCCGATAGCTCAGTAGGAAGAATGCAATAAGAGCCTTGCCAGATCAGGCCATCAAGACAGAGATGCCATCAGGCCCAGGAGTTTAGGAGATTCAGCCAGGGCCCATTGTCCCCTAGCAACTGGCCTTCAGTGACATCCTATCTCTTTTTTTTTTTACAATAATTTTTATTCAAATTTTCATAAAACATAGAAAACAAAATCATAAAACATTCAAAGACAAAAAACAAAACAAAACAAAAATGATTAAACAAAAAAAAATAAAATGTTGACTTCCCATTTGTCACATATCAAATCAGTTATAGGTCTACAATATATAACAATCCTGTCTCTTAAATCATATTATAAAATCACTTTCCTCCAGTAGTTATCTTAATTAATCATCAAATCTCATAAACATTACTTTATTCTTTCCACAAAAAGTCAAAGAGAGGTTTCAATTCTTTAAGAAATATATCTATCAATTTTTCTCCAAATAAACATGTCAATTAATCCATCTCGTTAATAATTATAATAATCTTATTGTCATAATCATAGTCCAAATAAACATTTCGATTAATCCATCTCATCAGAATCTGTTAGGTCCAATAATTTCAATAACCATTATTCCATTATCCCTATTAGTTCCATCTTCCATCTTCAATAGTCCTGTTAAGTCCAGTAATTTCAGTGTCCAATCTTCCATTATCAGTATTCCATAATAATCTTGCTGTTGTAGCCATAGTCATATAATAAGAGTCTGATGGGAATTTCCTCTATCCCAAATATTTTCTTGCCATCCATTCTAAATAAGTTGCTGAAACATTGTTGTAAATTCATATCTGTGTTCTTCTTTTTTAGAAAATGCACTGGCTCATCTCTTAAGAGTTTTTCCATTGTCACATGACTGCAGTTAATTCCATAGATTTTCTCTATATCAAGCTCCATCACATCATTCCAGTCCAGAAGATTATCCAAGCCATTGATAACTTTATCTCTAATATCTTCATTAATTTCTTCAGAGATAACGTTAAATTCCAAACAGTAGATTTTATTTCTAAAATCCATAAACTCCAGATCTTTTTCCAATTCCACATTTGTTCCAATCTCCAGGGTTTGTATCTTCCCTTTATTTTTTCTTTTCTCATCTCTGATCTCATTCTCCTCTCTCACAGGGTCCCCTATTTCTTTAAACTCCTGCGTCATTTTGCTCAGTTCAATTTTCAGCTCCTTACTGCCCTGTCGCAGGGTTTGTTTCGTTATCTCAATCTCATCCATTATTTTCTGAAACATAATTACTTCCAGATTCTCAGCCACTTTCTTGATTGCCATTTTTAAAACCACGAAAACAAAGCAAAACAAAAATAAAGAAGAACCACTTCTTATTTCAGCAACAATTGGGTTAATATTCCAGGCTTGATGACATCACAGTATAAACAGAGCAACCTGCCTTATCTCTCTATGTTCAAGAATGCAAAATAAATTTAGTTCCCAGCATCAAAACAGTTAGTGGCGTCGTGAAGAAGCAGATTCGTCAAAATAAAATAGACCAAAAAGAGAATAGTCCCAGACAATATAATATTCCTCGGAATAGAAATCAGGAATAGAAATCCCTCTTCTGTTTATTATCTTTAGAATGCACTTCCAGGACAGCTTTTTGCGACAGAAACAGAGATAAGCTGTTAATTTCGTGAATAACAGAGAAGAGCTATATCTCACCCAGAAGTTGTCCAAAGCCGATCAATCTGACAAATCTCCTTTTGCTGCAACAATTTAAACCAAGTAAAAAAAATAATAGAAAGAAGGGTGCTTGCCTGTTAGTCCGTTCTCTCTTTCAAGAAAAGATAAACGTATCGCTTAAGCAGATAGAGCTTGTTAGGAAGTCCGTCCGGCATTGTTGGCTGGACCTTATCTCATAAATTAATGAAATCCAGTCCTCCCAACAAAAACAGGCTTTGAGGTTGATCTCTACGTTTCTCCCTGCCCGGGAGAAATTTCATCAGTCAAAAAAAAAAAAAAATGTTCTGACTGATTTATATCTGAATAAGCTTCTTTTGAGGCGGGAGCCCGTCCCAAAAGCAGGCACAAGCGAAGTCACCCTTCCCGGAAGTCCCAGTGACATCCTATCTCAATGAAACACAAGGTGGCAGCGAAATGCTTTTCCTGCTGCTGTTAGGACAATATAAAATGTAAATGTACTGCCTTCAAGTGGATTCCGGCTGATGGCGACCCTATGAATAGGGTTTTCATGAGGCTGAGTGGCAGTGATTGGCCCAAGGTCACCCAGTGAGCTTCATGGCTATGTGAGGATTCGAACCCAGGTTGTAGTCCAACACCTTAACCACTACATCACACTGGCACACTAGGACAATATAGTGTTACATTTTGTGTAGCAATATAGTGATGACATAGCATTGTATTTTAAATCATTTTTACCTTGTTTTAAATGTTGCAAACTGCCATGGGGAGATTTTGGCTTGCACAGCGGTGAATACATTTCTCAAGCTAAATAAATACAAATGATACTAGGAGGTTGTGCCAGAGGAACCTCCTGCCAATGTCCTTCTATGTGTGGCCCCACACGCTAATACTGTAGGAGAGGGAGAAAAATATATAAATATCTGCACTTTTTCCTGGCCATGCATAATTTTACAGAACTCTATTGTATTCTGCACTCGGCTAGTTACCTTTTTTCCTAAGCTAAAAAAAGATTGACCAGAAGCACAATCCACACTCAAAAAGCTCACAAGTACGGGCAAAGATCACTACCAGAGACTTTAGGTAGACCAACAACACAGCACAGGACAGGGCCCCTCTCTATGTTTGTATTCCAAAGCTGCAGGTGTGATAATAGGAAAATAGAAAAATCATATTTCTATGCTTGCTTGGGATATATAGAGGAATAGCAGTTCAAGTATTATTGGCTGACTTATGGGCATAAAACACGATATTTTCGTAACACAGGCAGAACAGCTGGCCACAATCAGAGGAGCATCCAGCAGCTTCATTGTACAGCTTCCATCATAAGTTGAAGACAGACGTCTCAACCATGGCCTCTGAGAGTTAAGGTATTTTGTTTTGTGGGACCTACCTTTTTTGCTGAATTTATACAGCTCTGTTCCATTTGGAACTCTTTTACATGTTTTCTAATTGTTATGGCTTTATCTGTTTGTATAATTATATATTGTTAGTTAGTTAGTTTGTTTATTATTTGATTTATATCCCGCCCTTCCTCCCAGCAGGAGCCAAGGGAGGCAAACAAACGCACTAAAACACTTTAAACATCACAAAAACAGGCTTCAAAATACATTAAAACAAAACATCTTTAAAAACATCCTTTTAAAAAAGCTTTCAAAACATCTTTTCTTTAAAAAAAGGTTAAAAACATATTTTTTAAAAAAAAAGTTTTAAAACGTATTAAAAAGCGATTCCAACACAGACGCAGACTGGGATAAGGTCTCAACTGAAAAGGCTTGTTGAAAGAGGAAGGTCTTAGTTGTGCATCCCACCTTTCCTCCAAGGAGCTCAAAATGGCATACATGGTTCACCCCCTCCCATTTTATCCTCACAACAACCCTGTGAGGTAGGTTAGGCTGAGGGACAGTAACCAGCCCAAGGTCACCCAGTGAACTTCATGGCTGAGAGGGAATTTGAACCCTGGTCTCCCAGGTCCCAGTCCAGCACTCTAACTACACCACACTGACACTGTTCTGTTGTTGTGACCTGCCCTGGGACTTTATAAGATTCCTTACCTGCCCTTCACCATAAACAGGCAAATAAATAATCCTATTGCATTATGCACCACTTCACCATTTCAAAAGGTCTTGTGCATGGTGTGACCCCCGTGGATTGTTTCCCTAAAAGAGCATCCCAGTAGCTCTCTCAGGAGCCCCATGAGGAATGCTGATGCTTTGCCATATGGTAAACATGATGTTTAGAAACACCTTTAGAAATTACTTCTAGATCCACTGGGCCTAATTACTTTACTTATTATATTCCATCCATCTTTAAAGGTAATCCTTGCAGATCCAGCATAGTTATTGTCATTTGGATGAGCCCAACATAATTACACCATGACCCTGATTTCTAAGGACATTTACCACTCCAATCTTGGGCATGCTTGCTCAGAAATAACACCATGATCCTATGCATGTACACTTGGCAGCAAAACTTGCTTTCAAATAGGGCATTTGTGTACACTCACACACAGAATTGCCGCTTTAGAGTTGTATCCAGCCTTCGTCTGCTCAGAGGAGACCCACTAAAATTAATGCACATGACAAACATAGGTCCATTAATTTCAGTGGGTCTACTCTGAGTATTACAGAGCTCAGTACAATCCATTAGGCAAGTAGTTGCACTGATTTCCATGAAAGCTACTTCCTGATAACTGGGCACAGACTTACATCTTTGCACTGAATCCTGTACACCAGGGGTGGGAAATCTCCAGCCTGTGGGCAAAAACTTTCCCACTAGACCTCCCTATTTGGACCACATTTTCCTGAAACCACACTTACATGCCCCACACCTGATGTGATATGCGATGTCAAAAGTGGGGGCAGGTAGAGACAGAGCTGCAGAAAGCAGGATTGCATTCCCCGCACATCAGCTGATGTGCAGGAATTCAATCCTGCTCGCTTGGAACTGGCTGGCACACCCAAACCCTGCGCAAATCAAGACTGAATTCCCCGTGTATTAGACAATGCATGGAGAGTTCAATCCTGCTTTGTGCAGCATCTCCCCCCACCTGGCAGGACAGCCCACCTATCAATCACCTGACATTGATACGGCATCAGAGAATTGACAGATGGGTGATGGTTGTCAAAGTTTGCCCCCTAGGGTGGGGGAAGATCAAGATCTGCCCCGCCAGGCCAAAACGTGTCCCCACTTCCACCAGACACATTTAACTAGGAGTAAAACCTATTGAACTGAAGAGGAAACATGCATACGGTTGCAGGACTTTCTCTGCAATCCTAGGAAGACTGGATGCCTGAGACCCGAGAAAAACACTACCAGTCCAAGTAGACCAGTGGTAGGGAAATGGATCCAACTAGTGGGCAAGATCCTTATCCCTAAACCCCCTCCCAGACCACGTTTGACAGGCGAGCAGGATCACCCGCGTGTGCAATGCTTCCCAAGTGCCAAAAATCAGGCCCACGGACTGGAGGTTCCCTGCCTCTAAAATGCACCACGCTGGGCCGGGTGAAGAAATAATCTGGCCTGGGACAAGGCAGCTTTGGTTCCTATGGGTAGGAGCCAACAAAACAGTTCCACTAGCAGAAGGACTTTCAGCTATGCAATGGAACTTCATCACCCTCTCCTCTCCACATGTGCCCCCTAAATCTGTTCTGGAGTTTCCCCAACCCCCAGAGCAGATTTACAGGTGCTCAGAGAGAGGAGAGGGCATGGGAGTTCCATGGCACAACTAAAAGTCTTGGATACTTACAAACTTAAACCTCCAATCTTTCTCTCCTTTCTCTCCCCGTCTCCTTCCCCCCCTCCCTCAACCCCATATAATCAACTGAGGCGCTGTCAAACTGGCTCCATTCATGACCATGTAATGTATTTATTGCCTTCAAAGACAAAAGAAGGGAGCAACAACCTGTTTGCCATTCCATAGGCAAGGCAGTCTTCCCTGCAAAAGCCACTTTTGCTTGATCATCATGAGCCTGCAATAATTTGAGTTTCTTTCTCTAAAAGCATCCTGTGCTCTGTCAGGTATTAATGCCAGCTTTTCTATCAGTGGCATTAAAGAGCACAAGGCAGTCCCACTGATGGCCCATCAACACCCGGAATCACTTCCAATAATTACAGCTCCACTCCCTTGAAAGTAAATACCATGCTAGTAGAGCCAAATAAATCATCCTTTCCTTCCCCCACCCCTCAAAAAAAGAGAGAAAAGCACAGTCTCAACTCCAAATCCTTTCAAGAACAGCATCCATTTGCCAGCAAGCAATCCCTCACCTTAAAAGGTTCACTTCACAAAAAACCATGCAACTAGCAGTAGTCATCCGAGAGCTGATGAGAGCCAGTGTCTTGCAAGGACTTCATTATACTAAAGTCGCTCCTTAATACTTCCCATGCTAGCTCACTTTCCAGAAGATATGCTGGAAGATTCAAGGAAAGTAAAAAGAACAAGGGGCACTATTTCCCCACTATTTTTGCTGGGGGAGTACATTTCTGTTAATGTAAGAATATGTTGTTTGTGCAAGGGGGAAAGCTCTGGCATTGTTCCTGTGCTGTCACATCCGCCTGGTATGCAGGAATATTCATAGCAGTGGAGGCTGGTGGCTCCGATGTCAATGGGGCAGTGAATCCACTCTGGGTTTGGTCTGAACTTTCAAGGAGTTGTGCTTGCACTGCCCCATTGACATAGGAGCCACCAGTCTCCACTGTTATACAGCAACTGAAGGTTTCCTCATCAGCATGGCAGGAAAATGTGCCCTTTGCACCTTTTTTCTTTTAGATATGCGTTTAAAATTATACCAATAATGAATTAAAAGAGCCAGCGCACTGAGAAATGTCCACAAAAATACTGAAGAATTTACATAAGATTTTTTTTTTAAATCACAGATTTGTGCAAAAATGTGGAGAACTGAATTTTAAGACTGGGAAAATGAGAAACCAAGAAAAACGAAATTGACAGATCTGTCTATTCTTACAGGGGAGTCTTACAAAGGCTCCTTACACACTGCACTTTATTCCGTTATTCTGATAATTTCTTTCCTGGTAATTTGTGCATGATATTTGATCTTTCACACGATGTACAAGCTAGCTCTGGAATTCTGGTGGAATGTAGTGCAAGTTTAGCGCAAATTTCTGTGATAAATGATACCAGAAATAATCTGTTAGCAAGGCTGGGAACCCGGAAAATCACAGGAGTTTTTCATGAGCTGCAGCCGCTCACGTGACAGGCATCCTAGCATGCAGTGCATTCCCACCCTTTAGTCGTGCGGGGGTTTTTTTGCCTGATGAAAATTGTACCAGTATTCTGGCATCAGTGCAGATAACAGCAGCATTTCCCACACACACCCGTGTCGATATAACTAAAACAACTTTTAAAGGGAGATCCTAAAGGGAGAGGGCGTGCATGGCGACGGGATGAGAACTTAGACTTCCTACATGGTGGGGAACAGTGTGCATGTGTATAATGGGTGAGGGACACAAACAAGCCATGCAAAAGACAGTTGTGTGAAAGGCTGGTAGATCGGCTGAAAAAGCTGCTGTCCCTTAATGCAAAAGCTACTGCAGTATGAAAAGGATTTTAGAAATTGGGACAGAAACGCTACCTGTTTAATCCGTTAAACTAATGCAATCAGCCCCATGTGTGAAAGCAGCCAAAGTTGCCCCCCCCCCCAGTTGTTGGGTGTGGATGAGGTGAAATGCTGATTCTTCACAGAACAGTCTATGAGGCAGGAGATGGTGAAAATGCTGCACTTTATTCCCTTTCGAAAGAGTAGGCACAGAACTTTATGTCTTGTGATATTCAGCCCAGAGATGGTGAGATAAAGCTGTGTGGGGCTGGTGGACCGCTACCAGCATGTTGCCAAACTAGATCCAACCCTCACAACTTCGGTGAGTCACCCCAAACATTAACCACCCCTGGAGTGAAACAAAATAATTACCACAAATTGGGGGGGGGAGATGGCAGTGCCTAGGTAGGAATTCTGTTGTTACCTTGGAATGCATGAGCATTATCACAGGGAAATATGGTCCCCATTACCAGAATGCCTTGGAGCAGCCTCTGAATGCAGAAAATATAATTTACTAGTCTCAGTACTGGTATTAGGGTTTATTGGTTGCTTTTTACTCGAAGGACTCCAAGCAGCTTATAACACCGTTAGAAGCTAAAGTAAATATACCACATCAGAAAAGGAAGATAACAAAACAGCCACCCCATACAGCCACAGAAAGCTTTGGCAGCACATTAATACAAACAGCATCACACTAATACAAAACATCATCTCAGTCAGTCAAATGCCTGGGGGGAAAGATACATCTTTACCTTGGGCCAAAAATATGTCAATGAAGGCGCCAGGTGGATCTCACTGTGGAGCACATTCCACAGATGGAGAGCCACAACTGAAAAGGCCCTCGCCCTTGTCACCACTGAGAGGGGAGTCCTATTTTAGGCATCATCTAGGACAGCCTTTCCCAACTAGTGGGCCACCAGATGTTGTTGGACCACAGTTCCCATCTTTCCTGACCATTGGCAATGCTGTCTGAGGCTGATGGGAGTTGTGGTCCAACAACACCTGGTGGCCCACTAGTTGGGAAAGGCTGATCTAGGACCATCTAGAATGACAGGAAGGAAGGTTCAATGGCCATTCAGCTTCAGTCCCCTTACACTCAGTGTTGTCTCTGCTGCTGTCGCATAAGCCTATTCAGGGGAGAGCGAGGACTGCAGTGCCACTGGAGGTACCAGGTACTAGTGCAAGAGGGTCCATGTGTTGGTGGAAGTGCCAGGGGAATGTTGTATCAGAGGCCCAGGTCCAGGTGATCACTCCGAAGGACCAAGTTGTAGCACATGGGCCCTGGCAGTTTGCCAGTAGGTGATGCTGGGCCTGCACAAGCCTTAGCAAGCGTGATCAAACAGACAAACCCTGAACGTCCCATTGGTTGATAACATCTCTCTCCCCTCTCTAAAATGCCATGAAAATCTTCTTTAGATCCATGTTATTTTATTGTATTTTTTTAATTAAAAATGGCTTAGGTGTTAACTTGGTTGTCAAGGGATTCCCTCCCCCCCAACCTAACAAATGCTTTTACACTATAATAATTATTTCACAACTTTTACTCCAACTGTTTCTGACAACTTATCAAAAGATGCCTTCCTTTCCTCCTAGCTTCTTTTCCACAATGGCATCCTTTCAGCCAATTTAGCCTCCTCCTTACCTTTAGTACCTCTCCCTCTAATCTTCCCCATGGGGAAAAATGTTGTTAAAAGCAAGGCATTTTCTTTGGCACTTGCAACATCTTTCCCCATCATTTCAAACACTTTTTTTAAAGAAAGAAAGAGAAACAGATATTAATTGCCAGATTTGAGACAGTCCCTCTGCTTGTGTTTCAAGGAGTTGGCTTTGATAATTTGCTCCGCTTCCTGCTCAGTTTGACCCGGTTCTCCGTTTTTAATGATGGCACTCAAACACATTTTTGACCACAGCAACCTTCACAGGATTTCTGTGGAGCATTTCTTGTTTGATCATCTCTGCCGATGTTAACAAGCCTGTCTATTATCTCTGAATTCAGTTGCACTAGCTTAGATCAGCTTTATGTCCTTTGGATCATGGTTTTTATTTTTATTACACTCAACAACTGAAGATGAGTTTGGAAATTGGTAATATTAAGCACAGAGATACCAGCCTAGACGTTGCCAGTCTTTTGCTTTGGGGAAAGGGGCCTTTTGGTTGATGATGCTCTCCAAAGCATCATGTACGTTGATGGTGGCACTTTTTAACAGCTTGGGCTAACCTTACCATTAGAGGCAGGGTGGGTTGATTTTGGTCTTTTCTCAGCAGTTTCTTGAGTACATTAAAGGAAAAGCAGAAAAACAACCACTGAAGTGCAGCTCAGTCCTAAGCATGTCCAGTAGTGTAGTGGCAAATTCAGAAGTGCAGGGTCCTTTCATAACAGAGAGCCACATCCCCTCCCCCTCACTTCTGTTTTTTCCTGCTGGGTTGAGAATGAGATTCTTGTTAATGCCTTCTCCTACAACAGAAGTCCCTAGAAGCCAATAAGCATGCAGAGGGAGAGTGTTGGCCACTGAGAAGTCTTCTCAGTGGCTCACTCACCTCCTTTCACTCCGATTGGCTCCAATCAGCAGGAAAGGACAAGGAAGCAGGTTAGAAGACCCTTCTCAGTGGTTAACACACACCCCTTTCATGCTGATTGGCTCATAGGATGCTGGAGACATAGGGACACTGCTCCCAAAAGAGTCCCAGGACGACTACACCATATCTACTCAGAAGTCAGTCCTAAAGAGGATCTTCTCCCCAGTAAGATTATATAGGATTGAAACCTTCATTTTCTTATATTTTGGCCACTCTAGAGAGAAGAGTCATTTGGGATTTCCTGCCATGAACACACCAACATATGGGGCAAACAACCACAATAATTACACACAATTTGAATGCCCAAAGAACTGTTTTGGTTTGCAAGTTTATCTGTCTCCAGTTGCTTGATACTGGATGGTGGCAGATCCATATCTCCAAACAGGGATCACCAAACACCTGTAAAAAAAAAGGGTGGGGGGAATGCAAGAACAATTGATTGAAGAGGGCTGCTGCAATGGTATCATCACTGCCCCCCTTGTCCTGTCCTAACTATGGGTCAACCTGCACTATAATTTTAAGGCATTATGATACCACTTTAAACAGTCTTAGCTTCCCACAAAGAATCCTGAGAACTGTAGTCTTTTAAGGGTTCTGGAATTGTTGGAAGATGCCTATTTTCCTCACAGAGCCTGCAATTCCCCAATGGGTTTAATGGTCAATCCCTCTTCCCAGGGAACTCTGAAAATTGTAGCTCTGTGAGGGGAATAGGATTCGCCTAACAACCCTCAACAAAATACCTTTCCCAGGATTCTTTGGGGGAAACCATGACTGTTTAAAGTGGTCTGATACTGCTTTAAAATGTATAGTGCCAACGGGGCCTATGAAAGGGAGGGGGTCCAGAAAACACAACAGGTGCCTCAGAGTGGTTTTATAGGTAAGGTCAGATTAGGGCTCCAGGCCCTTGGTCAGCTTCGAGAAGACAACTTGTTCCAAGGAGCTCAAGTAAGGCCTTTGATCCCTCTTGGGCCAGAACTGTCCCTAACAAGCTCAGTCTCCTTTCTGAAGAGCAGAGAGCTTTAAAGGGGGTCCCTCTGGCCTGGAGCTTTGCCCTCCAACACCCTTCAGCCAGCCCCCTCCTTGTGCTTTGCCTGTGCTGGCAAGCAGGCACCAGAGAGCAGAGAGTCTAGTCTAGGTGGCGTTGTTTCTGGGGGTCTCTGGATCAAGGGGTTCCCAGCTGAAAGGCTCTGGCTCAGGGCCTGGGTCTCCTGGCTTGTCCTGCTAGTCCTCATGATCTAGCTAACTCCTCCACCTCTGTGTCAGAGTCATGACTGCTGCTGCTTGGGGGCAGGATCATGACTGACACACACACACCCTACTTTTCTCTCAGCCAGAACTCATGGGAGAAATGCAACTATGGGAGTGGCCAAGAGGAGCAACAGGTGAAGGAGGGTTAAGCAAAACACCCCCGCTTGCTGCTTTTCTATATTCATTGCCAGAGCTTGGAAAAGTTACCTTTTTTGAACTACAACTCCCATCAGCCCAATCCAGTGGCCATGCTGGCTGGGGCTGATGGGAGTTGTAGTTCAAAAAAATAACTTTTCCAAGCTCTGTTCATTGCCCCCCTCCCCAAATGCTGCTTTACAGAAGCTTGGCGGTAAGATTGCTAAAGATAGAGAACATGTCCCTTTATATCTTCTGAAGCAGCTGAAGATAACACCACCCCAGCTTATCTAGCTTTGCTCTCCATGGTAAACACATTGTCCTGCTTCTGGGAATAAGGATACCATTGCGTGCACCCCAATCTCCAAGCAGCAAGAGACTCCAAGGGTTCCAGCACTCACCCAGGGTTCAGTTTCCTTGGAGTTAAGATGACTGGAGCCTGTGGTGTCTTTAGGATATTTGGCTTTATTTTCATATATATACAACCTAGATATAAGACAGAAGGGGCTCATAGTGATAACACTCCAACGAATCTTGCTTCCCCGTTAGGTTTCTAGGAGGGGGCTTCAGACATGTAAATCAGGCACTTAACAGGTACTTAAATCAGGTACTTAACAGGTCCAGCCAGGCCCATTAGCTTACCAAATAAACTGTCTTGAACACAGGAAGCAGCCTTAGATTGTGTCAGACCTTTGGTCCATCTAACTCAGTATTGTCTACCCTAACTGGCAGTGGCTCTCTGGGGATTCAGATGGGGGACATTCCCAGCCCTACCCAGAAATACTGGGGATTGAACCTGGGACCTTCTGTATGCAAGGCAGGTGCTCTATTACTGAGCTGCAGCCCCACCTCCCAGTTCAGCAGGTTCCTCCTGCTTCAGATCCCAAACTCCCAATGGAAAATTACAGGCTTGGAGGGGACCCAAAGATATCATCCAGACCAACCGTCCAATCCTATAAAAATACCAAGAGACACAGTCCACTTATAGGATAGTCCAAAGAGTGAGGTCAGGTCACAGTGCTAGATCAAGGTTGAAGGGGCCAGTGACGGATGCAAAGTCCAGTCACAGGTCAAGGTCATACACACAGGGAAACCAAGTTCACAGCAAGGCAGAACAGCAGGTCAAGAAACTGGAATACAGAAGCTGTTCTAGCAACTTCCCCAAGGGACAGAAGGCTTTCATCCAGGAGACAGCTAAGTTCCAGCCTAGGCACACCAGAGCCATCTGAGGAGTTGGGTCTACTCATGAGGAAGCTCCTTATGAGTAGCCCATTCCTCTTGAGGAGTTCTTGGCTTTCAAATGGACACTCTGGTGCCTAACTACTGCCTGGTCCTGCACCTTAATGCCTGACACCTCTTGGGCTTGGAGATAGCTTGGCTTCTTCCTCTGAGCGTGGACTCTCTACCAGAGATGGTGGACGTTGGGATGCTGTAAGGACTGGTGGTCCTGGTTCAGCCTCACTGCTGCCTGATCCTACCTGTACCTCCATATGGTTCCCTTCTGGCAGTACCAGGTCCTCCTCTGCTGAGGACTCCTCTAGCGGGGGCATGGCACACACACCCAGTCAAATGAAAATCTGACATGCACCCATGATTGTGAGCATCGGTGTTGGAGCACAAAGCATATGTTCTCTCCTCCTCTGCATACCACCGTTCTCATCTCACCTCCTTAGCTCTCTGCTGACCTATTGTTGATGCTGGCTTGTAGCAATCGGTCCCTGCAGACCATTTAACTGCAAACGCTGATGGGGCAGAAAACAGCTTTTCGACAACATTACGAAAGGCTTTAATGATCTCAGCGCTGAAATGTCTCCCACAGTAACTTAAGGGGAAGAGTTAATACATGCCTTCGACCCTGTGCTTTCCCCTCCAAAACACCAACTTGAGAAATCCAGACTCAGTTACGTAAATCTGGACCCCCCTCCCCCAACTGTGCATGGCACAGCCAAAACGAACTAAGTGAATGATAGGCTCACCAAAGAGTTGCTTCCCACTTTCTATGTAGGAAAAAAAAAAAGAGGGTGCGCATGTATGGTGTAATTGTTAGGGTGCTAGACTATGACCTATGAGGGTTCAGATCCCCACTCAGCCATGAAGCTTACTGGGTGACCTTGGGCAGTCACTCTCTCTCAACCTAACCTACTTCACAAGGTTGTGAAGTATAAAATTGGGAGGGAGAGAACCACGTATGCCACCTTGAGCTCCTTCGAGGAAAAGTGGGATAGAAATGTAAGAAATAAATGTTTTGCTACATTTAATTATAAGCAAAACAGGGGCCTGTCCTATTGTTACTCCAATAAAGCAGCATTGAGAATGGAGAAAACAATGAAATTAAAGTAGTTTACAAGGCATTTTTACATGGGTTTCCTCAGACAAGTCACAATGTGTTCAATAGGATTGCAGCTTTAGTTTTATATTATACATATCTGTGTGTTTGATATACTTAATATCTGATTTTCTGTTAAGACAATCAAAGTGGTTTACTGTAAAATAAGAAAATCCATCAGAATAGATACATTAAAAAGTAAGGGTTGTAGTCAATTAAGTCTTTCTCAGAGTAAACCCACTGAAATTAAGAAAATTAGTCATGTCTATTAAATTCAATGGATCTACTCTGTATAGGACTAGCAATTAATACCATTCTCTGTCAATAATAACCAGCTATTATAATAACCAGCTATTAGCAGCAATTAAAATATTAATGTGTAGCAGTACAAAACGAAATGCTCACACAGCCAGCTTAAAATACATTTTAAAAAAATATTAATTACTACATTTAATCATGTTCTGATTTTGTTCCCAACAAACGCTTCATCTTCATATCAAAAAGAATATAACAAAAGAAAAAGAAAATTTTAAGATACAACTAATAAGAATGCTATTAATAAAGATAACATTAACATAACAGTATAAATCATTCTGAACATGCGGTTTGCATAACATAGTTGTTAAAAGTTTTTAAAACATCAGATTATACATTAAAAGCCAACTGCATTTTTTTTAAAAAAAATTGCTAACCCACTAAAGAGGGAGCCCAGCAGATCTCACTCAGAATTCCACGAGAGAGAGAGAGAGAGAGAGAGAGAGAGAGAGAGTGTAAGCATGTCTATAATCAAGAGCAGGGATGTAGTCATCCAGGGTCTCAGGGGGGCTTAGACCACTTACTTTTTTGGGAGCAGGGTCTCTATGTGCCCAGCATCCTATGAGCCAATCAGCATGAAAGAGGAGTGTCTTGGTCTCTGAGAAGAGTCTTCTAACATGCTTCATTGTCCTTTCCTGCTGACTGGAGCCAATCAGAATGAAAGGAGGCGAGTCATCCACTGAGAAGACTCTTCTCAGTAGCTAACACACTCCCCTTTCATACTGATTGGCTCGTAGGGATGTCTGTTGTTGTGGGAGAAGGTGCTCGGGGGAAGGACTGAGGAGTGTGGAGGTGGCAACAGACAGCAAGCAAGCAAGGGGATGTGGCTGTGAGGGGATGTGGCATGACAATCATGAAGGGACCCTGCACTTCTGAATTTGACACTACTACTGAATCAAGAGAATAGTGTAAGCATGTCTACAATCATCAAACACAACTTAAATATCTGCCAACCATCCTGGCCCATTAACCTACCTTCTGCTTACGAAGTGAAACAACTTAGCAGCCATAACAATATGTGCTTTGTGTAGCCAGTCATGTGTGAAAGAATACTAAATAGTGCTCAGATTACATGGGGCCCGCCCCTTGGACCTTTTACAAAGGCTACTAGGGAGTGAATTATTTGGGGAAAATTGGAGGAAGAGCCAGGAGAGAAGCTCTCGGATTTCATGAATGATCCCCAGCTGCCACCAACCCTTCCTCCACCCCCACATGAAATCCAAGAGCCTCTCCCCTGGCTCTTTCTCCAGTTTTTGCTGCATACTCTTTCCCTGATCACATCAAAGCTCAGCATCATTTGGCTAACGTTACACTGATGCTCACAATATTTGCACGCACACACACGAAGCCAGAGTCACTGATCAGACCCATGCCTCTGTGCATGTGGGCGCAGAGCTGGTGCTAACATGAGAAGCAGCCCTTGGAGTGACTGGGTAGCGCCCACCCTACTGCTGGAGGCAGCCACTGCAAGAGCCAGATTTGTGACACCATCGAAGGCCATCAAATTGTCCATTATGTAATCCATTGTTACCACAATCATTGTTGCCATTATTTTACTTATCATTGTGGTCATCGTCATTATTGCTGCTGCTGTCATGATTGCTGCATTTTCCACAACCTGGATGGCTTTAATAGACAAATGCATGGAAGACTACTAGCCCTGATCGCTGCGTTTTGCCTCTAGTGTTGGAGACTGTATTCCTCTGAATATCAGTTGCTGGGAATCACAGGTGGGGAGCAGGCTGTAGTACTTGGGTCCTGCCTATGGGAACCCCTTAGGCATCGGGTCAGATCCACTGTGAGAACAGAATGCTGGACCAGATAGGCCTTTGACCTGATCCTGCAGGGCTCATATGTTCTTGATGCACTCTTTATTATCCTTATAATGATTATGTTGCTGTTGTTTTAGGAAGGGCTTGCATTTTCTACCTCAGACACCAGAACGCATTGGAACAGTCAGATGGGGTTGTTGTTTTTTTTAAGTAATATGTGGTGCTAAGAGCAAGCAGCAGGACCTTCTGGCTGTTCCTGTTTCAGAACAGGGGATGAAAAGGTGCCAATTTCTTTCTCTCTTGCAATTAAGCCGGCGTAATGTCCTTCCTGCTGCCAGCTTCGGCTCACCAGGCTCGCTGCAAAATTCATTATCTGATATTGCAATCACAGTCACCTTTATTGTCTGCTGCATTTACAATAATTAGACCTATAAACACTGATTTATAAAAATGACAAACAAGAGCCCCCAGTAAGGAGGAAAAATGGGTTCTCTTGATTGCATATCACTTCACAGAGGCTGGCCGCACACACACACACATCAGGCAGAGAGCAGTCGCTTTATTTTATGGCAAAATTAAAGAATCTCTCTCCTCCTGGAGTCTTTCATTCACCTCCTGTCAGCCGCTCAAAAGAGAGACCAGGCATTCCAGATAACAGGAAGTTCTCCTTCCGGTTTTTGCAGTTTAATCATTTCTCTTTCGCACACACACACCTTAAGCAGGAGGAGTAATAGTTAAAACAATGAGAACCGCAACATTTGAACAGTTGTTAGAGCAGATCCTAGTAGTGGTCTTTAAAGCTAGAAGGAAGGGCTGTAGTTCAGAGCATCTGCTTTGCATGCAGAAGGTCCCAGGTTCAATCCCCAGCTTCTCCAAGGAGGGCTGGGAATGTTCCCTGCCTGAAACCAGGAGAGACGCTGTCAGTCAGTGTGAACAAACAGTGAGCTAGATAGACCAATGGTCTGACTCTGTATAAGGCAACTTCTTATATTCCTAAGCCCTTATCCCAGGGACGGAGGACCTGGTGCCTACCAGACACTCTTGGACTGGATCCAACTCCCAGCAGCACGGCTAATGAGCTGGTGTGGCAAGACTGAAGTCCCACATCTGGAGGGCCACGGGCTCTCCATCCTTGCCTTGGTCAGTATGGATCCCAAGGAACTCAAAAGCTTCTTCTCCTGCACAAGTCAGGATGCACACGCACAGATCTCCTAGCTCTGCTCTGATTTCCTTCCTTTAGACTCCACTTCCACAGGATGTCAGGCCTGCTGCAAGGCATCTTCTTGTATAGGCTAGAGCGGCCTTTCCCAACCAGTGTGCCTCCAGATGTTGTTGGACCACAACTCCTATCAGCCTCAGCCAGCATTGCCAATGGTCAGGAAAGATGGGAGTTGTGGTCCAACAACATCTGGAGGCACACTGATTGGGAAAGGCTGGGCTAGAGGCATTAGTTAGGAACACAGGAACCTGCCGTATAGCAAGTCAGACCATTGGATCCATCTAGCTCAGTGCTGTCTATAAGAACATAAGAACAGCCTCCTGGATCAGGCCAATGGCCCATCTAATCCAGCATCCTGTTCCACAGTAGCCAACCTGTTCAGGCAGGGCTCTCTCCCAGTCTTACCTAGACATGTCAGGGATTGAATCCATGACCTTCTGCATGAAAAGCAGATGCTCTAACCACTGAGCTACAGCCCTTACTTCTAGCTTTAAAGGTCAATACCAGGATCTTCTATAACAACAGTTAAAATGTTGCGGTAATCATTGTTTAACTATTATTCCTGCTTAAAGAGAAAAATCAACTCATTTGAAATGTGATGTTGGAGGAGAGCCTTGCACATACCATGGACTGTGAAAAAGACAAATAATTGGGTATTAGAACAAATTAAACCAGAATTATCACTAGAAGCTAAAATGATGAAACTAAGGTTATCATACTTTGGACAGATAATGAGAAGACATGATTCACTAGAAAAGACAATAGTGCTGAGAAAAACAGAAAATGGAAATGAACTGCCTTCAAGTCAATTCTGATTTATGGCGACCCAACAAATAGAGTTTTCAAGGTAAGCAGTATTCAGAGGGGGTTTACCATTGCCTCCCTCTGAGGCTGAGAGGCAGTGACTGGCCCAAGGTTACCCAGTGAGCATCAAGGCTGTGTGGGGATTCAAACCCTGGTCTACAGAAGGGAGTAGAAAAAAAGGAAGGCCAAATAAGAGATGGATTGATTCCATAAAGGAAGCCACAGACCTGAACTTACAAGACCTGAACAGGGTGGTTCACGACAGATGCTATTGGAGGTCGCCGATTCATACGGTCACCATAAGTCATAATCGACTTGAAGGCACATAACAACAAAAGGGGTGTGCAAGAGTTCCAGGCTGTTCCCACGAGCTCTTGCACACACTGCACCATATGATTCCACCTTGGAGCCCAAACCACAACATCCTACCCTGTTATTTCAAAATATCATATGCTTTTTAGGGAAGGTCTCAGTGACGGAGCATCTGCCTTGCATGCAGAAGGTCGCTGGTTCAATCCCAGCCATCTCCAGGTAGGGCTGGGAGATATCCTTGTCTGAAATCCTTGAGAGCTGTTGCCAGTCAGTGTAGACAATACTGAGCCAGATGGACCAATGGCCTGGCTCAGTGTAAGGCAGCGTCCTATGTTCCTATGCTATTTTGGTATTATGGATTTATATTTAATGTGTTGTAAGCCACCTGGAGAAATTCAGGTAACAAGTGACTAACAAGTCAAATAAATAAATAAATAAATAGATAATATTAATTACCAATAGATTCTACAAAACTTGACATTAATCATTCACCAAGGAAATACAGGAATTGGGCAGATTTCATTTCATTCACACATTACGTGATGCAGCCTTCTGCTCACGTAAAGAGAAACTCCTTACTAGCTCTTCCACTAGAAAACACTAGATGGCAACAGCATTGCACCTGTCAGAGCTCTCGCGCCTGGTTCCAATAACATTACAAGTAACAGAAAGAATAATAATCATTTTTAAAACATCCCATCCCTTAGCTAATCCCCGAGCCTCTATAGCAGCCTTTCCCAACCAGTGTGCCTCCAGATGTTGTTGGACCACAACTCCCATCAGCCTCAGCCAGCATTGCCAATGGTCACAAAGATGGGAGTTGTGGTCCAACAACATCTGGAGGCACACTGGTTGGGAAACACTGCTCTATAGGGATGTCATTAACATGCCGTTTCTTTCTTGAGTTAAAGGATATTAAGATCTCTTAACAAACAAACATTCAAAATCCACAGTTGGGCAATGCGTTTATTAGGACTAATCAACAAGTTTATTTGCAGTTAACTGACCATTAATACCTAAAATAAAATACATAGTGGTGAATACGCTTATTAATACAAACAGAAAGAAGTACAGAAATTGTAAAATACAAGTTATTTAATATAAAATGGTCAAACAATCATAATGATAAGTGGTCTGTGTGACGTCCTTCCCTGGTTCTCCCTGTCAGGTTCCCACCTGCTTGTGGCTACTGCCTTTTACTAGGCACCAACAGGGATACCACCAGTTCGGACAGTCCTTTATATGGTTTCTCACTCCGCTCTAGCACAGATCTCACTAGATCCCCCTGCTAGGCAGCACCACCAGTCACATCCTATAACCAATACTTCCAGAAACTTTGCCTGAGTCTCTCTCTAGCTGGTTACTTTTGTGACTGCGTGCTTATGCTGTTCCCAACCCCCTTGTATCTTTATAGATAACGCATACAACTCTGGGTTGCTCTGGATACTTGAATTGTTATTAATCCTTCCTTCACCGCTGCCACCATTAGATAATGTTTCTGTTCAGCCTTGGTAATTACCTTGCCCTCCCTTCTGGTATGTATATCCCCCAGCCAAGGATCAGGCCTTTGGTAAACCAAATAAGTATTTATTAAATATCAGAAATAACAAGATTAGTTTTAGAATGTTTCACAAGCATATGGTTTCATCTATTCCTGTTTTGTACTTGACTTATTATTAATCAGAACTCCAACTCCCTCTTTCTCCACACTCCTGACCTCCACCCTCAAACACCTCTTTCTCCACACTCCCAACATCCACCCTCAAACACCTTCTTCTCCACCCTACTAACATCCACCCAGATTCAACTGTCATTCTTCCATTTATACTCTCAGCCATTCAAACGCTCAGCCAATCATCCAGCATTCTACTGCTCATGTACTCCCCCCTCCTCTTTCACTCCACTTACCATATGTCTTCTATATAAACAGCACTTATCATATTTACCCTACAAGCAGGAACATCACAGTCTGGTCAGAATGGCAGGGTTCAGAAATTTAGCCGCTTGCACAGTGACTGATTTGTTAGAGCTCTGGAGCAAGATAATCATAAGAGATTCAAGAGAACAGCCTGGAAAGGACTATGGAATGGGATATATTAGGTCTTTTCTAGCCCATTGATAACAGCTGAAATGGAAAAGGACATGCATGATGGACTCCATCTCAACATTATTGCAGGGGCAGCATCTGATGTTCACTGGATTTTATCCTATTTACCATCCTGGAATTTAGAAGGGAAAACATTAAATCATGCCAAAGAAAATCCCGATATTTAGGGAAAGATAACCAACTTAGATAGGACATTCCATCTTTCCAGGGAAGGTCTAACAGACCCAATGACTGGGGGGGGGAATATTGTCCCCGTGCAGCTCCTTGCAGCTCTTGCTAATCTACATATTAGGACTAATCAAAATGTCACAAAATAGTGAGCAAGGTCTTGAGTTCTCCCGACCTCTTTATCAGGCTAAATATTACACAGGGCAGGGGGAAAACAATAAAAGTACAAAAATTAGGTTGTTGTAGCACTGAACCTTCTCTAGGATGCACATCTGAACATGGTAAGGGGGTTTGAGAGTGTGAAAGAAGCTGAAAACAATGCCATTGGGAGTCTAGAGCAAGAGGCTAGACTCCTAGCAGGATCACCCAAGGCAGAATTGTCAAAGCTGAGACACCAGACTAGGATGCATCCAGACTCAGAGAAAGGCAGTTGTAAACCACCTCTGAATACCTCTTACCATGAAAACCCTATGAACAGAGTATCCAAAATGCAACACGAGATAGTGCTGGAAGATGAGACCCCCAGGTCAGATGGCACTCATCAAGCTACTGGGAAAGAACAAAGGACAAGCATGAGTAGCGCTGTGACTAATGATGCAACCGGGTCAAAGCCAAAAAGAAGCCCAGAGGCTGATGCACACAGATGCAAAATGAGAGTCTAGAGTTGTACGACTACACAATAGGAACATGGAATGTGACATGCATGAACCAGGGAAAGTTAGAAATTGTCAAGCAAGAAATGGAACACATCAACATTACAATACTTGGTGTGAGTGAATTCAAATGGGCAGGAATGGGACATTTTCAATCAGGCAACTATAAAATATTTTATGCAGGAAATGAGAACTTAAGAAGGGTTGCTTTAATAGTGAGAAGTGATGTAGCAAAAGCAATTAGGAGCTACAACGCAAGCGAGTGATATCAATGAGATTTAATGGGAAACCTATTAACATAACCATCATCCAAGTCTACGCTCCAATGGCAAACACAGAAGAAGAGGAATTGGAGAGATTTTATTGGAGAGATTTTATGAAGAAGTACAGGAAGAAATTGATCACACACCAAAACAAGATGTGCTGATAATCATGGGGGACTGGAACACAAAAGTAGGGAACAGAGAAGAACTAGAAATTGTGGGGAAATGGGGCTTGGGAGTTAGAAATGAAGCAGGAGAAAGACAATGAATTCTGTGAAGCCAATAATTTGTTTCTTGCAAACACATTTTTTGAGAAACTGAAAAGACGACTGTACACATGGACATGTTCTTAAACTGCAAGGTTTTTTTTTTTTTTGCCTATTAGTGAATTGTATATTATATTTTGCAGTGGGGTGGTGGTTTTTTTTGGTAAAAAAATGAGGTGCCAGTATTCATTGCTAAAAGTGCCATGGGTGCCAACACATAATGGTTGCCATGAGCAGCAAAAAAAGAAGTGCCAGTAGTCCATAGTCGTGTGTACCATCACACACACATATACACACAAAGCACTGATGTTTTGTAGGTTATTGCCACAGTAAATCACTCCAGGAGTCTTTCTGCCAGTGTGAAACAATATATGAATTCAATTTTTTTTTTTAAAAAAAAAGGAGTTGTTGATATATTCATTTTATTTATTTTATACTAACATTTCTGTCCCACTTTTCTTCTCCAGCAGAGACACTTAAAGCAACTAACAACGTTCAACAAACAGCAAAAAAGTAAAGCAACAATCCCCATCATTAAAAGGAATAAAACAAGTAACACTAACAGATTTTAAAAAGCATAAGAAGAACTCAGAGTGCTAAACAACTCATATCTCAAACATCAACAGAGTTAAAGGCTTGCTGAACAAGAAATGGCAGAGCACAAGGAATAAAGAGGAAAATAATCAAAGGCTGCATACACACCATACCTTTAAATCGCATCCCCCTCTTAAAAAAGAATCCTGGGGATTTTGGTTTGTTAAGGGTGCTGGGAATTGTAGCTCTCTGATGGGGCAAACTACAGTTCCCAGGATTCTTTTGAGGAAGCCACGTGCTTCAAACGTAAGGTGTGGATGTGACCGGAGTCAGCATTGGAAACTGGCAGTCACTAAGGAAGGAGCATAAAGTGCATGTGCGCAACCGTTTCCAGTTCACAGCGAAAGCCAGCGCATGGCATCTATACTCTCTCTTCTAATGCACAACCCCCTCCCTCCAAAACCCATATATCCTTACCCCTGTGCCAGCATCAGGATGGGAACACCCAGCCTTCATCTATTCCCCACTCACACCCTATGAGATTCCCCACACCCCTGTGGAAAAAGCACCATTTTGCATGGGCCAGCCTGAGCCAGAGAGAGCAAGCTGCTGTTCCTCCCTGACACACTCAAGAGCCAAGGCATCGTCGTGTGACTCCACCTCAGCTCCAGTGATCTCGCCGTCTCTCTCTGCACACAGAAGGAATTTTAACACAGAAGGGAAAACGCCATGGCAAAAGATCCCCAGCAGAACTCAGAGGAATTCTGCACCCAAGATGTAAGTAGATTACTTTTATTCTCCTTTATTGGGTGGATTTGTGCATGCCCTAATTCCTTGCAGATCAGTCGTTCTGTCTTTCAAGTTTTGTGTGCCCTAGACATTACGGCTTGCCTCAACAGCCAGGCCTTCACTAACTTTTTTACTTGCTTTCCTTTTGCCCTTTTCTAACTATTAGGCACAAAGGTGTAAAGCTAAGAAGGAACTCTGCAAAAGATATAAGATCTGCGGGGTATTGCTTTGCAGCCTAGTGCTTTCTCTCATCCTGACATTTCTCGGCGTCTATTATTTTTGGAATCCAACACCTAAAAAAGTAAGTTGTCATTCCTTGCGTTGAATTTAATTTTTTTTGAAAACCTACCTGGTATTTCTAACTGTTCCTTCTCATTATTATTTTGAAAAACGCAGACTGTTCAAGGTGATTATATGGAAACTTTTAGAGCCCACTGTGTTTTGTTTTATCTTTTTAATGATGGGATCCTTGACCCAGAGGCATTCCGACGTGAGGAAGCGCTTTCCATCTTGTTTCAATCAGCCTGCAAGAAAACCCCTTATGCCACCACATCAAGGGAGGAGCCAGATCTTGAGGGTGGCTCATCACTGCCGATTGCATTCTGTGCTTTAATGTGCCTGTAGCATTATGGGGCCCAGAGGGAGACCTGAAGGGGGAACTTGTTGCATTGCATTCATGTCTTTATTCACCCTTTTTTTTAAGAGGGGGGGATTCATACAATGACACAGGAAGCTGCCTTATACCAAGTGAGACCACTGACCCACTTAGCTCAATATTGTCTGTTGGCAGCGACAGGGTCTTTTCCAGCCCCACCTGGAGATGCCAAGGATTGAACTTGGGGCCTTCTGTATGCAGCGCTCTGCCACTAAGCGACGGCCCTTTCCAAAAATGAATACATGTAAAAACACAGCGTGCATCCTTTGATGTTCCGCTTTCTTTTCTTTTTTTTTAACAATAATTTTTATTCAAATTTTCATAAAACATACAAAACAAAATCATAAAACATTCAAAGACAAAAAACAAAACAAAACAAAAATGATTAAACAAAAAAATAAAATGTTGACTTCCCATTTGTCGCAGATCAAATCAGTTATAGGTCTACAATATATAACAATCCTGTCTCTTAAATTATATTATAAAATCACTTTCCTCCAGTAGTTATCTTAATTAATCATCAAATCTCATAAACATTACTTTATTCTTTCCACAAAAAGTCAAAGAGAGGTTTCAATTCTTTAAGAAATATATCTATCAATTTTTCTCCAAATAAACATGTCGATTAATCCATCTCGTTAATAATAATAATAATCTTATTGTCATAACCATAGTCCAAATAAACATATCGATTAATCCATCTCATCAAAATCTGTTAGGTCCAATAATTTCAATAGCCATTATTCCATTATCCATATTAATTCCATCTTCCATCTTCAATAGTCCTGTTAAGTCCAGTAATTTCAGTGTCCAATCTTCCATTATCAGTATTCCATAATAATCTTGCTGTCATAGCCATAGTCATATAATAAGAGTCTGATGGGAATTTCCTCTATCCCAAATATTTTCTTGCCATCCATTCTGAATAAGTTGCTGAAATATTGTTGTAAAGTCATATCTCTGTTCTTTTTTTTTACAAAATGCACTGGCTCATCTCTTGAGAGTTTTTCCATTGTCACATGGCTGCAGTTAATTCCATAGATTTTCTCTATATCAAGCTCCATCACGTCATTCCAGTCCAGAAGATTATCCAAGCCATTGATAACTTTATCTCTAATATCTTCATTAATTTCTTCAGAGATAACGTTAAATTCCAAACAGTAGATTTTATTTCTAATATCCATAAACTCCAGATCTTTTTCCAATTCCACATTTGTTCCAATCTCCAGGGCTTGTATCTTCCCTTTATTTTTTCTTTTCTCATCTCTGATCTCATTCTCCTCTCTCACAGGATCCCCTATTTCTTTAAGCTCCTGCGTCATTTTGCTCAGTTCCATTTTCAGCTCCTTACTGCCCTGTCTCAGGGTTTGTTTCGTTATCTCAATCTCATCCATTATTTTCTGAAACATAATTACTTCCAGATTCTCAGCCACTTTCTTGATTGCCATTTTTAAAACCACGAAAACAAAACAAAACAAAAATAAAGAAGAACCACTTCTTATTTCAGCAACAATTGGGTTAATATTCCAGGCTTGATGACATCACAGTATAAACAGAGCAGCCTGCCTTATCTCTCTATGTTCAAGAATACAAAACAAATTTAGTTCCCAGCATCAAAACAGTTAGTGGCGTCGTGAAGAAGCAGATTCGTCAAAATAAAATAGACCAAAAAGAGAATAGTCCCAGACAATATAATGTTCCTCGGAATAGAAATCCCTCTTCTGTTTATATCTTTAGAATGCACTTCCAGGACAGCTTTTTGCAATAGAAACAGAGATAAGCTGTTAATTTCATGAATAACAGAGAAGAGTTATAGCTCACCCAGAAGTTCTTTAAAGCTGATTCATTTGACAAATCTCTTTTTGCTGCAACAATTTAAACCAAGTAAAAAAAATAATAGAAAGAAGGGTGCTTGCCTGTTAGTCCATTTTCTCTTTGAAGAAAAGATAAACGTATCGCATTAATCAGATAGAGCTTGTTCGGAAGTCCGTCCGGCATTGCTGGCTGGACCTTTTCTCATAAATTAATGAAATCCAGTCCTCCCAACAAAAACAGGCTTTTGAGGTTGATCTCTACGTTTCTCCCTGCCCGGGAGAAATTTCATCAGTCAAAAAAAAAAATGTTCTGACTGATTTATATCTGAATAAGCTTCTTTTGAGGCGGGAGCCCGTCTCAAAAGCAGGCACAAGCGAAGTCACCCTTCCCGGAAGTCATCCTTTGATGCTCCGCTTTCATAGAATTTCCCCCTCAAGCTTTGTTCCACCCCCCTCCCTCACATGTGATTATTCCTCAGGAACTGCAACTCTGTCGTCCATGCTGATCCTGCCCTTCCTTTGGAACTCTGGGGAGCACAGCAGGGCTTGCAACATCAAAACACAGAGCCAAATAAAAGGCTGGAGTGCTCACCCAACAGCACCACTGGCCATTCCGGTTAAACCTTGGCAATCCAGATTGCATGAGGATCTGAGCATGCAGAATCTACAGCCACACAAGACCTAGTGCCTCCTTTAACTCTGCCAGGGAAGGAGTTGGACAAGTCTCACCTAGACTAGAGCTTTATGCATTTCTGTGGTTTGAAAATAACCACGTAATGCAGCATTGTAAAAAAAAATCTCAGCTTTCTTTTTAATAAAAAAAAAATTGCTAGCTATTCCAGTATTGTAGTAGCGAATTCAAAAGTGCAGGGTCCATTTATAATACCCACAGCCATACCCCCTCACAGCCACACCCCTTCTAAGATTAAACAACCTTCTAATATTATAGAATAATCTGGCCAAGTTTACTTTCTGCTTCTCTATCCGTATTAATGCCTTCTCCCACAACAACAGATATCCCTAGGAGCTAATCAGCATAAGAGTGGAATGTGAGCTACTGAGAAGAATCTTCTCAGTGGCTGACTCACCTCCTTTCACTCTGACTGGCTCCAATCATCAGGAAAGGACAATGAAGCATGTTAGAAAACTCTTCTCAGTGGCCAACACATTCCCCTTTCATGCTGATTGGCTAATAGGATGCTGGAGACATAGGGACTCTGCTGGGATTAGGCTCCCAAAAACGTAAGGGTTCTAAGACCTCCCAAGACCCTGGTTGACTACACCCCTGGTTATAGCTATATAGATACCCTCTTCTCCACCCACCTTGGCCTGTGCCACTTCCCTAAGCAGCGAGGACAGGAACAGTGATACCTGGGTTTGGTTTACAATGGATAAGAAAACACACTGGAATTATATGGTTTTGTCAAGTTTTGTAAATGAAACACGCATTACAAAATACAAACAGAACGTATGTGGATGCAGACAGCAGACATTCCTACAAGGCAGAAGTTCCCTCAAGAATAACATGAGCATCTGTCCCTCTTTCTTCAAAACTACTAGCTGCTATTTCTCACACACTCTCAGACTCCCCTTTCCTTTCGGCAGTAGCAATGGCACTTTCTCCAAGATGGGATGGGCATCACATTCAAAAACACAGAGAGATTTCCAGCTATCAGGAGACCTTCTCCTAATAATTAGCTGCCATGGATGAACCACCAGCCAGCCAACCTGGGACCATTAATGAGTAAACCACCTATACAGAGGGATGATTGTCCAGCAGTATAACCACAGGCTTTAAAGTATATGACGATGTCTGGGGAAATCTCCACAATCAGGTGGGATGTCAGTGCCCTGAATAGCTCGTCTCCCCTCTCCATAAATAGCAGAAGCAAAATAGCCTGTACAAACTAATGAAATATGTGCTAATTTGGTTTATACATGTCACATAATTTGCGGCGGGGGGGGGGACATACAACAGGACCTACTAGAAAAAATGCACTGAGGATGCAGCTCTAAACACAGCCGTTAGTATACATATTGGCAACAACATGCAGGCCAGATGTGGCTCTTGGCTCACTTCTGTGCAAAAGATCGGGAAAAAGGGGGGAACCCCAAAATGCTTGAATATATATATATATATTATAGCAAAAGCCCAACACATTTCGGCCACTCAGTAGTTTTGCCTTCATCAGGGGCTGTGGACAAAATCATAAGAACACACAATATTATTGTACAAGAATTTCATGCAGCATAAAACCATATATACATAATATATCTGTGGGGGGGAATTTACTCACATGAACTGGTCTAAAATGTTCTTCTCTAGCAAATCTGCTCAAAATAATAATGACCACAAAGAAGAATTCACTGAGCATGCTCATATATACACAAGCCCAGGTGCCTGATTGCAGGTGTAACAAGGAATCACACACAACTGAGGCAAAATAATATGAAAGGGATCATCAATATTTAGTGAGATTCACAAGAGAGGAAGAAAGTCTAACCCCTGCTGGATCAGGCCAGGGGTCCATCTAGTCCAGCATCCTGTTCTCACAGTGGCCAAGCAGATGCCCATGGGAAGCCCGTAAGCAGGACCTGAGTGCAAGAGCACTCTCCTCACTTGTGAATCCCAGCAACTGGTAGTTAGGGGCATACTATGTCTGACATCATGGCTAGTAGTCATCGATAGCCTTATCCTCCCTGTCTGGCTGATTAGCCCTAAGAATAGCTGAGAAGCACTCCAGTGGTTAATGGGAAGAGCAGTAGGAGAAGACATGTAGTGGTGAGATCACTGAGATCCCATCAGACACCTCCCCTCTCCTGTTAACAGATCTGCTAGCTCGTCTGTATATACACACATACACAATGTGTTTACCAAAGATAAATTGGGAAATCAGTAAAACCACTCTTGGGATGTGTACCAGAGACAATTGCACACTACCAACAGGACTGCACTGGCTTCCTTTGGAGGATTTTGTAATGACCAATGAAAACCAATATCTGTGTGCTTGCTCCGGAGAGCCAGTAACAACCACCCTGTTGCTGCAATTGTGATCTTTGTTTATAAAAGAATAAAAATGAGTTATTTACCAGTAAAAAGAATGGCTTTGTGGGTTCAAGGGCCCCTACAGCAGTGGTTCTTAACCTTTTTTGGATCATGAACCTCTTTGAGAATTTGATGAAAGCTGTGGACCTCCACAAATATATAAATAAATACAATTAATTTTGTTTCATTGGAAACTGCTTTGCTTTGCACCCGGTTCACGGACCCCCTAGGGGTTCCATGGACCACAGGTTAAGAACCACTGCCCTACAAAAATATAAAGATTTAACAGAGTTGGTAATTACACATTTAACAGACTACCTACTCTTCACCACCCAGACCATATACTTAGGCTGCATAGACACCATACCTTTAAAGTACATCTTCCCCCCCCTTCAAAAAAAAAATCCTGGGAACTGTAATTTATTAAGGGTGCTGGGAATTATAGCTCTGTAGGGGGTAAACTACAGTTCCCAGGACTCTTTTGAGGGAGTAGGGGAATGTGCTTTAAATGTTTGGTGTGTTCACAGCCTCAGTTACTATTGCAGAGATAGAGGGGAAGAGGCTAGAGGCGGAGCATTGCCTTAAAAGGAAATATGGGGTGGAGTCCTAAAGACTCCGCCTAGTTATGGAGAGACAGACAAGAACCAAGAATGGGAAAAGTTCCCATGGAAAGTACTAGGTTTCCCACCCTCACAAGAGTCAAAGGTATGTGAGATTGGGAAAATAGGGAAGGTAGAAAGACATGAAAGAGTTAAGATGCTAATATTCGTCTGCCCTGTAGTCAGAAGAAAATGGAGAGACCAACCACTAGATTTTCCACGGTAAAATGGAGGTGCACTTCTATGAATGGACTAAAGTTTGTGTCCAAGAACAGGCTAGAGTCAAGCAGAATTCTCTTGGATTGTCTGGAGAAACTACAGCCAGGATCACCCTACTGGAAGGAAGCAATCATGAACTCTCTTCCCAAAACATGGGGTCCCCTCATGCACTGCAGTCCTTGAAAGGTTAGGGTGCTTCATCCCCTTCTTAGGTTTCTCCCTTTTACATTTTAATTTGGGTTCCATTGGTCTGTGTTAGTCCGGGTTATTTTGTGTTTTGTTCTTTCAATCCCTTTAGGAAAAAGTGACTGGACCCCACAAAGGAGTCCTAACTAATCCTGAAAAAAAGATAATAAACATGATTCAGAGCCAGGGGGCCAGGGTAAGAGGAGGCGGGGAAAGGGAAGGGGAAGCCGAGTTTTCACAGTGATCTGCAAGGTTGGAGCATCTGAAAAAGAGCAGCCTGGTACGGACCTCTGGTGGGGTCCCAGAAAGCTGAACCTATGAAGCAGTCTTCTGGGCAGAAGACTAACCTGGAAAGAAGCGTGGACAGCCTTGGTGGGGAAGACTGAACAAACTGAGAATGCAATATGCCCACAGTTATAGGGGGAAAGGTTATTAGTAAACCTCAACGTGAATGTGAAAAGGGGCTTATGCAAAGGTCCAGGCTAAACATGAATATCATTGCATTTTTTAAAATGGCATAGGTGATGAGTTTTCACAGCTCATTTAGAATCCTACCTGCTAAGTTTCATGCCACAGGGCTAAAGTAAAGGCATAAAGGCATCTTCGTCAGTCATATCTTGATGTAATAACATGGTCTCGTCCTTACTAAAAGGGGATGAGCTTGGGTCTCTCAGGAAATGCAAAAAGAGGTATCTATTTTAATCAAGGCAGGATATGCTTACTGGATGGGAGCCATTCACTCACAAGGGATTATTAATGGCTGAAATATAGGTCTTGTCTATATTCAATATGATATTAGGTTTTAGATTTAGGGGATTTAATTACACAGAAACAACCACTCTCATTTGGGTCACACGTACTGGGATCAGCTCTGCCTGCAACAAAAGGTCTCTTTATTTAGCACAGTGATGCACTAATTACTCAGAGCAAAGCCAAATCACACACACAGTCTCAGGGCATGTAAAGAGTTTAAGCTGAACTAACTTATCCAGTAACTCTCCCTGCTGCCCAGCTGATTTAGCCGCTGGAAACAGCTGAGGAGTGCTAGGGTTTCATTGGAAGATGATGCAAAAAGATGGGGGAAGTGTAAATGGGTGTTTACGTGTGTGGAAGCTATATGCATGTGTCTATGTGTGATGGGGAGAAACTTTCATGGTGGTAGAAAGTCTCTGTGTGAGGAGCTGGGGAGGGGTCTCTGTATATATAAGGGGGGAGCCCACCCTCACCTTCACCCCCTGCCTGCATGGAGATCCCATCCCAATGTCACCCTTGCATGCAGTCCTCAGTGACAGAAAGATGGCCCACCCTGGAAATTGTTTCTCAGTAAATATACATAGGATTATGCTGCAAATGGCCATTGGAACGCATTGGCTCCTTCTGAATGACCACCAGAGGGATACACTATGGTCAGGGAAGGGCCTGTAGCTCAGCGGCAGAGCATCTGCTTTGCATGCAGAAGGTCCCAGGTTCAATCTCCGGCTTCTCCAGGTAGGGCTGGGGAAAGATCCCTGCCTGACACCTTGGAGAGCCACTGCCAGTCAGTGTAGTCAATACTGAGCTAGATATACCATTGGGATGACTTGGCGTTGGCGACATTTAGCACTCCACTGGAAATGACAGCAAACCAAACCAGACAGCTTCTTATGTTCACTGAATTTGCCAATGGATAGTGGGATGCATTTAGCCAAGAGTGACTGATTGGCTGCTTACAGAATTAGCTTTAAGGACTATCCCCAGATGAATCCCAGGATGGTTGTTTGGTATCTGCCTTAAATTTTAATATATCCAGGCCAGTTGCTTCAGGAGATAGCAAGGGAAGATTCTTTGGAAGCTGAAGTCTCACAAGCGGCCCAACTCTGACAATGCTGGGAAGGAGGGCTCTGCCAGCCGGGAGCTGCCTGAATATGCACCCAGCCCTTGCTTTCTTCATTGTTCAACCTGACAGCAACATCTGTTTCCAATAAGCTGCTGCTATTCAGAAGCTAGGTCTGCAGAAGACATTTTCATTCCAGACACATCAAAGCCCCACAAGCCTTTTGCCACGCAGCGGATGCATATTAGAGCTCAACTAAGAGTCCCATTATTACTACAAACTAACTGAGAGAGGCTATATGGGGGGTCTTATTTTGCTTCCGATTAAGCTGAAAAGATCTTCCAAGAATCAGATACAGGAAAATTAGTTTGTATAAACATTCTCAAACATGGTCTGCCTTTATATATTTTTTTTGTCCTCAAGGTAATGGGCTTGCAGCCAGGTTGGAACCCTTGGACCTCCGGGCCTGGATAAGATATCTACTGCAATCACACATTCCAGGCTACATTATTTCTTCCACTTCATTTATACAGTGCTACACACACACACACACACCAGCGGAGGCTGGTGGCTCCAATGTCAGTGGGGCAGTGAATCCACTCTGGGTTTTTTGTCCAAACGTTCAGGGAACTGCCGGAGGTACTGAGCCTATATTGGGAATATGTTCCAGCACCTTGGACAGCTCCTTGAAAGTTCAGGCTAAAACCTGGAGTGGATTCACTGCCCCGCTGACATCAGAGCCACCAATCTCCACTGGAGAAAGGGGTGCAAAGACAGCAGGAAGCATCAGATGGACCTCATATACTGCATGCATGTCAGGCTTCCTGGCATAGAAACATAGGATGCTGCCTTGCGCAGAATCAGATCAACAGTCTCTCTAGCTCAGTAGTGTCTGCAACAACAGTGCTCAGCACGGCCTGGGGAGGGGAAGGCGGGCGGTTGTGGAGGGGGTGTGACCCTGTGAAGAGTCTCGAGGGCAACATAAAGAAGCCTGGAGGGCCACATTCAGGCCCCACCTGAAGATGGCAGCAGGGGTGTCAGTCCCTTAGACAAGCCTCAGCTGCCATCTTGGTTGATGGCAGTGACCTGTGCGCCGAGCACGCAGGGCATTCACAGTAAGAGAGAAGAGGTAGGTGGAGTGGTCCCGCATGGTCTGTAGAGGGGGGGGCTCGGTGGGGTTAGGCAGGCTGGCGCCCACGGGCCCAATCACTCCTGGTGCCAGCCCTGATATACATACACACACTACAGGTGTACAATGTGACCAAGAATTACACATCTTACAGGGTTTTTAAAAATGCACGAGCAGGAAGGAGGGTGAACCCAACGCAAAGCTTTAAATAACCACCCTGCTCCTCTCCTCCTCTCACTCCCTCTTGTCCCTGTGACCTCAGGAAACAACTGTTTGTCCAGCCATCCACAGCAGCATCCAGGAAAAACAAGCTTGCACCAGGGCTCAATTTCTCATGCCACGCCAAATTTTAACAAACCCAAATAAAGACAAGGAGCAAAACATCTCAAAGAGAAAACAGCTTTCATCCTTGTGTCAACAAGGAGGCGTACGAGAAAAGGCCCCAGACGTCCTTCTGGAGCCATGTGCTTCCATGTCTGCCATTGGACAGTTTGCCAAAGCACCTTTGTAGACAGGTGGTCCCAAGGGCTCCTGTTTAAATCCGAGCTTATTCGATGAAACCTAGCAGTGCCGTAAAGGTAGGACTTCAGGGCAGATGAATGAGTAGGAGGGCTCTCATGTGCAACAGGGCTGGGTTACCAAACGTTTACATCAATGATGTAATACACACTGCTATCTAAAGAGGGGTAGAGGTGTGAGACAATTAAGTCCAGAGTCTAAAATTACCTACCATCATCACTGACCTTAGTTCCCCCTTTAATATTTGTGGGGAAGATAAGCAGCAGCAGTTTGCAAATGAAACTACTGCTATGATGAATCAATACTATTCTGAAATGCGAAGTGGCTGTCCTTGCAGACTTGGCGGAGCCTAATCACTGAGGACAATGAGCACTTAGCCATTCCAAGTATCTGGAATAAGAGTCATGACACCAACATGCTAGAGTAAGAATTAGAATCAGTTTTTCCCAGAGAATCTGTGCAAGGGGAGCCAGAAAGCAACAGTTTGAGGGCATTGGGAAGAGGAGGGCAGGCAAGTCTGATGCCATTATGGATTTGGTGATAGTATACCCACCTGTAATAATAATAATAATAATAATATTTTATTTATTGGTAGCCTATCTGTCCAGGTTAGTGGACACTCTAGGTGACTTACAATAACAAAAAGCTATACATAATATACATATACAAAAACAAACCACAGTCCAAAACCACAGTGTGCTTGCTTCTGCACCCCAACTCCAGTAATACCTGCTCAACCTGTACTCACATAAACCCACGCAGTACAAGTCTCCCTCCACCAAAAGAAGCTGACACCGTGAATGACCGCTGCTTGGGGTAGGTAAAAGACAATACCAAGAGCGCTTAATGAAAATATCTCCACCTTACTATAAGAGGATATTTAATGGAATATAAATTTAAATAAAATAACAACAATCACAACATCATCATCATCAACAATAATGGTCTTACGAATCACAGGGTGAGAACAATTTTAGGAGGCTTGTAATTTCTATGACATTTCTCATAATTAAGCCAATACTTTGCACAAACTCTCTTTTTAAGAAATAGCTTCATATGTGGATAGTCAGCCCAAGTCAAAAGAAAAATCATTCCTTGAATAAAGATTGGAATTTCAAGATCCTTTTCCAATACGTCTTCAGATGCCACTGTGACTGATCTGAAGCACAGCTTGTTCTTGGGGAATGTCTGATGAGGAAACATGCCATCCCTTCTAAGCCTTCATCTTAAACTTTCCATACTGTAGAATCCATTGGTATATATACATTTCCTGACTTAATGGCCTTGGATTACTATTAATGGGTCTATTGCCATGCTATTGCCTACAATGACTCTTAAATCTATACAAAAGAACCTTTGCATTCTTTAACAGCTGGGGATGTTCACACCACCTGAATGGACAATTCAGCAGCAGGGAGGTTGTGTTAGGCAGGCACTTGGCAGCTTACGTGAGGGCAACAGTAGTTGTCAGGTGGATGGAGGAGAAATGTGACTTTGTGTTCCTTCCCAAATCAACATACAAACTGAAACACAATTATCCTTCAAAATTTGAAAGTTCTCTCAATTTTGCTATGCAGTTCTCCGACCAACCAATGTGTAGAAAGATGCATTATATTGGGGGAAATTGTTTGCAAAAATGGGCATAATTGTTGAAACACCATACAAAACTGTATAATTGGAGAAAATGGCATTAAAATGCTGACAAATGTTATGGAGTTGTTGTTTTTTTTTTAAGCTAACTGCTGCAAAAATGTGGAGAATTGAAATTAAAACTGGGAAACTGAGAAACTGAAACAAATACTGGCAGATTCATCCATCCCTAATTGTCTGTTTGAGGACAAAACTAGATGCAGGATGGTTATTTAAAGCTTTGCGTTGGGTTCACCCTCCTTCATGCTCATACATTTTTAAAAACCCTGTAAGATGTGCAATTCTTGGTTATATTATACACCTGTAGTGTGTGTGTGTGTGTATGTATGTATGTATGTATAACCACCCTGCCCCTCTCCTCCTCTCACTCCCTTTTGTCCCTGAGGTTTAATCCCTGGCATCTCCAGGTAGGGCTGGGAAAACTCCTGCCAGTCAGTGTAGATGCTATTGAGCTAGATAGATCAATAGTCTAACTCAGCATTAAGGCTGCTTCCTATGATCCTGTGTGTACGAGAGATAACCTCAGCAGGTACAGATTGCATGAGAGGTTACATCTGCTCAAACACACTTCTCTACACAGCTATTAAAGGTGCAGGAGTCCCACCCTCTTTTGCACCTGGTACCCTAACTGTAACACTCCGGTATTTTCTCATACAAAGGAATAATAAACAGGGTCATCCTGCCTGTCCTGGCTTACGAGTGGGGAATAAGCGAGGATGTATAACCATGTACACGGTCAGAGAACTTTAAAGAATCAGGCTAGGAATTTGGCTAGCAGAAGCTGTTTGTTTGCAAATTCCACCCTAAGCTTAATGCTTTCAGGATTCAGGCATCGCCTGCTGTGCATTCCCCCTTCCTCTTACCAATATCTGTCGTCACAGATCTATGACATGGAGCACACATTTTTCAGCGAAGGGGAGAAGCAGAAGATCCTCGTGAAGATAGACCCTCTCACCAGGACAGAGCTCTTTCAAACTGGAAAGGGCAGTGAGGAGGTGCTGGAAATACATGACTTTAAAAACGTACGTGCTGCCATTTTCCTCTGGCAGAGGAATCTTTTGGGACACTCTTTAGGGGGAGAAGGGGGAGCACACCTGTAATTGTTCTTGAAGAGCAGGTGCATCTTTGTCAAGCTCACTGTCTGCACACTGAAAGGCCAGTGTTCTAAACCGGTGGTTCCCAAAATAAATTTCCCCCACAGACCTCTTGAAATTGCTGACGGTCTTGGCAGACCACTTAATGGGTTTTCTGCCTGTTGCAGCAATTGTAATGAGCTGTGCCAGATGCTGTGTGATTTTTAATGGTATTTTTATTGCTTATTTTATTTCCTATATTGTATTTTATTGTGTTACAATTTGCATTCCGTAGAACTCAAAAGTGTAATATATTAAATTCAATGTACGAAATAAAAGAAGCAACAAAAATACAATTAAAAATAAATATAGATATTAAATGTAGACATGCCACGGACCACCTGAATTAAGCTTATGGACTGCTGGTGGTCTATGCAGACCACAATTTGGGAACCCCTGATCTGTTCAGTTCAGTTTGAAACCATACTAGGTATGCATGCCTAAAAGCACAAATCCCTTTAATTTCACCATTTCAGTTTTTATTTATGTATTTATTCGACTTACTAGTCGCTTATCTGGCTGAATAGTCAGCCACTCTAAGCAACGTACAAAGCAGAACATGTAAACATCAAAACATTAAGAGACTAACAATAAAAGCTAACAATAATGTAGAAGCAACAAGTTCCAATAATAATAGGGCTTCTCTCCTGTATAGTCCAGAGGTGTAACTACCGATGGAGGTTCCTGGTGTAAGCATCGAACCAGTGCGGCAATAGTTCATTGACTGTTCTGATGTTTGTTTTTAATTGTGATTTTAAGTTCTCTTTAATGGTTTTTAATGAAGTATTCTAAACTGTTGTAACCCGGCCTGGGGCCTCGGGGTGAAGGGCACATTCATTATTTGCATACAATGGTTGTTGTCAAGTAACAACTATCATTGTATACCAATAATGAACTCATGTGATTTGAGTGCCTATAGGTTTGGCAGTGAAATGGGCCCAGTCAAAAATGGGGTAGTGGAGAATCACTATGTAAAAAGTATACAAGTGTGCCATTTAAAAAAAAAAACTGACAAAGCTTCCAGAGCTTACAAACTTCGAGGTGTTGAGAGAAAGAGGGGGGGCTGGAAGTGGGGGCAGAGAGAATTGGCCTAGTCAATCCCAAGAACAACTTATAGAGATGTATGTCATCAGGTTGTTATTAAACACTCTTTCCTGCACTATACAGGGCCGCATCCTGGCTAGGCTGAGACTACACTGCAACACTTTGTTGCAGGTCCCACCTGTAGTAATAAAGCATTGATACAGAGCACCTTTTAGAGTTTTCAAAGCATTTCACAAACTTT
Source organism: Rhineura floridana (assembly GCF_030035675.1). Taxonomy (NCBI): domain Eukaryota; kingdom Metazoa; phylum Chordata; class Lepidosauria; order Squamata; family Rhineuridae; genus Rhineura; species Rhineura floridana. Next base: position 21,025,023 of record NC_084495.1, on the reverse strand, counting down.
TTTAAGTTGCAGTCCTTACTATAAGCCTGTAAAGTAGCTGAGTATTATCCCCACATATGGGGGTAACGGCTGAACTTGATTAGTTGGTTTGTCTGCAGATCGGTATCCGTGAGTTCACTGCAGAGGTGGGATTTGAACCTAGGGCTTCCTGACTTCTAAGCTCAGCACATTAGCCATGATGCAATGACGGCTCGCTTTCTCCCCACCCCACACCAAAAGGGGGGGCGGACAAGTAACATCATAACATGTTAATGCCGCACGATAAGGATAGCAAAGAAACCACACAATGAAATATTCTTAATTATCATTGTTTTCATTTTTCGTATTCATTCTGCAAAAGGAAACATGTACCAGATTAAGCCTTTACATGCTGCTGAGAATTTTGGCCCCACCAAGTAAAACCTTGGAGTCATCTTATTGAAGTCTAAAATCTCACCTTGAACTAAGCTATAACAACTGCAGGGGTCTATGCATTTAATTCCTTCCTCTAGCTCTTTTCTGTTCCATCAGGGAATAACTGGCATCTTTTTTGTGGGGGACCCAAAGTGCTTCATCCGAAACCAGATTAAAGTGATACCTGAAATGTCTAACCTGGATATGGAGGAGCCAGAGGTATGCAAAAAAAAAAACCTCCCAGAATTAAATAAGGCACAGGATTGCCAAAGATTTATAATAGCATGGAAAGTACAGGCTGACAGAGTAATCCCATTAGTTTTTAAATTGCTCACAGACCAGGCAGACAAAATATGTTAAATGCCTAACAGAGGCCCAACTAAAGCACTCCAGATGGAGTTATTTTCAGAGTTGAAACTGGCCCAGATCAGCTGATGGCAGAAGTGAAGAGGGTAAGGGACAATTCCTCCAGATGCCACGACTCACCAAAAGAATTAAGTTTGATTGTTTGAAATATTTCTTAATTCAATATTGGTGTATGTGCCAAACAGGAGGATGGATAAACAGCAACCTTTTGTTGCAGGTCCCTTGTTCACAGTTAAGATCTGAGGCATCACAGTTTGGCTCCGAGTAGCAAAAGGTGACTTTGTAGGCTTCCTGGAGATATCCACTGTGGAATATAGATAGGCATTTAATCTGATACAGCAGGACAGCTTCTTCTTATGTTCTTATGACAGGGCAAAGTAAAGGGAGGAACACTGGGAGGTAACATGAACAGGGCAACCCCTGTAGCTGCAAGGAGGAAGCCTAAACAATACCCTAGACGCTGATCTAGAAAAAATGTATATGTCTCTTAGTGTAAAGTGAGGTGCACTTCCATGTTTAGTATGGAAAACAGGGTACTGTGCCCCATTTATTAAACGTTTGGGGAAAACTGGTCTATGAACTTGATTCTCTGGGTTAACAAAGGAAGAAAGTGACCACTGATTTCTTGCAGGGTGAGGAAATGATAGACACCTATTTTGAACAGTCTGTGGTCTGGGTTCCAGGGGAGAAACCCATTGAAAATAAAGATTTCCTGAAGAATTCCAAGATTTTTGATCTCTGCAAAAATGTGACTGTGTACTGGATCCACCCAACCTTCCTCAGAGGTAAGGCAGTTTATTCCGTCCAATCTCATAAGCAGCAGGTTGACAAACCCCTGTCTGTTGCAGCCTAAAAAGTCACCCTAGGTCACTTTTAAGTTGGCATGCCTGTCCAGGGCCAATACAAACCCTCTTGCTCAAACTCAAGAGTAAAAGCTGATTCAGGCATGCTGAAATCAAACTTAGTATGGTCAGCCAGGCTTTTACCCTGTGAAAAGGTCATCTGCGTTTCTTTTTATCATCTTTCGTGCAGTAAAAGGCTTTGAAAAAACAGAGCTTGTCTGTGGTTACTAGCATGCTAGCTGAGACATTGCTGGAGCTGGCGTTAAAATGGTGGCTCCATGTGGCACTGAATATAGTACTGTGTTATCTGTCAATGACCAGCCCCATAGTCAAGATCATTCTATGAATAATTATTATTATTATTATTATTATTATTATTATTATTTCAATTTATATACCACCCTTCCCCCCGAATGAACCCTGGCCACCATATACATCAACAGTAAAAAAAAGGTGTAAAATCATTCTAGGCCACATCTGCACTATACACTGAAAGCAGTATAATCTCACATTAAACAGTCATGGGTTCCCCCCGCAAAAAAATCCTGGGAACTGTTGTTTGTTAAGGGTGATGAGAGTTTTTAGGAGGCCCCTATTACCTTCACAGAACTGCAGTTCCCATACATTCCGTGAGAAGAGGAATTGATCATTAAAACCACACTGGGAATTGTAGCTCTGTGACGGGAATAGAGTTCTCCTTTCACACACACCCTTAACAAACTACACTTCTTTAGGGGAAGGCATGACTGTTTAAAGGTGGTATCATGGAACTTTAAATGTATAGTGCAGATGGGGCCAAACATTTTAATAGTCAAAAACATTCTTTCAGCCAATGATTTCAGCATTGCCAGGAACAGTATCTTTCAGCCATCAAATGCTTGGGTAAGCAAGGATGTTCCTAAATTTCTCCGGGAAGTCAATAATGAGGGGAAAGACACACCTCATCAGGAAGGGCATTCCACAAACAGGGAACCATCACTGAGAAGGCCATGTCATAGGTCAACACAAACCAGGAGGCCCTCAGTGAGGGCACAGCCAAAGAATCGCTTGCTGCTCAGAGGCTCCAAGATTATTCATTGATATTTATTTTACTATTATTTCTGACATTTATATCCCACCTTTCCTCCAAGGTGCTCAAGGTGCTACACATGGTTCTCCCCTCCCCATTCTATCCCCACAACAACCTTCTGAGGTAGGCAGGCTGAGAGGCAGTGACTGGTCCAAGGTCACCCAGTGAGCTTTGTGAGTGGGGATTCAAACCTTGGTCTTCCAGGTCCTACACCAACATGCTAACCATTATACATCACTGGCTATGGGGAAGGCATTCCTTTAAGTACATGGGTCCCAAGCCCCAGGGTTTTATTTGCTAGTACTAACACCTTCAATTGGGGCTGGTATCTCAACGGCAGCCGGTGAAGCCCTGTAGGAATTTATTAGCATCAGCTGGTTCCTGGGGGAAAGCCAAAACCTACTTCTGTTCCACCAGAAAGGTTGTTCATGGTGGCTGTTTGTCTCTCCCTCTTAGAGCCAGAATTCCTTGATTTTGAGAATGAAGGTCAGGAGGAGGATCCGATTCTGATGCACAAGCAAGACTGGGCTGGACATGGGGAAGAGCACCACTTAGCCAAGGAAGTCAGACCAGGCACCAAGCGTCAGGCTCGGCAGCTCACCGAACAGGATCTCCCTGTGAATGATTATGTAAGTCAACCTTTTGGAGCCAGCGGGCGTATTTGGAATGTTGAGAAAGTGCTGTGGGAATCAGTCACAAAATGGCTGTCGTGGGAGGCATGGCATAAAGCAAAATGGCTGCCACATCTAAAAGCAAAAAAAGAGAGAGGATCCCAAAGGTGTGGGAAGGATCCCATTATCCACCACCATTAGTGAGAAAAAGGCACCTGCATCAACCACCACCAGGCTTGCTCACAGAGAGAAGTGCCTTTCCACCTCTCCTCTGGTTATTTATTTATTAGAATTATACCCTGCCCTTCCTCCCAGTAGGAGCCCAATGAAATGCGGCAATGTCTATTTATTTATTTGATTTGTTAGTCGCTTGCTACCCAAGTGACGTACAACACTGTTAAAAACAAAAACCGATACATCATTCCATAAAAACACAAAACAATAAAACAGCAATAACAATCAGCCCCATACAGCCACAGAAAGCTTTGGCAGCACACCAATAATAAACAGAATCATCCTAGTACATCAAAACCCTGGGGGGTAAAAGAATTCTTTACCTGGTGCCGAAAAGATGTCAATGAAGTTGCCAGGTGGACCTCACTGGGGATTGCATTCTACAGATGGGAAGCCGCAATAGAAAAGGCCGTCTCCCTTGTCACCACCCTTCAAGCTTCTCTCAGAGGAACCTAGAGTAGGGCCTCAAAAGAAGATCTAAGGTTCCAGGTAGGTTCATATCAGGAGGGTGCCTACTGAAATATAGGAGAGGCTCAGCCAGTGCAAACAAGTACTGAGCAGGAACAGCAAACAGTCTTCCATGTATTCTGGATGTTTAGAACTACGATTCAAGAGGAAATATTGCGCAAGGATCTCCATACAGCAGTGATGGGGAAACTGTAGTGGTCTAGATGATTTGGGGGCTATTTATTTGTTAAATTTAGATACCACTCATAAAGCCCCTCTAGGATAAAACCCTTACAAACCCCTCTAGGGTGCACATCTTAATATGGTAAGGGGGTTTGAGAATGTCAAAGAAGCTGAGACCAATGCAGTCAGGTGTCTAGACCAAGAGGTCACCCAAGACGGAATGGTCAAAGCTGAGACACCAGACTAGGATGCATCCAGACTCAAAGGAAGGCAATGGTAAACCACCTCTGAATACCTTTTACCATAAAAACCCTATGAATAGACTATCCAAAATGCAACATGAGATAGTGCCGGAAGATGAGACCCCCAGGTCAGATGGCACTCATCGAGCTACTGGGGAAGTACAACAGACAAGCATGAGTAGCACTGTGACTAATGAAGCAGCCGGGTCAAAGCCAAAAAGAAGCCCAGAGGCTGCACAGATGCAAAAGGAAAGTCCGGAGTTGTACAACACACACAACAGGAACATGGAATGTGAGAAGCATGAACCAGGGAAAGTTAGAAATTGTCAAGCAAGAAACGGAACGCATCAACATTACAATATTTGGCATGAGTGAATTAAAATGGATGGGAATGGGAAACTTTCCATCAGATAACTACAAAATATTTTATGGAGGAAATGACAAATTATGAAGAAACGGTTGTTCTAATAGTGAGGTGATGTAGCCAAAGCAATTAGGAGCTATAACACAAGGTCTGAGAGAGTGATATCAATGAGACTTAACGAGACACCTATCAACATCATCATACGTGTCTATGCTCAACAGCAAACACAGAAAAGGAGGAAATTGAGGGATTTCATGCAGAAGTATAGGAATAAACTGATCACACACCAAAACAGGATGCTCTGATAATCATGGGGACTGGAATGCAAAAGTAGAGAACCCCTAGAAATTGTGGGGAAATGGGGCTTAGGAGACAGAAATGAAGCAGGAGACAGACTTACTGAATTTTGTGAAGCCAATTATTTGTTTCTTGCAAACACATTTTTTGAGCAACCGAAAAGACAACTGTACACGTGGACTTCACCAAATGGTCACTATAGGAATCAAATTGATTATATAATTGGAAGCAGAAGATGGAGAAGTTCCATACTTTCTGCAAAATCAAGACCAGGAGCAGACTGCAGTACAGATCATGAATGGGTCATATCGAAAATCAGAGTAAAGCTAAAGAAGAACAAAGCAATCATAATACAATTTAAATAACATCCCAGAAGAATTTAAAGATCAAATAAGGAACAGATTTGAGGCTTTAAACTTAGCTGACAGAGAGCCAGAGGAACTATGGACTGAAGTTGGATATATTATCAGGAAAGAATGCAAAAAGACAACACCTCTAGTTAAAAAGAGAGACAGACCTAATGGATGACTGACGAAACTCTTAAAATGGTTAAAGACAGAAAGAAAGCAAAAGCAAAAGGTGAAACACTGTCAAAATCCTAAATGCAATAATACAGCGACTAGTACGTAGGGACAAAGAGAAGTACTACAATAATTATTGTACAGAAATAGAAGAGGATAATAAAAAAGTTAGAACAAGAGCCCTATTCCAAAAGATTAGAGAAATCAAAGGGAAATTGTGGTGTTGGAGGAAAGTTTTGCAGATACCATGAACTGAGAAAAAGACAAATAGTTGGGTGTTAGAACAAATTAAACCAGAACTATCACTAGAAGCTAAAATGATGAAACTGAGGTTATTATACTTTGCATTTAAAGGGAAACCTACCTATTCACATTTTCCAAAACAAGACACGAACCAAAGTATAGCCATCCTTCAAAATTCATACTTTGAACACACAATGATAAGACATGATTCACTAGAAAAGACAATAATGCTGGGAAAAACAGAAGGGAATAGAAAAAGAGGAAGACCAAACAAGAGTACAACCACAAATCAAATTTACACGAGACAATAAAATCAGTTGCAATACAAGAGCAAAAATAAATAAATACTAGCATAGCATAGCTTGGCATAAAACCATCCAGGGAATGAGTTAGCACAGGTCTCCAGAAAGGCCAGATGACTATGCCCATTGTAATTACAAGACCTGGGAGAACACAAAAGTCTTTACCTGGAGTGTAAAAGACCAATTATGCCGCCTAACGAGATCAGCCTCACAAGACCTTCTCTCGGTCCCACCGGTGAAAACAGCTAGGCTGGTGCGGACCAGAGAGAGGGCCTTCTCAATTGTGGCCCCCACCCTCTGGAACTCGCTCCCTTTTGACCTCCGACATACCCCCTCCCTGATGGGTTTTCGCCGAGCCTTAAAGACCTGGCTATTCAGGCAGGCCTATGGGATTTTTGAGGGGGATTAGTTTTTATGGAATCTTAACTGAAGGTGGTTTTAGTTGAATTGATGGTGATGTTGTGTTTTGCTGATTTATATATTATTTTATACTGTACTTGAATTGTTGTATTGTATTGTTGTACGTCACCCAGAGTGTCCGTTAACTCGGACAGATGGGCGACTAATAAATAAAATTTTATTTTATTTATTTATTTATTTATAGCGTAAACACAAGGTGAGCCTCTCTCTCTCAGCAGTGACCCAGAGACAATGGGACTAGTGGAACTGGCTGAGGTGGCATAGGGTCTGAGCCACACCACTGAACCCAAGATCCAGAGAGCCCTGAGCCATAACAACAGGAGGCAGCCGGCCCAACATGAACACATGGAGAGATTGTGAAGTGCTGGCTCCAAGCCAGAGGGCTGCCTCTTTAAAGCTCTGCACTGTTCCAAAAAGGCAGTGGAGCCTAAGAGGTGTAACCAGGCTCAAGGGAGCATAAAAGGGCTGAGCGGAGAAAGATCTCTAGGGGAAACTGCCCCCCAGCTTTGTTCACAGTGCAAGAAGATCTGCCTCCAACCTCCCTTGTTTGTCAGAATAACAACTTTGGCCGCATCTGCACTGAACATTTGAAGCAGTATCATACCACTTTAAACAGTCATGGCTTTCCCCGGAGGATCCTGGGAACTATGGTTTGTTAAGGGTGCAGAGAGTCATTAGGAGACCCCTCTTCCCCTCACAGACATACAGTTCCCAGAGTGGTTTAACAATCAATCCCTCTTCCCAGGGAACTCTGGGAATTGTGGCTCTGTGAGAATAGGAATCTCCTAACAACTCTCAAGCACCCTACACATTACTGTTCCCAGGATTCTTTGGGGAAAGCCATGATTGTTGAAAGTGGCATGATACTACTTTAAACCCATACTGCAGATGGGGCTGTTGACTGCACACTGAGCCCTGCCTGTTCTCTCCCTCTAGCCAGACTGCTTGCTAGGCTTGCACCTTTCTGGCCTGCCTGTGAGCTCTGCTTTACCAGAACAAGGCAGATGTTCCACCACTGAACTATGGCTAGGGAAGGAGAAGCTTGATTCAGTTTGCATTTAAAGGCAAACCTACCTATTCACATTTTCCAAAACAAGACAGAAACCAAAGTACAGCCGTCCTTCTAAATTCACACTTCTCCAAATTTTCCAGTGCAATTCTTCAGCCGAGGAACATGGCAAAAATGCATATACTAAAGTGCAAAAATGTGTTATACTAGGGGAAATTGCTTTGTAAAGATGTATGTACTGTATATTGGGGAAAGTCACACTAAAATGCTGATGAATTTTCATGAGGACTTCTCTTTTTTAAAAAAAATGCAAACCAATGTGGAAATGTGGAGGACTGAACTTTACACTGGAAAAATGAGAAACTGAGAAAAACTGAAAGTGACAGATTCGCCCATCCCTTACTGTGGTCCCTCTCCAGATATGTCTGAAACTGAAATTGATTCACCCATCCCCAACTATGGTCCCTCTCCAGATATGTCTGAAACTGAAATTGATTCGCCCGTCCCTAACTATGGTCCCTCTCCAGATATGTCTGAAACCGAAACTGACAGATTTGCCCATCCCTTATTATGTCCCTCTCCAGATATGTCTGAAACCGAAACTGACCGATTTGCCCATCCCTTACTATGGCCCCTCTCCAGATATGTCTGACTGCCGATCAGGATTTTCCACCTCATTTGCCTTTTTTGTTTTTCCCTTCTAGGCAGAGAATGGACTTGAGTTCCACCCCCTGTGGGATGAGAGAGGATACTGCTGTGCCCGTTGCCGTCGGGCACATCAATACTGCCAGAGGGTGTGCGAGCCTTTACTAGGGTATTACCCCTACCCTTACTGCTACCAAGGAGGGCGAGTGATCTGCCGTGTAATCATGCCGTGCAACTGGTGGATAGCACGGATGTTGGGACGCATATGAGCACGCTCAGCCCCGAAAGATAACTCCCAATGTCTTGCAGCATGCACATCCCACCCAAGGTGCTCCCTGAGCCCACATTTATACCACATATTTATTCCACTTTAAACAGCCACGGCTTCCCCAAAGAATCCTAGGAAAGGTAGTTTGTGAAGGGTGCCGAGAGTGGTTAGGAGATTCCTATTCTCTTCAGAGTGCTTTAACGGTCAGTCCCTCTTTCCAGAGAACTCTGCTTCCAGCAGATTGCCAAAGTGACTAACAGCGCTAACCTAAGGGTGCTACAGCTTGGGGCATTTGCCTTTGGCAGTCCCAAGGGCCAAAGCACTCTATACAATGGGCTGAAGTCACTCGAGTGCTCCCAACAGCTCACTAAACTGGAACCAAATGCTGCAGCTCCACTTGCAAGACAAAGCCAGCTTTTCCCATTCTAGCGGCATGCTAAACAGCCACACGAGGGCAGTGTTTATCAAGAAATTCCCAGACTTTAGCTGAACTGCAGCAGAGTAACCGAATGCGCCTCGCAAAGCAAGCCCCAACCAACCACGACAGCCTTTGCACAAGCCCCTCATAGCAGCATATTCTAGTGCTTGGAATGAACTAGTTTGTTTTAAGGAAGTCCACTGCATTACTCCAAAAATTTCTGAACTGCACCTGAAAGTAGTTCCCATAATTGCTGGGAGAACTGGACGTGAATTGGTTAACTTTGGGAAAGAATTTTGAATGATTTCTACTTCATTTTCAAGGTCATCCTCTCACGTGCACTTTTAATTCTTTGGGCTGTTAAGCTTAAAGATAACTGTCAGAAAAACAATCCACATTCCATTGTGTGTGCATGTTGATGTTTGCTTAGTCTTTCAAATCACATTTTATACTTCAGCCCGGTAGCAGAAAAGATTCTGAATGCTGGGGGAAAAATTGCCAAGGAGGATTGGCGTGAACTTGAATTGAACTGTGAACAGAATGTGGATCAAACTAGTTCACTTTGTAAAGAGATGAACGTGAACTGGAAGTAGTTCCTTTCTATGTTAAACTAGACCTAGTTCCTTTTTAAAATGAACTTTCCAAGCTCTGGTATATTCTGAACCTTTGAAATATAAATAAGAATAGATGTCTTACCACAGGATAGCCTCAATGCTATGTACCCCTTTGGAAATGAAGTGGCAAATATATGCAATCCAACACTGTGGAAGGATGCATCTGCATCTTCCATCACCTAATTTGCCAATTTCATTATTACTTTGGGGGGTGGGTAACAGTGGAACTGAGAAGGCTTTTTATCTCTTCCTATTTGACAGTGAAGTCTGATTACATAAAAACATAGGAGCATTGGTCCATCTGGCTCAGTACTGCCTGCACTGACTGGCAGTGGCTCTCCAGGGTTTTCAGAAAGGCGTCTTTTCCAGTTCTCCACGGAGATGCCAGGGCTTGAATTTGGGACCTTTTGCATGCAAGGATGATGCTCCACTACTGAGTTACAGCCCAACTTCAACTTTAGGAAATGTCCTCTAGTTGGACTCATTGCCACCAGCAAGTTCTCTCAGAAACTTTACTTTCTAAAGTTCTGCTGGATCTCCCACAAAGATACAGAGATAGAAAAAAACCTCCTTGGTTTCATTTTCCTCCACTGACTAGCTGCAAAGGTGAAAGTCTCAGTGCAAAGGCTGGGCAGCACTGTGTTAAATTTTATTTTACGGTGGTGAAGAAGCACCTCCAAATCATTTTAATGATTTGTTTTTAAAGAAAAAGGCCACAAGGTTCAGGGATGTGGAGAGGGAGCTGGGCTCCTAGTTATCATTCACATCAGTGGAAATATGCAACACACACGACAATTGCACAGCTACATTCCACATATCACATTACCAATCGTTTTCCTTGCCGAGAGAAATAGTTGTTTTTCCTGCTGCAACACACTAGCATTTTACATGCACTATCCCCACAACAGAAGGGCAGCCTCAAGGAATGACATCTGGCTCCCTCACTGTGTGACAGCTGATTCATGTTTTTGAAAAAAACTAATGGTCCAAAGAGAGTTGGCATCCCATAAAGTCTAACAGATAAGCTTATTCCACCATGAAATAATCTTTTAACATGCTTTGGGACTCTTGGGTCTTTCCAGACCAGATTGGAGCTACGTGGCTGCTCAGGTTTAACAAAGCTTTATTACTAATTCTTCTTTAGCTTCATTGCCACCAAGTTAAGCCTCATGTTTAGTTTCATCTACTGTTTACTTTGAGTCAACATATAGGAACATGATGTACACAAGGCAAATAATAAAAATATCTACTCTGGCTTTGTTTCTATTTGCATTATGGGAGAATGTCTTCCTAGATCAAGGGAGCCTCTCGCTTTTGGATTTTCAGAAGTCTGCATGGGTGTATATCCACTTATCCCCCACTGATGGGAGAAAAATGCCCAAAGAGCCCCCAGAGATCTCTCTCACTCACTCGCGCACACACACACACACACACGTCAGCCATCTAAAGGTCAGATAAGTAAAGCATTTACCAAGAGGAAACTGTTTTTCAAGAATCATCAAACCCAAACTATAACATTAAGAATCGAAGTATGAAATTGTTTATTTTATTTTCAAGACAACAAGGATTTCCTATTTAATACAAAACATCAACATATGTGTAAAGCATCAAGTAATACTGATGACTGAGATCACACCAAACCCAGCAGGGCAGGGACTGTAAAGGTTAAAAAGGCTCTCCCACGGAGCCTCACAGCACACACACAAAAAGATCACTACAGCCCAATTTTTAAAAACTTTATCAAAATACATTTATTTTTTTTAAAAAGTAGTATCAAAATTTCACGGGGAAGAATGATGGGAGGAAAAAGCCAACATTCTGCCAAGGACAGGGTTCCAGGCTGAAAAGATTGCATTTATTTCAACAGCCACAAAAGAAAAGAATCTTTTTTCCCTCCCAACTCCAATTTGGGGGGCGGGGAGATGGATAAGAGGCAGAGGTTGCAGCAAATGAATGAGAGCTGCTACCAACCCTCCTGCCTAGAAAGCTAGGAGGCTCTTTTCCAAGGAAAGAGAGCACTTATGAGAACCTCAGGAAGAACTAGCACTAAAACGAGTAAGGCTGTGTCCACATGAGCAAATTAGGTGTACCGATAGAAGTTAGCTGGAGAGAAATGGCTGACGAGAGGCTGCGTGGAAGAAGGGCAGGATGAATCCCTCTCTGGCAACCCAGAAACACTTGTGCAGAAGGAGTACATACACTCCTTTTTCCAAGATATACTTCTGCTCCCTCCTCACTTTAGGCTCACAGTAAGAACATATCAAGACGGGATTTCAAGCACCTTTGCACTGCAACCCTATGCTGTGTCTACTCTGAAGTTTAGTCCCACTGAGAGCTCACCAGGACTTGCTCCATGGTAAGGGAGTTCAGCACTCCAGCTTTAGTGTTCATCAACCTGAGCTGTGCAAATATGGCCTTAGTGTAACATCAGCTGCTGTACTTCACTGAGACCTTCAAAAAAAACAAATGGCAGGGACGCTGGTTTACTGCAAGGCAAGACATTTGCTTTAGTGTACTCATTATTTGTCTATTCATCGGACTTGTAGCCAACCCTATTCCATGGGCTTAGAGTAGGTAACAATACATTTCGGATTCTACCCAATCCCAGGGCATCAAAGGCCAGGGGCTTGGGGAGAGCACTCATGCCCCTTTCAAATCAACCAATCAAAAATTTATTACGATCAAACAACCATTTCACGGCCCTTCCAGAAGACACAGAGGCTCAGGTTTTGGCAAATCTCTAAGAAATAGAATTCAAAAGTTAAGAGCCTTTCTGTGCTCACACCTGCTAATCTAATATGGTGCCTAGTGTACTTAAAAGAGTGTTTCTGGTTGCTGTTAAAGGTAAGAGAGGGATGGCCTTAAAGGCAATACAGTGATGGAAGCAGCCTGTGATGCAAGCTTGGCTGAAGTGGTTTAGGGCATTAGAGGTTTTCACCTGCACCTTGTACTGAGCTCAAGAAGGATCCAGCACTGGTTACAATACGTTCCTCACAAACAAGTTTCTTCAGAAAGCAGGGTCACAGGAGTGTGCACCGGCTGAAGCCTCCAATCTGTCAGCAAGGGCAGCCTACCTAAACACATGAAAGTAGTCTAGCTTCAAGAACAGGAAGGCGTTAATTGGCAGGGCTGTGAGTTAACAATAGAGAATGTTATGTTGCTGAGGCTACTTTGGCACTGGTGTGCTTCTGTAATACAGAATGAAACACACTGGAGGAAAGGCACCTTTAAGAAATTCCAAGCTATGGTGTTTACTTCATTTGACATTTTAATACAACGACTATTTAAATAAATGGAATTAAGAAGTAAATAACTATGCAACTAAACTTTCTTTAGTCTATCGACAGCCCTACCAAAAGCCCTCCCTCCCTGTTTGTTTGTTTTTAAAAAGCTAGTATGCTGAAGAATTTGCAAGTGGCAGAGGAAGCCAAATCCACAATTCACAGCACAACTGGGGCTGTGCAGTAAGCCAGCCTCCCTGCTTGGAGGAGCTATGCTAACCACTTGCCCTACACTAATTGTCCCATTTGACATTCCTTCAGAATAGCACAACAAGCGACGACATCCTAAAGCAGAATACACCTGTTTTTGCACACGGTCCTCTCCAGCGAACAGGTTGAGCGCAGTCTGATCAAACAGGATTTCATCAGCTTGGGCCTGCCAGGAAATGGGTTTCCAAAACAATGCATAATTTATTATAAAGTGTCCCAAAAATTCTGAAAGCAAAGAATGGAGAACACATTAGAGTTGGCAGGGTTGAGATTTAACCAAGTTAACCTGTTGCAATAAAAAATTATGGAACAGTCGCATTCAATTTGCATCTGTCATGCAGTTGTGAAGACATGGGCTGCAGACTCTGAGCTTTCACATTTAGAAAGAAAAGTCTCTAGCCCTTCTAGAAAAGAAGTTATGAAGCAACATATGCAGGTACCCGTCTAAGTGATTTATGTGAAATGTGACAGTCTGGCTGCTCCTGCCTGTCAGTGTTCTTAGGCAATGAGTGAAGTCAGAGCTGTGATTGATAAATGAACCCCAGGTCACAGGAATTCCTGGGGTCTAAACAGCTTATATTTTCCCCTCCCCTTGAGTGCACTTTTCCTGCCTCTGTCTTAATTTAAAGTTATCTCCATAGTTTGCCGTTTCTTTTTTCCTAGTAAATAGGACGCATCTTTCCTGTGGTGGGCTTGTCTGCCGTCAGGTACTCCCTAGAAGTTATTTTCTGCAAATAGCACTACACAATAAGCATGGGTGGATGTTCAAGAATCCTCTCCCTAAATGGCAAACGCAAAATGTGAAAGCTTTGCAAAGAGACTTAGGCATGTCTGCTGCTGTGCAGGAGCTGGTGTCCAGACACGCATTAAGAATTCACTGTATAGTTAAACTTACAGCACAATGGTATACATGTCTACTTCAGAAGCAATTCTTTGCATTTAATGGGGCTTACCCCCAAGTAAGTGGGCACAGGATGGCAACCCAGGCTTTGCTTTAGGATTGGCATTGGGGAAAACGGGGTTGTGTAAACAGCTACTGTATATCTTCACAATCAGGACCAGGACATAGCTGACTTCCCATGGTAAACAGGAGGTTGTCAGGGGGGCGGGGGAGAGAAAGAGAAGCAGCAATGACTGTACTCTCCCCAATTTTGTGTTATCCATGCCCCCATAGCAGCCATTTTGTGACTGGCAACCCCTGTTTTAGGCGGTCATCTGGCAACTTGAGTTACCAAACTGCTTAATCTACATATTCTCTTCTCCTTCTGCCAATTCAACAGACCAGCACGGAACTATTGAAAGCACTAAAGCCCTGCTCCTCCCAACCACTTTGAACCTTATAAAATCTGCTCACCCCAACCCTAAATTTCATCAATGCACATGCATTTTCTAGCCTAGCTTCACTCTCATGAGGACTAGAAACCTGCTTTTTTAAAAAAAAAAATGGAGGCTAAGATTCTTGGGATACTCGATTCCACGTCGAAATCTCCACCTGCATAAAATCAGGCATTCACAGTGCTGTGTGTATTAAAGCATTGGGCAGCTTCTGTGATCCCAAAAAAGCAATATGCAGCCGCACAGAATACACGCAGGTAGGATGGTATTTCAGCAAAGAGGCTCGCACCTTGTAGTGAGTTGCAGACCTGCAGGCTTGCAAGTTACACCATCTCATACTGATTATTTGTGATGGACCGGGAGAGGCAACAGGCGAGGACAATCCCAACCAACTAAAAACAGAGGGAAGAAGGAGAATTGATTTATTATTTACTTTTATTTCTTACATTTATACCCCACCTTTCTTTCATGACAGAACCCAAGGCAGCATACATGTGGTTCCCGGACTGACCAGACCCAGACCTGCTTAGCTTCAACAAGGTGGTAGCCTCATGTGCCTTCAGACCATAGCCAGGGACAACATGTAACTAGACAGTAACAAGCTAAAAGCTTGGTATTTCTTAGCCGAATTGTCTCCAGCCCTCAGCCAGCTACTGTAGCAAAAGACCAAGTCAAACAGGACTGCCAGCTGTTTGTACAAACTGAAACCATGACAACATTTCAAAAATAAAAGTTTCAACAACCTTTTTCATTCAACCTTTGGTGTAGATTTGAAAAAACATTGCCTATCGGTCTCCATGAATATGAATTCTTAGTATCCCCACTTGTCAGACCAAACTCCATGAATAATCTACCGTTTCATGCATTTCACAGAGATTATATGGTTATCTCAGTCTATTATATAATCGAACTTTCACCACTGCAAACAGTGTGGAAGCCAGACTAAGAGCTGTTCTGTCCCTGATGCCAAATAAGGTGGCACAATCCTGGACTATATTTATTTGTACAGGAGGTGGGAATTCTAGGGCATCCAGAATTTGTTGGATTCTAGCTCCCAACAGCTGATGGAAAGTGATCAGACAATGGGAGCTGCAGTCCAGCAACTCCTGAAGGGCCACAGGCTCCCTGTCCCTGATAAATCCATTTTTCCAGCCAACTTTGGTACATGGAACAGCTTAAACCAATTATGCACACCACGAAGATACAGGAAAAGGTATTAGAAGAAAGAAGGGTATGAGTATGGCAGGCTATCCTGACACAACCAGGCTATGCCCTTTAGATGGATGGGACAGAAGGAGCCACAGGGACGCTACCCGATATTAAAAAAATGACCTTCAATTGATCTGGAGTCTTGTCAATCCCCTGGAAGTTGATGACAGTAGCGGCCTATAAAAAGCCAGCACATCATCTAGTAGAAGTTGGACCGTTAGGGCAAATGGGGCACTGCCCTACCAGGCTCAGTCTGCCCTTAGCCAGCCCCCACCTGCCTCTCTTCTTACTTACAAGTTCAGGGGACAGGACTGGCTGTCAGCTTCCTCCTCCTCGGTCTCAGTGTTGCCTTTGTAGAACTCAGAAGGGAGGAGGGTGGAGCTCATTGGCTTTGGTTCCACCTGCTGTGGGCTTCCTACCCGACGCCCCACCAGTCCCAAATCAACACCAGCCACCACTAACATTACCATTATTATTTATTGCAGCGGTTAATACAAAACGCAATGTCTCAAAGCGACTTCATACCATAAAATACAGACAAGTCAAATCAATTTAAAGCCAAATTAAAAACTCGCAATGCAAGATTTCTAAAATGCTCATCCAACAATACAATAAGACAGACAAGCTCCACCCTACCCCGTTACAAAAACGAGAGAGGTTAACTGAGCCACCGAAAGCTTGAAAAAAATTCTTTAGAAAAGCTTAGCCTGGTGCCCAGTGGTGGCTGATGCCCACTGGAGCCAATAGGACGACAAACGGAGATGCCAACCGCAGATGGAGCCAGAGCCAAGTAATGCCAGTTTTGTCCCCCTCCTTCCTGCCAAGTTCTACAAGGGGCAGCACCAAGACTAAGAAGGAGGCAGTGCCACCCCCTAGACTAGTCATAAGTAAGACAGGCAGGTAGGGGGTGGCTGTGGGTAGACAGAGGTTGGCAGGGCAGTGCCCCCCTAGCCCCAATGGACCAGCCTCCACTGCTGGCATCTAAAAACTGACAGCGATGGCGTCAGGAGTGTTTCTCTGGGGCAAGCATTACACGGACAGGAGGCCATCACGGAAAAAGTCTGTTTTCATATAGCTACCCTCCACACCTCCCTCAGATGAGGCACACAATGAAGAGCCTCTCATGAAGGCTTCTATCCGTCACGGGGACAGAGTGAGTTTGTTTTTACCTAGGGGAGCACAAAAAAAAAATAGCACCCCGCCCACAGCCAGAAGAGCAAAATGCTACCACCACATTCTGTGAATTGCACAGTACGGCTCTGACTGCAGCAATCCGAACTTCACACATTTTCCCTTTTTCTCCAAGGGAGCTCTTAACACTGGAGGACGCGCAAGAGCCAACGTCGTTTGAGAGCTCCTCAAACATTGAAAACCTTCATTGCGTTTTGCTGGCAATCCAACTTGCATGGGACTTGCATGGGAAAAAGGACTTTTTCTCAAGGTGACCTTTTTACTTCCTCACAGAGCAAAAGCTGTCAGACTGGAAGAGAGGCAGATGGGATATTGTTGACATCTGTGCCTGGGGCAGGACCTTTGCAGGAACATGGGGGTGGGGAGAGGAAGCCGTGCATTTATCACGTTGTGACTTGTTCGCAATGTCACCCACAGCAGTGCAAAAATGAAGGGGAACACAGGAAGGGCTTCACTGAGCCTGGAGCTTGGAGAGATTCATGGATGCATTCAACAAGACTTTGGAACATCACCCACCCATTAATAGCGAACTCAGCTGGTGGGTGCTGATGGGATTATACCCCAAATAGGACCATGATAAACCAGAGACGTATCAGCACGCTCAGGGGAAGCCCAAGGTTTGCAGTAGTACAACCAATCTCGTGGCAAAAAAACCCTAAGGGGCAAAATCTATGTCTACTGAAAATATTTAGGTGTCTGGGTAGGCACGACTGGGAGCTGTGTGCACTCAATTTGCACCCAAATTGTGGAAGGGCTGTAGCTCAGTGACAGAGCACTTGCTTTGCATGCAGAAGGTTCAATCCCCAGCACCTGCAGGTAGGGCTGGGAAAGACCTCATTCTGAAACCATGAAGAACTGCTGCCAGTCATTGTAGACAATACTAAACTAGATGGACCAACGTTCAGCCTCCATGTAACGCAGCTTCCTATGTTCAAAGATGAAAGAGCTCCCCGCAAATTACTTTCAGCCACTCTAAAGTGCAGGCAAGAAACGCTAGACAGAGCCACAATCGGAATGACATGACAGCACAGTGAGAGAGGACACCCATACAGTTTTTCATGGGCTCGGTCATGTCATATTCTAATACCCTCCACTGTTGTGTCAGCTTAGTACCTAGCAAAGGAAGTCCATTCAGCGATGGACAGGAAGTGTAATCAGCACTTCTGATGCTAAGCAGGGCTGGACCAGGTCACTGCTTGAATGGGAGACCACTGGCAGCCTGATGTCAGTTGCTCTGAGCCTTCCAAAAACAAGAAGGGAAGGGTGTGATCATAATTAAATAAATACAACATGCATTGCAAGAGCAGATGCGATCACCACTTCACATAAGCAAAGAGCCGTGGTTTATTTCCCATTGTGCAAAGTGCGTCAAGTTGGCCTGTGCTACATCTGGGTTACTTCAACCCTTGCTTGTAGCTGCTCCAGACAGATGCATGCGTCCTAAGCATCCAAACGCCCAGCAGGATTTGGCAGCAAACAGCTCCACTTGACGTTGCTCTTTCACTGCTGCCAACACACTGAACATAGCAGACTGGCGCTCGCCACCCACGCGTTCATGCTGTGGGAGGCAACCTGGCCGCATGTAGTGTGTTTCCTGGCGAGGAGCCAGGAGTCTGGGCTGCTATGGGAAAAAGGAAAATGGAAGGTCTTATCAGCTGGCCACCTCCGGAACTGCCAGCTGCCTCCGCACATCTGAAGTGCGCTGTGTGTGCCCTTTATACCATGATAAGCCAGGAACAAAAGGGGAGGGAATACAAACTTGTTAGGACAGAAGAAGGTTAAAAATGTTTAAAAACGTTACCTGGAAGCAAGCAATGCTGAACGAAATCCCTGCTACAATGCTCATCTTGGAGTCCATCGTTTGGATCACCAGACTGTAACAACCCTACAAATGGGTGAGAGAGAAAGAGACAAATAACACACTGGTCGGAACTCCCAGGCAACTCCTGCCCATGGAAAACAGGAAGCACCCACAGCCCTCAAAAGGTCCAGGCATCTTAAGTGAGAAAGGACTTCACTGCAGGAGGCTCCTTGATCTGATCCAGAGTATGCAATTTAACTAAGAGGCAGGCTGCATCAATGTTACTGCTGCTTTTGACCTCAATACAAGTCCTTTATTGCAGTATAATTGAAGGTGCGGAAAAAACTGAAGCTCCCAGGAGATAGCAGGAAGACTAGCCCCTTATCAGTTACATCAAACAGTGGAGCAGCATAGAAGTAGGGGTTTGAAACAGAGCTCCGACAGCCTCTAAATAAGTCCAGCTGCTGCACTGTACTGGCCAGCTTATTATGCCATTCCATACATCACAGACGTTACAGATATGTGGCAACTACAACATTAAACACCAGAACTGGCAGGTCTGTTTCATTCCTTTCCCATACAGAGAAATGTGCTGCTGCAAGCAAGCAATTCCCAATTAGGAAGCTGCCTTATTTCGGAGTCAGACCTATTAATCCATCTAGCTCAGCAGTCTACCCTGACAGGCAATGGTCCCAGGATTTCAGGCAGGAATCTCTCTCCGCCCCACCTGGAGATGCCAGGAATTGAACCTGGGACCTTCTGCGTGCAAGGCAGATGCTCTACCACTGAGCTACAGTTTTGTCCCCCCATTCCACACTCTCTGCAAGGAGTCTGGCTTTCTGCTGGAGACCAGAGCTCATCATTACAACAGAAGGTCCTGGCCTGTCAAGCCCCTTCTCCCAAGCCCCACAGCAGGGGCCGCCGTTACATTGGCTTACGTTGTCATACACTTTCCCCATGGCTTTTGCTGGATCTTTCAAATCTTCTGCTGTACAATTCCCTGGAGACTTGCAGCAGCTCATGGGAATTCCCTTCTGCTTGAAGTAGTTGGTTTGATTCCAGTCGGTGAAGTTTGCAACGCCGCAACAGTGCAACTGTCCGGGACAAGAAGGGGATGGGAGATGACAAAGCTCGACTAGCACATGCCAAACCTGCAATCCTCCAAAATCAAACCCTAAGATCTTTTCATCCCAACCCATGAGCATAGCTTCTGATGATCTGCACATTCAGCCACCAAACAAATGGCTGGTGGTGAGAAGCTTCAGCAATCTGCCGGCCGCCAGCACAGACGAAGCCAAGCTTTTAAGTTTGTCCAGGGAGACCCTGCCAGTCATTCCACGCCTAGCCGATTGACACTTGGTGACCATGTGGAAGCAGGTCTTCTCGGTGACAGCAGCCACTCTCTGGAACGCCCTCCCTCAGGCAGATGGTGAAGCATGGGCAGTAAAGACCTTTATACGTCTCTTAAAAGTGTACATGTTTACCCACGCTTTCCGACTCTTAATTTTATTGCTTTTATAAAGCGCTCACTTTCATTTGTAACATACAGATGCGGTTTTGTTTTTAGAAAATTTTGTTGAATATAGTTGTATTTTTAGCTTTTATGTAAACCATTTCGATTTTTATGATAGTAATAGATGTGCAATTTTTATCCATAAACAAACATTGGCAGAGTTCCAATCCAACTGTAACTGCTTCTTTCAGCAGCCTAGCTCTCTTCTGCCCGCCATTTCATGTCCTCCACTCTCACGCCGTCCCCACACCACTTTCCCAGGACACTGTTTGCAAACAGAGGTAAAATGAATAAATCGGGGTGGGGGCTCCAGATATTGGACTCCAACTCACATCGCTGTCAGCCAGCATAGCCAATGGTATAAAGAGATAAACAATCCGTCTATTGTATTGTTGGCATCCAGATTACACCCAAGGGTATTCTGTGCATGCTCAAGAAAGGAAATGGAATGGTTCTACTCCCACCCACTGCCAGCTCCAGGGCTGGCGCCAAAGGGCGGCCAGGTCAGGCTCTGGCCAAGGGCCCCTGCAGCCAGGTGGGAGAGTAGCGCTCCCCTGCCACAGATCACAGGAAGGGAGCTTCCAGGTCGTCCGCCCGTTCACTCGCTCCACCTACCTCTCTCTCTCCTGTCTTCTGCAGCTGCGCGCGCTGTCCGCACAGGGCTACCATCAACCAAGATGGCAGTGCAGGCATCTTTAAGGGGCTGATACCCCTACCGCCATCTTGGTTGATGGCAGGCATGTGCGCGCACGTAGCATACTGTGCATGAATGCCATCAACCAAGACGGCAGCGGGGGCATTAGCCCCTTAGAAAAGCCACTGCCGCCACCTTGGCTGATGGCAGGCCTGTGTGCACACCCGTAGGAGGCAGGAGAAAGGTAGGTGGAACAAGCAGGAGCCGCAGTAATGCCTGGCACCGGCC
Source organism: Rhineura floridana (assembly GCF_030035675.1). Lineage (NCBI taxonomy): Eukaryota > Metazoa > Chordata > Lepidosauria > Squamata > Rhineuridae > Rhineura > Rhineura floridana. The sequence continues at coordinate 21,004,073 of NC_084495.1, read as the reverse complement.
CTGGCCAGCTCCTCCTCCAAGGGATTACAACCCCTAGGGCACGGTTCAGGAACTTGTGGTCCTTCCTAAACCTCCCATCAGCCCTGGGACTAAACCTTTAGTCCTGCAGAACTAAACCTCCCATCAGCCCTGGGACTAAACCTTTAGTCCTGCAGAACTAGACCTCCCATCAGCCCTGGGACTAAACCTTTAGTCCTGCAGAACTAAACCTCCCATCAGCCCTGGCCATGCTGGCTGGGGTTGTCGGGAATCAGAGTCCAACACCATCTGGGGCACTACAAGTTCCCCATGCCTGCCCTAGGGAGTGTGGTCCTCAACGTAAAAGAAGCTACCCAATGCTGACATAGACTAGGGATGACTCCTTCAGCTGGGCTCAAGAGGAGCCCCAAACCCATTTGCCCAAGTTTTTATTGGGGAGGGAGGGAGGCAGACCCTCCCCCAGCCATCATGCCACCAGTACCCTATGTATTTTGGGTTTGGCCTTCTAGGCCTTTTGCACAGAAATCGAAAAAAGAGAGGGGATGTCCCCAGAATGTCAAGGAGGGAAGTTCCAAACTGTATAGATTTATTTGTTTATTTTCTTTAAAAGAGAAAAAAATTCTTCTTAAAATACCCAGCGCGTTTCAGCCTTATAACTAGGCTTTCATCAGGGAATTTATGTTGTTGAAATGCTTTATTCAATAGAGTACTTCTCACTTTCACTATGGATGGCTTCAATATGAAAGCCTAGTTATAAGGCTGAAACGCGTTGGGTATTTTAAGAAGAATTTTTTTCTTTTAAAAAAAATAAACAAATAAATCTATACAGTTTGGAACTTCCCTCCTTGACATTCTGGGGACATCCCCTCTCTTTTTTCGATATTAATGAATGTCCACACCCTATATATATTTTGTTTTTCTTTTGCACAGAAAGCCTGCCAAGACAGAAGCAGCAACACAACCCGGGGTATTTAGGACACTTGCAACCTATGAGGGCCCCATGCAAAATAAGATATCCCAGTGGTCTCTGAGGCAGGCTGAAATATTGGGATTTTTTGTTCATCTGCACCCCACTTTGTGGTATAGGCCCCCATCTTCTGGCACCTCCACAAACAGAAGAGTGCACACCAAATAACCAAGGTGACATGCAGGCCACCTCGCTAGGCAAAGAGACAGGCGAGTGCTCACAGTGCTCTGGATAGTATCAACTGCCATGCTGCGTTTATCTATGGTTCCACTGTAGTACTTCACAGCCACTTCACAGTTCTTCTTAAAGCTGTCCTTAATCTGCAGAGAAAGGAGGAAGATTCATTGCTTGCCTAGAGAGAAGTTATCATCAGATTAAAGCAGGCCTGGGGGCCCTTTGGCCCTCCAGGTGTAGCTGACCTACAACTTCCATCAGCCCCAGCAAACATGGCTGTTCCCCACACCTGGATTAAAAAAATCTTAGCCAAGCATATCCTAATTCTGCACAGGAAAAAAACAATAAAGTTTTAAGTGAAAATGCAGACTTTGATACATTCATGTGGAGGGGTAGATGACTGCAGAGAAGAGACCATCTCTCTGTTCATTTTATAATTGTTCATTATTTTTATATCCTACCTTTCATCCAAGAAGTTCATGGTGGCATACATGCTCACCCATTCCCCGTTTTACCCTCACAACAACCCTGCGAGATAGGTTAGGCTATGACTGGCCCAAGGTCGCCCAGTGAGCTGCATGGCCAAGTGGGGATTTGAACCTTGGTCTCCCAGGTCATAGTCCCACACTCTAACCACTACACCACACTGTAAGAGAGACAAGAAACTCCTCTTCTAAGATGGTACTGTCCCAATATGACATTTAAGGATTTGGTTAAAATACATACCTTGCTCCATGTTTTTCATACTTGGAACATTTCTACAAATAGCAGTCCTTAGGTAAAAACAGCCTTCCCCAAACTGGTGCCCTCAAGATCACTATTCTTCAACCTTGGATCCCCAGATGTTGTTTAACTACAACTCCCATCATCCCCAGGCAGCATGGTCAATGGTCAAGAATGATGGGAGTTGTAGTCCATCAACATTTAGGGACCAAAGTCTGAAGAGCACTGCTCCAGATGATTTGGGCTACAACAGCCATTAGCCCCAGCCAATATGGATGGTCAATGGTCAGGGATGATGGGAGTTGTAGTCCAAAACATACCTAGAAGGCACGAGAGTGAGGAAGGCTTGCCTAGAATGATGCACTGACCTCAACGGCAAAGACCCTGTTATTGGTGAAAGCAAGATAAAGTGGACTGCATGCATCCCCCTGAAGTGGCGGGTGGGGACAGAAGCCACACTGCATCAGCAAAGCACAGGAAATATATTCCCAATTCAATTTTTTAAAATATTAAGTAAATACACTACTCACCTCATGCCTGAAGACAAAGCCCACAATGGCAGCTACCAGCACAACAAGGAAGATGAGAGTTAAGAACATGGCATACTGTGGATAGAATGAAGGAATCAATCAGGACCAGCAAAACTACATCCCCATAGCAGTAACGCAGCCAAAGCTCTGCTCACGGCCAGAGTTTGATTCTAACGGAAGGAGGAAATCGAATCTCTGGTAAAAGGGGTCAAAGTCCACTCAGCCTTCCATCCATCCGTGGTCGGTAAAATGAGTACCCGGCATAAGCTGGGGAGTAAAGAAAGGCCAGGGAAGGAACTAGCAATCCCACCCCATATATATGGTCTGCCTAGTAAACATCACAAGACGTCACCCTAAGAGTCGGAAACGACTCGCACTACAAGTGCGGGGACACCTTTACCTTTTTTTTATACTGAGTATCTCAGCCCTACTTGGAGATTCCTGGGACCTTCTGTGTGCAAAGCAGATGCTCTTCCACTGAGCTATGGACCTTCCACTACTGCCTTCCACAAGCTGCCTGGAGAATCTACACAGGATGTAGGTAGCACAGGACAAATTTGTGGGGAAATGTTCCATAATTCCATATTTAAGGAAAAAAACATAGCACAAGCCGAAAGTGATCATATTAAACTTTCCCTTCCCTCAGTTTAGCTATCTAGATAAAGGAAGAGGCTGGATTGTACTCAGCAGTGCTTTTTTTTGGTTAAAAAAATGAGGTCCCAGTAATATATTGATAAAAGTACAACGGGTGCCAGCATAAAATGGCTGCCACATGTGCAACAAAAAAAGAAATGGTAACACTCTGTACCAGTGAGTACAAAAGTTCTGGTCCTCAGTAAAAACAAGGGTGTGCAAGGTGACACACTTACACCAGCTGAAGCAGCAGAAGACTAGTCAATCCAACACATGCTGTTTGCAACAGCCAGTCTCTAGTGGCCGGGCAAAGCAATACAAGATGATGTTATCCAAGTGTGATCTGCTGCAGGGATGGAGAGTTCAGGAGATGCAAGAATGCCAAAAAGTGACAGACACAAGAATCGTTTAGAACACCTGTTTTTGATGGCAACAGCACATTAATAAGATGGACTATTCCCAGCAAAGGTATTTCTTTGGTATGTCACATAACCTTCTGAAAGTCTTTGCAGATTAAATTTTCACATAACATCTCAACACAGGATGGCACACACAGTGGAGTACAGAGGAATCTGAGTTTGCATGTATGCAGCTGAAATAAGAGAGTTGTCTTTATTACGTTCTATGCCGCCTACTAAAGAATGCCCCCCGATATGTCTGAAAGGGCTGAAAAGTAGATTTTAGAGGCTCAGAGACTCAAGATTTGCGGCACCTACCCTGTGGAATTCCCTCCCTTTGAATATTAGGCAGGCGCCATCTCTGCTATCTTTTCGGTGCCTTTTGAAGACTTTCCTCTTTCAACAAGCCTTTTGAGACCTATCCCAGTCTGCATCTGTGTCAGAATTGTTTAATATGTTTTTTAATAATGTTTTTAACCCTTTTTTAAGGGTTGTTTTTTTAAAATGTTTTTAATGCTGATTTGTTTTAATGTATTTTAAGATCTGTTCTTATGATGTTCTAAAGTGTTTTAGTGCTTTGCTTGCCACCCTGGGCTCCTGCTGGGAGGAAGGGCGGGATACAATTTAAATAAATAAATCTCCAAGTGCAGCCTTGCTCAATCTGGTGCCCTTCAGGTGTCTGTGCAGTGCAATTCTCATCATCCCTCTGGCCATTGGCCACACTGGCTGGGACTGATGGGAGTTATAGCCCAAACCTTCTAGAGGGCACTTGGTTCGGGATGGTAGTCCTCTCTGATACGGACCATTCTGTCAGCTGCAGGATTGCGTTATTTGCAGTAGACATTGAAACAAAATCAGGAAAGTTTTGTGCAGATGATTCCAATATCCTGTAGCGAAGACCACTTCTGACATAAGTTCTGGGGTAAGTTATTTATAGCCTTTATGATTATTCATTTGTGTATATATATTCTTTATTTATTTATTTATTTATTTCATTTCATTTCATTTCTTTCTGAGCCTATGGAAGGAGCAGGTTGTTTGTTTTTTATGACAATGACCTAACTACAGTTGAAAGAAATAAAGCAACAGCCTGCCATTTAGGTATCTGGCTGAACTTTTACACGGTTCCTTATCAAGTTGTTGCGCTGAATCCACACACACACCCCAAATTGCATCATTCAACTTTGGAACTAGTTATGAAGAAGCACCAATATATCTGGGCTGCGAAAGGCACCAAGTCTGTGTAGGCGACAACCACCCAACGTTTCGAGAAGCCACTCTGCACTAAGCTCATTTTGCCCCACAAGACTGAAGTCCACTTTACAGGAACCTTGATGCCTGATGCACATGAGGAAGCCAGGAGCCTGTTAGCTTCAAGTGCCTAGCCGACAGCTTAGTGAAAGCTGAATCTTCAGCTTACCCCATGCTGGGCCTCTGTGGTGAAGACATCAGATGACAGCCTCTGTCATGTAGACGGGACCTACTGACGGCCATTCACCCACATGCTAACATGCGGCAAAAGGTCCCGTGAATTGGCCAGAGTTTGGATAAAATTAATGCTAAAACTATTGAAATGATTGCATCCATCATCAGGGAATTAGGCACACCCATTACCAGTTTTATTTGAGCACACGTGATGTGCTGCTATGAGCGCAGACAAGAACTGTAAACACGCTTCTGTACACACATTTGATGTTTTTGAGGCATAAGGACAGAAATAGCAACACGGGCGGGGGAAGTAGTCTGACGACGCAAGATCCAGGTATGAACAACGCCAGTTAACATATTGACATAAGAAAACCTGGCTGGATCAGGCCAAAGATCTATCTAGTCCAGCATTCTGTTTTCACAGTGGCTGGCTAGATGGCCATGGGAAACCCACAAGCAGGATGCAAAGACAACACCACTCTCCCCACGTGCGAGTCCCAACAAATGCTATTCAGAAGCAAATGGCCCCCAACACTAGAAGCCAAGATCATAACACCATTAGACAAATCTATAGCATGACAGCACTTGGAATATGGTGTTCAGTTCCGGTCGCCTCATCTCAAAAAGGATACTATCGGGCTGGAAAAGGTTCAGTAACGGGCAACCAAACCGACCAACAGGGTGGAGCAACTCCCTTATAAGGAAAGGTTACAAAATTTGGGGCTTTTTTAGAGCAAAGGCGAGTCAGAGGAGACATGACAGAGGTGTGTAACATGATGCACTGTGTGGAGAAAGCGGACAGGGCAAAACTTTTCTTCCTCTCTCATGACACTAGAACTTGGGGCCATCCACTGAAGCTGAATGTCGGAAGATTAAACATAGTTACAACTATAGAATATGCTCCGACGAGAAGCAGCGATGGCCACCAACTTGGAAAGCTTTAAAAAGATTAGACAAATTCACGGAGGATGAGGTTATCAATGGCTGCTAGCCACAACGGCTACGTTCTACCCTCCAACAGTCAGAGGCAGCGAACACCTCAATTCCAGTTGCTGGGAATCTCAGGTGGGAAGAGCGCTCTTGTGCTCAGGTCCTGCTTCCCAAACAAGATGCTGAATTAGATGGACCACAGGCCTGATCTAGCAGGCTCTTATGTTCTTAGAACATAACCATCATGGCTAGTACACTGTTGGAGAACTCCACCAAATTCAAGCGGGTGTACAGGGAGGTGTACAGGCTTCTTGCTCTCCCTCCCCCCCCCATCGGGCTCCACCTTTGGGACCCTCGCAAGGTGAACTGGTAGCTCCAGGGCCAGAACTTCCACCGGCTGAGAGGGCCACGCCACTCCCAGAACTATGAGGATAGGACTATGACTGAGAGAGTGTGGCTAGCCTTGCAAAGTAGCCCAAAGTCTATAACACCTATTTTGCCAAAGTGAGGGGGGAGGTAGTTTGTGTTAACTTTGAATTGTATTACAAATTGTATTGTTTTATTGTTTATTGATGTATTATTGATATTTTATTGATGTTTTATTAGTGTATTTTTATATTTTTTGTAAGCCGCCTTGAGGGCCTTTTGGCCGGAAGGCGGGGTAGAAATATTAAAATCAATCAATCAAATCAAAGAAGCGTTGTCGCTGTGTGCACCACAGATGGAGGAGTCCCTGGAATGTCAAGGCAGTTGCCAGATCCCTGGGCCTCCCCCCTCCACTCTGGCACTTACCAATTTCAGCATCCATGTGCTTCCCCGGCAGGTGGCAAAACAACCAAAGGTGCCTAAGAGAATGACAACGGTGCCGGTGCCAATCAGGACATAGGGAACGTTCGTGGCCTTCTCATTTAACAGGGAGAAATACACCTCCAGGCTGACTTTCCCCCAGATGCCGACCGCCAGGAGGATAATGCCAGAGAACTAGAGGAATGAAAGAGAAGGAAGAACTCCATTAATCGCAATAAGCTACTTTTAAAAAGCTTGGGGGAGGCAGGATATTTCTGGGGGAAGAGTTACCCTATACACTCAGTTAACAAAGAACCGGCACAGCCTAAAACACAATTCACACTTCTGCGCTGGGTTGATTCAACCCAATTATTAGCAATGTCAGGATACACGCTCAGTTACGAGCACAAAAATCCACAGACCGCACCTTAAGAATGCACTCAAGAGCTAGAAAGAAACGCACCCTGCTCACACTCTCAGCCCTCGCTAGGAATGTTATTTAGGGATGAAAAGGAGCAACTAAATCCATGTTATCTGAACTATGCATCTTGGGTGGAAAGTCTCAGCCCTCGCTGCTGCTGCTTCACTGTTTGGCTTTGGACATGGCAACCTCCACGTTATTTTCCATTGAACCAAGACTGACATGACCTCCCAGTCTATGAAGACTGCATGCGTTGAGCCAGATTACTAGCAGGAGATGCAGAAAGAAGACAACCGCAGACATCCAGAACACCTTACACCAGGGATGGGAAATCCATGGCCCTCCAGACATTACTCGACTGCAGTTCCAATTGTCCCCGACCATTGGCCATGCCGGCTGGGCTGATGGAACTTTTCAGTCCAACACCATCTGGAGGGCCAAAGATTCCCCACCCATCCAAGTCAGACTATTCAGTCAACTACCCTAGTATTGTCTATCCAGACACATAGATGTCGATTTGTTTTAATCTTTTCAGTCAGCTGTTTTAATTGTTTTCAAAATTGTTTTTAACTGTCTTACAGATAGTTTTAATGATTTCTATAAACCGCTTAGAGGTTATTTACAATCAAGAGTTGTATACGCTTTGTTAAATAAATAAATATACAATGACCAACAGAGGCTCTCCAGTAGAGTACTTCCACATTGTTACCCAAACCTTTTACCTGGCACCAGGTTTAAGACTTTCCTGATTGCCCCAGCATTTGAGGTGGCATTATATTTGGAATTTTAGCCTTCTCTTTCATTTTTAGTCTTCCTCTTTTTTTTTTTTGTATATTGCAATGATTATTTGCTGGTTTTTAGGCTGTATTTATATTTTGCATCAATGGGTTTATTCACACCTTTGTACACAGAATCTTTTTACAAAGGACAGCTAAGAATATGTGGTCTCCAAAAGAAAGCAAAGCATCTAGAAATCACCTGTGCAAGCTGGTTTCTCTTGGGTCTAGTATTGTATAAACATAGATCAGGATCCCAAAGGTATCTTACCTTAGGGAATTTATTTTTCCCATCACAAGGCTTTCTTCCCCTGTTCCACTCTTTCAAAAACAAACAACAGTTGCTTTTCTCAGACCTACCCTAACCCCACGCCCAGAGCCCTCCTCATTTCCACACAGATGGCACACAATGGTTTTTGTTTCGATCCATCCCTGTACTGCGGATGCGAACCTTGTCCCTTATATTCCCAGAGTGGTTTAACAATGAATCCCTCTTCCAAGGGAACTCTAGCTCCGTGAGGGGAATAGGAGTCTCCTAACAATGCTCAACACCCTTAACATACTACAGTTTCCAGGATTCTTTAGGGGTAGCCATGACTTAAATGGTATAAGAGTGCTCTAAATGCATGGTGCAGATGTGACCTTATACAGTATCACAGAATACCCAAGAACCACTGAGAATCTATTTTGTTTTCTCTTTTCTGTATTCTTTACTTAAATGTCTTTTTCTTTCTTTGCATAAAACAAAAACATATAATTGTTTTTAAAAGAGGGAGAAGGTACAGCACCTCCGTGCCTCAAGACAAAGAGTGCATCTGGCCCCTGGGGGGAAAAAACAACACACTCACCTGATTCAGAAGCCTGAAGCAGCAGCAGTGACGGAAGGAAAGGACAGGATTACTGAGTGCATTCCATATGTTATTTGTTATTCACCAAAAAAGGGCCAACAAAGCAAACAGGCAATTTAAAAAAAAATGAAGAAAAACAGAAGGTGGGGGGGGGAGAGGGGAAAAAAACTAGTTGCTACAAGAGCTTGGCACGCAGGGGCACATCAGCACATATTCTGCCATCTGTGCCACAGAGGCAGGTGCAATGCTCACACTAGTAAGCCCCTTCCCCAAGGGTCTACCTAGATCCTGTTATCTTTGGAGATAGGGGAGTGGGCTTCCATATTATATCCTAAAGCAGGAGCAGGGACCCTTTCCCAGCCCAAGGGCCGCATTCCCTTCTAGGCAAACTTCCATGGGGGCCACATACTAGTGGTGGGTGGGGCCAGAAGCAAAAGTGCATGAAGAAAACATTTTTAAGTTACTCACAGACCCCCTCTCTCTCCTCCATCCAGGCAAACGAAAAGCATGATCGGAGGTCAAAGATACATTCTAACAGAGCAAAAATACCCAAGGGTGGCAAGCAGGGCCAGTGAGGGGTGAGGCCAGAGAGAGCCCCAAGGGCCAGACAGAGAAGCTTGGAGGGCCACATTTGGCCTCCGGACCTGAAATTCCCATCCCTGTTCTAAAGCACTGAGGAGTTAGGAGAGATGGAGATCCTGCCTGACAATGTGAAAGTCAGGTAATAAGAAAAGGAGGGGCATACCATCCCCCCCTCAAAAAATAGTCTATTCCATCAAGCTCCATGCAGAGTTGGAGAGACAAACAGACAGACAGAGGAAGACAGAGAAGAATTAGGGAGGGAGCTATAGGTCCAGGCGTGACCGAAGGCTCAGCCCTATTGTCCTGCGTAGCATGGGTGGCCAACTTGTGGCCCTCAGTCATGCCGAGCCTTTCGGTCCCCAGATGTTGCTGGACTACAGTTCCCCTAATTCCTGACCATTGGCCATGCTGGCTGGGGCTGACGGGAGTTGTAGTACAGCAAGATCTAGGACCCAAATGCTGGGACAGGCTGCTCTAAATGTTGTCGGACTCCAACTCCCATCAGCCCCAGCCAGCATGACCAATGGTCAGGGGTGATGGGAACTGGGGGCCCTGTGGCATCTGGAGGGCTTCAGGTTAACCTCCCCCCCCCGGTACCCTCTATGGGGCCCTAGGAGAAGCCAAGGTGTAACACACATCACTGTGCCTAATAGGTTAGGAATACCATAGAGCAGCAAAAAGGACCAGTAGTTATTTTCCGAAGGGAAACGAAGAGCAGGGGGAGAGAGACACACACAATATATATATATAAAATATGTTCATTATAGTATGATGGCGTATATGCCTGGTGTAAGGGCTCCACCCTATCATTCTCAGTAGGATTAGGAGATGCAAGGCAATCATATTTATGTCCTACAATGCTCTGGAACAGAGTGTTCAGAGTTAGGGGGGACCCCACTGTAGAGTTTAGGGGGAAGGGCATTTACCCAGCTGTTATCTATGGACCTTGGAGAGCAGAAAGGCAACTCTCTACCACCACCACCCCCATTATATTCTTCTTGGATAGGACAGAACTATAGGGTCAGCCCGCCCTGTTGTCACTTTATGGGGCTGCTGGAAGGGAGAGAGACGAAGAGGCTGCCAGTTGTCCTGTAACACTCAGTAGGGCAGGTCGGTGGGAGGGGGGGCGTTGCTCTCTATGGGATTAGTAGGCAATGCAAGAGATGGGTGCCTTTTTTCCACCCTACAAACTTTCTATATAGAGATATCGATTGCACTCTATAGGGTGAGTAGAGCTAGGGTTGGGGGGGCTGAGAAGGGGGGTCATTTACCCGACGTTGGTAGAAAAAATGTGATAAAAGAGGCAACTCTCTGCCCTCAGGACATGACAAGCCAGGATTATAAACCTGCCCTATTGCCGTCTATGGGGCTAAAAAGAATGGCTTGGAAACCGGGGGAGAAATGAAGAGGCTGCCTGCTGTGCGGGTGGGGTGGTGAGACACCCCCCCCTCTCTCTCTCTCTCTCTCTCTCTCTCTTCTCTCTCTCTGCCCCATTGTTCCGTAGGGCAGCCAAATGCGGGGCGGGGACTTCCTTCCGAGGGGCTCACCCAGAAGACGAAGGTGTAGATGAGCAGGACGCTCTTGAGGCAGGTGATGACCGGCTTGGTCTGCAGCCTCCGCGACGGGGATGCCATGCCCGACTAAAGCGACCCACGGACGACGACGACAACGCTCGCTCACCCGCCACGCACAGAGTCTCCTCCGCTGGACTCCGACGCTGTCTCGGTAAGCTGCTCGCCCAGACGGAACAAGCCGAGCGCTGACGGAAGAAGACTAACCTTTCCGGAATTTGCCGAAAGGGGATCAGAGGTTTTGTCCCCACCTAGCCAACAAGTCCAAAGCGAGCCTTTCCGGAACTTGCCGAACGGAGGCCCGACGCTCCTGTTCCCCTGCGCCGAACCTGCCGGAGTATCTTAAGCCCCGCCCCCTTTTTCCGATTTCTTCTAAGCATTCCCGATAAAAGACGAAACCTTCGGAAATCCCTTTAGTCTTGGAGGAGGAGGAGGAGGAGGAGGAGGACCAGGACCAGGACCAGGACCAGTTTTCTACCAGTAGGTGGCGCTAGCCACCCAGGAACGATTTTATTTATTATTATTATTTATTTAATTATTACATTGATATCCCAAGGTAGAGAACAAAAGACTTTAAAACATTAAAACAAAGCATCTTAAAAAGCATCTTTTTTAAAAAAGATTTTAAGTATTTCGTAGTTTGTATACAAATAAAGTGGGATAAACAAGGATGATGTGGGTTTCCCCAGCAAGGTTCCTTAAATAAGTGCAGCCTCTCCTTACTATGTACATTGAATTCTAAATAATGTTGAGACTTCACCTATTGAATTTCTACCTGGTGGGCAAGAATCCTGTTCTTAGCTTATCTACACTAGCGTGAAGCAATGTAGGAGCATTGGCCCTTGAATGGGGAGACCAAGGTTCAAATCCCCACTCACCCACCCACAAAGGTTCCTGGGTGAGCTTAAGGAAGTCACCATTTCTCAGCCTATCCTACCTAATAGGGTCAGACTTAAGATAAGGATTGGGGAAAGGAATCTTGAGCTGTCTTGATTAGGGTTGCCAGTGTTAGGTTTGGAAATAAAGTGTGTTTAATATAAGTTTAATGTCGGTTTATTTCCTGGTGACCTACTTTTAACCTTCCAGTGGCTCTGTGAATAAAAGCCTATTCAAGCTGGATTGTGCCTTCCTGATCATATATCTTATGCATAGTGTTTGAATGGCCTATATAAAGTTGCCATCATGTAGTACAAAGACATTCCTTGGTTTAATTTGTGAGCTTGTAGGCCTTGACACGTATCTCCTTGTAAATGTAAAATGGAAACCTTCCTAGTTTAATGATCTTGCCTGAAACTACTCCTCCTCTCACATTATCTGTCTTTTGTTTTGCTAAAGTCTGGAAGCGCTTATCTCAAGGTCGCATATCTATGTGAGCCCCTTTCTCAGGAACTAAGATGTGCCTTACTTTGTTTTTCTAAAGTACCCCTCTTTCCATATCTATAGTGTTACTGTGTCTAGTGAAAGATTGAATGTTCCTGTTCATTCTTATCTCAAGCACCCCAATTCTATTTCTTAGATGTTACTATGACTGGCAATATTTTATGCTATTTTGTGACGTATGATCCCCTACTTTTGTTATCTGCAAGAAACTATATAATCTTTGTCTTTTTCAATAAACGGGGTTCCCACTTCTGAAAGGCATCTTGCTGGAAGGTATTGGGTCCCCTTTGCAAAGGTAAATATTGTGTTATTCCTAGTCTCTGGTAGTGGGTACTTGCACTCAATTCCGCACCTTCCCGGGTGTACGTGAGCTGAGGAGACAGTGACGGCTTGCGTGTTGGGTTTGGGCGGGCCCTAGTGATGCCACAGGGGCGGGCCCAAGTGATGTCAAAGGGTGGGCCTGAGTGATGTCATTAAGCATGATACATTAAGCATCAACCACAGTTGCTTGGAGCATACAATTAAAAAGTGCCCTCAGGCCAGGCCAGTCACCAGAAGGCCATTGTAAGAGGAAAGGAGCCTAGTGTTGTGGAGATGTTAGATGGGAGCACTCAGGAGTAAAGATGGATGCCCCTGAAGGCTGCAATTCTAAACACACGTACTAAGGGACTAAGCCCCGTAGAACTCAACAGGATTTACTTCTGAATAGTTATAGTTTGGATTGTGCTGTTGGTAAAGCTTGGCTAGGGATCCTCTGCAAAGACATCCACATCTGAAGAGGGTGGTTTATAACAGATGCTATTGGGGGTCACTGATTCATAGGGTCACCGTAAGTCGAAATAGACTTGAAGGCACATAACTACAACAATGAAATACAATGCAGGAAAAGCTTCACCTGTTGACATTCTGTCACTCACCTTATTACTTGTGTGCAGCCCCTCCCACCTCACCAGCACAAGAGCAGGCAAATTTGCATCATATTTTTTGAGTGAGGCAAGTGCCTGATCCACCTACAGTGTCCAGGGGCCAGAAAATCCTGCTGGCATTCCTACTGAGAAATGCCTGGCTCAGACGTTTCAGTCAGCTCCACTACATCTCTGGATGTTAAATCTTTGAGAACCACTATGGGTTGTAGGCAACTAAATCCTACTCAGAGCAGACCTATTGAAATTAATAAACCTAAGTTAATTGTGCCTATTAACTTCAAATGGGTGTACTACAAGTAGGACTGCCATTGAATTGCCCTATGCTTTTGAATGAGTGCAGGGCATACCACACAGGAGCAGCCTACAAAAAGGCAGCTGGCACCACAGAGGGGATAGGGTGGCAGCAGGGATCTTCGGTAGAAAAACAGAGCTATTCCAAACCAGGCAAGGTCCCCTATTTTCAAGGGGGTGAAAAGCTGGGGGTATCTTGCCTAGACCTTCATCCGGCATTCAGCACTTCCCTGTCCCTCACGCTGCCCATCCTGCCTACTCGAGGGAAACTTCAATCTGCATCAGCACATATCACTTGCTCCTGACCTTGCCAAGGCTGACTGACATGCTGAAGCTCTCCAATAATATAGCAACATGTGTACAAAGAGACATCTAGCTGAGCATGGTGTGGTTCCCAAAGGTCTCTGGGTTTCCAGAAAGTCAAAGGGTGTTTTCACACTTCAGGAACAAAGAAGCTCTTGCTGTAATTGGGCTTTAATGGGATTTGCAATGTAAAAAAGACACTGGCCAGAATGCTCATTTGAGTGTTCTGTCGGGGCTGTGATGGAACATCTGCTTTGCATGCAGAAGGTCCCAGGTTCAGTCCCCAGCAGCATCTCCAGGTAGGGCTGAGAATGTCCTTTGCCTGAAACCCTGGAAAGCAGCTGCCAGTCAGTGTAGACAATACTGAGCTAGATGGACAGATGGACTGACTCGGTATAAGGTAGCTTCCTTTTTCCTGTGCTTGAAAACTGCCTATCTTTCTGGGTTCCCCCCCTTCCTTATTTATAACAGTTAGATGTTAATTCTAAATAAATGAATATGTTATTTGGTCAAAGGGGTCATTAGGAAAGGTATTAAAAATAAAAGTGCTGATATAGTGCCATTATACACATCTCTGGTGCAACCGCATTTGGAATATTTGGCATATGGTTGCCTCACCTCAAAAAAGATACTGTACAGCTGGAAAGGGTTCAGAAAAGGGCAACCAAAATTATCAAGGGGCTGGAGCTACTCCCCTATGAGGAAAAGTTGCAGCATTTGGGGCTTTTTAGTTTAGAGAAAAGGCGAGTAAGAGGTGTCATGATAGAGGTGTACAAAATTATTCATGGCATGGAGAAAGTGGGTAGAGAAAAGTTTTTCTACTTCTCTCATCACACTAGCACTTGTGGACACCCAATGAAGCTGAATGTTGGAAGATTCAGGACAGATGAAAGTACTTCTTCATACAGAGCATAGTTAAACTACGGAATTTACTCCCATGAGAGGCAGTGATAGCCACCAACCTGGATGGCTTTAAAAGATGATTAGACAAATGAAAGAGAAGGCTATCAATGGACAACTAGCTATGATGGCCATGCTCTGCCTACAATCAGAGTCAGTATGCTTCTGAATAGCGGCTGCTGGAAACCGCAGGAGGGGAGAGTGCTCTTGTGCTCAGCTCTTGCTTGTGGGCTTCCCACAGGTATCTGGTTGGCTTCTGTGAGAACAGGATGCTGAGCTAGATGGGCCATTGTTATGTTAACCCTGATGGGAGGAAATTCCATTGCTAGATTACGTTGACAGGGGAACGTACATCTGAAAAACGTTTCTCCTTTCGAAGGACCATGTCTCATCCTGGTAATGAGATCTTATTTGAAGGTTGTCAGTTGAGAAATGCCTCTGATGATCGGATGCCCTTCATCAAGCCAACAGTTATCTCAGAGGGCAGATCTTTGTGACAAGGTTCAAGCACTTCCAAAGAACCTTGTCTCCCTCTGGTATACATGTTAGAAGCATAACGATCTGTTCAGATGAGGCAGACACTTGATAAGCAGAACATCATGCCCTCAGAGTTGATATTGGCCAGGCACCTTGGGATGATGAAACGCCTGGCTCATCTGACTCCAACTCTGTGCCGGGCTTATTTATTTATTTATTTAAGAAACATATGTCCTGCTTTTTACCACGTGTCAAAACGGCTTCACAGAAGAAGAAAAATACAAAGCACAGAATTTAAAACAAAAAGATAGAATACATCAGAACAGGATTCATGGTGTGAAATAAATCATGTTTTATTTATCAATTCATTTATTTATTATTTGATTTATATCCCGCCCTTCCTCCCAGCAGCATTTGTTAAAATGATAACCTGCCTTTCCTCCCAAAGGAGCCATGGGTGGCAAATGCCTGGCATCTGGAATTTAGCAGGGATGGCTCTTGCCTGATTTCTAATGGGAGCAGGGATGGGAAGATCTGTCAGTTTCATTTCTCTCCATTACTTATTTGTCCACTCTTAAATTCAGTTCCGCAGCTATTATTATTTTAAAAATCCTCATGAAAATTCTTCAGCATTTTAGAGGAAGAAATTCTCCTACATTTTTGTCCTGAGCGTTGACTAATGTACACAGTTTTTCAAGCAACTTCTACTAATAGAGTATATTTTGTATCTTATTTTCATGAATATATTCATTTTTATACACATTTTCCTCTAATATGTGGAGATTTGTAGACATTGGGTGGAGAATGGCATCACAAAATTTGGACAAGTGCACATTTTGAAAGATAGCTGTGTTTCCTTCTCATATTATTTTGGAAAGTGCAAATTGGATAGAATAGCCTTTAAAGGTGAACTGAACCACTTTTCTCCCCCATCCCTAGCTAAGGGAGATAAAAACACCAGCTAGGCGTTAGCACTAGAATTCCATTAGAGATGGGGCCAGGCAGATATCCCAGGGCAGAGAGTTCCACTGTGGTTTCTCCTAGATTCTTTTTATATAGTATTAACTGTGTGTGTGTTTCTTAAATATAATTTCTAAAACATCTTATTGGTCTGAAGCCTTCTACTTTCGGTCTCCAACATCTTTCTTTCCAACCGATTCATGCTTACCTGGGAGTAAATCTCATTGAAAACAGTGGGAATTATTTGTGAATATGTGGGACAGGGCTGCTGACTTTGTGCTCATGTACTGCTTGATGGCTTTCCGTATTTATTGGTTCACTGCTGTGAGAACCAGCGATGGGAGGATGTGTCAAGTTTCGGTTCTCTCAGTTTCTCATTTTTCCAATCTTCCACACAGTTCTCCATGTTTCTGCAGCAATTTGTGATTTTTTTTAAAAATCCTCATGAAGATTCTTCAACATTTTAGTGTGAATTTTTCCTAACAAATATTTTTGTCTGCAGTTTTGACTAATGTACAGTTTTTCAAGCAATTTCTCCTAATACAGTGCATCTTTGTATCTTATTTTCACTAATATATGCATTTTTATACACATTTTCCTCTAACAGACATTGGTTGGAGGACAGCATTGCAAAATTTGGATAAAGTGTGTATTTTGAAGGCTGGCTTTGTTTCAGAAAGTGTGGATTTGATAGACTTGATAGATGCAGCTATAAATGTGAATGGAATCAAGTTTTTCCCCCATCCCTAGAATAGTAAACCAGGCAGGTCTTTGGTCTTTGGCCTCTTCCAGTAGGGCTCCTCTTATGTTTTCCCTGCTCCTCTTGATCCTGGTCCAGGTTTTCCATCTCTCATTCTTCTAACCACAGAAAGACTTATGTCCTGCATATCCAGATACTTACCAGGGGGTCTTGCAGCCCCCTTCTTCCAACATAATGAAAGTAAGCATGACCTCATCTACCTCCCCACCATCATAACGGTACATGTCCTCTCAGATCTCAATGCAACTGCTTATAAAAAGGCAGACAGTTTCTCAACCCAGTTGGGTTTCCAGTGGGCACTCAGAGAATAATCACTTTCTCTGAGAGCAAACTCCAACCCCCCTGGGCTCAGAAGCTCCTGTCCTGCGATCCCTCCCGTGGTTGCTTCCACAGATCACGGAAGGGGAGCGGAGGGGCCCAGGGCACATCGGTGCCCAACGGCCCCATCATGCCTGGAGCCAGCCCTGGGCCAGGGCACATCGGTGACCAAGGGCCCCGTCATGCATGGGGCCGGCCCTGGGCCAGGGCACATCAGTGACCAAGGGCTCCGTCATGCCTGGGGCCAGCCCTGACTCCCAGATAAGTATCTCTTGGATGCTTTCATTCTGAGGACTGCTGCCACAGAAGACAAGAAGCCACTTGGTGAGTAGCACTTGATTCGGTATCCCAGTCTCCTTGGTTTGTTGCCTTTGGGACAGTGCCTACCCATTTAACATAGGGGATTTCTGCTCTTTTCAGGTCCACACTCTGTGTTATGTAGATGAGGCCAAGTATGACCGCATAGACAAGAGGGACAGTGGATTGATGCTCTTGATGACTGAAGACATGTCACAAGGTGCAGAACTGGAGCTGTCAAATAGGTAGACAAGAGGGACAGTGGACTGATGATCTTGACAGCTAGATTCTCTGTCTTTTGTAGGTCCGTTCCCTGCTGAAAGACCAGTGAAGATCTTAGGTTGAGAAGAGGAATGGGGAAGGAGGATCTTGGCTTTTAGGGCTGCAGTCTTGATCACATCAGATTATGTTCTGCACCTTGTGACACATATCATCATTCAAAATATGTCACAAGGTGCACAAGAACCACAGGAATCTCACTGAAGAGGTGAGATATTATAGGATGCCATAGATTCACTGTCCCTCTTGTCTACCTATTTGGCAGCTGTGATCTCTTCCCATTGGAAGGCCAGGCCCATGTTGAAGAAGACCCTAGAATGAGAACAGAGAAAGAGGACTCTGGCTCTTGGACCCCAGTGTGATAATGAATGTGCTATTTGGCCTTAGACCTCAGTGTGGACCCTAAATATGTCCCAAGGTGCAGAAGATCCACACACAAGGCAGGAAATTGATGAGGTAAGACATTTTTCCTGTTGTTGGAATAGTTGGAGATGTCATAGTTACACAGACCCTTTTGGCTACTTATCTGACAACTCTGCTCTTTGCAGGTCCATTGAACAGACATATTTATATTTATTATTTCAATTTATATACCGCCCTTAGCAGAATAGCTCTCAGGGCGGTGAACAAACAAGATAAAATACAATATATCATAGTAAAAAATCACAAAAACATGTACAAACAAACAACAGAAAGCACAACAAAAACGAAATACAACACAAATTAAGAAGGATACATGTTAAAAGTAGAAAGATTAAGAAAATTAAAAGATTAAAATGCCTGGGAGCATAAAAAGGTCTTTACCTGGTGCCGGAAAGATAGAAGTGTAGGTGTATGTTGAAGAGGACCTTAGAAGGGATCCAAGCAGCCAATAGATGGAACAGCTGGTGAGTGGCACCTAGTGTTATATTCCCATAGTTCATTTTGCCTACCCCTCTGAAGATTCCAGTTCTTTTCAGGCCCATGATCCCCTGTTCTTTTCAGGCCCATGAAATGCAGAAGAGAACACATGGAAGCAGAGGAAGAGGAAGGAGGGTTATATGCAGAGCTTGGAAAAGTTACTTTTTTGAACTATAACTCCCATCAGCCCCAGCAGCTGGCTGGGGCTGATGGGAGTTGTAGTCCAAAAAAGTAACTTTTCCAAGCTCTGGTTATATGTGATAAACGGATTGAATATATGTCACAAGGTGCAGCCAAGAATAAGAAAGGACTAACTGACAAGGTAAGCTATTGTGTCATAGTTAGCTGAGATCAAGTATCCATCTCTCTTGTTTACTCATTCAATATAATGGATCTCTCTCTCTCTTTAGGTCTGTGTGCTAGAAAATGGCCTGGCAAATGATAGAATGGAGACGAAGGACCCCAACAGTGGACATTCATCATCACTCTACCTCCCTTTCACTGCTGTCATCCTCTGTTGTCACAAGCACTGGGATGCAACAATAGGCCCACTGATGTGAAGTATTTAGCTCAAGTTGTGTCTGAACCCAGACACAGACTGGCTATTTCAATGAGGCCTCAGGTAGACCTGACAAAGGTGAGATCCTTTTCTGTTTGGTCTTTTCCAGGGCTACCTGAAGAAATGCCCCACTCACCACTTAACCTGGCCGTGCAGGCATTGCTGGTTGCCTGAATTGGAGCCGAGAAGGAATTTTTCCCTGTTGAACCTGAACAGGTTTTTTGCCTTCTCTGCACTGCCTTCCTCCTCAGCTATTGAGCTTCTTAGCTTGTAGCTCAGGAGGAGTTAACGAGTGGGAGCCATACACAGTACACTTCAGAACAGCCCCAAACAATAAAGTTATTCAGTTCTCAGAATTTACACATATATTGCTTGTCTTGTCTTTCTTGGTTGTGTTGTCTTGTCTTACTTCTTTGGTCTCTGTGCATAGGATTCTAGACTTAATCCAAATCAAAGCCCAGTGAAATGTATGGAACAGCTGCAGAATAAATTATATGTCATATAACATAATTATATGTCTCACTTGAACAGAGTGTTAGAAAGAATCTTTACACAATGGGATGTATCCAATGTTGGTTCTACTCAGAGTACAACAACTGGAATGATTGGACATGACTGATTTAGGTTAATTTCAATAGGTCTCCCCTTAGAGCAGCCTTTCCCAACCAGTGTGCCTCCAGATGTTTTTGGACCACAACTCCTGTCAGCCTCAGCCACCATTTCCAATGGCTGAGGCTGATGGGAGTTGTGGTCCAACAACATCTGGAGGCACGCCAGTTGGGAAAGGTTGCCTTAGAGGGATGGGGAGAAATTTGATTATGCTTGCATTTGAATGAGAAACTACCTAATTCACAGTGTTTGAACTAATATGTGAACTGAAACACAGCTAGCCTTCAAAATGTGCACTTCTCTGAACTTTGTGATGCAGAAAACTGAATTTCCCACCACCACACTAGAACCAAAATCCTAAAGATTCCCTCCCACATTGTCCTCGCTCTATAAAAACCTGTGTGAAAACATCACTGACTGCTTTTCTTTTAAACCATGAATTTCTGACTCATAAAATGTGCAGTATCATATGTCTCCAGAGGGCTGTTTATGTTGCTTTAACCCTGCTTTGGGTGTTGCATGTTCTGCACTGAATGGATTGTTTAGTAAGCTCTCTTTCCTTCTTAGCAGCCGGGCTCTATTTTCCTCACCACCCTTCTGTTCCTTTCTCATCCTCTCTCGAAACTGAGGCAGTACAGCTTTAAAGAAACATCTGGCAACTGCAGGCTGCCCCACATCTGGGCAGCATTAGCTGAGTCTGGGACCTGTGTAAGAACAAGTGACTGGTTTTTAGAAAGTTAAAGAGAAGGTCTCCTGTATGGGGGATTAAGAGAAAGAGGAACGACCACCACACAGATCTACAGGCAAACAGGTAAGAGAGAATTTGCTTTGGCCAGTACTTGGCTTCTTCATCTGCAGTGAATGAGAGAGATTAATTAGGAGGTGATGGGAAAAAATTATTTATTTCCTTTTGTTTAAGGAAATTATTAGCCACTCTTCTGCGGAGGCTCTCTGACCGACTTACATAATCAAAGCAGTTCAGCTGTAGCCGTAAATGCACTTTCCTGGGATCAAGTCCCAGTGAGTTAGGACTTGCATCTGAGTGGGCAGCGTGCATACGGTTGTGATAATGCAAAGCATTATCTATGAGTGCACATCAGTACAACACAAAGGGAAACCGGCTACTTGTTGTCAGTAGGTGGGGGGGGGATATAGGGTTGTCTTGCCACTTTAGCAAGCTGCAAGGGATGACTGGTCCATCTATTTATTTACTTACTAGAACAACTTGTACCCTATTTTTTTTCTCTGAACCAGTTTCACAAAAAAAGCCTGCAGAAAATGGTAAAAATAGAAGAAAATGCATTCTGGAGAGAAAAAAAACTGAATTTTCAAATTCTATAGCCTGCCGGGGATGGGGGTGGGGAAAGAATTTGGATGATAACCCTACACAGAGGAGAGCCAGAGCTGAAGACAGTTGTTCCGGCAAGTATTATCATTAATAATATTTTGCATTCAGGTGTCTCATATATGTTATTTCATATAAAAACAGAAATAAAAAGACATTAAAATCAGATATAAAAACTACAATCAACTAAAATTAAATAGATTTTTGGATAAGTATTTTAAAAGGAAGGATGAGCAGAACGAGGCCACTGACCTATCTTAACTACCTTCCCAATAAAAAACTAAAATCCTGGATAAATAAGAATGTTTTTGCCTGGTGCCTAAAAACAGACAATGATGGAGTCTGGCATGCTTCCTTGGGGAGAGCATTCCTCAAGCACAGAGGGTGGTGTGTGTGTGTGTCAAGAGTAACCCTCAACATGTTGTGGAACTACGACTTCCATCATCGCTTTCCATTGGCCATGTTAGCTGGGGCTAATGGGAGTTGTAGTCCACAGCACTATGTTGGCTACCCTTGTCTTGCTCAGAACTTAACTTCAGTGGAAGCATAGTAGGGTGGGGGACAGGGATCTTGGTGATTTGAGCACAGGAGACCAAATCCCTGCTTATCTTACACATTGTCTCTTTGTACAGGTAGACCTGTCTTACCTTAACTTACAAATTTGCTAGCAGAATAGTTATTCCACCTTGAGATAGGATGGGAGGGGGCATACACATTGTGGAACTTTTTAGTAAGGAGAGCCATTCTGCTTCATTGGGCAGGGAGCTGAGTTTGAGACATGTCTACATAGGAGTAGTCTTGGCCAACTACTATCTCTCAGCCTCAGCTCCCTACCTTTAAAATAGGAATGCTATTCCACCTACCCCAAAGGGTTGTTGGTGATGCAAACTGGATTGTAAAGCATTTTACACCTCATAAGTGAAATGCAATAGATAAATAACACATTTCCCATTTTAGCTTGTTGTATATATGATTTCTGTCATTAACAGGGGTGGGGGTAATGAGGATAATTGTGGAAGGACTGTAGCAAAGGAAGAGAGGACATACCTAGCATAAAAAAGGTTCCAGGTTTAATATGTGAAGTGGTGCACATTCAGGCAAAAAATCCCAGCTTCACATATACACTGATGGAATATGAGCTGGTACGTGGCAGTGACTTAACCAGAAAGTGATCCTGGGGTCGTGGTGGGCAGCTCCATGAAAATATCAACCGAGCACTCAGCTGCTGTGAAAAGGGCAGATCCCAGGGATCATTAGAACAGGGAGCTTTAAAAACCTGCCGCTATGATTACATCTTTATATCAATCTATGGTGTGAACCCACTTTGGAATACCCTGTACTGGTCCCTGCACCTTAAAAAAAAAAAGATATTGCAGAGGTGGAAAAGGTTCAGAAAACAGCAACCAAAATGATCAAGGGAGTGGAACAACGAGGAAAGGTTGCAACATTTAGAAAAAAGGTGAATAAAGAGGAACATGATAAAGGCCCATAAAAGTATATGTGATAGGAAGGAAGTGGGTAGGGAGAGGTTGTTCTCCCTCCCTCATAAACTGGTGTCCTCCAAAGAAGCTGAAAGATGGGAGATTCAGGACAGAGAAAAGGAAATATTTCACCGCACATACAGTAGGGCCCCACTCAAACGGCGGGTTATGTTCCTGACCCCCGCCTAAAAGCAAAACCGGCTGAAAAGTAGAACTCCGTCAATAAAATGGCGACTGACACCCGAAAAACGCCGTAAAAGCGGAACAAGCGCCATATGAGTGGGGCCTTCCTCTAATTGAAAACCGCTGTATTAGCAGAACGCCAAAAAGTGGGGCCCTACTGTACTTAACTATGGAATTTGCTGCATAAGATGTAATGATGGCCTCTACCTTGGATGCCTGGGAGAATAACAAACCTTTTCACCTGGCATCAAAAAGATGACAGTGTCAGGTGAGCTTCCCTGGAGACAGCATTCCATAACTGGGAGACTACCACAGTCATGATGGAAGGAGGTGCTACTAGTTGTGAAGGCCATTTATTACTTCCAATATCAGAGGCAGCATGCTCTGAATTCCAGTTGTTGGGGATTACAAGAGAGAAGAGTGCTATACCACTCAGGTCCTGTCTGCGGGCTTTCTGTAGACCGGGGTAGCCAACAAGGTGCCCTGCAGATGTTGGTATACTCCAATTCCTCACCAGCCAACGTGGCAAGCGGCCAGAGGATATGAGAGTTGTTGTCCAGCCACATCTGGAAAGCACTATGTTGGCTATCCCTGCCATAGAGATCTGGTTGATCACTGTGTGAATAGAAGACTGGACCAGATTGGCCTTTGATCTGATCCAGCAAGGTTTTATTATGTTGTTAATTCCTGGCCCCTCTAGTCAAAAGGCTCTCTCCAGTAGAAATACCGCAGAAAGCTTCCCCGAAACCTCAGAGAGCCATCGCCAGCCAGAATGCTTAACTGTGTGGGCTGGGTTGACCACTGATCTGACTCTGTATAAGGGAACTTCATTTATAACCAGACGTGCCTCTTTCATACAGCCTCATCCCCAAAGTGTTGCATCAAATAGCAAAGCCTCCTGAGAAGATTTAAAGTGACAACAAATGTGTAACTGAAGCCACTCTTTTTTAAAAAAACTAAGAGAGATATTTATTAGAAAATAAGAAAGGTGGAGGAGACACAAAGGATATCTAGCCTGACTCCCCCCCCCCCCGCTTCCAGGCAAGATCCACAAGAATGGGGAAGCTGTGACCCTCAGATGTTGCTGCACTTCAGGTCTCATCTCTGACCCTTGGCCATGCTGGCTGGGTCTGAGAGAACAGGAAACCAATGGCATCTGAAGGGCCACAAGTTCCCCAGCTCTCTCCTTCCAGATCCACCTGTCCAATCTGGACTGCAGCATACCCCAGGCATAGAAAAGTCCCTCCAGCCCAACAGGCTACAGCATACTCTGGGATCCTGAGGACCACCTATTGAGTGCACGTTTATTCTTTTGTCTTGTTTAATTCAAAACAGGCATCAAGGAGGAGGAGCCAGCTGAACTCTCTGGATGGTTTTGATTTGTTGTTTCCACTGGACTCTCTAACTTGTTTTGAATTTTTTTTTTCATTTTGTTTATCCCCATTTATCAGGAAGTTCAGCAGTGAGCCTGCTTCTGTGTATTTGTCAAGCTATTCCTTACTCATCGTTTATTTGCCAAGATTTCCGGCTTACCAGCCCACTGCACATTCACCCTTTCTTTTCCCTCTCCTTTCTTTCCTTCTGTTTACATTCTATTGTTGTTGTTATATTGTTATTGTCTTCCATATGCTGCTTTGGGCACTGCTTGCTGTGGAAAGGCGGCATATAAATAAACTCAACCAATCACCCAAACCAATATATATCTAGGCAATGTACAAAATATATCTCTCTGGCTTCTGGAAGTCACTGGCCCAAATCCATAGTAAATCTTAAAGTTAGCATCTGTTTTGTTAACAGACAGAGCACTTCCGGACTGTCGCTATTATGGGGTGGGATTCAACCACATACCGGCAAATTCAGATCTCACCATTATCGTGGATTGGGAGTCTCACAATAAACCCACTTGCCCAAAGTATTAGACTTTTTGTGATAAGGAAAATGATGGAGAAATGCACCAGGAAGGGTAGCATAGTGCTTGCTTTGACACATCATCTAACCTCCCCTAACAAATCAGGATGAATGCTCATTAAATAGTCAGTGTCGTCAGCGTTGCAAACAAATAAAGAAAATGGTCATCAAGCAGGTCAACTGGAAGTGACTACAGTCTCTCGTCTAGCATTGTCCGTGCTGTTTATTGAGAAGCGATAAGCAAATTGAATGAATCTTATAAAGTCATAACGCAAAGCCTAAAGAAGCAATACACCCAACTTGCAAGCAACACACATGCATCTCTCTTTCACTCTCTCCTTCTGCAGTTGAAAGCCTCTTTGACTGGCACAGCCTTTTTTTATTAACTGGTACAGTGGCTGTTATGGGCCTCTCTTCCAAGGACCTTTTCCCCCTCTTGTGCCTCCTGCCTGTTCCTCCCCATTAACTGACAGACACTTTTGGCTTACACATAATATGTGCAAACAGCCGGTTGGAAGAGACTGGTGAAACACCACCAGTGTTCTCTAATTCCTGTGTCAGTACCTGTGGGGCTTTAATGCCTTCTGGTGCAATCGGACACAGCAGTGAGATCCAGTGGAGTGCAGCAGTGGTTAGAGCAGCGTTGCCTAACCTGTAGGTGCCCTCTAGGTGTTGCTGGACTCCAACTCCCATCAGTCCCAGGCAGCCTGGTCAATGGTCAGGGGTAATGGGATTTGTAGTCCATGCAACTTCTGAAGGGTCACAGGTTCCCCATGCTTGGGCTAAAGTGTCTGGGGAGACGCAAGTTCAAATCCCTGCTCAGCCACTAAGCTTGCTCACTAAGCTTGGGCTGGGCACAAGCTCTCAACCTAACCTCCCTTCACAGGGTTGTTGTGAGCATAAAATGGGATGACCCTCATGTGTGACGCCTTGAACCTCTTGTGCATAAGTATGCATGTATATGTGTGCTTTTCTTTAGAATACTTTCTTCCCACTGTTCATCTCAGAATGGGTTACACATCAATCAAAATGCAGGCAACCAAAGAAGCAGAGAGAATGGATGAAAGACACCTAATATCAATCATATCCATCATAAAAACATCTTATGGAGCTAGCACAATTTCTTACAGCAGGGATAGCTGACATGGGTCCCTCCAGATGTTATTGCAGCCTTCCCCAACCAGTGTGCCTCCAGATGTTGTTGGACCACAACTCCCATCAGCCTCAGCCAGCATTGCCAATGGCTGAGGCTGATGGGAGTTGTGGTCCAACAACATCTGGAGGCACACCGGTTGAGAACGGCTGTTTTATTGCATTACAACTCCCATCTTTTCTGGCCACATTGGCTGCCTGGGAATGATGGGAATTGAAGTCCACCAGAGGGCACCATGTTGGCAACCCTGCCTTACAGCAACAGAAACTAAAGCTAGAAACTCAGAAAAGCTGAGGCAAACAAGGAGGCCATAGCCCGCCACTCAAAGGTCAGCAGAGTTGGCACCAGGTGGACTTCCTATAGGGCGGCATTCCATAACACGGGTGGGGAACCTCAGACATGTGGGCCAAGGGGGATGACCAGGAAGGCGATTTTTTTTAAAAAACCAGGCCCACCCACCAATCAGTTGATTCCCTCCAAAGGGGGCTGGCAACAGTTAGTGGGCAGGGTTTGATTTTGCACTGGCTGCTTGTGCCTGTTCCCCTCACAAAGCTACAGTTCCCAGTGTGGTTTAACAATCAATCCCTCATCCCAGGGATCTCTGGGTACGGTAGCCCTGTGAGAGGAATAAGGGCTTCCTAAGAACTCCCTGCACCTTTAACAAACATTGTTCCCAGGATTCTTTGGGGGAAGCATGACTTTTTTAAGTGGTATAATACTGCTTTAAATATAAGGTGCCGGTGTGGCCAATGTGGTAGCATTGGGGAAGCATCACAAAACAACTAATAAAGCAGAATAAATCCATTTCTAATGCGCTGTTATTGTGTCAAAGGCATGTTGTCGAATCCACCAGCAAAGAAACACCAGCCTGCAGTGCCCATAGTCCAAGAAAGGCAACAGAGCTGCACTGCGCATCTGCGCAAATGGTGCTCGGGCAATTGATGCTCCCCTGCCTTCCAAGCAGGTGATCAGCACTGTGCCATCCAGCTTTTTGCTGGGGAAATTTTCACATGCAACCTGCTGTAGCTGTGCTAGGATTTCTGGATTGAGTCCCCCTACATTCTCTTTTTGAATGCCCATCAAACAGAAGTTCTGAAAACCAAAAGTCAAAAATTAAAACTTCCTACTCACATGTGGGAAACGTGGTCTCCCCTGAGTGAGACACTGGAGGGGAATGTCTGTACACCCTAGGGGAGAGATAGGGCTGGCTTGATTGATGGCCTTTTGGATTTTTTGCTGCAGGGTTAAATGGCATGCCTAACATAGCTCCAGGGTGACCCAATTTGTGCTTTGTAATGTTGCTATCTGATATTGTTTTGACTCATTTCTTGGACCTTTACTGTATATTTCATTTGTATTTTTTGTTGTTCTTTGTTAATGCTTTGTTATTGTGAGCTGCTTTCAGCTCAGGTTGTTGGGAAAGCGGCAGACAAATATTAAATCATACATGCTGAAGTTTCAAGCAAAACTTTGATTGTCACATCCTCCTCGCTACTGAAAACTGGCAGAGATGCTAACTCAAATGTACAGGGCCGTATCCAGTGCTACTCCTACCCAGAGAAGACCCATTGAAATTAATGGCCAAGATTAACTTAATCTAGTAATGTCAGTGGGTCTACTCTGAGTAAAAGTTAGATTCACCCCACAATTTAAAATGTATAGGGAGCTAGGGACTAAATGCGTACATCTGTTTGTGCTCAAGCATTGGGAGCAGGGAGTGAGGTTGCCACTGCTTTCTGTTGTTGACCTCCTACCTCTTATTCTTGGTCCCACAGCTGGAATTCTCGGCCACACCGTGCAGCTGGAATCTCCCTTTCCATGCAAAGATGCATCAAGAAGCATCCTTCCTCCTCCTGCTTCTCTGGGCCGAAGTGGTGTCCTCCACATGGTACGAAGGTAAGCACTGACAAGCCAGTCCCAATGCGGGATGGGATTAGAATGAATAACCATAAGAAGAAGAGTGGGGAAGCTTTTTCAGTTCAAGGGCTGCATTTCCTCATAGGCAGCATTCCAGGGGCTACATGCCCTTAGGCAAGGGCCCTTAGGCAGCAGTAGGCAACCAGCAGAGGTGCCCTCCCAGCAACATAGCCTCGTTTGCTGGGATGGGGTGAGCTCGGGTGAGCTCCAGGCTGGCAGGGCTGTACACACCTTCACGAGGCAGCTGCCACCAAACCAGGATGCCCCCAGCCTTGTCACCGCCCCATCCAGCCCTCCCCAAGGAGCATAGCACTGCTGCCACCGCAAGGGTGCCACTGCCACGTTGTGCCACTATTGGTAACAGGGCTCAAAAAGACCCCTGTCCCAAAGCCTTGGAGGTCCAGCTGCCACTTGGAGGGGACAATAGTGAATTGGATGGAGAGCTATAGCCGAGTCACGCCGAGTCTGGCTCATCTTGTTATACATGCATTGCAATTAGCTGTGGTCTCCCTTTTTGGCTCTTGAGCTGCCATCCAAGCAAGACAACAGAATGTCTGCTCTGTACACAGTAGGGTAGCTCTGTAGTAGAATCCAAGGGGAGAAGCAACCAGCATGCCCGCATCCTACAGATCCTGAGCTGCACTACAGCGCTACTAAAGTAAGGAGCCATTGTGGAGCTAAGCCTGGTGCCTGTTTTCCTGGGTGTGAGGGCAGGCCGACAGAAAAGAACCTTTGGGGTTAGGACTATCCCCAGATATAAGTAAATATAACTCGCCTCCCCCTCGCAGCTGCAAGAGCAGAAGCTAAATTTTTCCACATGTCCCGTCTCTGGCTGACGGGGAGACCACTTGGCAAGTGATGGTTTGTCTGGAGCAGTTACAGACAGTAAGCAGTGCTGGGGGCGGGGAGGTGCCACCGCCGGTGGGGGGGGGGAGTAAGCCTCTTTCCTTCCTCAGTTGAGCTTCTGAGTTTCTTTGATTCCTTGGCTCTAGTGTCCTGTTAAAATCCCATCCATTGCCCGCTCACTGCCAGGCAAGCAAATACTTTCGAGACACCAATCGTTTAAATCAGCGTCAGGGAAACCTTGCAACAGATGTGCTTGGCCAGATGTGTCTGAGGCTTAAAAGGCCCTGACTATATAGGTATGGCCCTTTTTTCGTAGGGAGCTCTAGGGACTTGAATAGCAGCTGGACAGAAACAAATGACAACAGGCTATGATTTTCCCATCCTCCCTTAAATAATTCATCCTCATCATCTGAAGAGCCTTGCTGGATCAGGCCAAAAGCCCATCTAGCCCAGCGTCCGCCATCCTGTTCTCACAGTGGCCAGCCAGATCCCTGTGGGAAGTCCACAAAAAGGACCTGAGTGCAACAGAGCTCTCCTGATTCCCAGAAACTGATATATGGAGGCATATTGTCTCCAACAGCGGTAGTACATAGCCATTCTTGCTAGTAGCTTAGCCGCTGAGAGCCTTATCAGACAGTGAGACTGTCAAATTCTCTTTTAAAATTTATCAGGGGCAGGAGGGGTGTGAGCAACAGGTTTTGAATAGACTAATCTTGCTAAGGTTGCAATCCAGTACATGTCTACTCCATTGGGTTCAATGGGACTTACTCCCAAATCAGTACATATTGGATTGCGCCCTAATTCATCAACGCAGCCTTCATCAAGCAAGTGCCCTCCAGAGGTTTGGGACTACAACTCCCATCAGCCCTAGTCAGCATGCTGCAGGGCACCTGATTAGCGAAGGCTGAACAACAGGCATGGGCCTAGACTGAAGACGTGCCAGCTGAGGGCCCACAGGATTCAGAGGAACCCCCAGAATATGTCATCAGCATGAAATATTATGCTGACTGAACACCCCAGCAAAGATCCTGTTGCTGTCTATGAGTGTCTGTGGCTGTCCTTGTGTGTTCTGGATCCTCCCATTGGCTGCTAGTCAAAAGAGCCTTGCCCTTCCAGAGCAGGACTTGAACCCGTTCCACAGGAGGGCTAAGCGTGCTCTGTGCAGACAAACCTCCCTAGGGAGCTACATAGCTCTGATTTATAGGTCTTCTCCTGCCTCCTCTTTTCGTGTGTCTTGTGGTCTTAAAATAGTTTTTCTAAGAAGGCCAAGTGGATTCAAACCCTTGCCTAGAGGGATGCCTAGGGACTGGTATCATTACTGGGGTCAAAGCTAGCTGAGGCCAGTGAGGTGGATTAATTTTTTTCATTATTATTTCTTATGACAATTTATATACCGCCAAATGCCAATAGTGTCTAAGCAGCATACAAAAAACGCAATACAATGAAAATAAAAATCAGTTAAAATTTTGAAATCAGAATTCTAAATGCCTGCGTTTTGTTTTTTTTTAAAAGGCTTCAGTAGGTGATAGAAGTTTAACAGGGAGGTAGCCTGCCTGCCCTCAACTGGAAGGGAGTTCTATAAAATTGCACCCACAATACTGAAGATGCAGCTCCTGTTGGATCCAAGCCATGGGGGGTATCATAAGCAGCAACTCCCCTGAAGACCTCATGGCATGGATAGTCCATCCTATTCCAGTGACTGTTATTTGTCTTAACTGTTTTTAATACTGAAATTTAAATTGTTGTAACCCACCCTCCTGGGACCTGCTGCTGAAGAGTTGGTATTAAATTATTATTTACTATTATTATTAAGTGGGGGTTGCCGTGGCATTATCTTACATGTTGTGTGTGGACAGGGGTGATGCAGAGGTATGTGCTGGGATTGGCTCTCCATCATGGCAAATTCTCTGGGCACCATGTGCACATCATTGCCAGCTTTGACCTTGATTGGTGGGCACTGGTGGAGTTTCCAGGGATGTTTTGGGAATGTCTGCCATTTTCCTGCCATTTTTTGTATTTTTCTGGTTGTGAACCCCCACACTGGGTATGGCAGCATAGTGGTTGCGTCTCTGCAGTTCTAGTGTAATGTGAATATTAGAATCACTCTTGCCCATTTTGCTGCCCTACTACATTGATCCTGGGTTTGGTTTGGACAAGGCTGGCCTAGCTGTGGGCCTCTGACTATGAGCTGCGTGGGTGGATGAGACAGTTTTGATTTCTGCATTTCCATCTTCCAGAGGGAGCATTATGTTGGCTGCATTCATGATCCCTGGAGCTGCAACCACTGTGGGCTAAGGAGGCTGACTCGGCCATTTCCCTCTAGGAGATGGTTAGACACAGACATCAAACTTTCCCTTGAGGCTGGTGGTGTGGGAATGTGATGCTGGAGATGGACAATAATTTTTGAGTGGGAATGTGGTAGCCTAAAGGATATCATTGTACATGGTGTGTACACACTGTCCATGGGTACGCTGCTCTGATCCCTGTGGTGAATGTATCATATAGACTAGTGTTCCTGTTTTCTTTCTCTCTCTCTCTGCAACACAGTGGGAAGCATCCTAGCCAGAGAGAGGCCCAGTCTAGAAAAGGGATTCATCATTTCATCAAAATCAAAAAGCCATATTAGGGTCAAGCAGAATGTCACGAAATAAGCAAGCTTTCAGGTTCTCCAGAACTCTTAATCAGGTCAGATATTAAGCAAACTTGGTGGCAGTGTGGTGTGGGGGAGATGTAAAAGATTCCTGAAATGTACCGCTTCTAGGGTGGTAACAACGGCATTGCCAATTAAAGAGGATACAGATTTGCATTTGCTCATTTATATATATGGATGCAATCTTAGAAATGCAGCACATCTCAACACATTGGGTCCACATTCACACTGTACATTTATTCCACTTTAAACAATTGTGGTTTCCCCCCAAGAATCCTGGGAAATGTAATTTGTGAAGGGTGCTCAGAGGGCTTATCCACACGGGAGCCTAATGTCATACTAAAAACACTGCTTTTACAATTGTAATATATTTTTAAGGTCCACACTTCTTGCTCAATAGTAGCTTCCAGTGCACTGTTTTCCATTCGCACAAGTAGGCGTTTCTCTGGGAAGGATTAGTGTCATTGTTTCCTTGTGTCCCCACCCTCTAATTTTACATGTTTACTCCCTCTGGTTGCTCAGTTACTGTGCATGTGCAAAAATTCTTCACCTGCGCAGTATTTCCAATATCTCCTGCCCCCAACCACTTCTGGAAGTTTGGCAGTTGAAAAGTGGGG
This sequence comes from Rhineura floridana, assembly GCF_030035675.1. Classification (NCBI taxonomy): domain Eukaryota; kingdom Metazoa; phylum Chordata; class Lepidosauria; order Squamata; family Rhineuridae; genus Rhineura; species Rhineura floridana. The sequence goes on along the minus strand of NC_084495.1, from coordinate 20,972,268 downwards.
TCATCTGCCCCTTTTCTCCGCAGTCCCTTCCCCCCCCCGAAGTAAATGTTTCCCCTTGCCTTGAAAAAGCAATTTACAATCCATACAAGTATTCAAGCCTCAAGGCTGAAGGGGAGAGCACCTCGGCCTGCAATTGACAAGAAAAAATGACACTGACTAGACCCCACTCCTCTTCTCCCATTATCATTCCCCTCCTTCTTTCTGTGTGTCAGTTTCCTTTCCTGACATATCCCTAGTAAAACCCTTTCTTCCTTTTTTGAAAAATTAGCTATGTAATTAAATTTGTATATATGAGTCGGAGACAGGGAGAGTGAGTGTGTGTGTTTGTGTGTGTGTCTCTCTCCTGTCACATTGCTGGTAACTGGGGGATAAAACAATGTTTGCAGGGGGTTACATTGACCATCCTGCAGGGATGATGAAATACAACGGGACTTCTGATTAAATACTGTGGAAACGGAGGCCATCGCTGGTTAAAAAGGAGTGAAGGAAGGAAATTTAGTGGGGGAGAAAGGGGGAAAAGAAAGGAGGGCTGCAGCAAAGCTATGCAGGAGGACAGAGCAGTCAGTCAGAAGTCAACAGTTAAGCCGCCAGAAACAAAATGGAATTCATGGGTCAGTTACAGTGGGCAGGAAATGGGGAACAGCTGAAAGTGACGATTCACCCACCCACTCAAAAAACATTGAAGCGAAGCACCTACACGGCAGAGCACAGCGCAGCTGAGATGGTTTTTCCTTCCCTTTTTGCATTTTCAGCGGATTAATACTGATTTAAAGGGGAAAACTGTGCAATAGCTTCTGCTTGCCTGCAACATCATATGAACCATGCAAATTAAAGGGGATACAAGTAGCTCCACACACACACTAAATCACTGCGTGGATGAGCCCAGAGTTGCTAGGAGACCACTGTTCTCCTCACATGGCTATAATTCCCTGGGTGGTCTAACAACCAGTCCCTCTTCCTAGGGAACTCTGGAAACTGCAGGTCTGTGAGGGGAATAGGGGTCTCCTAACAACCCTCAGCACACTTCACAAACTACACTTCCAAGGATTCCTTGGGGGAAACCATGACTGTTTAAAGTGGAATAAATGTACAATGTAAATGTGGCCTGGCAAAGACGGTGACCAGGTGCCTGTTTGTTCTGCTGTCCAGGTGCGCTCTGTTGATGGACAACTTCAAGGTCTGTGCTCTTCCTTCTTAGGGTTCTTTTTCATTAAACCGGACTTGGACTGGACAGCCTTTCAGGTACAATGAAATTAACTGAGTGTAAAGTGAGACCCACAGCTGCCCTAACCTTTTCATACTGTGATTGTGTCTTTGAAAACTCCTTTCCACCCATACAACAAAATATGGCCATGCACATAGAAAGCTAGCAGGTCAGGGACAAGACCAAATAGAACCTTCTCCCTGATATGCTAGCTTTCTAGAAGCTGGGAATATATTTTTTGTATGGAAGAGGAACCCATAGCCCAAAGTGGTTCAGCTCAGACACAGTTTTAGCATTAATGAGACAAGCCATTTGTTCTAGACTGAACCTCTCACAGGCTGAGAGGCCCACAACATTCTGCAAAATGAAGTACCTCTATTTAAATGCTGTTCTGACAACCAGGTCCCACTATGGCCACATCTGCGCTATATGTTTAAATTTCTATGATGCCACTTTAAACAGTCATGGCTTTACCCAAAGAATCCTGTGATGGAGAGTTTTTAGGAGCCCCCCCTTCCCCTCTATAATTCTCCGAGCAGTTTAACTATCAGTTCCTCTTCCCAGGGAACTCTGGGAAATGTAGCTCTGTGAGGGGAATAGGGACCTCTTAACAAAGCTCACCACCCTTAAACTACAGTTCCCAGGATCCCTGGGTGGAAGCCATGTTTAAAGTGGTATCATAGAACTTTAAATGTATCATGTGGATGTTGTAAGAACTCTTCCTTCTTCACCTGGGCTGAAATTGTGCTCAGACCCAGCAGAATTCTAAGCACTGTTGGCTCTAGGTTGTAGGGTGTCCTTGAGCAAAGATCCCTTTGCTGGTTCCCCGTGTAGCTCCACCCCCTCATAATCACTGTGGCTGTTTCCAATTTGCTGGCCTTGCCTCTCTAGCCAGGGCTGGATCTAGGTTTGAGAGGGCATGGTCTTTGGTGTCCCCTCACTTCCGTCAGTGGGCTTTGGCAGTGAAGAGTATTCCAGGCAGCTGGGCCTGCCCACCATTTAGTATTCTCACCATGCCTCAGAGCAGTGGACCAAGAAAAAAAATTGTAACAGGGCCTAGGTGGACCCTGCCAGGCCACTGGGGTACTGGCCTCTACCCAAGGATACCAGTTGCTGACGCTGGCCCTTCCTACAATCCTAATCCATACCTGGGCAATGTGAGCAGCACTTGCTGCTGCTCCTTCCTGTCAGTGCCCGCTCACTTTGAGAAGTTAGGTGGAACAGGCAGCAACAGCAAAAAGCCCAAGCTGAAGGATAGGGAGTTCTGGAAACTGATAGCAAGACCCCTGCTGACCTGTGGACCTTAGCTAATGCCTAAAGATGCTGGCCCCTTTAATGCTAGACTCTCTCTTTCTTGAAACACACAAGGCAGTCCTAAAGATAACATTGCTTCTGAGCATGTGCAGCATGCCTTCCAGTCACCATTGTCATGCCACTCTTGTGTGGGGTATGAAGGAGAAGCATTTCCATGCCAGAGGTTTTGCATCTAGCCAGCCTTGGCTCCTCAGCACCCTTCCTCTTTTAGACATGAAGTTATGCTCTCAGCCAGAGCAATGGAAATATCTGGCCTTTTGCTTAGCCAAGATGTGGTTTCTGGGCTAATGCAAAAGACGTTATGCATCATTTCAAGCATAGGTCCTAAAATTAAGTAAAGAGGCAGGCGCATTCACAAGCGAGAACGGGAAGGATTCATGAGAGTGCCTGAGTGGTGGTTAAGAGAATGAACTGTGCCCTCTGGAATGAGAGGGAACCCAGTGGAAACGTGACCTCACTGAGATGGAATGCCAGCTGAAAGCTCTTATTCATTCATCTCAGATCCAAATTCATTCTGCGCCATTTCACTGCAAAAGATATTTTTGTCTCCATGCGTATCCTCTGTGTTCCGTTTCATTGATCTTTGTGGAAACATTGGAGGGGGAACTAGGTCTGTTTTGTCTGCTAAAGCAAAGAAGGTAAAGAATTGCTTGCACTCAGTCCTTTTAGCATACTCAGCAAAAGCATCCTTCAAAGTGATCCCATGTGTCTTGGCTGTCAGAGTGGGTTTGATTAGCATCATTGTTCTTCCATGGATCATAACCCTACAAATGGGATCTCAGAATCTTCTGAATGCCTCCATTTGGAAAACCTATGCAGACACCTCATGCCAAGGCCAGTTTTCCAAATGTTTGAAATGCAAAGATCACTTGCAAAAGGCATCCCATAAATGTCAAGCATAACCTCATAGTGAACATGTGAAACTTCCTTGTACTGAGACATATGGTGGGAGAAATTCAATTCACTTTGCATTTAAAGGAAATCTATCAAATTTTGAAACAGTATGTGAACAGAAACAAGCTATCCTTCAAAACTGGCACTTTTTCAGAATTTTGCAATGCAGTTCTCCAACCAAACAACATTTGTCCTATCTGGACAGTGATGACCTCGCCTCAGTCGTTCATGCTCTGGTAACTTCTAGATTGGACTACTGCAATGTGCTCTACGTTGGGCTGCCCTTGAAGACAGTTCGGAAACTACAGTTAGTCCAGAATGCAGCGGCCAGATTGTTGACGCGGACCAGAAGGTCCGCTCATATAACACCTGTTCTGGCCCGTCTGCACTGGCTTCCTATTTGTTTCCGGGCTAAATTCAAAGTGCTGGTATTGACCTATAAAGCCTTACACGGCATGGGACCGCAATACCTGGTGGAGCGCCTCTCCCAATATGAAACTACCCGTACACTGCGCTCAACATCTAAGGCCCTCCTCCGAGTACCATCCCATCGAGAAGCTCGGAGGGTGGTGACTAGAAATAGGGCCTTTTCGGTTGTGGCCCCCGAATTGTGGAATGGTCTCCCCAATGAGGTGCGCCTGGCACCGACGCTGCTATCTTTTTGGCGCCAGGTGAAAACCTTTTTATATTCCCAGGCATTTTAATGTGTACTATTAATATTTATTGATGTATTTTGCTGCTGTTTTGATTTTTGTTTACGTCTGTTTGGTTTGATTCCATTGTATTATTGTATTTATATATTTTCTGATTGTTTTATTGTTATGTACACCGCCCAGAGAGCCCTTGGGCTTAGGGCGGTATATAAATTAAATTAAATAAATAAATAAATAAATTTACCAAAATGCATATGTTAGAGGAAAGCGAGTATAAAAATGAATATATTATTGAAAACAACATACGTAGATAACATACTGTGTTGCCAATAGGCAAGAAAATTCAAGAGATTCCAGAGGCAATGAACACTCAAGTGGGAAAAAAGAGTTACGATGCTTTATTTGAAAGATTTAGGTAGTGGTTTATGGCAAGCAATACATAGATAAAGATGCAAATGAATGCAGCTGTGATCTTACATCTTTCAGCCGCTGGGAGCCTCGGACAAGTAACAACGGCGAGATCCCAGCTGGCCCCTACACAGCACCCCCAACCAGCCTGGGTCTGTGCTGAGGCTCCCTGAGCAGGAGTTAGGGACCCTTATTTATACCCCAAAGAGCCCCTGGACCTGGGTGCAGGTTTGCACCTGTGACTTTAACTAGCTATACCTGTGGGGATGTTTTTTTTTATTTGAGTCTCACGCTTCTACCTTTGTTTATCACTCCTGCTGGTCAGTGTAGCAGACTGATTCGTTGCAACTGCCTTTGAAGGCCAAGTTCCCAGGGCTTACCAATGTAAGCAAACATCCTCCCTCATGATCTGCTGGCATCCACAATCTATTTTTGCCAATTAAGAGCCTCTGTTGCCTCATCTGTGTTACATCAACAAAGCTTCTCAGTCTTTTGTACTATTGTATTCTATATAGGCCAGGTGAGAAAGAAAGCAACAAGCCCACCTGGCTGGGATGCAGGGGCATCAGACAGGAGTATGGGACAGAGGGATGGAGCATGCCACACCATACCTTGTTACATTGAGATGTCTTGCGGTCATTTCCCATCCCAAGAAACATACAATGTGCATTATATTAGGCAAAATTGCTTGCAAAATTTTTTAATAGACCTGCAGCAAAATAAACACGACAATTGATAACAAAGCACTCCTATACCCTCTTATGGCCAGATGCAATGGTAATATATATATATATGGCGGTCATAACATTCAGTGGCTTTTATACAGAAATTCTTACCTGGACAAGCCTGATTAATGATCCAGGAAATAATTTCTGTACTAAAGCCATTGGATGAGTGTTATTACCACTACATATATTGTGAACTGAAGAGTGTACATCTGAGGTATATTAACCACTGTTATTCACATGTATTTTGTTGACATATTGTATTTATGCATCTGGCCAGGCTACTCTAGGAGCAGGCATTTGCCTCATAAAGGTGCAGGAGTGCACTGTTGTCTGTTGTGTTTATTTTACTTCAGAGCTTGGAAAAGTTACTTTTTTAAACTACAACTCCCATCAGCCCAATCCAGTGGCCATACTGGCTGGGGCTGATGGGAGTTGTAGTTTAAAAAAGTAACTTTACCAAGCTCTGTAATTTACTTCATGGTTATTAAATATTTATTTCAGTATTTGTAGCTTAATTTGGCCTATTTTTCCTTAGCTCTTGTTATTTTTCACAAAGGATCGAAGACAGAAAAAGCAACAAAGTTTATCCCCAGTAAATTTGGCCTATTTTTCCTTCACTCCTTTCTTGCATGGTCTTTTGTTCAAGAAAATCAAACTTCTTGTGTATTTTTCCCCTCCTTTGTGCCAGGATCCGGCTACTCAGCTGCAGAAACGCAAACCAATGAAGTATACGCTGAGGAAACCTCCCACGTTCTTGCTCCAGAATATCGAGGTGAGTTTTAGATCAGCTTAAGATTATCTTAACCTACATACTGCCTTCCAAATGATGCTGGACTACAACTTCCACCAGGGCCAGACCAGCGTGGGCCCTTGGGCACCAGAAGGCTGTCCCCCATGTGTGTGCATGCATGCACTTTAATACACCCGGTTGCATTACTTCTTGGATCGCCATGTCAGCGTGCATGCCTGCCATCACCCAAGCGGGCAGTGGGGGTGTCAACATGCCCCCGCCACCATCTTGAGAGATGGCAGGCATGTGCACTGATCCAGTAATGGCCTGGCCACCATCATGGTTGATGGCAGGCATTCAACAACACAACAAGAGGTGCGACCAGGCATATTTAAGTGTGTGCTGGTTGCACACACTCGTGTCGCCTAGGAGAGTAGAGCTCCCACTTCACAATCTGTGCCACTGTCTGGTCGCAACCTGCAACCTGAAGCCGGCAGGGATTGAGGAGCAGGAGCTCCACCCTCCTAGCCACAGGGACCTTTGGCCGTCGCAGGGACCCTCAGCCAGTGCCCAACCTGGCCACACACTGGCGCCAGGCGTGACTTCCATAATCCCTGATCATTGGCAAGGCTGGTTGGGGCCAATGGGAGTTGGGGTCCAACAACTTATAGAGACCACCATGTTGGCCAGCCCTTCCCAGTAACTCCCCAGGGATTTCTGGAAAGGCCCAGCCATGCCCAGGTTGCACAGACATCATTCTGAGTAGGAGGGGGTAATGGGGTCAGTTTAGGTGCCCTTGGCAAGTTCACATCTTTCTGCCTCTTCACCCCTCCCGCAACATGGAGAACTGAAGAGGCAAACAGTAAGGGTGAAGAAAACACACACACACATGCTCACTAGATGTGTGGGGAGGTATGCGACCACAACAAATAGCCCTAAGGAAATCATCAGCACCCACGAGACACAGCTCTCAGCTGCTGCACAAACAGCTTTAAGGAGAAAGGACTGTACACACATAAGGGAAACTAGTTACAAGAGAAAATCCCATACACACACATGCTGTGTGAGGATGGGCCTCTTTCTTATTAATGCCATGTGAGGTTGCCTGGGGTGCAGTCAGTGATCACGATACTGCTTCACCTTCCGTATGTCTGTGCGTGCCTGGGGAGGAAGGTCTGAAGACTCTTAGTCTCTGAAGAGCAGTCAGCAGAAGTGGAATCCACCCTGGCCAACTTCACCCCCAAGCAGGACAGACATCAACTCCTGACATTGTTAGGCAGCTCCCAGGGTCCCAGCACTCCAGCGGAACCCAATAAATAAATCCAGCTCAGCACTCTGAGCAGGGCTGGTTGGCTGCTTCTAGCTGCCATGTTAATTTCCCACAATGCCCATTATGTAACATAATAATAATAATAATAAAATAATAAAATTTTATTTGTTAGTCGCCTATCTGTCCGAATTAACGGACACTCTAGGTGACTTACAGCAATATGATAAAATACAATAACAATCCAGAACACAATTATCCATTAAAACTAACATCAGAACATCAATTAGTACATCAAAAGCTAAGCTACCCCAAAATTCCCATAGGCCTGCCTGAATAGCCAGGTCTTAAGAGCTCGGCGAAAACCCATCAGGGAGGAGGGCATGTCGAAGATCATAAGGGAGAGAATTCCAGAGGGTGGGGGCCATAACCGAGAACGCCCTCTCCCTGGTCCACACCAGCCTAGCTGTTTTGACCTGTGGGACCGAGAGGAGGTCCTGTGTGGCTGATCTTGTAAGGCGGCCTAATTGGTGATACTGGAGGCGGTCCTTCACATAAACTGGGCCGAAACCATATAGGGTTTTAAAGGTCAATACCAACACCTTGAATTGGGCCCGGTAAACCACTGGTAACCAGTGTAGATCTACCAACACTGGGGTGATATGATCTCGGCGACGGCTATGTTTAATCAAGCGTGCCGCCACATTCTGTACCAGTTGTAATTTCCAGACCATTTTCAAGGGTAACCCCACGTAGAGCGCATTACAGTAGTCTAAGCGAGAGGAGACCAGGGCATGTATCACTCGTGGGAGCAGATGCAAAGGAAGGTAGGGTCGTAGCCTCTGTATCAGATGTAATTGATACCAAGCTGCCCAGCTCACTGCTGAAATCTGAGCCTCCATGGACAGCTGGGAGTCAAGAATGACCCCTAGGCTGCGGACCTGGTCTTTAAGGGGTAATCTCACCCCATTAAGCACCAAGTCAATGTCTCCCAACCTTCTCCTATCACCCACGAGCAACACCTTGGTCTTGTCGGGGTTTAGCTTCAGCCTGTTCTCGCCCATCCATCCACTTACGGGCTCCAGGCACTTGGACATGGTCTGCACAGCCAGCTCTGGTGAGGACTTAAATGAGAGATAGAGCTGAGTGTCATCCGCATATTGGTGACACTGCAGCCCAAAACTCCTGATGATAGCTCCCAGCGGCTTCACATAAATGTTAAATAGCATGGGGGAGAGGATAGAACCCTGTGGTACTCCACAGTTAAGAGGCCAAGGGTCTGAAACCTCATCCCCCAATGCCACCCATTGGTACCTGCCTGAGAGATAGGAATGGAACCACCGTAAAACCGTGCCCCCCATTCCCAATCCCTCTAGGCGATTTAACAGGATACCGTGGTCAACGGTATCAAAAGCCACTGAGAGATCCAGGAGGACGAGGAAGGTATATTCTCCCCTATCCAACGCCCTCCTCATATCATCCACCAGAGCGACCAAGGCTGTTTCAGTTCCATGTCCAGTCCTGAAGCCCGATTGGAAAGGATCTAAATAATCTGCTTCATCCAAGTGTGTCTGTAGCTGGTTGGCCACCACTCGCTCTATCACCTTGCCCAAGAATGGTAAATTAGAGACTGGGCGAAAGTTGTCCAACTCTTGGGGATCCAAGGAGGGCTTTTTTAAGATGGGCTTTATCACTGCCTCCTTGAGGGCTGATGGTATTGCACCCTCTTCCAAGGATGCATTTACCACTGCCTTGATCCCTTCGCCCAGTCTTTGTTTGCAGCTCATAATGAGCCACGAATGGCAAGGATCAAGCAGACAGGTGGTCGGCTTCACAGTAGAGAGCACCTTGTCCACTTCCTCAGCGAGGAGAGGCTGAAACCGATCCCACCGGACCGGAATGCAACTGGCCGACTCTGGCCCACTTCCTGTATCCACGGCATATGGAATCTTGCTCTTCAGGCGCTCGATTTTATCGGCAAAGTGTTTAGCAAATATGTCACAGGAGGCTTTAGAGTGCTCCATGGGTTCCTGGGCAACTGGACCGACCAGGCTTCGGACCACTTGGAACAACCTCCTGGGACAGCACTCTGCCGACGCAATAGAGGCAGCAAAAAATTCCCTCTTTGCTGCCTTTGTTGCCATCTGGTAGGCCGCTATTGCTGCTCTAACCAGTGTCCGATCGTCATAAGCTTTGGCCTCCTGCCTCCACCAGCTAAACCTTAGGGAGGGGGGTTGTCCATTAACAGAGGCAGGTTCTACCAAATTCAGACTGTCCAAAACAATACGGAAACCGAAACACAACCACCCTTCAAAATTTGCACTTATCCAAGTTTTCCAGTGCAGTTCTCCAACCAACCGGAGTTTACAAAATGCATACATTGGGGGAAGCATATATAAAAATGAACACGTTCGTGAAAATAACATACAAAAACCCATAATATTAAGAATAATTGCTTGCAAAACTACATACAAACATGTTAGGAGAAATTCACACTGAAATGATGAAGTGTTTTCATGGGGAAGTGTTTTTTTTTTAAATCACAAATTACTGCAGAAACTTGGAGAACTGAATTTAAGATTAGGAAAATGAGAAACTCAGAGAAACAAAACTGACAGATCTTTCCATCCCTAGTTACAGAAGATATAAGCCTTCACCAGTGCGTACTCACCAGTGAGAGCAGGGTTGCAGATACAGCACAGTATCCAAACAAACCAAGGTCAAACATAGACAATCAGTTAAGGTCCAAAAATGTTCCAGAGACAAAGTCAAGCAACAGTCCAAGGTCAATATCACAGGGAGTTCAGGCAAGACACGGAGACTATCATCAGGAGCAAGGAGCCAGAGACCTGTGTTATTTCCAGAAACTGGAAAGTTCAAGAGGGAGGCCTTCTGTACATTGGCTCCTAAACCACACTCTAACCACAGCTGCTGGCATCAGGGATAGCTTACTTACAAGTAGACCCTTTACTCACAAGTTGATCAATAACTCTGGCTCCATAGACCCATACTGTCCCAATGCTCTTCAGCCTCGACCTGAAGCTTTTGGCGCCAGCACTCTCAAGGACTGGGGGTAGGCAGCTCCAGCTCTTCCTCTGACAGTTCCAGGGATTCTTCATCAGGTATCAACCCAGAAGGTCCCTCAAGAGGATCCTCAGGATTGGATTCAAGGGCCCCTGCTTGCTCTTCAAGTTCCTCAACCTGTGGAATGTCTGGTTCATCCTCTGAGGACTACATCTTCGGTACCAGGACAGGGTTTGGCATGATGACACCACGTCATAAGTGGAGCTCTCCCTGTCCCCAAGGACATCACATATCGGAATGACTTTCCCCTTTTATTGTCACACACACACGGTTCCCAGTGTGGAGCTTCTTCCATGGAAAGAGAAAGAGGAAAGGGGGGGAAAATAATAGGGATGTTGCTAGGCAACCATCATGGACAAACATTCTCTCTTCCCTTCCACAGAACAAGCCCTTGAACTGCCAGCCATGGGGTCCTACAGGGACAGCCAGCAGGTGCTGTTTACTCTGTGGCTGTGTGGGCCCTGGCTGGGGGAAACAGCTGAGACAAAAGTAATTTGCCACAGTAGCTGAATTCAAAACAACTTTTCCCAAAATATAAAATTGGGCACAGCTGCTTGGGAAAGCATCAAGGATGAATTCTAAGGTATTGTTTACCAGGGTTAATCCTCGGGATCCAGTTTTTAATGCCTGAAACATGTTAAGGAATAATAATGAGCACATATGGAGTGACTTCTCTCACAACCACATCACTGAGTGTGCTAGTCAGAACTTATCCAGAGTCTGGTTCTGGGTGCCACACTTTAAGAAGGATACAAACAAATTGGGACAATATTCGTATGCTGCTCAAAGCAGCTCACAACAACAACAGAGCATTCATAAAAACAACATTCCCGAATACAGAACAAAACATACAGTGAAGATACAGTAAATTCAATAAATGAATCAAAACATAATAAATCACAAAATATGATCTATTCCAAGTGAGCATTGTTTTCTAATGATCCATGTTCTTAAGCAAATAAATTGAAATTATGTAGGGCTTTAAAATATGTGCATATATATTTCTATGACAACCTTAAGGGGAAAAATCCAGACAATTAGGTGTGAAACAAAATAAAAGCGACACCTTAAAAACAATCTCAACAAGAAATACATTGTTGGTTTAATTGGCACCCAAAAGTGGCAGCATGCTCACCTGATAAATGCGTCCGGGCATGATGGTATTACGTTTTCTGTGTACCGTCCCTGAAAGAGCCCCATCCTTTCACACGCAGCCACCTTATTTCTAGAACCGGGGACTCCTGGATCAGGGCCCCCAGAGAAGATCTGAATGCATGAGCAGGTATGGATGGGAGTACGTGGGCTCTTTGATCATGAAAGCTTTTGCTCTTGATAAGTAGAACCTACAGTTGAGTTTCTCTCTCTCTGTCTCCTCTCTAGTTCCCCAGTGGTGTCATCTCTTAAACATTTACCATGGGGAGGCTACCTGCTATTCTCCCCGTGGGGGTAATTATTACAGCAGCCTGGGGGCACGCTGTGAGCTCTCCTGTGACCGTGGATACCGCTTGATTGGCCAGAGATCCGTGCAGTGCTTGCTAAACCGCCGCTGGTCAGGGGCTGCCTACTGCAGACGTAAGTACCAGGCCAGCTTCCTGTGGCCGCTCCCCATTACAGCCATGTCCATCTTCAGGAAACTCTATTAAAGTTAGCCCATGGTGCAGCTAGGTTATAGGCATACATTCAGCAGATGGAGCTTCACAGGCAGAAATTCAGCAGATGCTGCTTTTTGTGGTGAAAATGCAGTAAAGCAGGGTTATCTAACCTTATTGGCCCTAGGTATGGCACAGCAAGAACCGCAGATCTCAAGGCTTTACTTTCAGTTATATTACATTGTTTTAAATTATTTTTATTAATCATTGCTACATTAAAAGAAAATTTAAAAGGACAATTTGGGGGCAGGGTGTCACAAAAACCATTTGGCACCACAGCAGGGAACCCACAGGAGGGATCAGTGAAAAAATAGTAATGATTTATTTTAAAAAAACCAAAAAAATTAAAGAGTGGGTGGGACCTGGGGGCAGGTGGCTGCAAAAAAAAAAAAAAGGCTTTCAGCACCATGCCGTCACAGCAATGGGTCCATGGGAGTGGTCAATACATGTTTTAAAAAATGGCAATTTGGGGAGGAGTTTTGGTGGGCCACAAAAAAAACCTTTGGAGGGGTAGATACAGACGAGTTTGCCACTCTTTGCAGTAAAGGAGACAGCATCACTGGATGATGGATAGAAAGCCAGTGTGGTATAGTGGTTAGAGTGTTAGATTAGGACCGGAGAGCCCCAGGTTCAAATCCCCACTCAGCCATGAAGCCAACTGGATGACCTTGGGCCAGTCATTGTCTCTCAGCCTAACCTACTTCACAGGGATGTTGTGAGGATAAAATCAGGAGGAGGGCAACCATATTTGTAGGGCACCTTGAGCTCCTTCAAGGAAGGGTGGGTTATATATGTAATAAATAAATATTTGGCCTGTCACTCCACTGTTAAGGGCATGAGGGTGCCAGGCCTCACTCATCTCTTCTGTCGCTGCCACACACACACACACCTCTGATCAATTTCCTCTTCTTATGCTGTATCTCGCTTCCCAAACACCAGCATATTCAGAACATGAGAACATCCAGCAAACCATTTTTGAAATATTGGGATTCATTTTCCAGGTACAACAGCCTGTACTTTTCCAATCAAATAGCAGGTATGAATGAATGAATGAATCTTTATTTTTACCCCGCCCTTTTTCCAAAACTGGAACTCAGGGCAGCTTACAAATAAAAACTACTCATAGGTAAAAAACATACAAAAATATACAATTAAAATAGAATTAAACTATTCGTAACATTAAAATCATGAAACATACACTTAAGATACTAAAACAATTTAAAACATTAAGAATAGGACCTTATGAGGCCCTATCTTAAACATCTTCTAGTCCAAAAGCCTGTCGGAATAAAAAAGTCTTTGCCTGCCTACGGAAGGATAGCAAGGAAGGGGCCATTTGTGCTTCCTTAGGAAGAGAGTTCCAGAACCTGGGGGCAGCCACCAAGAAGGCCCTATCTCGTGTCCCCACCAATCGCGCTTGCGAAGGTGTTGGGACTGAGAGAAGGGCCTCTCCTGAAGATCTCAGGGCCCGGGCAGGCTCATATGGGGAGATACGGTCTGACAAATAGCCTGGACCTAGGCCATATAGAGCTTTATAGGTCAAAACCAGCACTTTGACTTGTGACCGGAAACAAACTGGCAGCCAGTGGAGCTGTCACAACAAGGGGGTTGTATGGTCCCTGTAACCAGCCCCAGTTAGCACTCTGGCTGCAGCTCTTTGTACCAGTTTAAGTTTCTAAACAGTCTTCAAAGGCAGCCCCACGTAGAGCGCGTTACAATAATCTAAACGGGATGTAACTAAGGCATGCATCACTGTAATCAAATCAGGCATCTCCAGGAATGGGCGCAGCTGGCACACCAGTCTTAGCTGGGCAAAAGCATTCCTGGCCACTGCAGAGACCTGGGCCTCCAAGTTCAAAGCTGAGTCCAGGAGCACACCCAAACTGCGAACCTGTGTCTTCAGAGGGAGTGTAACCCCATCCAGCACAGGCTGAATCCCTATTCCCTGATTTGCCTTTCGACTAACCAGGAGCACCTCTGTCTTGTCTGGATTTAATTTCAATTTGTTTGGGTAGGCTCCAGTTTCATACTACACCTTCACTACAAAGTTTGGACCACAGTCTGAAGCTTTTTAAAAACAGCCCTCCAAGATATCCTGAGGATCGTAGTTCTGTGAATAGGCTATAAAATTTGAAAATTCTCTCCCATTCTAACTACAGAGATTCGGTGCCACACATTGCCAGCAATTCACCATGGATCATACCAATGTTCAGATGGCGTCAAGGTCGACTCTCACTGTGACTACACCTGCCAGTCTGGGTACCATCGAGAGGGTGATCGCAGTCGCATGTGCATGGAAGACGGACGCTGGAGTGGTAGCGAGCCAATTTGTGTAGGTAAATTCTCACCCTTCCTGGAGCCAGCCTCTGTCTTTTCACTTTACACAGGAGAAGTTGCCACTGCCTCTCCTCTGCCATGCCCCCCCCGATTAATTGCCCTACGACCACAGAACTGAAGGGAAGCACACCCTCCCCTCTTTTGTTGCCTAGAGGACTGAGGGTTGCCAGGTTGGGGTGTAGGACCATGTAGGAAGGCCCAGGGCCGGCACCAGCCTGCCCCAGCACTCACACGCACACCCCACCTACCTACTTTTCCCTTGGTGAATGCTGCCTGTGCTGTGCGAGCATGGCTGCCATCAACCAAGATGGCGGCTGAGGCTTCCCTAAGGGGCTGATGCCTCCCCTGCCATCAACCAAGATGGCAGCAGGGGCATCAGCCCCTTAGGGAAACCTTGGCCGCCATCTTCATTGATGGCAGGCTTGCGCCCACAGTGCAACCAGCATTTACCTCAAGGGAGAGGTAGGTGGGGCATGCAGGCAGGCATCGCGGGCCTGCACGGCAGTAGAGAGGGTGCCTGGGAGTTTCCTTTCACAATCCGTGGCAGAGTTGGGAGCTGACACTGCTGCAGATCTTAGAAGGGAGAGCTACCCACCCACCCTAAGGAGGGGCCCTTCAGGGGCCCTCAACCAGGGCCTGACCTGGCTGCCCTCTGGTGCCGGCCCTGGGAAGGCCATAGCTCAGTGGCAGAGCAATTACGTTTTGGGCAGAAGGTCACAGGTTCAATCCCTGGCATCTCCAGATAGGGCTGGAAGAGACCCTTGTCTGAAACCATGGAGAGCTATTGCCAGTCAGTATATACCACACTGAGCTAGTTGGATCCAATGGTCTGACTCAGTACAAGGCAGCTTCTATGTAAGTCCAGGATTTCATAGAATCATAGAACAATACAGTAGGGCCGTGCTTTACAGCGCTTTGCTTTACGGCGCTTCGCTAATGCAGTGGTCTCAATTAGACGCAATTAGACTAAAGCCCCACTCATACGGCGCTTGTTCCGCTTTTACAGGCGGTTTTTGGGCGTTGCGCACCATTCTATTCAATAAGTTCCGCTTTTCAGCGGGGGTCTGGAACGTAACCAGCCATATGAGTGGGGCCCTACTGTAGAGTTGGAAGGGGCCTATAAGGCCATCGAGTCCAACCCCCTGCTCAACGCAGGAATCCAATTAAAGCATATCCGACAGGTGGCTGTCCAGCTGCCACTTGAAGGCCTCCAGTGTTGGAGAGCCCACCACCTCCCTAGGTCATTGGTTCCATTGTCGTACTGCTGTAACAGTGAGGAAGTTTTTCTTGATGTTCAGCCGAAGTCTGGCTTCCTGTAACTTGAGCCCATTATTCTCTGCCATGCCCTCTGGGATGATTGAGAAGAGATCCTGGCCCTCCTCTGTGTGACCCCCTTTCAAGTACTTGAAGAGTGCTATCGTGTCTCATCTTCTCAAGGCTAAACATTGCCAGTTTGTTCAGTCTCTCCTTTTGTGTGTGTTAGTGTTATTTCAATTTCTTATAAGCCACCTTAAGGATCATTTGATCAAAAAGCAGGGCATGCATGTTCAAAACAAACAGACTAGGTTTTGGAAAGAAATTCCGTCAGGTGCTGTAGATAAACCCACAAAGGATGAATTTTCTCACAATGCCTTTCTTGCTGGAAACTGGGGCTGCTTTCACACATGGGGCTGATTGCTAAAAAGATAGTGCTTCTGTCCCGATTTCTAAAATCCCTTTCACGCTGCAGTACCTGTTGTGTTAAGGAACAGCAGCTTTTTCAGCCAATATACCAGCATTTTGCACAACTGTCTTTCACACGGCTTGTTTTTGTCCCTCACCCATTATACGCATGCACACTGTTCCCCACTGGGTAGGAGGTCTAAAAACTCTTCCCGTCACCATGCAAGCCCTCTCCCATTAGGATCTGACTTTTTAAATTATTTTAGTTGTATCGACATGGGTGTATGTAGGGAATGCTGCTGCTATCTGCGCTGATGCCAGAATACCGGTACAATTTTCATCAGACAGCAAAAACACTGTGCAACTAAAGGGTGGGAATGCACTGCATACTGGGATGCCTGTTATGTGAGCAGCTAGCAAAAAACTCCTGCAACCTTCCAGGTTTCCAGCCTTGCTAACGGATTATTTCCGGTATCATTGATCGTGGAAATTTGTGCTAAACTTGCACTACATTCTGCTAGAATTCCGGAGCTAGCTTGTACGTTGTGTGAAAGGTCAAATATAATGCGCAAATTACCAGGTAAGAAATCATCAGAATAACGGAATAAAGTGCAGTGTGAAAGTAGCCTTGGTATAACACAGAGATGAGAAACCTGGGTGGATCTCCAGATGTTGTTGGGACTTCAGTTCACTTTCATACATGGGGCTTGTTGCATCACATTTTTGCAGATTAAAGTGGTTGCACTTCTGTCCCGATTTCTAAAATTCCTTTCACACTGCAGTAATTTGTGTTAAGGAACTGCCGCTTTTTCGGCTGATATGCTGGCATTTTGTGCAACTTTCACACTGCTGCAACCAACAGCTTCTTGTTTTTGTCCCCCAGCTGTTATACATATGTGCACTGTCATTCCCCCATAATTCATGAGTTAGCATGGGTGTTTATTAGTAGTAGTAGTAGTAGTAGTAGTAGTAGTATTGCTGTTGGTGTATGCTGATATACCAGTTCTTCCTCAGCTACAAGGTGCAGCTGAGCTTCTAAAAAAAAATGGAGTTCTATTAAACCTCATTCAGCTCTGTCTTCAGGTTTTGATTGTAGTTTTGAAAACAACAGTCCAAAACATATTAATCCACCTGAGGAGGCAGAGGCAGAAACGAAAGAAGGGGAAGCTATTAGCCATGTCTACACTGGAATACCGGTACAATTTTCGTTAGGCAAAATAAAGGCAAAAAAGATGTGCATCTAAAGAGCAGGAACACATTGCATGCCGGGATGCCTGTCACATGAGTGGCTGCAGCTTGCTCAAAACTCCCACTATTTTCCAGGTTCCCAAGTTTACAAACAGATTGTTTCTGGAATCATTTATCACAGAAATGGGCACTACCACTATATTCCACTAGATTTCTGGAACTAGCTTTCACATCGTTTGAAAGATCAAACAAAATGTGCAAACTACTAGGTAAAAAATCGTCTGAATAATAGGATAAAGTGCAGTGTGAAAGCAGCCCTAGACAGCAGGCCAATGGTCAGGGATGTTGGGAGTTTTTGTCCCACAGGTTCCCCAGCCCTGTTATATAAGATGCCAAGTAGATGAGTCATAGGTCTGACACGGCAAGACAATTCTCATTTTCTTGAGTCACATGTGGAAACAGTGACACACTGCTTGAGCCAGTGACTTAGCCAAACAGTACAGGAGAAGATGGAGAGCAGAAATAAGATAAAGAGTGGCTCCACCAAATCATTTGTTTATTGAGCACTCATAATTTGCTTGCACAAAGCTTATGCAGATGTTATACTATGTCCAGACTTTATTGAGCAATCATTCTGATTTGATTGTGGGGAGGTTATACCACAATGAGCATTCAACCTGATTGGCTTGAAGGGTGAGACCTCTTCTCATTATTCACTTGTTTATCCCATTTTTAATGCATTTCCCTGTCATTTTCCTGGCTGCAAATAATCAGGTGTTTTTTTTAAGTGGATTTGTTGCTCTTTAATCCACTTTAATTGCGAAAACCTAAATTTCTCGTATGCATCTGAATCCCTCCCACAAAATACTGACAGTTTGGAGGTGACTAGTCATTTGGTGATCAGGCCAAAAATGGAAACTTCCCGTTTCTGCTTTTTTCCATGGAGTTTCTTTCTGATTCTACCCAAGCAGACATAGAGCCTCCCAAAATACGATGTCCTGAGTCTCGAGAGCGAATAGCAGAGCCTGGCAAGCTGACGGCCACTGTGTACTGGGATCCACCCCGGGCAAAAGATTCCGCGGATGGCATCATCAAACAGTAAGCTTGGTGGAACAGCTGCCAGAGCCTGGTTCCAAACGGGGATGGCTGCATTTGGGTCTCTCCACACCATCGTAAGGATACTTTATGGAAGACAAGCTTTAAATCCATCCCTCAGCATCCCATCCTGACCCAGCTCTCTGTCTTTTGAGTCCAGAATGATACTCCGGGGCCCAGAACCAGGATCCAGGTTTTCTGAAGGAGAACATATTATTCGCTACACCGTCTATGACCAGGCATACAACCGAGCCAGCTGTAAGTTTTTTGTGAGGATCCAAGGTAAGGGACAAGACTTTTCTCCATAGCTCTGAGCCAAAGGCATTGTGTTAAATGAGAGCTTTTTGCTTACATCTTCTTCTTTTAAATATGAACTATGAGGGAGGGATGATCCAGATCTAGGCCATGGCACACCATGGTCCTGATGGAGAATCCCTCCCCAATGAAGTGTTTGACAATAACAATTTCCCACTTAGAGCAAATAGCAGCATTGCAGAGGGGGCATATTTTTGGCAGGACTAGTCCCAATCTGGATCAACTTCCCCACCCCTCCATGACTCCAGGGGGTTGGAAGATACAAATGCACCCATTGAAAATAATGTGGTTTGGCAGTAGGGAAAGCACTGTTGCTCAGTGGCAGAACATCTGCTTTGCATGCAGAAGGCCCCAGGTTCAGTCCCTGCCATCTCCAAATTAGAGAGAACCCAGCCTGAAACAAAGGAGAGCTGCTGCCGGTCAGAGTAGATAATACTGAGCTAGATGGACCAGTGGTCTCTCAGCAAAAAGCAGCTTCCTGCTTTCCTAGAAAATTTTAGGCACTTTCAAAACACTGCTGTTTCAGTTGGGACCTGCAACAAAATATTGCTGTGTGCAGAGCTACAATCCCCAAATTAAATATCAGTCCCTCTTCCCAGGGAGCTCTGGGAATTGTAGCTCTGTGAGGGGGGAATTGGGGTCTCCTAACAACTCGCAGCACCCTTCACAAACTACAGTTCCCAGGATTCTTTGGGGGAAGCCATGACTGTTTAAAGTGGTATCATAGTGCTTTAAATGTATAGCGTGGACGTGGCCTGTGTTGTGTCCGGGTGGGGAAGCCTTTGGACACTTATAGCTAACTTTCCCTTCTACAGTGAGCCGCTGTCCTGTTCTAAAGCCGCCAGAGCATGGTTACCTCAGCTGTACCTCAGAAGACAACAACTATGGAACCACCTGCGAATACCACTGCGATGGAGGCTACGAGCGGCAGGGTACCCCCTTGCGAGTCTGTCAGTCCAGCCATCAGTGGTCGGGCTCTCAGCCCACGTGCATGCGTAAGTGGGGGCTGGCAGGGCTGAGCACGGCAGGGATAGGCTAACATCACCACCTATGGAGGATGTCAATGGTTCCTGTGCAATTCCTTTAAATCAACGATGGGGAATGATGCAAAAGTGTCAGATCTGGTTGCCTCCTGCTGTTATTTCCCCATGTTCCTCTTATCTCCACTACAAGAGATATTTTATTTGGGTAGGATTTCAGTGTGAATCGTGATTCTCACGACCTGATTTGCACTTTCCAAAACAATAAAAAAGGTAAAGGTGTCCCCGCACTTGTAGTGCGAGTCGTTTCCGACTCTTAGGGTGACGTCTTGCGATGTTTACTAGGCAGACCATATACATGGGGTGGGATTGCCAGTTCCATCCCTGGCCTTTCTTTACGCCCCCAGCATATGCCAGGTACTCATTTCACCTACCATGGATGGATGGAAGGCTGAGTGGACCTCAACCCCTTTTACCAGAGATTCAACTTCCTCCTTTCGTTGGAATCGAACTCCAGCCATGAGCAGAGCTTCGGCTGCATTACCGCCGCTTACCACTCTGCGCCACGGACAATATAGGAACCAAAACACAGCCGTCCTTCTAAATTCACACTTCACCAAATTTTGCAATGTAGTTTCCCAACCAAATCATATGTATAAAAATGTCTATATTAGTGGGGTGGGGGATATAAAAGGCATTAGGGAAAATTGCAATCAAAATTCTGTGTATTTGGAGACAATCGCACTAAAATGCGGAAGTATTTTCGTGAGGACTTAACAAAAATGCAAACTGATGCAGAAATTTGGAGGACTGAGCTTAACAGCTCAACCGACGACAGGCAACTGACGGAAGGATGCTAGCAGAGGAAGAGGAATCGTCAGTGGAAAGGTCTGCAGGATCCATTTCCCACTTGGGAGCCACTGGCCTGGCTGAACACTGGCTCCATTGGGAGCTGCACGCAGGAGTGGGAAGAAGCCAGCTCCCACAAATCAGCCTCCCGGGGAGTAAGCATTCCCTGTAGATGCCCATTACAGTTTTTTTACTCCACTGGCCTTTTGCCAGGCAGAGATTTTGACCAGATCAGGACCTGGGGGAGGGCTCCAAATGCAAGGAAGATCTCCTATAAGGCCCCCCCTCACAGATCCTCCCCCTCCATGCTCCCAGAATGCCCCATTTTCAGGGCTACCGCCGGCTTCCACCTTCTCTCTGTCCACCAGGCTGGCCATCCTCAGTGGATCCCCAGCTGAGCTGGCAGAGCCCCAGCGGTGGCGCAGCTCAGCCATGGCAGAGGGCTTTGCTGGTGGAGCCCGGCAGCACTGGAAGTCTGCCAGCTCAGCCAGAGGTCTGCTGCATCCAACCCCCCTCTGGCCCAGTGGAAATGTGAGTTGGATTGCACCCCAAGACTGGAAAAATGAGAAACTGAAACTGCAGATTCATCCATCCCTAACTGCAATGGGGTAGGGGTGGCCGAGGCACTAACAGTCAGATCAAGCAGAGTGGACATTTCAATTTCTGATTCCATGCTTTTTAAATATTTGTCAAATGAAAATAAGTACATTTCACAACCTCATGCTGACTGCAATGAAGATTTCTGATATCTTTCTTTGTTTTTCTCATAGTTGATAGGAATTGTATGTTTTAGTGGCTGCTTTCAAGTACCCGACAGAGCAAATCTATACTCTCATTATGCCAGGACTATTATTTGTTCTTTTATTTCTTTTGTTTCGTTTGAAAACATTTATATACTGCTTAATACTTCAAAAACCTCTAGAGAAATGCCACCACACACTGGCCTGCCGTGTATAATGCATGCTCAGTCCAGGAGTGGAATGGAAAAATACACAACCAGAAAAACAAAAACAATGGGAGGAAAATGTCGTACAGCAGCTCTGGGGCTGGTGTAAAGTTCTGCTGTGGATTGGCTGTTTGGCAATGGAATGAAGGGATACAGAATCTGATTTGTGTTCTTCCTCAATATCACCCAGATACTGTCCACAACACCACCCCTCTTTCAGCTGTTACATAAGCATATGTCTTGCCAGGAGGAGAATGGCTCTGTCATCGTCCCTGAGGTGTTCCACTGGCATATTTTTCATGCTAGCAGCACATCTAACATTCTGGCAGCAGAGAGATAGCTTGAAGAAGATCCCCAGAGCACCATCTTGCGGACAGAAAAGCAGGAAAACTGAAGCATCAGTTAGTTGTTGCTGTTAACTAGGAGTACAAATGATCAGCTGCTCCCTTTCTTGGTCCGTCTTGATCCCACCAGGCTCCTCCTGTAAGGTAGACACTATGAAGTGCAGACTCCATCCCTCCCCTCTTGCTGCAATCATTCTTCTCGTGCTTCTGAAGGCACACGCCCCCCAGTCCAGAACCCAACTCCCAAGCTGCCTTTCCTTTGGCACTGAAGGCAGCCAGAATTAGATATTGTCATATCTCTCTAAGTAAATTACTAATAATTGAAATTTCAGACAACTAAGTCTTACAATGATACATAACATGGAGTATAAATCAATCTAAATATAATTTGTAGCTAAACTAGCAATAAAGGTAGCTAGTTAACAAATTCAAATATATAACAGACATACCCCAATGCTCTCCAGCTGTGCCACTAGCTTAGTTAGAAATCTGAGTATGTGATGTCTACTGTTCCCTTCAGCCTTTCCTCTGAAAATATACATCAACTATAAACCAAACCCTATCTGTCAACAGAATTTGTAATGAGTGAAATATAAATCTAACACATTCAAATTATATAGCCAGAATAAGTGAACAAAGCAGGTAAATATTTCAAAATTAACCATCTCAACTCACTTCTCACTTCTCACCAACAGCTCAGTTAGAAACAAGCACCTCCAAGCAGCAACGGCTTGGTGACATCAGTTACACCTCAGAGCATTGTGATGCAAGTGTCATTGTGACCTTCTATGGCTAACTCAAGCATTTCTTTTAAAAGTATGTGCTGCTTTTCTGCTACAACAGCCCAGAAGGCATCCAATTTAAAAAATCCAGCCAATACATAATAAAGATTTTGGGTGGGGGTGTGACAGTAGTTGCCTTATGAGCTCAACCAAGAGATGTTGGAGACTGGGCATTATTTTTGTGTACAGTGGGGGTGATGGAAGGAGTACTCTGACCAAGCAATAGGACAGTAAGTGAGGCAGGCATCACAGGGGCATCTCCAGACAGGGAGAAATGCCAGGGAAGCCACAAAAGGCCAAATGAGCGAATGGCTGGGCTGAGAATTCAGGTTTCCCACAACGGGTTTATTTACCATCTGTGCAGAAAACCTATAATCATTCCTTAAGTTACTGGTAGTTGGACTACTAAATGACACTATGGATATACAAAAGAAGCATATAGTAACCCTGTCTGGAAAACCAATGGACAGTTAATCCAGCTATGGATCCAAGAACATTCTTTGTAGTCACAAATGCTCCCCAACTGCTGTTAGAAATTAAAACTGAGGTGATGTCAGTTGGAACTCAGAACACTGTTGCAATGATGTCAGCAGCATTGTGATCTCAGAGGCAGGTCTTTATTTTAAAGGTATATCCTGCTTTCCAATTGCCGCAGCCTGCAAGGCAGTTTACAAGCATGAAATAAAAATCACAGCAACAGACAATATCTAATTCTGGCTGCCTTGCTGCTTCCAGTGCCAAAGCAAAGGCAGCTTGGGAGTTGGGTTCTGGGACTCTTCAGTAACAATGACTAGCAGCAATGGAGTTTGTATGTCATAGTGACCGCCCTATATGGGGACCCCATGGGATCAAGTTCAGGAGCAGCTGACAGTTTGTCATTCTGGTTAACCAGGGACAACTAACTAGAGGCTTTACTTCTCTTGCGTTTCTGCCCACAAGACAGTGTTCTAGGGGATCTTTTTCAGGCTGTCAAACAAGAATTCTTGCAAAGGTCAAACTGGAGTGGAGAGATCTGGAAGGGCATGGGGATCTATTACTAATCTGACACAAATCATAGAATAGTAGAGTTGGAAGGGGCCTATAAGGCCATCGAGTCCAACCCCCTGCTCATTGCAGGAATCCAACTTAACTGTCTGCTTATCTGGGCTCCAAACATTGTCCAAAATACCTGCTTGGTGTTACATAAGGCAAAGCCTCCCTACCCCCTACAATCTTATCCCATAAAAGAGATCTGAAATTATGACTCCCACATTTGCAATGCAGTATCCATTCAGTTCTGCTGAAATTGGACTCCTTTTGAATTTTTCTGAGTGAGGGAAGGGATAGAAAGCTGGGCACTTAGTACCACAAAACTCAAATGCATGCATGAATATCCTTTTTTGCACTGAGAGTTTGAGCAATGAATAGGTGTTACGTTTGAATAGGAAATACAAACACAGGTAGGAGACATTGGGTCATACACACCATCTCAGGGCCTCTGGGTAGACCATTCTTGACCTTTCCATGTGGAAGGACCTTATTTGGACAGTGTCTTGTGAATCTAAGGAAAGGGTTGGGCCAGATTCTAGGCAATGCCTTTCTACAGAAGTCACACTCCTGGATTTGTGGGCATTATGATTTGTGGTAGCCTAAATCTTATGTTGGGATTACAGCCCCAATTCTTTAGTTTTTTCTACCTTGGCATGGTAATTTGTCATGTAAATATGACAGTGTCTCTTACATCAAAAAGAAACCCTGGGCTAGACACTTTTCAGTGTCTTTCTAGAAAGGATATTTTTCTGTAGATGTATGATTTGGAGTGACCTAAAGGATATTACTGGATGTGCACATCCAGTTTCTTGGTTGTCATCTAGGATTATCATGCATTTACAAGTGTTGTATCAACATGACAGTTCTGATTAGTGAAAACTAATGCCGAAGGGGACAAACCCCTGCTCATGGAGATATATGATGTAGAGCACTGGTCTTCAACCTTGGGTTCCCAAGTAATGTTGGACTACAACTCCTATCATCCCCAGACGGCATGATCAATCGTTAGGGATGACAAGAGTTGTACTCTATCAACATGTGGGGACCCACTGTTGAAGACCAGTGATGTAGAGTATCCCAAAGCTCATTATCGGATTCAGGGATATATAAACTTTTGTTCTTTTTACATTTTCTGACTGAACTGTGTTCTGAACGTTTGTGCAAACAAGAAATCGAGAACTAGAAAACCAGTTTCAGCATCACTGGAACAGGAGTGGTGGTCCAAATGTTGCTGGACTTACAGCTCTCATCATCCCTGACCATTGGCTATTTTGGCTATGGCTGATGGAAGTTGTAGTCCAACAACATCTAGAAGGACTTAGAACTCTAAGACCATGGCTGTTGGAAACATTCTGGGGACACTGATGAATAACATCCTCTCTCCCCCAGTCCTCCTGAGGATGTTACTGCATCACCAGGTCCACAGCAGTGGCCTCAGAGAAACCAGCCTCTTCTTTTTAGTAGCTGCCACCCTCCAGCCCTTTTTGGACCTCACCTGCCCTCAGCCCCAGCCAGCACTGGCAGCAATCGAGGCTGATGGAAGAGACTCCACATCTAGACCTTCCTCACCTGGCCCCATCTCCTATTGCTGTGGCTCCTGGCTCCACCCCAAGCTGGTGGTAGTAGCATAAGGGTATTTTGGAGGACACTCAGAGGTGTGCATCAGAGTCCACTTCCCCCATTATGCCAGATGGCCCTGCGCCCACTACGGCTGCTCTTCATACTTCATATTACTACTGCTCCAACATGCAGAAGCAACCATGCTACACTCTGTCATCTTTTTGTCCTCTTCCTTCAGCTATGCAGATCAATGTGGATGTGAACTCCGCTGCCAGCCTTCTGGACCAGTTCTATGGAAAACGTCGGCTGCTCATAACCTCTGCTCCAGATCCCTCTGATCGCTACTACAAGATGCAAAATGCCATGCTGCAGGTAGACCCCTCCTCTAAGTGTCCACTCTAGATTTCCCCTCCCCTCCCCAGGTACCGGGCTCCATCTAGTTGATTGTCCTCTTCCCTGCAGCAAGCCACTTGTGGTCTGGACCTGCGTCACATCACCATCATTGAGCTGGTGGGGCTACCACCCCGTGAAGTGGGGCGGATCCGTGAGCACCGGCTCTCAGAAAACATCATAGAGGGCCTCAGGTTAGCGGTGCACGGTGGGATGGGGGCATCTCAAGGAGACAGGCTGGCATAGCAGGTGGTGATATGGCAGAAGCTCAGGTTCAAACCTCTGCTCAGCCATGAAAGTCACAGAGGATGATCCGGCCCTCTGTGATCCGGCCCTCTGGCCAAAAGTAGCTCCCCACCTAAAACCATGACACTACACGAGTTCTTGGGGAAATGCAGGAAACCGTGATCAGTTACCCTCTTGTTTCTGCAGGCAGTCCCTGCACATCACCCGCTCCCGCTTCAACACAGTGTTGGTCGACAAAGAAGGCGTGGACCGCGAGCGCTACATCCAGCCTTTGTCACCCGACGAGCTCTTTTCCTTCGTCGATACCTACCTACTGAGCAGAGAGGAAGAGCTGCAGAGGGAACAGAACAGGGACACGTGTGAATGATAGTAGGCTGCTCCATCCACAGGAGTCACAGGGGACTTTTGACCTCTAAAATGTCCTGCGTACTAAGGGAGAGGGAGAGCCAGGTCTTCCATTTCAGCACTGTACTTTGCTAGAGGTGACACAGAAGTTAAAATTGCTGAAGTTGAACCTGCAGGTACAGCAGAGGCCACCACCCCAGACCTCTGGGCCCCTAAAAGAAAGATCTGTGCAGTCACGGCTGCATCCATGTTTTGTTGTTGTTATGTGCCTTCAAGTCGACTACGACTAATGGCAACCCAATGAATCAGCGACCTCCAACAGCATCTGTCGTGAACCGCCCTGTTCAGATCTTGTAAGTTCAGGTCTGTGGCTTCCTTTGTGGAATCAATCCACCTCTTGTTTGGCCTTCCTCTTTTTCTACTCCCTGCTGTTCTTTCCAGCATTGTCTTTTCTAGTGAATCCTATCTTCTCATTATGTATCCGAAGTATGATAACATCTGTTTCATCATTTTAGCTTCTAGTGACAGTTCTGGTTTAATTTGTTCTAACACCCAATTATTTGTCTTTTTTCGCAGTCCATGGTATGCGCAAAGCTCTCCTCCAACACCACATTTCAAATGAGTTGATTTTTCTCTTATCTGCTTTTTTCCACTGTCCAGCCATACATCCATGTTAAAAGCAGCAAAATAATATTAACTATTCCTATAGGGATTATTCAGGAAGGTGTGCCTTTTGAGATGCCTACTCTTTTCTAGACAGGGAGTCAATTCCCCATTGGAAAAAAAGATTGCATACAGAGACAAATCACCATAGCCTAGAATCAGAGCTCATCTCTCTTTTCAAGAGCACACAAACAATCCTCAACCCTGTGGAGGAAACCTTGGCGACGTCCACGTTAAGTGGCACCTTCTCCTCTTTAAAGCATATTCTGTTCTGCTCACTCCTTAGTTTATCTCCTTTTAACAAGCGCAGCAGTTAATATATGGAAAATTAAAACTGTCCTGGCTGGGAGAACGCAGCCTAGACATTTGGCAGCTCTCCAGCAAACAGAACAAATGCAAGTCTGCTTCGTTGAACGGCCCCTGCCTCCTGAGCTCTACAGTAGAGGAGAAGAGCACAGGCCAAAACGTAGAACCTGCAGGGCTTCTCAAGCTTCCCCGAATAAAGACAGAAAGCAGTACTTTCTGAAAAGGCCTTTCGCAACTTGTGAGTTCCTTGAAAAAAAATGGGGGAGTTACAGGATCTTGAGGGTAGGAAGGAGCTGAGCAAACACCCCCTTTATTAGAGATGGCAGACAGAGGAGGAGGAGGAAACAAACTTTTAATTAAGAGCATCCACGTCCAACAGATGATTTGCTTGTTTATAAGAGAGAAGACCTATGGGAGTGGGTGGGAGAGAGGTGGCCTAGAACAGCCTTTGCCAACCCGGTGCCCTCTGGGTGTTTTGGATTGCAACTCCCACAACCGTGCTGGCTGGGGCTTACGGGGTTTGCATCTCTGGAGAGCACCAGGTTGGCAAAGCCTGCCCTAAAAGCTTCCCCTTGAGTTGTTGAGCACCAGCAGCCTCAAGATGCGATTTGCAGTGCTCAGTAAGCCTAGTTGTGTTTGCACACAAATCAGTGGGGGAGAAAGGAATATAGTAGCGCCAGAGGGTTTCCATGTCTCCTATGCCACTGTGGTGCTCTGCCACTCTCATATACCAACAGTCGCTGGGCACTTTCAACTAATGGTCAGCCTTCAGTATTGGAGCCCTGCTGATCTACGACTATGGCTTTCCCTGTACCTCTCGGCCTAGGTGGGGGGAATCCAATAGAAGACACCTATTAGTACCCAGATACACTTTCAACAAAATGCCCACAAATATAGCAAGGCGACAAAGATCAGCGTTACAGGCCCTGGTCCATTCAGAAATCACAAAAATTTAAAAATGGTCTCAATACCACCTTTGCCTGTGTCGCCTCTGGTAAGCTCAGCTGGCATTTTAAGCAAATGAGGACTGCTCTGCACATGCAGCAAAAAACCCTTTGAATTGCACCCCCTACATTAAAAATCCCCGCAAGGAGAAAGGTAGTACATCAGGCTAAATGTTCCAACCCATTTCTCTGATGTGCTAAGGAAGATTATTATAAAGGGGATGGGGAAGGTATTAAAAAAATTGGATCCCCAACACACAGACTAAAATAGCAATGTCTATTCCACTGTCTCAGGACTTCACATGAAATGGTATAGATCCTAACCTTATTTCTAGGCCTAATTCCCCTGAGGTGGTAACTCTGTGTCTGGGCTGTAACTATTTCACACCACTGATAGAAAGGCTAAAAACAAAAGAAGATATTCCTTCCATGTAGAAAATTAGATAGTAGGGGAAAAGGTTCTTTTCTAATTTCTCCCTAATATATTCTCTTCAAGAACCTGAAGGACTGTCATACAGAAGATGGAGCAAAGTTATTCTCTGTTGCTCCACATGGGAGGACTAGAATTAATGGGTGGAAGCTTCAAGGAAAAAAAACTTTGGCTAAACTTTAGAGGAACATAGGACACTAGTAGTATATACTACTGACACTGCCTTATCCTGAGTCATCCCATCAAGCTCACTACTGTCTACACTGACTGGCAGTGGCTATCCAGGTTTTCAGACAGGAAGTCTATCCCAGCCTTACCTGGGGATGTAGGGGATTGAACCTGGGACCTTCTGCATGCAAGCAGATGTTCTGCCACTGAGCTACGGCCCTTCCTGGGAAATCTGCTGACAGTATAAGGTGTTCGACAATGGAACAAACTGCCTCAGGAGGTGGTGGACTCTCCTTCATATTTTAAGCAGGGGCTGGACAGCCATCTGGTAGAGATGGCAAAGGTTCAGGCATTGAGCAGAGGGTTGGATTAGATGTCCTCTGAGGTCCCTTTCAGCATTCTACGATTCTACACTAGTTTTCTAGGTAGAGTGCTTTTTGTTTCGTTTGTTTTTGATATGAAAAAGAGTGCTCAGTGATAGGAGCCCACACCTGCAGCAGCACAAACCAGACTCCGAACAATCCATCTGTCAGCATTAGGTCCGCTCACAGAGAATATAATATAGGAACATAGGAAGCTACCTTATACGAAGTCAGATCGCTGCCCCATTTAGTTCTGCATTGTCTACATTAACTGACACCAGCTCTCCAGGGTTTCAGGCAGGGAACATTCCCAGCCCCCCTCCCCGGACATGGCAGGGATTGAACCTGGGACCTTCTGCATGCAAAGCAGATGCTCTGCCACTGAGCTGCGGCTCTTCCCCAAACACAGATTTCATCATACCACCACCACACATGGAAAAGGCCAGAGTCATTGATCAATGGGAATTGTAGGCTGGTCACTCACTGAACTGCATCTTCTCCTTTCTGTCCATTTACTTTAACAGCACATATTCACCTCCTGCTAATACACCAATGAGAACGGCTCAGCGGTGAATATTTAAATTCTGCAGCCTCTGGCTCATAAATCCAAACTTTATTTCAGTGACCCTTTCCCCTGTGTACACAACAGAAGGCAATAACGTTTAAAATCAAGAACAGGACGTAGAGATACAGTGCGCAGCAGAAGGCTTATTAAACAAAGACACAAGGAAAAGGATTTGGGGGAGGAGTATGCAGGGAGAGAAAGACAATGAGGAAAAGCAAGAAGTTTGTAAAAGGCACTTTGGGAGACCCCAGGGAAAGGGTCTGCACAGAATATAAGCCCAACGAAGTTGGTTACAAAAGAAAGACCCTTTAAATAAAATAGGCTGCCAAGAACATCCCTTCTGAACAAGCCAGCTTCAAGAGCCGTTGCGAAGTTGGTTCTATTGCTACACACGTCAGAAGCTGCGAAATCTTGCTGCTGTGTCCCCTAAGCTCTCAAGTGCAGCAGACCAGTCTGTCTTTTGCCTCCTGTGCTCAGGCTCACAAAAGCCAGCTGGAACAGAGTTACAGTCTTGGCCTGGCCATGGTGGCGCGAAGGAGAAGAGTTCCCTCTGCCCAGGATCCCGGGTACTTGCGCATCTTCTGCCACAGGCTTATCTCCTCACCCATAGAATCCATCCAGTCCACCGCTTGGCCATGGCTCATTCCTGACGAGAAAGGACAGGAGGTAAAAATGCACGCTCAGCTAATTGCGGAGAACAGAAAGCAGCTGAGATCCACCGGCAGCCAGCTAATTGCATTGATCTGGGTATCTGAGATCCCTAGCTAAGTCATGGCGCAGGGATGGGGAATGGGGGCCCTTGGGCTAGAACTCATGGATATATGTGTTCTGCCTCCACCGTCGGAGGCTGTGTCTCTGAATACCCGTTGCCGAAAAGTGGGGATGTGCTAAAATTCTGCCCAATTTGGATTTGGTAACAAATTTTCCATTGATTCGCTTATTCTCAATTGCTGAGAACTGGATTTTAAAGCAGCAAATTTCCACAGCTATTTTTGAAAACATACTTTAAAAAAAAAAATCTGCCTGTAAAACAGTGATTGTAAGTAAGATAATTTGTCGATATTTCCTTTTAAAATATCGATATTAACATCGCTATTTTTTCCTATTTTTTCCAAGAGAAAAAAAAACACAGGTCGGTAAAAGTAGTGGCTAGCGGACACAGAACAAACTTGAATCAATGCCAGCCTGTTAGGTTGATGGAAGGCTTTCAAACTGGCACCAGGCAACTGATCCCATCCCTACTGGGAACTGCTGGGAGGAGAGAGCTCTGTTGTGCATAGGTTCTTCTTGAGCTTTTCACACTGGCCATAGGCATCTGGTTGGCCATGGTGAGAACAGGATGCTAGATGAGATGGGCCGCTGGCCTGATGCCGCAGCTTTCTTCTTATAACTCCCATCATCCCTGATCACTGGCCATCTTGGCCAGGGCTGATGGAAGCTGGAGTCCAGCAACATCTGGAGGGCCAAAGTGTCCCCACTCCTGTCACAGGAGCATAGGAAAAGGGGGTACTTGATCAGAGCGTCTGTCCATCTAGTCTCATTTTGTCAGCTCTGACAGGCAGCAGCTCTCCAGACACTCAAGGCAAGGGACTTTCCTCCTGTCTCCTGCTGCCTGATACATTTTTGCTGGAGGTGCCAGGGATTGTACCAGGGGGCTTCTGAATGCAAAGCAGGTGCTTTGCAAGTTATCTCCCACACACCCCAAAAAAGATACAAGACAGGTGAATCATGCTTGTACAATACTGAAAGCTTTTTTTTTTTTTAAACAGTCATACACTAAAATAGAAATGCATAACACTTTGCCCTGGGATAAGCCATGCACCAAGAATCCACTAGCCCTACATGAGCTACAAAATCTCTAATTACATGTCCAACCCTGGTGTTTGCCTTGAGTGCCCAGCAATGTTCTGTCTTCAGCTGAAACCACTACTACATGTCGCAGCTTCTTCTCCAAATATTGTCAATTCAAGAAACACTCTTTCAAAAGAAGTGGATTTGATATAATAGAGCTGTAATCAAGACCGCTTCTTTATACAGCTATTTCACCCTTTCCTCTTAGTGATCTTCCTGCATTATTCTGATATGGCATCCTACCTTTTCGTTGCCTGTTTTTCAACTTCGTGTCAATATAAAATTTCACATTGTTGAAAGGGGGGAGCAGAAATGAGGCAGGCTGGCGAGAACCTCCATGCCATGAACTGTATTTAAGCCCAGCTGCTGCAGCCCCTTGGGAGGGCAGCAAGACTAACCCTAGTTGTGAAGACTTATTTTCATGCACCTATTTTTTGGCCCATCAATTTTGATTCAGCTCTTGACTTGTTAACATATTAAGCCTATTTTATTTCAGTGTAATGTCAAATGGATCCTATGTTTATTGAACTGTTGATTTTGTCTCATTGGGACTGATGTGTTTTGTAACAAACACATATGTTATCTATTTTGATAATTAAATGTTTCATTGTGAGCAGCTTTGCGCTTCGAGCTTACTATGGAAAAAGTGGCTTATAAACTAAAGCGAAACTGACTGAAGCAGGGAAAGGAGGGCAGAAAAGGCCTTAAAAAGGAGAATTTTAACACTCTGTTGGGCTATAACCTGGGTTCAAATCTCCACTCAGCCACGAAGCTCACTGGGTGATTTTGGCCCAGTCACTGTTCCATATCCTAACCTACCTCACAAGGTTATTGCGAGGATGGGAATGGGAGAACCTGTATGCCACTTTGAGCTCCTTGGATGATATAAATGAAAATGATGATGGAGCAGGAACTTAGGAACATAGGCAGTTGCCTTATACCAGCCTTTCCCAACCAGTGGGCCACCAGATGTTGTTGGACCACAATTCCCATCTTTCTTGACCATTGGCAATGCTGGCTGAGGCTGATGGGAGTTGTGGTCCAACAACATCTGGTAGCCCACTAGTTGGGAAAAGCTGCCTTATACCAAGCCAGATCACTGGTCCATCTAGCTCAGCAATATCTACACTGACGGGCAGCAGCTCTCCAGGGTTTCAGCAGAGGGCATTCCCAGTCCTACCTGGAGGTGCCGGGGATTGCACCTGGGACCTTCTCCATACAAAGCGGATGCTCCACCACTGAGCTACGTCCCTTCCCCTAGAACAGGTGTGGGGAACCTTTGGCCCTCTAAATGTTGCTGAACTACACCTCCCATCAGCCTTAGCAAGCACAACTAATGGTAAGGGCTGAGGGGAGCTGTAGTTCAGCAACTACATTTGGAGGGCTGAAGGTTCCTCACACCTTCCCTAGAAGAACCCCGTTGCTGTGGAGGAGGCAAGGCTGGAATCTGGCCATGGACAGAGCGCCTCTAGCTTAAGTGGAAATTTAACAGTCTGCACTGATTAGCAGGGCCCCGCCTCTGCAATAAGTGGGAGGAGTAATCCATCTAAGGATAATCTCCACCGAGGCAGACAGGTGCACACACCCCAAGCAGATTCCTCACCATTCCCAACTCCAAGCCGGACTCCACCCAAGAAATCGTTGCTAGAAAGGGGCTCCCGGTCCCACACAGTAAGCTCCAGACAGATGTGCGGCAGCTCTTCCACAGGGATGTTGTTGTAGACCAAGGTGTGGTTGTAGTGGGGGTTCAGACTCTTCTTCACAACCGGCGTCTTTCTTTTAGTGGCCTTGCTCCTCAGAGGTAACAAATATCTGTGGACAAAGAGGGGGTTGGTGCTCTCTTACTGAAGAAATCAGGGCTGGTAGAAATTGGTTGGAGAGGTGGAGGAGGAAGAATTCAGAATCTTTAGAAGATTCCTACAAGTTTCTAGCCCCTATGAAGCTGCAGAGAGAGTTATCAGCTGTCAGAAGACACTCTCTGCAAACGCTTACCAACTTTTTCCTGTGGCTAGCAAAAGCAGAATTCAGCAAAATAAGCAGTTTGTGCAGTCTGTGTAAGGTCACAGTGTTCAGCTTCTCTTGTATAGGAATCAGATTTTCCCGCTGCCTCTTTTTAAACACACAAGAGTTTACACAGCCTTACAAACAATTGCTACCCAGAGCCAAGCACACTCGTTTAAAATAAGCATGCAAGATGCCAAGCAAAATACAAGACAATTGTTTTTATGATTTGACACACACATACATGCACATGATCCTTACTGTAGGTAAACAGGAGAACATTAACCGTAACCCCTCAGTCACCAGTTCCCTTTCAACCAATTACCCAGTTTTAAAAGGCTCCCGTTTGCTTACCCCTTGACAAAGCTGTCAGAAGTTCCTCCAGATTTTACTGCTGTCAAGTTCTTGGCTTCTTTGATCCAGACCTGAAGTTCACCTCCTTCTTCCCTTTTCCCTAACAAAGAGACCCTTGTGATGAGCATGAATGGCAGAAGCCCTCCCCCACCCCAAAAAAAGCTTCCTTTAAACAGGGGAGTATGAAAGCCATCTACCAGCCATCCAACACAGAACCTTACAAATCTCTGCTTTTGTTAACAAAAGGTAAGTCAAGTTTCTAAACCTTATGGGGTCGAAAAAGGTTTGGATACAAACAGGCAAATGAGAAAAAATAGAAAGCTGCCATCTAGATGGCTTGTGCTGCAGTCAGACAAAAGCTGCTTAAATTATACTGAATCTTCACCTTTTCTTCCTGTTCCCACATTGGGATGCTTTGCAGGTGGAATGAACTTCAAGGAAACAACCAATTCGCCTTTGTATTGAGGAGAGGCAGCTGAGTCTGCAGTGTTCTAGGACAGAAATGGGCAATGATATATATTACGACAAATATGGGACTTGAATTTCAGGATTGTGCAACCAGCATGATTCCTGCAGGATTTACTGATGCAAGGTGATAATACTGAGCGAGGGGAGGTGTGTCTGTATAAAATATGAGGGATGCTATTATTTTATTAAATTTATATCCAGCCCTTCCCGCCAGTAGGAGGCAAGATCTGTATTTATTATTATCATAAAAATGTATATCTAGCCCTTCCTCTCCAGGGAGCCCAGGGCAGCAAGCACATAAACAATAAAACATTTTTTTAAAATCTAACAATTTTTTTAAATACAGCTACAGACTGGGAAAGATCTTGACTTAAAAGGCATATTGGAACACAGGGGTGGTGTTTCTAAAAAGGTTGCGAAGAAGTATAAAGAAGGTGCAAAAAACAGTATGGGTAGGAGAAGAATGGCTCAGAGTACAGATAATATATTTCTAAAAACCTATACCTCACCGTTCAATGTCAAAATTAGCATTCCCAGGACAGCTTGCAAAGAAAACAATATAATGTACACAAAACATCTAAAAATAGCAATAAAACCAAGCACAAGATAGAACAATCTCCAGGCCAAACAAAAAGCTTGCAGCAGCTTCAAAGAATTAGAATATTCAGAACGTGAACTATGAACAAGATTGAAACCTGTGCAAACAGGAAGGGTCTTCACCTGGTACCCAAATTCTAGCAAAACAGGTACCAGGTTTGTGATTTAAACCCAACAGCAGGCTAACGCAAAGGTAATAGCAGAAAGCAAGAAACTCGAGAGTCAGCTTTAATAAGGGCTCCCTAGAGCATCTAGCAACCTCTTTAAGGTGAAGTTACTTTACAAGGGGGGGAGGTCAGCCGAAGCAAGCCAAGGTGTAGGACGGACCTTGCCATGCAAAGGTAGACTCTCTTCCAACTGGCTCTTGAAGTTCCAGGAGTCCATCGGGACCTCCGCCTCTCCCAAGAAAGTGTTCCGGCCAAAGCGATCGTGATGCCAGACAGAGAACTGTACGGTCCTGGTGAGCAGGAGAGACTGGTCGATCTCATACTGGAAGGCAGAAAGAAAAGCATTTAGCAAGGGTACCTTCGACAGCATAAGACAACCAGAAGGGAGACAAAGTAATTCAGGGTTTTTGTGACAAACTTACCACAATTAACTATGTGCAAGCCCAGTACTGCAGCAGTTAGGTAATTGTTACGCTATACACTTAATGGTCAGGGGGGTGTCCCTTCTTAGATAATGTGTATTATCTGTGATACGCGCTTACTTCAATTTGTGGCATGCCAGCCCTTCCTGTTCATTCTGCCAAGTGGGGCCCTAGCACTGCCCCGAAGTCCTGCCCACTATGCAGATACCACTGTATAGACAATGGATGGGGAATCCCTGGCCCACGCAGCTCCTTCCTATAAAAGATGATCAAAGGAGAGGGGAAAGTGTCTCAGCAGACTTGGGTTCCTTGCAAGTATGTAAAAGGCAGTCCGTGCCTTTTGCAACTGCAAGCATGCAATTTTGCGGATGCAATTGCATTTTGAACTTTGAGGCTTTAAATCGCTGTAATACCAGGCTAGTACTGCAGCTGCGCACTGATATTATTTGCATTCTTCTCCCAGGATTACTTTTTCCTTTTGCAGAGTTAGGAAAAACCAATGGTGCTGAAGAGCTTCTCCTTCCTTTTTTTTTTTACACAAACTTAAAAAAACATTTACACAAACTCTATGGAGAAAACGGAAAGTGAAAGTTGATGGAGTTTCTAAGAATTAAATGTACGCCTTTATTTCTATGGGAAACAGCTGCGTCCATACATGTGTGCATATATATGATTGAGACTGAGTGTGAGCCTGTCCCTACTCACCACCGGCATGCAGACCTTGAGAGCTTTCCACTGGGGTAAATGTGGCACTCAGCCTAAAAAAAGGTTCCCTTCCCCTAATGTAGACCTTCACCACCTGTTGTAACATATGCCACTAAATCAGAACCTTTTTCAGCCTTACAGTTCATCCAGGTACTTTGGGCGACACACACCGCCAGCATAACTAATAAACAATATTACTGCTGCCACCCAAAGCGCACACCCCAACAATGCACAAGTCATGTTCCATCTGTTGCAGGGCAACACTGGCTTTATAACTTTAGCTTTATAGGACCATAAGAGGAGCTCTGCTGAATCAGGCCAATGGACTGCCTTCAAGTCCATCCCGACTTATGGCAACCCTATGAATAGGGTGTTCATGGTAAGCAGTATTCAGAGGGGGTTTCCCATTGCCTCCCTCTGAGGCTAGTCCTCCCCAGCTGGCTAGGGGGTTGCTCAGCTTGCCACAGCTGCACAAGCCAGCCACTTCCTTGCCCACAACTGCCAGCTCCTTGGGACTATGCAGCTTGCCCACGGCTGCACAGGTGGCAGGGCACGGAACCCTTGAGGCACTCACTGTGGGGGTGATCTTTAGCTGGCCCTTGACACCCAGGAGACACAAGCAGGGATTTGAACTCACAGACTCTGGACTCCCAGCCAGGCTCTCCTCCCTCCTATGCTATACCAGCTGTTGAATCAGGCCAAAGCCCCATCTAGTACAGCATCCTGTTCTCAAAGTGGCCAACCAGATGCTGACGGGAAGCCCACAAGCAGGACATGAGCGCACAATAGCACTTTCCTGCTAGTGATTCCCAGAAGCTGGAATTCAGAGGAATTCTACCTTCGACAGTGGAGGAAGAATGTAGCCATCATGGCTAGGTTCTGTTCATTTTACTTCACAAGCACCAACGCTAGGCAGCTCATAGTGTTTGAAACAAAAGCTTTCTCAGGATGCTTGATTTTGCAAAGGAGTGCCAATTTCATACTTCTGCAACACCTCTGCAGACGGACGGTACATGAGTGAGCCTGGCTATCTCCTGCCCACAATCCCCACCTTGAGCAGCTCGTTGTACAAGGGACTGACGGTGTTCCGTTTGATGGTGGTTTTGCGCTTCCCCTGGCGGGATTTGTCCGGGAGAAGGTATGTCTTCACGTACCTGCAGGAGACAAAATGAGCAGATTCACTTCGCACCCAAGGTAAGTCCCTGCCCTTCTGCGGCCACCAGCAGGAACACATACACCATTTGCACCATCTCTTTTTAATGGTGACGCAACCAGTGAAGTCGGCAGGTCACCCTAGGACAAAGGGGTCATGCAGTTGCATCAGTATCCTTGGAGTCTGGATGTCTCCGCACAGCAGGTTCTTCCCAGCCACTTGCAGATTCCATCCCCACCACTACCACACGCACGAAACATTTTTAGACCATTCACGTTGATGTGCAAACCGATGCTTCAACGACAGGTGGCTCAGCTGTAACCCTCCACAAGTTTACACCAGTGAAGTGGGCTAGATCTGGCAAAAGCTTAAATCCGTGCAGGCTCAGCCATGAAATTCACTGGGTGACCTTCTCTCAGCGTAATCAGGGGTCACCGTGAAAATGTGGGAGAGGGAGAAGAGGAAGAAGTGATCTATACACACTGCCCTTGCAGAAAAGGCAGAATACAAATGTAATAAATGCATAGATGCAAAACAATCTATTTTTACGTATGGCACCTTTATCCAAAAATGGATTTCAGGGTTGTGGGCCTGTTGTTTAGGAAGCACAACAATTAGTTTCGTCTCAACACATAGACTGAACCAGCCCACATTTAATCATGCGAAAATGGTGCTGAAATAAAATATTTGTTCATTCATTCAAAGTATTTTTATACCAGCTTTCATGGACAGAACAGCCCTTTCAAAGCAGCTCACTATTAAAAAAAACCATTAAACAACCAATTAAAAAGATACAAATTTCACACCACTACATAAAAACAATTCATTCCAATAGCAGCATGGGTTAAAATTTCAACTTGAGAGCATGAGCCAGCATTATTTATCAATTAGAAGTCAATGTCAACAACTACGTCTTCAGAAGCTATTTAAAAACAGTCAACGAAGGAGCCAGACACACCTCACAGGAGAGCTTTCCATAATGATGGAGCCATCACTGAAAAGATCCTGTCTCTTCTGTCTGCCAACCACATGGATCTTACATGCAACCTTAGGGGCTAAGAGGCTCATATAGGTGCACACTATCACCCAAATAACTTGGATACAAATTATTTAGGGATTTAAAGGTAAAGACCCAACACTTTGAATGGGGCCCAGAAGCATACCAACAAACAACACAGCTAGTACAGAATTGGTGTCATATGTGCTCTGATTGTTTTCCCCCCAAAGAGCAACCAGGAAGCTGTATTCTGTAGTCTGGAAGAATCCTCAAATTGTACACATGGTTCTTGAGGGGGAACAGATCTCCCTGCAACACTGCTCATATCCCTCCATCCAGAGTGTTACGTTATGTGTTGTGCAAAACAACCATACTCTCTCTACCCTTTGGCCAGTACACATAAGCACACATAACATGCTCAATTTCAGGCATCCCGTCACAAACATGGTGTGCAGAAACCATACTTAGAACCAAGCCCAACTCATGGCTTGAGCTTCCAAATTAATCTGGAAAACCCATAGCTTACACAGTGGTGGCTGGTGTCATCAGGATTGATGGGGTGGAAAGCAGGCAGCCCAACAGGAGGTGGAGCCAGAGGCAATGACAGGCAGAGCCAATTAATGGTCGATAGGCCCCTCTCTTCCTCCTGGCTGAGTTCTACAGTGACAGCAGTGGGACTAACAGCCCTGGACTGGTTGTAAATTAGAAGTCAAGCAGGTGGCGACTGGCTGAGGGCAGGCTGAGGTTGGTAGGGCAGTGTCCCACTTGCCCCAATGGACCATCCTCCACTGGGCTTATAGCTACTCACCTGCTTTTGCTCTCTGCCTCTTCGGCTCTCCTGTCTCCAGGAGGCACAGAAATGAATGTCATAATTAAATTACTGAACTTCCTGAAGCTTCCTTAGCTGCCGTTCGGGGCCGTGTCCGACCTGAACCACTGACACTGCACGGTCCAAAACCAAACCTCTCTTTCCCGCCCTAGCAGCTAGGCCTAACCTTCCACCTCCCTGTAAGCAGCTGAGGTCCCAATCCCCTCCTCCAGCGCAACACCCTGCCCGATGCGCACTCACGGGTTGGAACGCTTCTTGGCCTCATCGGCATAGGCCAGTTGGCGACACTCCTTGATGTGGATGAAGAGGGTCTGCAGCTTCTGCTCATAGCTCAAGGAGAAGGCAATTTCTCCCGTAACACAGACATTGCCAAAGTCACCTGCTTCGCTGTAAATGCTGACCATGCTCCCCAAAGTGCTCTGAGAAAAGAAAGGAAGCATCCATCACAATTGACTGTGGCTTTTGCCTTCCCTGCCAAATTTACACCTGCATTGCCATGTAATTCTGCATTTAGACCAGCTGTTATAACCAACGCGGGAAGGTTTTAAACCAAAACGTCCAACCTGCATTTCCATTCCTAGAGGAGGAGCCGTGTTTAGTCTGTTGCAAAAGAAACACAGACAGAAAGACAGGGTCCTGGGGCACCTTATAGATTAAACAAATGTGTACATCATAAACTTTCTAACAGGTGAAAACCATGAAAAGTTTATGCCATAATGTGAGAACATAATATTAGAACGTAAGAGCCCTGCTGGATCAGGGCAATATCCTATCTAGTCCAGTATCCTGTTCTCACAGTGGCCAACCAGATGCCTACGGGAAGCCCACAAGCAGATACAAGCACAAGAGAATTCACTGTTTTTACAACTGGGTAAAAAAAAAATTGTTATGCCTTTAAGGTTTCCCACGACTGTTGTTTTTGGGTCCATTCCAGTCATTCAAATCCACCTCTATTTTTTCTACGCTGCATGGAGAGGGAGAATAATTGTTTTCTCTGACAGCAGTGGAGCTAAAGCTGTCCCCCACCCTCCGCAGATGGCAGTCTTAATCCAGCTGTGTTGAGGAGGAAGAACCACAGCTTAGTGGTTGAGCATCTGATTTGCATGTAGAAGGTCTCAGTTCAATTCCCGGCATCTCCACGTCGGGCTGGGGAAAGATCCCTGTCTGAAACCCTGGAAAGCTGCTGCCAGTCAGTGTAGGCAATACTAAGCTAGATGGACCAGAGGTCTGGGTCTGACTGAGTATAAGGCCATTTTCTATGTTCCTACGATGTAGTCAGCTGATCTACTGACCTATGATGCTTCATGGATGTAAGATTTTATTGTTGATTTATGCAGTTCACCACGCATGGTCTGTTTTTTCTTAGTATTGGCAGGACAGACATTTTTGCAAACAAAATAAATATCCTGTACTCCACCTACAGAAGCAGATAGGAATGCACAAGGAGGAACTTCATTTTCTCTAAGGCAGATATGGGGGAACTGCGGCCTTCCAGATGTTGTTGGGATTAAACTCCCATCATCCCTGATCAATGGCCATGCTGACTGAGGCAGATGGGGTCCCGCAACATCTGAAGGGCCACAGGCTCCCCTTCCCTGCTCTAAGGAGTCCTAGGCAACAGACATTGGGACCAGGACCCACCGAGGATGTGCCACTGCGCATGCTGCCCCGGGCTGCCCTTCTCCGGTGAATCTCTACCAGGTTGTCTATGTCCTCCTCTTCCTCCTCATCCTAAGAAAAAACACAAAGAAAGTCGGCTTTCATCTAAATAGCTTCAGCACATCTTACCAAAAGGAAAGCTGATGGTTCAATCTGCTGCCCCGGACAATTTTTTTTAAAAAAATTACCAGCAAATCACTGTTCTCCCTTTGTCATTCTTAGCGCCATCATTCTATGCCCCAGGTGGCCACTACAGGTCCATAGGCTCCCGACTGCATCCTATGAAACACAAGGTCGACTGACCCACCCACCTGGCCAATGAGCTGCTCAGTTGCCTACATGCACCTCCTCGAAAAGCATAGACAGAGGCTCTTTCACAAAGATATTGACACAGCCAAGGCAGGTGCCCCCGGGAGTTTGGCACCCCAAGTGGTTGCGAAGATTGCCCCTATGATTGGGACGGTTCTGCTTAAGGAACTGCTTATGTCTCATAATGATCTTTTATTTAGATTTAAGGGGCTTTTGAAAGATCATATGGACATCAAATATTCCCAGTGTGCCAAGAGCAGTTCTCAGTATTTGCCCAAACATTGTGGAACTTAAGACAGGGGCTGTAAACACATTAGTCCCCAGAGCAAAGTGTTTCCATCGGCCACAACTGGAGGGGGAATGGGCTGATCTACCAATC
Source organism: Rhineura floridana (assembly GCF_030035675.1). Classification (NCBI taxonomy): domain Eukaryota; kingdom Metazoa; phylum Chordata; class Lepidosauria; order Squamata; family Rhineuridae; genus Rhineura; species Rhineura floridana. Next base: position 20,930,940 of record NC_084495.1, on the reverse strand, counting down.
AGTTGCAAACTCTCTTTGAAGCTGATTTTTTTAAAAAAACGCACACACAAGCTGCTCCCACCAGGTTTTACAGTAAAAAGGGGCAGGGTTTGACTAGTGTCATGTGCCGCTGTTTTCAGAAGAGAAAGATAGAAACACAAAGAGACACACTGGAACTGGCAGAACAATGAGTGTGTTTCTACCCAGACATGGGAAATCTCAGGCCAAGGTACTAAAAAACCCTCCAGGCCAAGACCACACCCCTCACCAGCCCTGCTTTGCACCTGCAAGTGATTTTGCCTGGCTGTAATGTGTCCTTGAACTCAGGTTATGCCTCTTGTTCGCCTGTGGGGAGGACAGAGTAAGCTGTGTGAATGTGTGTAGAAACTAATCTATCGTGCAAAGGTAAAATTCACTCCGCCCACATCTGCAAAAGGTAGAAAAACTCCGGGCTGCCGAGGCTCTTTTAACATCGACATGAAATCAAGCCTTCAGTGTCACTGGTCCAGTTCTCTGGAATGCTCTGCCAACAGAGATTCAGCAGGCGCCTTCTGTTTTAACTTATAAGTGCCTGCTGAAAACCTTTCTGTTCTGCCAGGCTTATGCAGGCAATTAAGATGCATTTTTGCAATAGTTCACCTTTGTTTTTACCATTTCTAATGGTTTTTATTGTACGTTTTATACTTGTAAACCGCTTTGATGTTTTTAAATGAAACAGTGGTTTAAATATATCTTTATAAATTAAATAAACAAAACAAAAGGATGTATTTGTCGCAGAATGATGGTGTTTTATTTCTTACACTAACGAGACAGGCTGTAATACCAAGGATCCCAAGGTTTTCCACAATCTGTGGTTTTTAAATGTGAGTAATTATTTTGTACTATACTCTCTTTGCATCTAGGTGCAGAAAAACTTCCACTCTTCTGCCGATTCTTAACACAATGTTAAGATATTCTTAATTTCCTGTTTGTGCACCCCATTGTTGTTTTGCTATGCTTAAGATAAATAAAAATTATTAACAAAAAGAAGGAAAAGTTCCCCCACCCCAGCCTTAAGAGACATACCACTTCAATGTTGAGGCCTGGAACTGATTTGCTTCTGTCCCCTAGAGGCCCGCTTTCCCCAACAGGCTCCTCCGGGCGCAGGTCAATCACTGATTTGGTGTACTCTGGGACGGGGATAGGTCGAGAGAAGAGAGAACCACCAGTGTCAGCATCACAGAGCTAGAGGACCCAGGCTACCAATGAAACCCATCCCTTTATCTCCTATCCAAGAGCATCATCCTGGACCCAAAGAGCACCCCAACAGGTGTTTGGTCTACACATCCTTTCAAGATGAAAAGACGTTCCACCCCATCCTACCACACTTCAAGCATTAACTAGCATTTTATAGCTCTTCCATCTTTCATCCGCTTAAAATGTCTCATGTTATTGGGGTGGGGAAGAGTTGACCAAGACCTTGGAAGAGCTGCTGCTAGTCAGAGTAGGTGGTGCAGGAGTAGATGGACTGACAATCCAATTCAGTATATTTCTTTATTGATATTGGACCTTTCCTCCAAAGGTCACAACACACACGCACACACTTTTAACCCTTACCAAGAGCCCTCAGAGAAAGGAGAGGGCACGAGTGGCTCAAAGGCGCCAAGTAAGATTCATGGCCGAGTCAGGATTTGAACCCTTATGTCTCCAAACTGACTACAACACCCTAACCACTACACCTGGGATTCCCAAACTAGAGTTCGTGGACCACCAGTGGCCCGCAAGCTTCATTCAGGTAGTCCGTGGTATGTCTGGATTAAATATTCATATTTATTTCAACTGTATATTTATTGCTCCTTTTATTTCTTAGCTTGCATTTTATTGTATTACCATCTGAATTCTGTTGAATGCAAATTGAAATACAATAAAATACAATGTAAGAAATAAAAGATACAAGAAAAATACAATTAAAAGCTACACAGCATCTAGCGCAGAGCACTGCAATTGCTACAACAAGCAGAACATTTTTGAAGTGGTCCGCTAGAACCTTCAGCAATTTTCAAGTCGTCTGTGCAGGGGGAAAGTCTTGGGAGCAACTGCACTACACCATGCTGGCCATCATGGCATATAGCAGCACCTTATATACAAGGTATTTTATTTTATTTTATTATTACATTTATAGCCCTGCTTTCCTCCAAGGAGCTCAAGGTGGCATACAAACATGGTTCTCCCCCTCCCACTTTTATCTTCACAGCAATCCTGTGAGATCAGTTAGGCTGAGAGACAGTGACTAGCTGAAGGTCACGCAGTGAGCTTGATGGCCGAGCAGAGATGTGAACCCCAGGCTCCCAGATCTCAGTCCGACACTCTAGCCACACCACCATCCTGGCTCTCTTTTACCTGAAGGCCTCTGAATTCTCCTGGGATTCTTCTTGAATAAGGTTTCATTCTCGTCGGCTGAAGCTGCACCACGACTCCCCAAACGAGCTTCCTAGGAGAGAATAAGCCAACTACACAGATCAGGAAAAGAAGCAGAGCCCCCATCCCACACACTAGATTGCATACGGAAATGGTAAGTGAAACTGATGCCCAGAAGCATTTGGCCAGTCCCAACTTTAGGAAGCACCAAGTGTCACTTTGGTACTTTCAAGTCCAGCAACTTCAGATGTGCAGGTGAGGTATGATGTTCCCTCCAATGCTATACACTGTGCCAGTCAATATAACCAATAAGGACCCATGTGTCAAGCAGCATACACTGATGCCAAGAGGCGAGGTGCCCTGGGAAAAGAGATTCATGCATTTCCCAGGATGCTCACCTCCACTGCACTGGAGTGCCAAACCAAGCCCGCAGGAACCTGATGTCTTGGTAATCCACAAGAGAAGAAAAAATGCAAACCTACCCTCTCTGAATCGGAGGGGGAAGCCTGTCTGAAACGGACGGGGAGGGTCAAACTGGATGCATTGGACACCGAAGGGCTGAGAGCTTTCGTCCCCTCTTGGCGAGAGCTACAAAAACACAAAAAGAGAGGAGATCATAACAACAGCCCTTCTGGAGCAAACCAAAAACATTCATCTAGTTGAGCAGCCCATCTCTCCATAGTGACCAGGGGCCCGTCCAGCCCGATGTACTCTGCAACATGTTATTGATGCAATAATAGTGCGTTGGTGGTGGATTTACCATCATCCCACTTTATTAGTTGTTCTGTGATGTCCCCCCAGTGTTATTGCATTACTGCCACGGGGCAACAAAAGTGGGAGGGAAAAAAATAACTGGAACATTTGCAGTATAAAAAGTTAGAGGATTTCAATAGGAAGTTATGGAAAATGCATTGATTAGGAATGAAGCAGCATATCTGCCTCGAAACCTGTAGCTCTGTGAGGGGAAGGGAGGTTCACTCTCAGCACCCTTCACAAACAACACTTCCCAGGATTCTTTGAGGGAAGCCATGACTGTGGTGTAATACTGCTTTAAGTGCATAGAGCAGATGGGGCCTTCCACAGAACAACAAACCCCAATGCACAAACCCCAATGACTCTGTCCTCATTTTTATTATAAAGGTGCCCTCTAGGCAGCTTAGACAATCCTGATCCCTGCCCCCCATCCCACCATTCAGTATGTGAAGAGGGTGGGGAGGCCTTCTGCTCTCCCCCACTTACCAAGCCTCATTCACTCCACTCTCCCCTCAACTGAGCTCAACAGATTTAACTGCCTAGAATGCTCCCATCCCTCTAAAGTGGCTCCTCCACCACCCGCCAACATTCTAAAGCAGGGACAGGGAACCTCTGGGACCCTCTGGACGATGTCCGACTCCACCTCCTATCAGCCTCGCCCAACATGGCTGACGGCCAGAAATGATGGGAGTTGTAGTCCAGCAACATCTGGAGGGCCACGGGTTCCCTGCCTCTGTTCTAAAGGTTGGGAAATTACACCTTCACCTCTAGGAAATCAGGAGCTGGTCTTTCTAACCTGGACCCAGGAGCTGTGGGAGGAGAGAGGGGGCGGTAGCCGTCCAGGCTCATGTTCTCGGTGGATTCCGTGTCGCTCTTTGCATCTCGTAGCTCCAATTGATCAGGGGCCAAGCTGGAAGGAAGAATCCAGGCAGGTGAGCAGCGAGACAGACCCCACACATACTTTGCATGTGGAAGGACCCAGGTTCAATCCCTGGCATCTCTAGGTAAAAGGTAGTAGGGGACATGGAAGACATAGGAAGCTGCTTTATAGCAAGTCAGATGATTGATCTACCCCTGCTCAGCACTGCCTACACCAGAGGAGGGGAACCTTTTTCAGTCTGAGGGTGGCATTGCCCTAGTGGGAAAGCCACTGCATTCCAGTAATAGGTGGCGCAATCGAGAATGCCATCCTCAAGAAGGCCACCTCATTCTTCTTAATATGTAACTGGTTCCAAGTTCTAGTCTTCCGAGAAGAGCAGGAAACTTTTGGCTTTGGTGTGACGTGCAAACCAGGCCAAGGTCTGCTTCCCACCTCCCTCTAAACTGACCACCAGCAGCACATGTTAACTTTATTATTATTATTATTATTATTAAAGTTTATTTATACCCCGCATTATGGCTGAAAGGCCCTCAAGGCGGCTTACAAGAAAAACACAAATATAGAAATACATCAATAAAACAATACAATTTACAAAAATTAAACATCATTATGCACAGGCCAACAAGATTCACCTTGTGTCTGCCTCTGTACATTTTTTAAAAAATCAATCTGTTTCCGAGTCACTCTGCTCTCTCTATATTTGGGTTCCAACTTATTCTGTATAAAGTGAGGCTCTGTCTTTTCCCATTCACAATAGAGACATCTATACACACCTATAACATTTGACCTTCTAGAAAGTGGATAGAGAAAAGTTCTTCTAGAAAGTGGATAGAGAAAAGTTCTTCTAGAAAGTGGATAGAGAAAAGTTCTTCTCCCTCTCTCATAATACAAGAACTCGGGGACATTCAAAGAAGCTGAATGTTGGAAGATTCAGGACAGACAAAAGGAAGTACTTCTTTACTCAGCGCATAGTTAAACTATGGAATTTGCTCCCACAAGATGCAGTAATGGCCACCAGCTTGGATGGCTTTAAAATAAGATTAGATAAATTCATGGAGGACAGGGCTATCAACGGCTACTAGCCATGATGGCTGTGCTCTGCCACCCTAGTCAGAGGCAGCATGCTTCTGAAAACCAGTTGCCGGAAGCCTCAGGAGGGGAGAGTGTTCTTGCACTCGGGTCCTGCTTGCGGGCTTCCCCCAGGCACCTGGTTGGCCACTGTGAGAACAGGATGCTGGACTAGATGGGCCACTGGCCTGATCCAGTAGGCTCTTCTTATGTTCTTATGTTCTTATGACCTTTTGGCCTAAGTGGATGAAATTTACAGATACAGGAGCTCCTATTGAGTGGATTAAGTCTGCTAAACTGCAGACAACTAGATCCAGAAACTTTTTTTTAAAGGGAAGTTAAGGGAATTCAATTCCTTCCATAAACCCTTGTATGGGGGAGGAGAGTGGTTTCTCTCTCTCTTTAAAAATAATAATTAAGAGGTGGCCAAATGGTGGTGTTGTTTGCAATTTTTTTAAAACTTGGCAGCTTCACACTGGCCTTTCTTTGTGGGGTTTTTTTGTGTCCTCCAAAATGTCTTACAGGCCTCCCAATAGGCCTTACCATGTGAGACTGCCTAGAGCACTTCCAGCACAGTTCTGAAGAGTTCTTGCATGGAGAAGGTTGTTAAAGCAGAGCAATGTAGGATTTTTTAAAAACTTATGCAAAGCTTTTAACTTTTTAAAAAATCGTCAGCTGCTGTACTTAACAAACAAGCCAACCAACCCAAAGTTCTTCATGGCTCCATAGACAACATTTTGGACAGCCTCACTTCTTCCAAAGCCAATTGACAAGAGAAACAGATATATACAGGAGAATATAGACAAGTATACAACATAGAAAAGCACAGAAACACAGCAACTCAAGGCCTTGCGGGCCCCTAAAAATAATAGATGTATAACCTGACGACTGATGCTTTCTGGAGACAAGGAGGCAGGAACAATTTCTTCTGAATTTACATATGAGCTATTGGTGTTTAGCAAGAAATCTTCACTGAGACCTTGTCCACTGATGACAAGTCCAGGTCAAAATCTTCTGGCTGTTGAAGTGCTGTACTTGTTAGCAATGCTTTATTCTTTCTCATGTTCACTGCTCTGGAACTGATCTCCACAGAACGATCTTGAGCAGAATGTATTACCACTGGTGAGAGGGATAAAATAGACCCCAGGTGGCAAAACAGCCCCAACTTAATGGAAAGAGAGAGTCACCTAGGTTCCTTGCGTTGCTGCTGGGGACTCTTTGGTGCGGCCCCAGAGGAGCCTTTTGGATCGGTCAGCTGGGCCTTCTGAAGGAGGGCTTGCCCCGCAGTATCTCTTTTGTTAGCTAAAAAGAAAGGCCCAATGAAAGGAAAGAAAACCTTTAGGGATCAGCGCACCCCTGCCCTGGGAACAGCCCACGTTTACTGATGACATTTCTATCTCCCATTTCCTCCCAGGAGCTCAAGGTGGTACACATGATACTTCCCACCCAACAAACCTAGCAAGGTAGGTTAGGCTGTAGTTTAGGGATGGCTAACAACCCATAGCTGTCCAGATATTGTCAGAACTACAACCCCCATCCTTCCTAGGAACTCAGTAATTAAGGGGAATTCAAAACTTAACTGGGAGTCTCCTCTCCTTCTGATTGGCTGAAACTTTGGCCTGGTTTGCACTTAAAAGCTAAAGCAAACTATGACTTACCATGAACGGGCAAGCAAGCAGGTGCACAGCAACAAAATCTCAGCTATTGACAAGATTTTGGCTTAGTGTTAAGGCAGAACTCAGGCTCGTGGTTTCTCTCAATCCAAACAAGCCATGAGCTGTACCCAAGGTTTATTCTTTGCTGACTCCCACTGTTTGTCCTCCCTAAACAAACGGTTTAGCTCCCAGTAGCATCGCAGGAGCAGGAACTGGGAAGGAGCAAAATGGCCAGGACTTTCTTAACGTGCACCAGCATGCTTGCTCGTTCACACTAACCCATAGTTTGCCTTAGTGTTGTATGCAAACAAGGCCACATAATATAAGGTAGAAAAGAGGGAAAGGCAGCTGTCTTGGAGCCAGAGAGACATATAGTTGAAGAGCTAGACCTCATTCAGACAACACCACAGCAGAAAGGATGCAGAAGAAAAATTACACAGGGACCCAGAAACTGAACTGAGCAACACAAACTGAGAAGTATAGAATAAAACAGATATAGCTGTTTATTTTTATTTGCTAACTATTCTAAGTAAAATTACTTTCCCCCCTAAAATCATTTTCTCAACAGTGTTTAACTTCTTGAAGTATAAAACCGTAAGTAAAAGCATAGCTTGTTTTAGGAAAATGTGGCCCAAGGCCTTGTAATTCACCCCACGTCTAAGTGCCATTCCACTCTACCCAGAATTGGGAGTAGGGTGGGCCAGAATTGGGAAGGTTAATGTCCAGAAGGTTAAAATTAAAAGGCTGTTCAGGGGAGGCAGCCAGAGAAAAATAGATACATGCTTTGTAAAAGCATACTTTGCCTGGCTTGCTTGCCTCTCTTCCCGCTCATGGTGCAGGCAACAGCCCATGCAGTCACCGCCTCTGAAGAATGAAATACTGAGGATTGCAATATACAGACAGCTCAAGCTACCAAGCCAAGTTAGATGCAAAAAAAGAGTGAAGTATAAAGAGTTTACTGACTAGGACATTGACTGCCAGCTAAGAAGTTATCTGGGGAAACTTTATTTAATTATTATTAATTCTGTTTAATTGGAAAATAGCAAAACCCATATCTTGCATAAGGTCCAGTGATTCTTTACTCCTCTCCAAAGCAAGAGCTGTCAAGAAATCCTACCCTGTGGTTTGCGCCGAAGGGACATTCGAATGATGTCGCTGCCCAGCCTGTTAGCAAAACGATTTACTCTTTGATCATAGAACCAGTCACCGGTCGATTTCTTCAGCTCACTGCGAAGAAGGAAAAAAAAAAGAGGGCTGCAAGAGACCAATTTAATCACCTATGGTCACTTTTCACTAGCCCAGGTGTGTGTGTGCAAGTGCCAAAACAAGCACACAAACATGGACTCCATCACAAAAAACAGAAGTTGGCATGCTGAGAATTGCTTTAACCTCATTTTAAAAAAGAAAACCCAAGTTTCTAGCCCTCCATTAAAGTGCATTAAAATCATACTTTATTCTGAAATTGATGTTTTGGTGCAGGCTTTGGATTGTGTAAAAGCAGCTATGCAGTGGAAGCAGCAAAGCTCCCTTCTAGGTATTTATCTAGGGTGTGTTCATGTGGGGCCCTCCCTCCGCTCAGATAGTTCTCTAAAGTAAGAACAGCAGCATTCTTGGTTTGACAGGTCTTTTATCAGTGTCATAGCCTTGGCGACAAGAACCCAGGCTTGCTAACTGCATCTACCTCCCTTGTGAGTGAGGTACAGGGAAATGGTTATTGAGCAGGGCAATTAAAACTCCTAAAGCCTTTAGACGAAATGACTTGTGCATACACACTGAGGGCTAGAATCTTGCATATTTTCTTTCAAATTAAAAAGCAGATTTTAAGCTTTACATCAAAAATTGGGATTCAGATATGCAGATTCAGAGACAACAATCAACGCCAACAGGAACGCACAAGACAACAGAGGGTAAGGACAACAAGCTGCATCAGCACATTCAAGCTGCCAAACTTACGCCTCTTTGGTGCAGACTTTGCAACGCCAGGAGCTATTGGCGCTATAGGAGCGGCAGTCCCGGCACACCAGATGGTTGCAACCACGGCAAGTATTCGTTTTGGGACTTATCCGGCCCAGGCTCTGCTGGCAGCGGGCGCATGTCCTCTCGCTGTATCGCTGGCTGCCCCTCTTGGCTCCCTTTCTACGGATCTCCAGCAGCTCATTCTTCAGGCGCCTGTTGCACGGAGCACAAAGGAAAAATGACTAAGAACCCCCCAACACAGGGACGGAGGCTTGAATCACCATGCATTGCTGCATCCACTCCAAAGACCCAGATGCTGGTTGGTTCAAGTAGGACTAGTAGGACTAAAGATAAAAAACAGGAGCATTGCGCTGCGCTGAGAATGAGTTGGCAGGAATCTAGACTGTAGGGGAGGGGGGCACAGGTTAGTGGTACATCTCCTGATTTGCAAGCAGAAGCTTCAGTCCTTGGCATCTCTGGTTAAAGTAACAAGGAGCCTGGGAAGACCCCTGTCCACGGCCCCAAAGAGCTGCTGCCTGTCAGAATAGATGGCCCTGAGCTAGATGGACTGATTTCTGACTCGGCCCAAAGCAGATGAGGGTATCCTATTTGGAAGAGGAGTAGTGTGGTGGTTCGAGTGTTGGACTGGTCCCTGGGAGGCCAGGGTTCAAATCCCCAACTCAGCCATGAAGCTTGGGCCCATCACTGTCTTTCAGCCTAACCTGCCTTACAGGGTTGTTGCAAGGATAAAAATGGGGACGGGGAGAAGCACATACACCGCCTTGGGTTCCTCAGAGCTAAGATGGGATATCAACATAGCAATAACTACAAATCAACCAAAGTATTAATTATAGTTCTATCAATTTGGTAACTAATTATATTTTTAGTTTGTTGTAAGTCACTTTGAGACTTTTATTATGTAATAAGTGATGAATAAAAGTGAGTAATTTAAAACTCACATAAAAAACAACACCAAGACTTACTTGCAATTAACTAGTACATCAGACAGATGGGGTGTGTGTGCTAATATACTCTTCTGTGCCCTTTGAAACAGTTTTGTGTGTTTGAGAATTGTATATTTTATTATTGTAACCAGCCATGGAGGCTTATTTTTTTCTTTCCTGCATTTATATCCCACCCTTCTTTCCAAAGGGAGCAGAGAGCAGCCAACAGGTGATAAAACACTAAAAACATCTTAAACACAGTTCCAATACAAAAGCAGTCTGGGATAAAGGTCTCCACTTAAAAGGCTTGTTGGAAGACGTAAGTCTTCAGCAGGCGCCAAAAAGATAGCAGAGAGGTGTCTGTCTAATATTTAAAGGGAGGCAAGTCCAAAGAATGGATGCCACAACACTAAAGGCCCGATTCCATATCATGTGGAATAGACTTCCCGATAAGGTGGTATCTGCAGGACGCCCTTACCTGCAGAGCCCAGTGACTGATTGGGTATATAAAGGATGAACGCTTATGGCAAAGTGCAGGTAAGCAATCTTACAAATATGTAAAATCTCTAACTGATGCACTAGCTTAGCACATGTAAGCAAAAAGAGAAGCGGGGCCTCAAAACAGTATAATATGAAAGTTTCAATCAGTAATATAAAAAGGCCTAACTGGTGTTGGGAAGGGGGGGCACCGAAGGCAGCCTGCAAAGGGCCCGCCAAAACCTACAGCCCAGCCATCAAGACATGTGGTCTACAGCTGACCGACAGTCCCTCGCCTGCAAGCATTTCCTGAGGAAGTTTTGTTAAACAGCAGAAGAACAAAAGATAATTGCCTCTCCTTATTCCTGGCGAGAAACACAATCATAATAAACAGCTATTTGCTGCCCTTTCGTAACACCCCAAACCAGCTGACTGAAGTGGCTGCCTCACTCTGCCTCGTGCTAGGGCTGGCCATGGGAGCTATTGTTGAAAGGAAGAATTGCCCAAAATCTGGCAAGGACACCTTCTGCAAACTCTCAGCTCACAGAAGGTGCCTCCGACGGATTTGGGAAATTTCCTCTTCACCAGCAGTACCCCACGTGCCCATCCCATACTGTTGGGGGGGGGTCACTGATCCTCCGGAGAAGCTTTCTGGAGGGCACTAGGGCTGAAGGGGATAATAAATGCCCTTTGCATGAGTTTCCTTCCACTTGTAGTAGTTAGAATCCAAGCAGGTATACCAGATAATTCCAACAAAAACAGAAATAGGAGTGCAAATTGTCAGTGCTTGCTTATTCAACGCATGTCCAGAATGGAAATCAATCCAGCAACACTATTGATATTCACGGTTGTTGTTGCTTTCAGTCCGCAAAAGATATGGGCTTTTCCCACATTTGCACTGTTTCCTTTGCACTGAAATGAATGGGAAGGAATACCATAATAAACAACAACAACAACAACTGTTATCAGTTAGATTTATATCCCGCCCTTCCTCCCAGTAGGAGCCCAGTGTAACTTGCATAATTTACAAAACGGCGTAAGTTACCTAATTTTGCCACAGTGGACAGCAAGACAAATAAAGGAGTTTTTTGGCAGAAATCAAACCACAGCAGAAAAGAAATTTATTATTATTATTATTCATTAATGAAATTTATATCCCATTCTTCCTCCCAGATGGAGCCCAGGGCGGCAAACAGATGTCAAGACACTACAACATATCTATAAAACATATTACAAACAAAATCTTACAAAACTTCATAAAAACAAAACTTTTTCAAAAAAAACTTTTTCAAAAAATTAAAAACAATTCCAACACAGTTGTGCACTGGGATAAGGTCTCTATTTAAAAGGCTTGTTAAAAGAGGGTCTTCAAGCTAATATAAGTAGTAGAGTTGGGGAGGAGGGAATTGCCATGAGGAGCGTAAACAGATAATAGAGAAGAGCCTCTACGATAGAGGTGGGAATCTTCTTTCTGGACCACAACTCCCATCATCCCTGACTACTAGCCATGCTGTCTGGGGCTGATGGGAGCTGTAGTCCAACAACATTTGGAGGGCCACAGGTTCCCCACCCCTGTTCTACAGTAATGCCGCACTGCAGTGAAGAAGCCCAGTTCCACCAGGCCACTGATAAACACCAAAGGACCTCTAACCATCAAGGGACAGGAATGGGTGGGCAATGTTTGATAGTGGGGGAGGACTCCAGGCAAGAGAATACTGCTAGGACCACCTTCATCAACAAGTGGCAATCCTGAAAATGCAGGACGTTAATGGGAAGAGCACTCAAAACCACCCAGAATCCTCCAGGGCAGGCCTGCACAGTTCACAAGCCATGAAGCCAGAGCAGCCCAACAGGAGCTTGATCACTTCTTTGTTTTTGCCGTCTCAAGCAAGTAGGAAAAAATGGCTGCTTAGGGTCAAGCTCCTACTGGCTTGATCAGATTTGGGCAGGTTACCACGCAGACTCAGGCACTAGAGTGTGCTCCTGTTCCAGAAGAGGGGTGATCCGGCCCACTCAGTCCTCCAAAGCAAGAACAGCTCCCTTTTGTCTCCTTCCAAGGCTTCGTGGCCTTGGCGAGTACCCAACCCTGCCAACCATGCCTCCCTCCCGTTTTGTGATTTTGCATTCTCACTTAATTCTCCTCTCTTCTGCTTTCCGCAACGTTTCGTCCCGTTGTAGGACTTGTAGGATCAGCTCCCTCTCAGCCTCCGAAAGAAAGGACAAGTCAACAGCTTCCATCATGACCACCGGCTGGAAACCAGTTCCTGTTCCCCTTCCCTGGGTGCAGCTGCAAGTTCTCAAAGGTAGAAAGAAAATGAAGAGGTTAATATGGCTGAGCAAGACACTCCAAGTCCATTTAAACCAGGAATGGGGAACCCATGGACCTCCAAATGATGTTGGAACTCCCATCAGCCACAGTCAGCATAGCCAACGGTCAGGGATGGTGGAGTTGTTGTCCAACTTCTGGAGGGTCACGGGTTTTGCATCTCTGATGTAACCTGTTGACATCAGCTGATGCAAGCTCAATACATTACCTCTGAAGGCAACTCACCTAGCTAAATGAAGCCTCAATGTCTGGTTTCAAAACGTGTTACAGTAGGGCCCCACTCATATGGTGGGTTATGTTCCAGACCCCCGCTGTAAAGCGAAAACCGCTGTAAAGCAGAACCCATTGAATAGAATGGTGCGCGATGCCTGAAAACCGCCGTAAAAGCGGAACAAGCACCGTATGAGTGGGGCTTTAGTCTAAATGTGTCTAATTGAGACCGCTGTATTAGCAAATCGCTGTAAAGCGAAGTGCTGTAAAGCAGGGCCCTACTGTATTTGGATTGTTTTGCTGCAAGTTAAAGCTTTAAAATAGATTGCGCCTGCAGAAGGCTCAAATATTATATTGCGGATAGGGATGAGAGAGACTAGGTCTTGGGTAAGGCCACCTGGCAAGTTTACAGCAAAGACAAGATTCGAACTAGGAGCTTCCTGACTTTTAGCGCTGACTCTTGGCCACTATGCTATGCCAGCTCTGCACATAACAATTGTGAACTGTATCACACAGGACATAGATGGGGCACTTGTAGTCCACCAGACTACAACTCCCATCATTCCTGACCAATGGCCATGTTGGCTGGGAGTTGGAGTGCATATTTTATCTCTTTATTAAATTTCTCTCCCACCCTACGTCCCAAGGAGCACAAGGAGGTATGTGTGTGTATAAGTCATCCGTGGAACAAACGAAAAGCTGAAAGTGGGCAGAGACAAGTGGAACCTGCACCAAAATGTTGCAGCACTCCTATTTAGTGTTCTAGCCAGCCATGCATTTTTCCAGGATATTGCATTCCATCCCCACCCAATAAACATTCCACATGCTCAATCCTGTTTTTGGAGAGGCTGCCCCCTGCGGTTTCCTTCCCCTGCCCCTCCAAAAAACCCCATGTAGTTTTTCTACTTCTGCAAACCTTAAGAGTTCCCTCCTTCTCAACCTCAGTAGCTCCACTTTGGATATATAGTTGTAAACGTTCATTATTAGTAGAATATATAATGAAAGAGGAAGAATAGAAAAGACAGGCAGAGAAATGCTTGTTGAAGAAACTCTCAAGTATAGCATCAACTGGAACATTTGCTAAAAGGATTAGATTGAGTGGCAGTTCCTATTCCACACAGACAATATCTGGATGTTTGCATGGGCGGGTGGAGAGAGAACAACTTTGGATGCTTAACATTTTAATACTCGAGATCTGAATTAAAAGCCAAGGAAAAAAAGTTCAGGATTGCATCTGACTAAGTCACTCAGAGGAATCAGTAGACTTAATTTGCTTGTGTCCACTGATTTCAATGGGCCTACTCCAAGTATGGCTTGGGATACAACCCAAAGTCCCCTGAATATACTCATATTCTGTTAACGTGCATTTAGATTTCCATAACATTGGTAAATCAACTAATAAAAAGGTAAAGGTGTCCCTGCACTTGTAGTGCGAGTTGTTTCCGACTCTTAGGGTGACGTCTTGCAACGTTTACTAGGCAGACCGTATATATAGGGTGGGATTGCCAGTTCCATCCCAGGCCTTTCTTTACCCTCCAGCGCATGCCAGGTACTCATTTTACCGACCACGGATGGATGGAAGACTGAGTGGACCTCGACCCCTTTTACGGGAGATTCGACTTCCTCCTTCCGTTGGAATCGAACTCCGGCCGTGAGCAGAGCTTCAGCTGCGTTACCGCCGCTTACCACTCTGCACCATAGTTTGCTGCAATAATATAGAAGCCTTTCTCTACTCGGGAGGTAACAGACCTAAGGAATTTCAGATCCATTTGATTAGACTGAAATCATCTCTACTGACAAGGGTGATGCTAGAGGGTGGCCCAGGCACTGGATAGCTTGTCCCTTTCTAAAAACTTGTTTGTCTTTCTGCAAGAGCGCACTTGGCAAAGTACCAGTTAGGGATGGTGGAAAAATTAAATTCAGTTTGTCTTTGAAGTCAAATCTATCAAATACACCCGTTCCGAAACAATATGAGAACCAAAACACAACCAGCCTTCAAATTTTGCACTTACTTGGACTGCGCAATGCAGTTCGCCACCCAAACAACATTTACAAAAAATGCATATGTTAGGGTAAAGTGTGAATAAAAATGAATATGAGTGAAGAATAACATACAAAAACGCATTATATGACAGGAAATTGCTTGCAAAAATGTGTGCATTAGTCAAAACTGCCTACAAAAATGTATTTATTAGGAGAAATGTGCACTAAAATGCATGAGAATTTGAGGATTTTTAAAAAATCACAAATTGCTGAAGAAATGTAGAGAACTGAATTTAAGATGGGAAAATGAAAAACAGAAAGAACTGAAATTGACAGATCTTTCCATTTCTAGTACCAGCAAGACACCACTCACCTACCATCTTAATTTGCCCAGAGGAAAATTAAGCCCTGACAGCAATAGTCAGAGTTTGTTTGCTTTTCATGAAATGCATACCCATATTTTATGCTGATCTCTGATATGGGCATGTTAATACCTAGCACTGTTCCTGTCTGTTCAAATTATCTCCCTCCAGTTAGCCTTGGAGGCACTTAACTGTGGCAGATTGCTGGCTTGATTATATTTTTGTGGTGTCCCAAATCTCAGTTTATCAGAACGGTAAGTAAAGAAAGCTTCAAGTACTAGGCTAATATCTGACCAAACCTCATTTTCAATTTACACACGTCAAGACACTTCTCCCTTCTCTCATGCTAACAGTGTTTTCAAATTCACCTACAATTACATTTTATTACTCACCATTTATTAAATATTTATTAAACAGGTTACATCAGTATGAAGGGAGGGGAGAGACTAAGAACACAATGACAGGCAGGGGATTACCATGTACACTTCTGTGGTCCCCCAGCCAGATTCCTTCCTCCCCCACTCTGAAAAAATATAACTCAAAAATTATCCTAGAAAAGAGGAATACTGCAAAGTGGGAGAGCCAGTATGGTCAAGTGCCAAGATAACAGGGACTCTGCTTCAAAGCTCTGCTCAGCCACAAAACTTACTTGGTGAACTTGGACCAGCACAAAACTTGTCTAAAACAAACCTACCTCGCAAGGTTGTTGTGAAGATGAAAGGAATGAACCTGTGTGTCACCCTCATCTCCACTTCAGAGGACAGCTGAGGTAACAATGCTAAGAATTACGGGTGACATCCAAAAGCGGGTAAAAGAACTTCCCCTTCCTCGCCTCTCCCACAACCTCAAAAATTGGGCTGCAGGGGAGATTACAACAGTGTCAGAGTAGATACCATTGGATTTCTAATCATAATTAAAACAAAATAAAAATACAATCTAACTGTTCCAAAAAAAACCCCAGAGGCAACTCCATGAAAGTCTCCAAAGCATTCCACTTTTTATAAAACTAATTTCTCTCTAACAGCTCATGGACTTGGATCCATGCAAAAACCAAAACCATCAACTGCATTTCATTGCTTCCGCCCTGGTGCTGTTTTGATCAATGCCAAGCTACCTGTCATCTACAAAGCAGGCCTCAGAGGGAAACATCAAGGACCTGAAGAGAAATGATGGCTATGTGAAAAAACTGTAATGATGGAGAGCACAGAGACAAGGCCACAGACCAGTCTAAGCAGTTTAAAAGAGATATGAAAAGCACAGACCAGGTCCCCATCCTACACTCCCCTATGTCACCATGAAGCCAAAGAATGAGGCTTAACCAGCTGAGGGTGCCAGCAGAGTCAATCTCCCTACAGTTTCTAGAAACTCTACATATGCACATCAGTATACTCCGAGGGTCCCCCCATGCTCAGTGAACACACTGCCAATGGGGTGTGTGGCTGACAAGTGCACTGGCAACGGGGAGGAATGGGGAGCCAGCCCCCACACCTATGCTTTTAACACATGAGGGGGCTTGCTTGAATTGCCTTCTTGTATCCTGCTGCCAAATTCACGTTATAACCAATAACTATGCATACTCTGCGATCAATGGGATTCAGGGCCACCACTGGAAAGGCCCTCAATGTGGTGTGTCATCCCCCCCCCACATCCCTCCTTTTATATTGAGAGAGGCAGGAAGACAGGCTCAGCAGTACCAAAAAAAAAAAGCCTATCTAACTGGGAAGCACCATTTCCCCCAGCCCCCACCAACATCTTGGTTAAAGGCAGGCATGCACCCACAGCACGCACATAGTTCACAGGGACGGAAGAAGTAGGTGGGATGTGCGTCGTTGCTTATTGAAGCCTGCACTGATTGTAATGGGGGGGTGCCTGGGAGCTCCCTCTCCATGATCCGTGGCAGGGTCGGGATTGCGGAATGGGAGCACCATCCTCCCACCCTAAGGAGGGACCCTTCAGGGGCCCTCAGCCAGGGCCCGACCTGGCCAGCCTCTGGCACCGGTCCTGAGTCCAGCAATACCTGGAAGGCCACAGGTTTCCCATCCCTGATTTACATGGTGTTTCGGAATGAAGAGCAACAAAAGGGAAAGAGGAGAGCCTAAACAGTAAGCTTGCAAGTAATTTGCAATGTAAATTTGATAGCAAGAACCTTAAAGAAAAGAGGACTTAGAGTGCTTGTCAGACATTAAGCACAAATTTATATGTACACCCATTGCATAGGAACATAAGAAGAGCCCTGCTGGATTAGACCAAATGCATTTCTAGTCCAGCATCAGCAACACATTTCATTATATGGTCATAAACAACGTAAAGAATCTAGCATCCTGTTTCCCACAATGAGCAACTAGATGCCTACAGAAAGCTTACAAGCAGGACCCAAGGACATTAGCTTTCTCCCAGTACTGTTCTCAAACAACTGGTGTTCAGAGGCATGCTTCCTCTCATCTTGGACATAGCATGTAACCCACATGACTAGTAGCCACTGACAGACTTATCCTGCATGAATTTGTCTTAGCCCCTTTTAAAGCCATCCCAAGTTAGTAGCCATCACCATATCTTGCAGAGAGCATCGCTCTTGCCATTCAATGCGCACATGTCAGTTTTAACGGTTCTCGCAGTCAGCCCACCCAGTTATACATGCTGGTGTAAGCAAGTTCCCAGATGGTATTCCACTCAGTATCACAGATAGGAAATGACCAAGTAGGAAATGCTACAAAACACCAATGATCAGATAACATAGCCCGGTCAGATAAATCACACTATTCCACAGTGCTTTGTTTAGAGATATGAAGGCACAGGAAATGCTGGAAAAATTAAGAAAAACACCAAGGGAGGAGATGTCGGGGGGGGTGTCTGAATTTTTTGGGGTTGGGGTGGCCTGGTCTTCACATCTCTAGCTCTATACATGGTTGGAAAACAACTCTGAACACCAACATGTAGTGAGATCACATTCAACCATCCACATAGCAGCACCATATGCACAGCAGCTGCTCATACCCACAGCATGCAATCACCACACCAAATTTATTTACTTCTCCCAGGCATATACTTTGGGTACGGCTGCATGCACACACACTCATTCTTATGATCACTTCTGCACATATGTGTACACCCATGGCATGAAGCATACATACAAGGCAGCACACATAGCAAGAGAAGAGAAAGCACATCAACAACTGTACTGAACCCGAAGGAGGAGAGGGGAGAGGGCTGTTCTCCTGCCACCAGTCACTACCTGGCAAAGCAACTTCCTTTCTCTTTCCAATCATTCCTCAAGGAGAAGAGCCATAGCTCTGTGGCAGAGCACCTGCTTTGTATGCAGAAGGTCCCAGGTTCAGTCACAATAGATCACCCAAGATTTCTGACTCCTCACAGGAGTCACCAACATGGGTTCCACAGAGGCCTTCCCCGGCACCTGCAGGGTCCCCTTCCTCCACTTTTCTTTTACCTCCCTTGCTGAAATTAGGCTTGAAAAAAGTACAGCCAACAGAACAGGTCGTAGGATGCCCACAACAGTTACTTTGGTTTGAAAGTGTGCCCATAGGCTCAGAGACCCCTGGTTTAACAATAGCAACAACTTTCCCCCACAAATTTGGCTGGTAAAATGAAGAAAGCTTGTGGGGAAAGCAGTAATGGGTTTTTGCATTGAAAGGACTGGGAGCTCTGTTCTCCCTCTGAAAACAAATCCCTAACCCAGCCTTTCCCAACCGGTGTGCCTCCAGCTGTTGTTGGACCACAACTCCCATCAGCCTCAGCCAGCATGGCTGAGGCTGATGGGAGTTGTAGTCCAACAACAGCTGGAGGCACACTGGTTGGGAAATGCTGCCCTAACCTGAGAGACATGTAGAATTAAGGAACAGGGCACCTCTGAGTGTATATCCAGCCCTTTTCTAAAACCATTGTTTTGCACTTGGCTCCTGCTGGTGGGCTTGGGGTCGAGAAAAAGGCCAAGTCGATCATGCAAGCTTGAAGTCTGCCCTGCCCTGCAGTAATACACAAAGACACTCTCCCACAGCAAGGAGGAAGAATGTCTCAGCTCTGGCATCTGAAAGACAAACACCTCTTGGGACACCAGGAAGGGAGTCTCAAGATTCCCCCCTCCACCTGGTGGGGCCACCAAACAACCACATAAACACAGGAAACACACCGCTCCACATTCCAAGATCAGAAACATGCCATTGCTGAAGGACCTGTGCCTGGCCTCAAAAGCTGTGTTTCAGATACTCGAATAAGCGCTGAAATGCTGAATCGTTAAAAAAACAGAGCAGCATATCAGTCCACAGGGTCCTGTGGCTCCCAAAATTTCAACGCACAAGACATTTTTAAAAACTTTTGCCAGACACACTCTCAATTTTTTTAGCATTAGCACAGAAAAGCAGCACACAATGTTAAGTGTCCCACTTAACTGGTATGCCTGGTTAGGTCTCTCTCTCACACACAGACACACCCTTCTTCCAATTATGAAGGAGGCAGCCATCAATCATTCCTCAAACAATTACCCACATTTCTCTTGAGAAGAAACAAAGCCAGCCGTTGTCCCAGAAAGCCTGCAAACACAACTTAATTTTAACCAGCCTATGCTATGAGTCAAGACACCTGCAGACATCCTTTTTATTGCGCATTCTTGATTTATGCTCATGATGGTATGGGATTCCATTTTCAATATTTTTTGCACCTGCAAAAGTTTCCAGGCAGACATTCCAATCAGTGCATGTCCCATCCAGTTCATTCCCCATCCCTTTTGGTGTGTTTTAGCGCAAAGTTGCCCCTCCAAACAGCAATAATGCAACAACATTAGGGTAGTATTACAGAACAGGAAATAAAGCAGGATGATGTGTGGACACTCAAATATAAATCCACTACGAGTTCACTATTATAAATCCATCACTACTGTACTTGTAAGTAATTGATCTTTTAGCGTGGCAACACCTACACTTTGGAACTCCATGCCTATTGACATCAGGCAGGCACCTTCACTGTACTCTTTTAGGTGCTTGCTTAAAACATTTTTGTATAAGCAAGACATGAAGATGTTGACATGCTTAAATCACTTTCGCTTACAGTTGATTTTAATATCTTTTAATTGTTTTAAATTATTTGTTGTTGTTGTTTTGTAAACGGCTTACGAGTTTTACTACAATCAAGCAATATATACATTTTGTTAAATAACATTAAAGATTATTGAGTTGGTGACATGCTGCAGAATATACCGGCCAAAAAAACCCACCAGACTGGTGACTCTCTCAGCATATAATGTCAGTAGATCCGCCCTGGATCTTGCAGTGTAATTAGGCAGCACCTTTGAACATGTATAAAGTTCTCTCCCTTCCACTCGAGCACATGAAGTCTGCCTGGATGCTATGTCATCGGACTTGACCTTTCCTCCCCTGTAGCTCCAGCGTCTGCTGCAACTACTCACTTATGCAAAGGGAAAAGGCATTTTGCACATGCTTAGAGACTATCCCAACTTTACACACTCATCCCAAACATGTTTCACCATCAAGTTCTGGCTCAAAATCAAACTCCAAGGCCATCAGACATCCACTGTTTGGGGCAAATAGGAAGAGCTGAAATTTCTAAACAAGCCCCAGCATCTAATAAATGAAGCATGTTTGTAAACCAGAATGAACCAAGGAAAACAGTAGGACGAAGGAGCAAAGAATAGGTTAAGCAGGAATAGAGGACGAACATGCGCGTGTGCACACACACATCCTCAAGCACTACCATAGTGGCAAATTCAGAAGTGCAGGGTCCCCTCATGTTAGTCACAGCCACATTCCCCCCCCTTATTTTGCTACTGAGTTTAGAATGAGATCCTTGTTAATGCCTTCTCCCACAACAACTGACATCCCTAGGAGCCAATCAGCATGAAAGGGGAGTGTTAGCTACTCAGAAGAGTCTTCTCAATGGATGACTCATCTCCTTTCACTCTGGCTCCAATCAGCAGGAAAGGACAAAGAAGCATGTTAGAAGCCTCTTCTTAGCTGCTAACACACTCCCTTTTCATGCAGATTGTCTCATAGGATGCTGAAGACATAGGGACCCTGCTCCCAAAAAAGTAAAGGGTCTAAGACGCACACACCCTAGACGACTATACCCCTGCCCTCAAGAGACAACTTTGAGCAGACGTCCTTAGGGGATCGCTAAGCAGGGCTTACCTGGAGCCCGTGCTTTACTTCCAGGTAAGCCCAAGCTGTATTTGCTTGGAACCCGTGCCTCTAAGCATATACAGAGTTCCTTTGTAAACGAGTCACCCAGCCAGTCAGCCCTTACACACCGTCACCCGGAAAGGAACGGGACAGGCCAGAACATCCAGGCAAGCACTTCTCCACTAGGAAATGAACTAAAGACCCCTCTAGCCATTAAAATCAGGCAAACAGCTTGCAAGTCGGGGGGGGGGGAGCTATGCGATCAGTGATAGAAAGCTAGGGAAGAATGAAACAAAAGCTAAGGACCCCCTCGTGTTCTTGGAAGGCGACCAGGACTGGAAAGCGGATTGGATTGGAAGAGGCACAGAAAAAGGAAGGGTACTAGTACCTGCACGCGGCGCTTCCCGCAGCTTTCCCGGCTCGCGTCCCGGTTCCCACCAACAGCTGCAACTGCGGCAGGAACAGCTTGAAACTTTCCCTGACCTGGGCGGAGCCGTTTCCTTAAAGGCACCGCGCCCTTGGGCCAAGCTCTTAAAGCGAAAGGCGGTCCGGATTTGTTTGTTATTCGTAAGAACGCTGCATCGCTCGATCGGTTACTAACTGGTCACCTATTACAAACTTTTGATTAACTAAAATCTGTCTGCGATGTGCATGTGTGTGTGCTTTTACCTGTTGCTTTTTTTCAGCTACATAGTTCTTCCTTGTATTCCATAGCATTTTTTAAATTGTACGAAATCTAGCTAATTTCATTCGAAAAGCGGGGGGGGGGGAACTATTAAACATGAGACTTGAGTACAGACCGCAATCCTAAACAGGCATTACAGGGAGGTAGCTCCCCTCTAGGAGAGAGGCTGGGAGAGTGAAGGGAGAGGGCCTTTTCAGTTGTGGCTCCCCATCTGTGGAATGCGACCCCAGTGAGGTCCACCTGGTGTCTTGAAATGGACTGCCTTCAAGTCAATCCCGACTTATGGCGGTTTTCATGGTAAGCAGTATTCAGAGGTGGTTTACCATTGCCTCCCTCTGAGGCTGAGAGGCAGTGACTGGCCCAAGGTCACTCAGTGAGCATCAAGGCTGTGTGGGGATTCAAACCCTGGTCTCCCAGGTCATAGTCCAACACCTTAACCACTACACCACACTGGCTTTCCACCTGGCATCTTAATTGACATCTTTTCCATGCCAGGTAGACTTACATTTCCCCCCCAGGCTTTTTGATAGACTGAGATGATCCTGTGTGTTGTTATTGTGCTGCCAAAGCTACCTGTGACATTATGGGCTTTATTTTATTGTTTATTTATTTATTATATTTATACCCCGCCTTTCTTTTTCATGATTGAAACTCAAGGCAGCTTACATATGGTTGCCAGGCGCTCTCCCGTCCAGGTACTGACCAGACCCGACCCTGCTTAGCTGCAGCAGGGAGCTGGCCTCATGCACCTTCAGACCATAGCCTGGGACTAAGGTCCCAGGTATGATATATTATTTTCATGATATGACATATTTGTGTTTTTAACAATTTTATAAGTCACTCGGAAACCTTCAGGTAACAAGTGACTAACAAATCTAATAAATACAAATAAGCACAGTGGCACTTACTTTCCAGTAGACATACACAGGATTGTACTGTTTGTTAAATTTATTTCACTAGTAAACCCAAACAATTATTGCTTGTAATTCTTAACTGATACCATTTTTTTGTTTTGTTGACATAATACAATGTTGTGTTGATACTTATAACTGGACATTGGAAATGCTCAAGTCTTACACTTTAACACTTGAGGGCTAATCTCTGGCGGAAGAAAAGACTTAAAAGTGCAAAATTCATGTGGCAATAAATCAGTGGGTCACCATACGAAGTAAATTTGGACCTTGGCTTGCCATACCAAAAATGTTGAGCACCACTGGATTAAGCTATGTCTGGTCTTTGATTAGCATTCATTCTGCAGAAGGGGTGTCTATACATCTTCCTGTTAATCATTTGTTCATACCACACTTTTCATTGTATTTCCCCATCACTTTCCTAACTAGAAATGACTGGGTTGTTGTTGTTTTCTAAATATGGATTCGTTGTGCAGGGGCAGCGGGGAGGAAATGGAGTAGCTGGAACCCTGAACAGAAATGGCAACACTTTGTTGCGGGGCCCCCACTTAGATAAACATCTGTTGGAAAAAAGTTGTAAATGTTATTAAAGAAATCACTGGGTGTGAACTACCTATTATTTGAAAAGGTTAAGATGCTATACAGAAAAAACAAGGCTGTACAATTATAGGCAACATACTCTTTGCAGCATACATACCAGCTGTTAACTCTGGGACACAGCAATGTCTTCCACTGATGGAGGAGCGGACAGACCGTAACGACACATAGATTGGCTTACTACATAGTAGATTGGCTTCAAATCTGGAAAGGCCGCTTTAAAATGTTTGCAACCGTTTATTAGATATTGGAATGGAACTAAGCCCCAAGAAAGCATTAGGCAGGAAGTTTCAAATGATGTGTAGCAAATGTGCAAAGACATCCATTTTGTTTTGGTTCTTATAGACTAACTTTTTACCTGTCATTACTTGAACTATCTCCTCCTTTGATAGGCTGCTACATTATAGTTGTGGTGTGTATTATTGTATAAAACTTGCAATGGCGTATTACCATGAAAACTAAAATTAACTGAAAAACTGTCTTCCAAATTGTCCTGATAAGCAAGTTCAGAGACAGCATGCCTCCGAATATACTGGTTGCCGAGAAACAAGAGGAAAAGACTATTGCCTTCATGCCCTGCTCATGGATTTGTCCCCTGAAACATCAGGTCAGCCACTGTGGAATGCAAGGCATTAAACTAGATCAAGTGTGGGAACCTTTAGCCCACCAGATGTTGCTGCACTACAACACCCCTCATCCCTGGCCATTGGCCATGCTTGCTGGGGCTGATGGGAGTTGTAGATCAGCAACATCTGGAGGACCAAAGGTTCCCCACACCTGGACTAGATGGACCTTTGATCCAAGTCAGTAAGGCTCTTTTCTGTGTTTGACAGCCTAATTTCAGACACCCTCCGTATAATTTCATGCCGATGGCAATACCAGAGGGGAAGGAATGGCAGAGAGAGAGAGAGAGGAAAGAGGGGGTGCCCTGCTGCCTTTTGGCTCTGCCCTTCAGTGGCATGAGGTCCCCAACACATCACCCTCGAGGGAAGGCAGTCCTCAACAGAAAAAAGGTTCCTTTGTCTGAAAGATGACAGGTTGGGGAAGGGCTATAGCTCAGTGGTAGATCAGCAGTTTTGCATGCAGAAGGTCCCAGGCTCAGTCCCCACCGTCTCTAGGTAGGGCTGGGAATTCCCCTTGCCTCACAGCCTGGAGAACTGCTGCTGGCCCGTGCAGTCGATACACACTACGGCAGCCTCCCACATCCACCTTAGAAAAAGAAAGCCCTGCTGAATCAAAGCAAAGGTCCATCTAGTCCAGCATTCTGCTTTGTGCAAAGAGACACAGCCGCTCTTATTAAATTGAACACTACCACAGGAGGTTAGCGCAAGGCAGAGATGGGCTAGCCTGGTCCAAAGGGCGTCCATGAGCTATAGGGCTGTGCAACATCACTGGCTGCAGCATTAGAACCCTTCCCCAAGAACACACACACACACACACGCGAAGCCCAAACAGGAGCTAATGTGGGCGGGGTCGGACCAGACTGATTTGCAGAGGCCTCAGGCCTGAGAGCAGCTTTTACTTGTGGCCTATGAAGAGTTCCAAGCCTCCTCCTGCACCCGGCGATAAAATCCTTCCATTTAGCCTGCCCTCTAAAGTTTTCTGCTCTTCCCCTTGGCAGGCGCCACTGCTGCTGCTGCTTGGCACCATGTCGGGACTCTCTTACGTATCCTCTGGGGTGGGGAGGCGGCTTCCGGAACAAATGGAAAGCTGCCCCATGATGACTCACCCTCCATTTACTTTGGGCTCTATCTCTGAGCAATGATAACACAAAGGACAGGCCCTCACACTGAACGCAGGCACCACCCGGGCCAGGAGTTCACAGCTCCCATTGTTACCCTGCCGGCAGAAGGAGATTAAATTAAGCCAAAGAGCAAAGGCTACGTGAATCCCAGATGGAGCCAAAGCTCACAGAACACCAACAGGGAGTTACAACGCGGATGGAAGGTCACAAAGGCAAACAGCATTGAGGCCCTCCGAAGTCAGCCACTGGGTTCCATGGAAAACAAGGTTCAAACTGCAGCCCTAAGTTGGAGTTGAGGAGGGGGGATGTGACGCCATGACAGAGTCCATGGCTTCGGATGTAAGTGGTCCCAGGATCAATCCCCAACATCTCCAGACAGGGCCGGGAATGTCCCCTCCCAGTCTGAAACTTGGAGAGTCACTGCTAGTCAGTATGGACAACTGAGCAGGATGGATCAAGGGGCCCTACTCGGTATAAGAGAGTTTCCTATGTTCCTGTCAGATCTGCCATTTGATGAAAAGAGTGCTAAATCCCTTCCCTCAGCTGATCTGTATGGGGGGGATTGTGTGTGCACATGTGGGGGGGTCAGGCACACTTTTGGTCAGACCCCCTACTGGCATGTGGCCCTCACAGGGTTGGCTAAGGATAAATGTGGCCCTTGGTAGCATCCCCAACTGCAGAGGAATATTTCTGCTCCTTATGAAAAGGCTAGTAAGGTGCCACTCTTATCGTATTTAAAGAAACAATTCAGGTGTAAGGGTATGTACTCCTCTTTGGAATGGAGTCAGTTCTAGCTCCCTTCTCACCACTATTCCCACCGGAGTCTCACTTGAAATTGATGCAACACACAGCTAGATCTCGACATAATGGAATACCTTACAAAATGACACTCTGGATGTGGCTGAGAAGCGGCCACAGCTGAGCATGTTTAGAAGGACACTACTAGCACTGAGCACCAATTCAGACTCATTTAAATTGAACAAGAAAGGTCTCTTCTGAAAGAAGCAAATGATTAGGTAATCTGTTTACAAGAAACAAAATAAAATCACTATTAAAGCCGCAAGGCTTTCATATTTATCTGTTCCAGGGGTCAGAGAGCTACACTGCCTCATGGGTAACCTTCCAGGGGTGGGCAGGACCAGAGGCAAAAACAGGCAGGGCAACAGATGTGACTTATCTTTGTACAGTAGGCTACATTCCAGCCATGCAGAAGCCACAGGTTTCTACACACAGCCAGTAGTGCAGCAGCAAATTCAGAAATGCAAGATCCCTCCATGATAGTCACACCATGCCCCTCCCCACATCTCTCTTGCTTTCCGAGTCCACTTTCCACTACAACAGATGTCCCTAGGAGCCTACCAGCATGAAAGGGGAAGCTGTGTGTTAGCTGCTGAGAAGAGTCTTCTCAATGGCTGACTTACCTCCTTTCGCGCTGATTGGCTCCAATCAGCACAAAAGAACAATGACTCTTCTTAGTGGCTAACATGCTCCCCTTTCATTATATTCTCCTACATAGGGACCTGGCTGCTCCCAAAAAAAGGAGTCTACAGCACACACACATGACCCAGCACAACTATGCCCCTGCACACACCTCTCAGGCAACAGCCATTATCACAGCTCAAGGACACATTTCAGCCGGGCAAAACCACTCAGTGGGGGGCACGGAGCAGGGCCAGTAAGGGGTGCAATTCTGGGAAGGGGTGTTACTTGGGGAAAGTCCCAAGGTCTGAATACAGATGCCTGGAGGGCCACATTTGGGGCCCAGGCCTGAGTTTCCCCACCACCGATCTACTCAGAGGAGATCTCTTTGCACTAGACACTGGTTAGCAACCCAATCCAAAATATGCTGCCCCACCAAAAAAAAGGAGGTAGATTTGAAATTTTGTGGTATTCAACTACTTAATTGGGTGAGCGCAAGTATTACTGCTAGCACAACTGGACTCTCCCCCCCCCATGTCATCCCCAAATCTGCTCTACAGGGTTGGGGGAAAACCCAGAACAGATTTAGGGGACGCACAGGGGGGAGAATGTTTCACTGTGCAAGAAAAATCCTTGCACTGATGAAACATTTACCTGAGTGCTGTGTTGAATGCAGCCCTAAGCATTGGCAAGGTTGGGCCCTAATCTGATGAAGAATCCAATCTACTATCAACATTGCGTTTCCCTTTGCCTGGTCCTTCCTATAACTTTTGCACCCTCTGTTCCCTGTCCTTGGTTCTTAACAGTTGTCAAGACAGGAGAAAGCTCTTTTCCTCTGCAATTTGCAGAGCAGTTGTTTACTTTTCTTCCAGTAATTTCACAAGGTAGAGGGAACAGGTAGGAGACGGCCCTGTGAATTAAGATGGCAGCAGGGATCATCCATGGACCTCAACTTGTTTGCAACCTGCCAGCTACTGACCCTTATAATACAGTGTTCAGCAGGAGTCACCAACATGGCACCTGTGGACACACATAAGTCTACCCAGGCCTTCGCTGGTGTCCACATGGTCCCTTCTTCTTGCTGAAATTAGGCTTGAAAGAAGTGTTCTATTGTGCCAAATAGAACAGGTTGCATGTACCTTTGGTTGCAGCGTGTGCTTGGTGCCAATAAATATCCAGTTTGCAGATGCACCAGGGGGACCCAAAAAAGTTGGCAGCCCCTGGTGGTGCGGAGCGTCAGCAAGCTCAGTTAAGATGAGTAAAACTTCAGCAGTATTACAAAGATTGGGTTATGTCCGATACTAGTCCAATTCAAAGTAGACCCACTGGAATGAATGTTCAAGGCTAACTTGTGTTCATTAATATCAAAAGGTCTTTTTTAAAAAGCAATGCAGGTCTAAATGTGTAACAACATTTGTTTAAAAAGAAAAACTTGCAGCATCCAGAAGTCACTTCTGTTGCCTGGTTCTGGCCAGGCACCTTCAACATTTGCAGATTCATTCTTAACTAGCGCTACACTCTTGGACCAGCCCAAGATCACAAACACTTTGAGCCACAGCTTCAAGGGTTGCGACAAACTGACCCAGTGCAAAGCAAAACAGACTGAGAAGGCCTTTGAATTCTTCTACTCTCATCCAATTCTGCTCCCTCCAAATTTCCCTGTTGACTGCCATGAAGAAACTACAATATTCTAGAGCTGGGGTCCCCACTCTGGTACACGAGGGTACCACAACACCCTCAGGAACCCTACTGGAAGCCACCAAGATCCCCTAGTTCCTCCTAATTTTTTTATTTTTAAATGAGGTTTTTCTGGTTGCTTTTGTTGTTTGGAAGGGAGGTATTTCCTCCTTTTTATCTGTGCTTTGTTTGGATTCGGAGGGAGGCAGGTGTTTTGCCTGTTTGAGAGGGGTTCTGAATATCATCAGTTTTTCTTCTGCATAATGGGTATCCTGTGCTGCGCACGACAGTTCCTTAGATTTCCAAGTGTGCACCCAGGCCCAAAAAGGTTGGGAGCCCCTGTTCTGGAGTTGCTCCTGCAAGACAGTCAACTCCCTGTATGCTACACAAGGGGTCGGCAGTCCAGATCCAAGACTAGATGGTGCACATGAGGGGCATAAGATTTCACTTGCTCAATGTGCAGGATTTTTGTCCTCCACTGCTTCCCATCCAACTCTTGAAGCAAAGTCCTGATCTGGATCCTTGTGGCCTCTGCCCACCTCTGCCACTCGTGCCTGGCTGAGAGAGTCAGATTCCCCCTTCCAGCATCCTGCACTATATTTTGGTCTCCATGGACCACTTTGTCCTTCTGTATATTAGGCACCACTTGCACCACAAGCTGCTCATGAGGTTGATCCAGATGTGGCTTGTGGGGCTTTTCAAGAGCCTTTGCTGGAAAGGATTCCACATTCTGGTGGATATGAAGGATGCCTCCCACATCTTTCCGCAAAACCTGGCAGGCAACTGGCCAGCCTTCCTCCGATGTTGGGATCAGCCCCAGATTCACCCTGTCAGCCACATCCCAAAGTTCCAGCTGCAGATGCAGAAAAAAAATAGAAATCTGCATTATGCAAGGTTAATATTTGTCCCATCTACCCAAGTATTGTCTACTCTGACTGGCAGTGGATTGGGAATTGGTTGAGTATTAGGAAGCAGAGAGTAGCAATAGATGGACAGTTCTCCCAGTGGAGAGATGTAGAAAGTTCAATCCCCTAAGAATTGAAACTGCGACCTGTGCTTTTAATAAATGATCATAAATGATCCAGGGTTAGGGATAAGCAGTAAGGTGGCCAGGTTTGCCGATACCAAATTGTTCATGGCTGTTAAAACAAAAAGGGATCCAAACTGAGTGAATGGGAGGTAAAACAGCAAATGCAGTTGAATGTGAACAAGTGTAAAGTGATGCATGCTGGAGCAAAAAATCTAAATTCCACATATATGCTCATTGGTGTCATCATGGATAGCTAGATAAAGATATCGACCCAGTATACAAAAGCTGTGAAAAAGGCAAATTCCATGCTAGGGATCGCTAGGAGAGTTGGAAAAGGTTCAGAAAAGGGCAACCAAAATGATCAAGGAAATGGAGCAACTCCCCTATAACAAACGGTTGCAGCTTTGGGGGCTTTTTAGTTTAGAGAAAAAACGAGTAAGAGATGACATGATAGAAGTGTACAGAATGATGTATGGCATAGATAAAGTGGTTAGAGAAAACTTTTTCTCCCTCTCTCACATAGCACTAGAACTCTTGGACAACCAATGAAGCTGAATGTTGGAAGATTCAGGACAGACAAAAGAAAATACTTCTTCACTCAACACATTGTTAAACAGTGGAATTTGCTCCCACAAGAGGCAGCGATGGTCACCAACTTGGAGGCCTTTAGAAAGAGGATTAAACAAATTTCTGGAGGCTATCAGTGGCTACTAGCCTCTACGGTCTTCTGAATATCAATTTCTGGAAACCGCAGGAGGGGAGAGTGCTCTTGTGCCCAGGTCCTCTTACAGGTTTCCCATGGGCATCTGATTGGCTACTGTAGACAGAGCTAGCTACTGATTGGTTACTGTGAGAACAGCATAGCTGGACTAGATGGGCCACTGGCCTGATCAAGCAGACTCTTATGTTTTTATCCTGCTCCACATCCAAATATCTCAGAGTGGGTAATATGGGTCATAAGACACAACAATACACAAAAAAAGATAGAAACAGGAATTAAAAGAAATGGCAGCAGCATTATTGCTTTACCCTATCCTTTTAGGTTATATCCCAAGGGCAGCTAACCTGCAGCCTTCCCAGATGTTGCTGGACTACAACTCCCATCATCCCTGACTGTTGGCTATGCTGATGGGAGTTGAAGCCAAAGAACATCTAAAAGACCACAGGTTAGCCATCCCCAGCCTGGGGACTGTGCCCTTATTTGCTTCTCACACTTTGAAATTAAAAGTTACAGTGACGCGACCTGCAGGAAAGAAAGGAAGGCAAGACAAAGACGGGCTATGCATTGCTGCAAATAGATTCCCCCCAAACCTTAGAAGAGACCTTGCTTGGCCTCCACCTTACTTTCAAAGGTAGTTCAGATGCTGGCATGACAACAACTCTCATCCCAATTGCATTTGCCTCTTTACTAACCTTCCTGTTATCTCCCTGGTGAACAAGGCACCGATCCTGCACACCATTCAGTTGCAAGTTCTTCTGCAGAGCTTCTACAGCACGCGGGTTCCACTCACAGGCATGGACGAAGGCTGCCCCAGCATGAACCAGGTAAGGCAGGGTGAAATAGCCAATCCCTGAAGACAAGAGAAAGAACAGGAGCTAGGTCCAAGTTCCAGGTGTAGCCTACCTTAAGAAAGCTTTAAAATGGGGATTCAACAAATGAATGGAGGATAAGGCTACCAATGGCTACTAGCTCCAGGATCAGAGGCGGTGTGCTTCTGAATACCAGTCACTGGCGTTCACAAGTGGGAATACTATTGTATGCATGTCCTGCTTGTGGGCTTCCCAGAGGCATCTGACTAGCCGCTGTTGGAAACAGGATGGTGCAGGGCTCTTTGATCTCATCCAGCGGGGCTCTTCTTATGTTCATTATTTGGCTTTTGCCTGCAGTGCATAGCAAGGAATCCATTTTTTCCTACTAGGGCCAGAAAATCATGTGAAAGAAGTGGAGAGATGATGTCAGCAACAGTCACACCACATTATGTGCAAGAAATGTAGCTCAGCTCAGTGCAGGCAGGCCCACATCTCCTGCGTAAAGAACCATAGACAGCCAGGTTCAAATCCACACTCAGCCATAAAGCTTAATGGGTGGCCTGGGGCCAGCCACTCACTTTCAGCCTAACCTACCTCACAGGGTTGTTGTGAGGATAAAACTGGCAGAGGGAGAGCCATGTATGTCACCCTGAGCTCCACTAACTTAGATGGCTCCTAATCAGAAGAGGATTAGACAACAGCATAGACACGGACAAATCCACCAGCAGCACAGCCATAGTGGGTAAATGGAACCTGCAGGTTCAGAGGCAGTATGTCTACGAATAGTGGGTGCTGGGGACAAATAATGGTAGAGGGTTTTGCTTGTGATTTTTTAGGGGCATTCTACTTGATCCTGTTTGGAAACAGCGTTGGACCTAAACAGACCTTTGATCTGACCCATCAGGGGTCTTCTAAGAGAATCACATAATCTTAGAGGTCATCTAGTTTAAACCCCTGTTCAGTGCAGAATCTACAGCGCAGCAGAGATGGGGAATCTGTGGCCCTCCATATGTTGAACTACAACACCCATCACATTCAGCAAGCATGCTTAATGGCCAGATATGATGCAAGTTGTAGTCCAGCAACAGAGGACCACAGATTCCCTAGCCCTGGCTTAGAGCCCTGGAAGACGAAATGGAGAGGGACTGTGGAGGAATCAAGCAGATTGTTTTTGTGTTACTTTTCTACATGGTTCAAGCAGCTCGGCAGGCTTCAGGACCCAGCTAAGTCTCTAGATTGCTAAATCATTTAGAAATGGGCTGTGCCCAAAACGAGGTTGCAAGTAGAGGCAGGAGCATCTTTGCTGCTCTGAATTACAATATTTACCGGCGTAAAGGTCTACCACCACTTCCCCAGCACACTTCAGAGATGCTATCCGCAGCTTCTCTGTGATATTTCCTGGAGACAGCATGCAGCAGGTCACATCAAACACATACCTGCGGAGGCAATCAGAAGACGTCAAAGGAACCAAACTTGTTCTTGATAAAATTCACCTGCCTGGAAGGCCCCTTAAGGTGTGCAAAGCAAAAACCACGAGGAACAGGGTAACCAGGCAAAATTATTCTTTACCCTGGGATTTTAACATTTGAGATACAGTTTTAGGACCCACCGTATATTTCTGAATATTCTTCTGGATTTTTTTTAATGTAAATTCTTTTAACTGATTTTAATACTGTATTACGTGTTGCTGTAACCCACCCTAGAACTGTGTGGTGAAGGGTGAGTAAGAAATTCCATAAATAAATAAATACTGAGTTTTCACGTGTCAATATACAAAGCACTGAATAACGTGGGTCCAGGATACCTGAAGGACCAGCTGCACCCAATCACTGAAATCATCCAGGGGAGCACTGTTAGTTGTCCCCCATTTTACAAAGGCCCAACTGGCCTGAACTGGAAGTTAAGCATTTAGGGTCACCGGTCCCATGCTGTTGAACACTCTTCTGGCAGAGATTCAGCAGGCACCCACACTGTTGACTTTCAGGCATCTTTTGAAGACTTTGTGCTATACAGCTGTCTAAAAATGTCTCAAGTAGCCAGTGATTTTAATAATTTGTTTTTAAAGGGGTTTTCTTTATGTTGCTGTACACCGCCCTGAAGTTTTGCGAGAGGGCAATATATAAATACTTTTATAAACGTAAATAAAGTAGGACATTTATTTTTACTAATTATGGGTATCATAACCCATCACCTCAATAGGAGTCTCAGGGCAACTAACAAATTCAAATTAAACAAGTTTTAAATAGAATATAAGCAGTAGGAAATAGGAACTATGTTAATGGGATCACTAACTGTTTGGATCAGCCAGGAAGATCAAGTTGTACTATACCTCGAGAACAAAGAAACAAAAGCAATAACAAGGTAGCAAAAGCACTCAAGAAAGTATAGAGAAAGGGAAATTCAGCTTAAATGCCTTTTTAAATTTATATTAATTACCATAAAGTCTCACAGAACTGTCAGAAGAACAGATCATACACAACCAGATAGGCCAGTAATGTGGAACTGGTAAACCTCCAGATGTTGCTGACTCCAACTCCCATCATTTTCCAACCAGCATGGTCAATGGTCGAGGATGGGAGTTCTAGTCCAGCAACATCTGGAGGGCCACAGTTTTCCCCACTCTTGCTCTCAGGTATACAAAGCGGGATACAAGTATTCTAAATTAATTTAAATGAACAATCTTGTTTAGCACAATTTAATGACACAATTTACTGACAGGTGAGCAGGTATAGGACTGCAGCCTTCTCTGCCTTGCAAAGTGCAGCATTCACCATCCCCTTATTCCACTCTGGTCCTCAAAAATCCGCTAGGCTTTCCAGAGTCGACTCAAAATCCTACTATTTTCACCAAGAACATTGATGCTGACTCAAAATCCTGCCACGAGAACTGCTTGGAATTCATCGGACAAGACAGCCATCCCAGGTACAATGGGCAGTTTTACTTCAACATTAAGATGAGGCCATAGGAGAGGGAGAGGCAGGATTGCAGGGCCTCTCCACCAGTTCAACTGAAAGACCAACAACCTCTGGTTCCTCCTCCTTGAATTTAACTTTGTAACTAAGAACCAGCTTGCTCCCCCCCCTCCTCCCTGCCCATCTCTTTTCTTTTCACGTTGCTTCTTTTAGAGCACAAGCATGAGAGCAGGGACTGTGTTAGCACTTATCTTTGTAAGCTGCTCTGTTTTCGACTGAAGAGCAGGATAAGAATTCCTTAAATGTGATCAACTTTCTAAGCTTAAGCTCTAGAACTGAAAAAGTCTAATTGCCTCCACTTGTAAGTAGAATTCAAATAAAGAGAAGGGGGGGGAGAAAAACATCACACTGCACCTCTCCCTTACTGAATTCCATTGTCCACACGTTCAACCCAGCCATCCTGCCCCAGCAAAAGAGTCACAGCTGGGGATCGGAACAAATCAGACTGCACATGTCCACATTTTGCTAAGCGTCGGCTCCGCAGCGCACCAGCCACCACCTCCCAGAGCTGTTCTCCTGAAAGACACCAGGTATGATGGGTTAGCCAAGGAAGGAAGATGCCCAGAGTGGTCTGGCACAATGCAGTGTTTCTAATTTACCCAGCTCTCCCCATCGTATATCTCTGAAGCTGTCCTCGCTCAGCAGAACCAGGTCCCCATGCCGCTGCCAGGAGCGTGGTAGATCTCTCTCCAACTCTATCGACCAGGCAGCTCCATGGCTCAACATCAAGCGTTGCAGCTCGTCACGCAGCTTCTGGACGGGTGACCGGACCTGGACAGCTTTTGACGGAATTGGATTCTGGGAACGAGATGCAGATGATTAGCCAGGTTCCTCTCTAGTATACATGACCTACTCCATTTTCACATCCCATCCAAACTTGTTAGCAGCAAGTGTCAACCACACCTTCATGGCAAAAGGCTCAGAAGCTATTCTACAAATCAGCACCTGCAAGGCATTCATTTTAAAGTCTAAATGATTCCTTAAGTGCACAGCTGCCTGACTCCAGGCAGACCAGTCCCTGTGACCTATCAGCGTGTGACACTCCACTATTACCAACACAGACATATTGTGTTATCTGAGGGGATCGACCAATGGCATCAAGCAAAGTGAGGCAAGCAGAAAAGACTGAAGAGGACAGAGCAAAAATAAGAAAGGGACATAGGCTGATAACACTCAGTGACAATTGACAAGCCCCTCATTAGTCATGGAAAAAAAGCAACTGGTTCCTTATCAATAAGAACTCAGCTCACCTGGATCCATGTCAGGGCACAGGTGGTCCCAGGTGGGATGCTTTCCTTCAGTTGCTGCAGATGCTCTGCCGTGATCCTTTGGCTTAATACAGGCAATGCCATGGCACCACTGGGAAGCTTCTGCACACAGTAATTGTTGTCCAGGATTTTCTCTCTTTGCAATTGTTTCCTGCAAAACTGACAAGTCAATGAAGAGCCAGAGAAAGCTATCTACTCTACCAGGTGTGAGGAACCTTTAGCCCTCCAGAAATTGGCCCAATGGCTAGGGATGATGGGGGTTGTAGTTCAGCAACATCTGGAGGGCCAAAGCATCCCCACACCTGCCCTAAGACACTGAGAACTGGGACTGTTCATATCTGCAAAAGCCCCATATTCATCTGCAAAGCATCTCCACTTTAATTATCACACGTACAACATGCTAAAGTAAATGTCCAAGAAAGGTATCTTCTCCTTCTAAAAAAAGGAAACAATCCACCACCCCACCTCCTAGTATCTGTAACTATACCTGAACAGCTGAGTAAACTGTGGCTCAGTAATGACAGCTCTGGTACCACAAGAGCACAAATCTTCTGCATCCATTTTGTCAGAAACTATGGAATAAAAGGGAAGATTTTTATCTAAAACCAAGCTAGGAAGAAATTTTACTTCTTTTATTGGTAAGAGTATTTCTAAACCACCAACTTGTAAAAAAAATCATAGCGGTATATAATAAAATCACTAAAACATCCTAAGACTATAGAATACAGAACAAATGACAACACTTAATGTGCATATACCATCATCCCAGATAAAAGAAGTTCCTTCTATGTGGCTTTGGCTGGCTTCCTCAGCAAAAAAGGGCTTCTCCACAAAACTAGTCAGAAACTTAAAACTACTGAAGGATTTAAACATGGCTCCTGTTTGCAGGGGCTGTAAACACCAGAGGAGGAATCACATGCATTCTTGTTATTTTCCCCCACTTCTTTTTCTGTAGAAAGGGTTGGAAGATTTTAGATTCCTAGATACAAGCCTCACTTGCCACAACAGGGGTTTCTAAAGAATCCATTTTACCCTGAGGGGACCAGACAAGAAAGAGAAACATCTTGGGAACTACCATCATCAACCTTTAAGAACTGGTGGCTGAATTTGCTTTTTTCCTCTTCCCTGCCACTGCCCCTCTATGGGTTGCAGTTTTTTAGATTGTAAGCCTGCAGGCAGGGGTTGTCATTTATTAATTGATTTATATAAGCCACTCTGGGAGCCTTTTGCCTGAACACTGGGATACAAATATGATACAATAAATAAATGTTTACTAACAATAAATTTATAAAGCCTGCTATTTATTATTAAAGACCTAACATTGGTCGAAAATGTAACCCCTCAAAAGCCTGCAATCCTGTGTACTTACTTGGAAGTAACGCCTGTTGGGCTCATTTCTAAGTAAACATACACAGGACCATGTTTGCCTAACACTCATCGCACTCCTAGGCTGGCCAGGTGAAAAAGAGGACAGGGATACTGCCCCTTTCATAACTGCGTAGAAGACGGCATTTCAGCTGGTGTGAATTTTTTATGAGACGCAACACCTGCTAACATTCCTTCCTTCCGTCCTCTCTTACACCCGGGCATCCTACCTTCTACTAAAAGATTTGTCAATCCTACAGAACTCGTCCTGGGCATCTTCCATGCCCTTTTAAATCCCGGGCTCTTACGTCTCTTTCCTTATAGCGCCTCTAGGGTGGCCAGGTGAAGAAAAGGAGATTGCTCCTGCCCCCTGTACAGCAGAGGGAATTTCAGTCGTTGTAGGTTATCAGGCAAGCGACGCCTCCGTTAATTCGCTCTTCTATACAGGACTACATAGAAACTCTGTCCCCTTTTGCACCTGTCCACCCCAAAGGACATTATTTAGGAATGAAACACCCAAGTACTTCCCCTACCTCAAACCACGCGTGCGCGCTACTCCATACTTTCTATTTCCCTCCGCCTTAGATTGCGCAACCGGAAAAGGAGACGGATGTCTCTCTATCCCTCCGAACTCGTTGGCTGGTTGCTAGCTCTGTCTACTGCTCTTGAGAGATGCCCTAGAGCCGCCATGTTTGTTGAGGGCAAACTGCCTGAAAGTCTATTTATTTATTTCTATACCGCCACATAGCCGAAGCTCTCCGTGTGTATGAAAAGCTGCGCGGACCAGACGTCAGCCTACTAATCTCACATCTTTAACTCATTTAGGCTGCAATCCAATGCACACTTACCTGGGAGTAAATCCCATTGAACCTATTGGAGCTTACTTCTGAGTGGACATGCATTGGATTGTAGCCTTAGTGTAGGATCTGAAACGGGACCCACCCCGAAGATTTCAGCGGCCAATCCCATAATTAGAAAAACAGGTTTCTCTCGCCGCCCCCGGTTATAGAAACCGCGGCTAGGAATATCGGAGTGCATTGAAAACACCAGGGTGTGTGTTGCGGGTGCGGGAGGAGAGAGAAAGGAAAAATTGTTTTCAAAAATTAACTTCACCACTAGCTTCCACACTCTTGTAAAGCAACGTGAGAGAGGCGGAGACTACCAACAAAAACGAAAATCACACAGCGTAGAAGAGGAACGATAAGTTGAGGGATACTGTTTCTGGCAGTAAGGGCAAAGGAAGTTGGACCTCGGAGGAAAGGAAGTGAGGGGGAGCATTTTGGCGAAGGGATCGGAAGCTTGGCGGACCGAGCGGTAGAAGCCGCAGTGGGGTGAAGGAGCTGGAGAAGGCGGAAGATGGCGGGGCTGTCGGTGCGGGACCCCGCGGTGGACCGGTCCCTGCGTTCTGTGTTTGGTGAGGGCAGAGAGGGGGCGGGAAGAGGGGGCGCCCGCGCGCACGACTCACCCCGCTTAGTGGAGGGGGGGTGAGCCGAGCGGAGTCTCCTCTGACTCCTCCCCCCCACCGCCTTTAGCTCCATGGAGACTCAACGCTCAGTTCTGCTCCGATGCTCTAGTCCAAGCTGGTGCTCTCTAGATGTTTTGGACTATACCTCCCATCAGCCCCAGCCGACACGGTCGTGCTAGACTGGCATGGTGGGAATTGTAGTCCAAAACATCTGGAGGGTATCACCTTGGCGAACGTGGTCCTCCAGATGTTGTACTGCAGCTGCCATCATCTCTCACCGTTGGTCATGCTAGCCGAGGCTGACTGGAGTTGTAGTTCAACATATGTTGGGCCGCAGGTTCCCTATGCCTGGTCCTTATGGTACGTTGCTGGCTTTGAGTTGCCACAGGGCAGGCAAGGAGGGGGAACAATATCAACATTTGTATTGATATGTCTCATTTATAGTCTCCCCATCCGGGCCTTAGGCTTCTGGTGTGCAGAATTCAGGCTTGTGGGATCTGCTTTGTTTTTGTTTGTTTGTTTTACTAGAACCCTGAGATCCACTGGTCGGAGCCAAGTGCAAAAAGTGCTGGAGGATATACCATTGTTGAGGAACAGAGTTCCTCTGAGCACATCCTCTCAGACTAAGAATTTGTCTTCCACACCAGAAGTGAGCTTACAGTCCTGTCTCACACAAACCCACTTCTGTCCCTCCACCCTAGTTTTCTTCATCTGAACAGCCTACTCTAGAAGGTGTTTTTGCTATTGTTAACCAAATAGGAGTCAGAATACTTGCTGCTGTACTGCAAATCAGTCAGATCTACCAATAGATGCCTGTCTGATCCTGCCTGAGGCTCTGTGGTTGTGAGGACAGTTGTGTTCCCCCCCCTTCCAAATGGCTCCTAACCTGTAGAATTGGGAGGGTGACTGTGACAGCCACACCCAGCCACCCTGGGTTTCTGGCTACCTGGGGAAGGGAAATCTGGCCACAACATAGTGTACCCCTCTGGTATCTGCCCACCCTTTAATGGTATGCTGCAACCAAACGAGGGGTGCTTCATTTGATTATAGGCAGCCTAATAATGACAACAGTAATAAAAACCTTTCTTGGGTCTCCCCACAGCTTCTTGAGGTAGTATGATATAACGGCTTCAGGCATGAGTGGTGAAACAGAGAGATAGAGAGAGACCACATCAAGTTTATAAACATTATAAAATTAAAGAGTTTACCAAAATGGAAAAAAAAATATGGGACTTGCAGAAAAATGCCACCACATGTGATACAGGAAAAAAAAAATACAAGAAACCCAGAATATCCTTGTGGAGAAATTACAGAAAATCAGTGTGTTCCCCTTTGAAGCAAAACCAAAATAAAACTGGATAAACACAATCTCCTTGCCCTAGTCTAAACATTCCCTAGACTCACTAGGCTCTCAGGAGAATTATACTCTCCCATAGTTCCTTGAAGCCTCCCTTCCAGGCTCAACAAACTTCTGTCTGTCTCTCCCAGGCACCCACCATGAGAAGACACCTTGTTCTAAAGAACTAAAGGATGGCTGTTCCTTAATAAAAACTTTGTCAATCATATGCCCCTCCCCAGTAAGTCACAGGAAGTCGTGAATGGGCCAGGCTGCCCACACTTCTGCAATGGTATCTATTCTGCCTTGTGCTCCCAGACCAGGTCATGTGATCAGCTGGACCAGGTCATTTGAGCTAATTAACCCTATAACTACCTAAACAAATAGACAAGTGCAAATATGCATTCCCATATTATACACAGCATCCCATAAAAAACATTGTCCCTATTGACAGTCCAGGACAGCAAAGTCCAGTTCCTTCACAGTGACGAAAAACAATTGTTCAGGTGTTGCACTGGTTGAGCAGCGGTCTGTTCAACTAGTAGGTCATAGAGTGAGCTACACTGGGTTTGCACTGGTAAAGCCCCACAGACAGTTGCAATTTCTAGGGTTCTCTAAGCTTTGGGCATGCCTGTAAAACCTATTTACATCACCCTGCCTGCTGAGGAACCCCTGCCACAGATCGTGGGGCAGAAGTTCTAGGATGCACACTTATTTCACCAGGAGAGCCTGGACAGGGCTATTGAGCTTTGCTGTTTGAGCATCACTGGAAGGTGAAATTACATGGGTTCCTAAACTTGTATATGCAAAGTTCATGTGGTGCAGGATATTTTCAGGGAAGAATCATTGGGAAAGGGTGATAAGCCATTCTTCTTTTCAAGGTGTTTTCCCTCCAGCTGAGGAGTTATTGCTGGTCTTCAGGCACAGCTACTGGGGTAAAATGGATGGGGAAAAGGCTGGGGAGGAGCCTGTAGGGCGGAAGCAGCAGGTGGAACTGGGGATAAACAGTTTTCATTCACTGGTTCTCCTTCCCAAAACCCTGTCTTTTCGTTAGTGTTATGAGGCAAATTATCTCTAGTAGTGGGAAATTTGTCTTTCAAGGCTGCTTGTACTGTTTTTCCTCATTGAGGAGCCTCTGGTATACTTCCAAGGCATCTAAGGTTCCCTCGTATAGTTTTAAAAACAACTGCTACTGAAAGAAAGGGGCTGACAAGCTTAATTCTTTACTGTCGGCGCATAATTTTTATTCCTGTTTCTCCCTCTTTCTCCCTCAGCACATATAGTTCTCCACATGCATCATCAGGTGGCAGACATACAGATTTGGGGCAGGGGTGCCCTACCATTTGCTTGCTAAGTCATTGCCTTCAAATGCATACATATTTTACTGTCTCTTGCCTAAAATTGAGCGCAAACATTTTAAAAGCCAGTTGATAACACAGGATCCAGCACTCAGGATCTATCTTGTGTCTGTTGTTCCTCACTGGATAACGTGTTCTAAATAAAACACTTCAAAACTCTCTGCTCTGTCACTGCCTCTGTAAATTGGGGACTGGGAAACAAATACTTCTGTTAGCAATGTGGCCTTGTGTTTGCACTGTTTCTAATGTGAATTATTTTAAATACCATTTTACTCCTAATAGCCTTTCATTTCAATTAAAGTAGACCTATTTGTGGTCCTTTGATTTCCTCCCCCCCAACTTATTTTCAGTGACCACTTAGTCTTATTGCCTTGCTGCTTTCAGAATGAAAACAATGTTTTGTGGGCTGAGTGGAAACTTGAATGGAAAATGCCTCATCCAGATGATGAGTGAACCATAGCTCAGTGGTAGAACATAAGAAGAGCCTGATGGATCAGGCCAGTGGCCCATCTAGTCCAGCATCCTGTTCTCACAGTGGCCAACCAGGTGCCTGGGGGAAGCCCGCAAGCAGGACCCGAGTGCAAGAACACGCTCCCCTCCTGAGGCTTCCGGCAACTGGTTTTCAGAAGCATGCTGCCTCTGACTAGGGTGGTACAGCACAGCCATCATGGCTAGTATCCATTGATACCCTGTCCTCCATGAATTTGTCTAATCTTCTTTTAAAGCCATCCAAGCTGGTGGCCATTACTGCATCTTGTGGGAGCAAATTCCATAGTTTAACTATGCGCTGAGTAAAGAAGTACTTCCTTTTGTCTGTCCTGAATCTTCCAACATTCAGCTTCTTTGAATGTCCACGAGTTCTAGTATTAGAGAGGGAGAAGAACTTTTCTCTATCCACTTTCTCAATGCCATGCATAATTTTATACACTTCTATCATGTGTTCTCTGACCCGCCTTTTCTCTAAACTAAAAAGCCCCAGATGCTGCAACCTTTCCTCGTAAGGGAGTCGCTCCATCCCATGTTCAATGCCCAGCATCTCCAGGTAGGGCTGGGCAAAAACTTTGTCTGAAGCTGTGGAGTGCTGCTGCCAGTTGCTGTAGATAGTGTTGCTCTAGTCTAGATGGACTAAGGGTCTGTGTAAGGCAGCTTCCTGTGATCTGGGAACAGTCATCAATAAAGCAGAAGGTCAAACAGGAGAGGGCTGTTGCCTCTGTGCTTGCAAACTTCCCCAGAGCATCTGGGTGACAGCTGTTTGGGGACAGGATGCTGAACTGGATGGACTTAGGGGCTGAGCCAGGAATGCCCTCAAAGCATTGCTCAAAATTATGGTAGGTAGATGGTGCAGAATGAAAAAATAATCCTTCATTGTACATGTTGCCAGTCTCTACTGCAAACACATTTGCTTAGAAGCAAGCCCTGTTCATACTTTGCAATACTTCCAAGTAAATACATTTAGGATTGCATCCTTTTACCAGATTATTCTGCCTCCTATTGGGAGGAAGGGTGGGATATAATAATAATGATGATGATGATGTGGGAGAGAGCCATAATGGTGCTAGATTTCTGGAATGCCTGCTTATTGCCTTAATCTGGGTAATAGCAACTGTGGGAGGGAACTGGGAGTTTTAAGCTTTAATTATAAAACAGCAAAGTCTTATGGCATCTTACACATTTATTAGGGTATAAGCTTTCATGGACTACATCAGATGCAAGATGTAAAACATGTCCTTGGATTGCTTTTCTTTCTGCAGTGGAAGGAAGCTGAGCACAGCTGGAGAGGACAAGTATACTTTGGCCGGCTGTGATGAAATGGC
The DNA here is from genome assembly GCF_030035675.1 of Rhineura floridana. Lineage (NCBI taxonomy): Eukaryota > Metazoa > Chordata > Lepidosauria > Squamata > Rhineuridae > Rhineura > Rhineura floridana. Next base: position 20,888,633 of record NC_084495.1, on the reverse strand, counting down.
ATTTTAGGTATACTGTTTGCAGCGTTTTGGAGAGGGGCTGGTAAATTTTATTTTCTGACTGCCTAAATCATCATTTCCACAAACAAAGTTGTGTGTCTGTTTTTACCAACAGAAAGTTCTTTGAGGGTGAAAGGAGAGATTCAGTTTCCTTTAGTTTTTTATATTAGTCTTTGGAGAGTGTTCTTTTTCAAAATTTGCTGGTGTTTAAGACTTGTGTGTTATACCTTAATAGAAGCGCCATCTGGGGTAATGTGTGTGTAAATATCAAGACCAGCCTTGGTTCGCATCAGCTATTGAGTTAGTGGAATGGCAATGGACTCAAGAAGCCCCTGATTCAAGAAGAAGGGGAGGGAAAAGGATTTACAGGGCATTTAACTATCACGATGAACACATTTTTAATACTTGGAAATCGGTTTCCTATATTTCTGTGCTCTATACGCTTCTCTTTCCTTTCAACACTTGAAAAAAAAACTGGCTAAAACAAGTTCCTTCAATTAATTTTGTCTCAGTCATATAGAATGTGCCATGAGAACATAAGATGAGCCCTGCTGGGTCAGATCAAATGCACTCTTCTCTTTCCCCCAGTGGCCAATCAGATGCTTCTGAGATGCCCACAAGCAGAGCGTAAGAGCAATAGCCATCTCCTCCATCCATTGCCTCCTAGCAACTGGTATTCAGTGGTATGCATCCTTTGAATGTGGATGTTCCATTTAGCTAGCAGACCTAATAGCTATTGACAGACTTTTGTTAGTGCTGTTGTAAGAACATGCGTTCTCTCAGAACACCCCTGCTAGATCCAACCAAAAGTCCATCTGTCCATCCTGTTCTCCACGGTGGCCATCCAAGCACCAAGGCCACAAGGAGGACATGGATGCAATAGTCCTCTATTATTGTTCCTCAGCCTCATACTGTTTCTGAACCTGAAGATTGCATATATCTGTCATGACTGGTCACCATTGAAAGACAGCCTTGTCCTCCATGAATTTATCTAATCTCCTTTTAAGAGCGACTGAGATGGTGGCTGTCACCATGCCTTGTGCCAGCAAGTTCCATAAATGAGTTATGTGTTGTATGAAAAACATCTTTTTGGTTTGTCTTGAGTCTATGTCAGTCAATTTCATCAGATAACTCTTATCTTCTTATGTGAGAAGAAAAACTACTTCCTCCTGTTCAGACCTAGGATATGCAGCCTTTATATATGTATATGTAGGCGGATGCATTGGGGAAGAAATATACTTTGCACACACCTTTCTACACTTGCTTTTGGGATTTTCATCTCTCTGTGAGTGTTACATAAGCCCATCTGCAGAAATGTTCTGTCCCGCACTATTGTAGATTTCTGCATTCACCTTGGCAGTGTGTCCAGTTTTCTAGCCATTTCCTCTTGAAAGAACAGCATTAAAGAGGTGTGGGGAGAAGTAGGAGTGTAATGCAACAATGCACTGTGTGCAACTCTGCTCCTTTTCATACATCTCGGGTGTCTCTGAAAAGTGCCTTGAGGGTTCTAACAAAGCTTGTACAGGGAGATCTGTGCTAGTCAGCCAGGAAAAATGTCCTTTCGTTTGTTTGAATAACAGAGTGATCTGTTGGGCCGCCAATCCCCTTTCCAAAAGTTCTGCAAGTCGATCTACCTGCAGATCCTGTATAACAGCCCATTTGCAGCCTGTTTCCTTACCTTAGCCTGTTGCTTAGAATCAAAACAGCTGAGGGAAATGAGTGAGGAGCAGACATAAATAGATGCCGTTCCTGGAGCCAGCATTCCATCAAGAGCTTAAGCTGCAGTCCTAACCTAGAAGTAAGACTAATTTAACATAGGATAATTTATTAGTAAACCTGCATGGGATTGCACTGTTAAGAATCCCAGGACTATATCCAGTGTTAGTCAAGTTCAGAGTAGACCCATTGAAATTGAATGGGCATTAGCTTAGATTTATTCATTTTGATGGGTCTACTTGAGTAGAACTTAGCTGGATAACAACCCCCGCTCTCCAAAGCCATGCTATTTGTTCTAGCTATCATATATCTTAGGCGGGGCGCTTAACCTTAAACCCAGGGCTGTGGAGTCGGAGTCGGAAGCAATTTTGGGTGCAGTCGGAGTTGGTAGAAATTACTCCCGACTTCAAAATAAAATTAATATTTTAATATTAATTTATTAATATACATTTGCCATTTATGAAGGAGTCAGAGTCGGACAGTAGAAAAATAGAGGAGTCGGAGTCGAAGGTTTGACATACTGACCCCACAGCCCTGCTTAAACCCACCTTTAAGTTGAGGTTTCCCTGGTTTTGAATACAAAAAGAGGTTTCACTATGGGCGATGAGAAGAGATGTGACCATTCCTGGCTGCTTGGAACAGTAGCATGCAAGAAGTAATTTTGATTGCTTCTGACCACTTACTGATCCTTCTGTTGCCCTCATCTTTGTTGTCACCTCCCAACAGTATTTCTTAACTGTTTTTCAACATAAGGACGAGGCACAGTACATTTCAGTAAATACATTAAAAATCCAGTTAAAACAATGCTGGCAAGTGTAAACTAATCCAAATAGCAAAACTTACACAAAAGCAACATTAAAACTATCTTCCCTTTCCAGAACCCCGATGGAACAAGCATGCCTTAACTTGTGTCTGAAAAGATGCTCAGCTTATTCCAGTGATGCTGCAGGTACTAACAATCCCCACCCACCCCTCTCTCTCTCTCCTGCAGTGGGGAACATCCCATATGAGGCCACAGAGGAGCAGTTAAAGGACATTTTCTCAGAGGTTGGACCTGTCGTTAGTTTCAGGTGAGAAAACTTCACTGTTAGGATTTCCTGAATTGAGAGAACTGAACCTGAAGGGCTGAGAAGCTAGATGAGGGTGGCATTGGGATATTTGGGGAGGGGATCAAAGGATCTTTGGGGGAGGGATTTTGGCTGAGAAATACTACTGAGAAGTAAAACTACTTTGCAAGCAGAAGGTCCCAGCACCAGTTCCTTACATACCTTCAGTCTAACCTACCTCACAGGGGTGTCATGAAGATAAAATGGGGTGACTCGGTATGCCAACTTGGAGGAAAGGTGGGATATAAATCTAATTCATAAGTGTCCAGCCAAAAGGATTAGATAGCACGGGGATGAGGAACCTGTAGCCCTCCAGAAGTTGTTGGACTCCCATCAGCCTTGGCCATAGCAGTCAGGATGATGGAAGTTGTAGTCCAAGAACATCTGGAAGGCCACAGCTTCCCCATCCCTGAGGTAGCAGTTGCGGGGAAAGACCCTTCTCTGCTTGAGACCCTGGAAAGATGCTGCCAGTCAGAGTACATAATACTGGACTGAATGGACAAATAGCCTGCCCTTGTGTAAGGAAGCTTCCTATATAGGACAGCATAGCCAATGAGCCTAACTGCAGCATCTCTCCCCTGCACAATTTTCCTGAAACCCTTTCCCCTCCCTCCCCTGTCTTCCTGCCTGTTAAAATTTCCCTTTTGTGTGCTTGCTGACTAGATTGGTATATGATCGAGAGACGGGCAAACCAAAAGGTTATGGCTTCTGTGAGTATCAAGACCAGGAAACGGCGCTCAGCGCCATGCGGAACCTCAATGGGCGCGAGTTCAGTGGGAGAGCCCTGCGTGTGGACAATGCAGCCAGCGAGAAAAACAAAGAGGAGTTAAAGAGTGAGTCGGAATGCCTTAGGGAAGGTGGGGTGGGGTGAAGGCGTCAGCAGAGATGGGCTGCCCATCAAGATGCGCAGAGGTGAAAATCTCTGGCCCTAAAGTTCCACCCAATCTCTTCTGCTAGGCCTGGGCACAGGTGCCCCCATCATAGAGTCTCCCTACGGAGACCCCGTGAATCCTGAAGACGCTCCCGAGTCCATCAGCAGGGCCGTGGCCAGCCTTCCACCTGAGCAGATGTTTGAGCTGATGAAGCAGATGAAGGTCAGTGGCTGGCAAGGCAGAGAGCTGTCCAGGCGAGTGTTTGACAGCTGACCTGGTGGCCATAGGCGACTAGGAATTCCATGTAGGCGAGTGAGCATGCTGGTGGAGGTGGGACAGATCCCTCTGCCCTTCCTCCACCAATCGCTTGGTTTCCATACTAGTTGTAGGGAGACGGAAGCCTCTTCCTCCGCGACTGGCACAGAAGCCACAGCAGGGTTGCAGACGTATAATGAAGCTCTCCTTTAACTTTTCGTTTGACAGAAGATAGTTTGTTTTTAACTAAATTATTATTGTTGTTGATGATGATAATGAGGAGGAGGAGGAAGTGCTTAAAGGCCTGCACGGTCTTACTGGGTTTTCCAAGTCTTGTTTCTGGAGTTATCTGTGTGGTTCTAAGTGAGCTGTCGGATCCTGGGCTGGGGAAGAAACGCTCTAAATGCCGGGAGATGCCAGTTCAGCCACCATGTGCGCCTCCTCACCCTCTCTCTTCCTCTTTTTAGCTGTGTGTCCAGAACAGCCCTCAGGAGGCCCGGAGCATGCTGCTGCAGAACCCTCAGCTGGCCTACGCCCTGTTGCAAGCCCAAGTGGTGATGCGGATTGTTGATCCGGAGATTGCTCTGGTACGCTTGCTGCAACCTCTCCTGCCTTGGGGAGGGGGGATGTTGGCTCTGGGGAGAGGCCTGTGTGTTTTTGCAACGTGCGCATTTTCGTGGTGCACTTATCAGCTTTTCACTGCCATTTTTCCATCCCTAGAAAATTTTGCATCGGCAGACCACCGTCCCGGCTCTGATTCCAGGCAACCCACAAGCAGGTCCTGGGCCAGGGGCTGGGCCTGGGCCTGGACCTGGGCCTGGTCCAAATGTACCAATGAACCAGCCAAACGTCCCCTCCTCCCAGCCACAACCAATAGTAAGAGGCTTTTGCTTTGGGTCGAATTTTACCCTTACTCTGTGTGCTGAGTCTGCTTCCAATTTTAAACAGTATGTGCATTGCTGTGTATGTCATGGTCTGTGAGTGTTCAAGGGACGTGTCATTTCCCGTTCTTTTATGAAGATGATGATGATTTTATTTAAAACTTAATTGGCTGTAAATATATCTAACACGTGATAAAATTAATAAAGACTTAATTAGTGCATTCATATTAATTAATAGTTCAGTAATAATACTGCTAATAATGTTAGTATTTTAATGGGTTAATAAAGTAGAAAGAATGAAGATGGTGAGTACATTGGCACATCAGTAAAAAGTTAGTAGAACAAGAAGGTTTGTGTGAATTCAGGAGAAGGGGTGAGTGCATGTTCTTAAGTGTTCGTGGGAAAAGAACAGTTTGTACTGAGAACATAAAAAGAGCCCTGCTGGTACAGGCCAGAAGCCTAACTAGTCCAGCATTCTGTTGCCCACGGGGACTAATCGGATGCCTCTGGGAAGCCCATGAGCAGAGCATGAGGGCAATAGTCCTCTCCTGCTGTTGTCCTCAAGAAAATGGCTGTCAGAGGCAGGGCTGTGGAGTCGGTACACCGGACCTTCGACTCCAACTCCGACTCCTTCATAAATGGCAAATGTATATTAACTAGTAATAACACATTTCCTGTAGTAAAATGGTAGCACAAGGCATTTCATCACCACATGAATCCAGAGCTTGGAAAAGTTACTTTTTTGAACTACAACTCTCACGAGCCCAATCCCTGGGGCTGATGGGAGTTGTAGTTTTAAAAAGTAACTTTTCCAAGCTCTGGATTCACGTGGTGGTGATGAAATGCCTTGTGCTACCATTTTACTACAGTAAATTTGTTATTACTAGTTAATATACATTTGCTATTTATGAAGGAGTCGGAGTCGGTACATTTCTACCGACTCTGACTCCACCCAAAATTGCTTCTGACTCCACAACTCCGACTCCACAGCCCTGGTCAGAGGCATTGTGGCTTTGTTTCAGGAGATAATATACAGCCATAATGACACCATAATGATACAGTCGCCATTAATTAATTATTTTATTTTATTTATTACATTTCTACCCTGCCTTTCTTTTCATGATAGAGACCCAAGGCGGCTTACATATGGTTCCCAGGTGGTCTCCCATCCAGGCACTGACCAGGCCTGACCCTGCTTAGCTTCAGACCAGAGCCTTATCCTCCCATAAATTTGTCTAATCCCTTTGTATAGGCGAGCAAGTTGGCGGCCATTGCTACATTTTGTGGTAGCGAATTTCACATTTTAGCTATGCACTGTGAGAAGAAGTACTCTTTTTTTTTTTGCCTTGGGTGGGTGCTGATGCGGGTACGTGTATGCTTCATGGTCACTTGTAACAGGTGGTTCTTGTGTATTTACCTGTGCAAGGATGTTGCAAGAGGAGGGGAAGACACTGGGCTTGCTGGGGAAATGGCTTGTAGAACAAGGCTGGGAAGTTCTCAGGTGTGTTGCTGAGTGAGGCATTGAGGTGGGCAACCTGTGGACTCCGGGGGTGGGGGTGGGGAGGCAGTGTTTCCCATGGTTGAGCGCTCCACTGCACAAAGCTATTTCCTGCAGGTTGAGAACTAGCATGTCAGGGAAGGTGGCAAGGCTAGGAAACTCTTTCACCTGATGTTCCTTCTTTGTGTGTGTGCATGGATTTTATTATTATTTGAGGGGAATAAGGAGGAACAGTCATGCAAACCCCCACATGCAGTCTGACTTGGCCCAGATGCAGATTGACCACCTCAATGAGAATAAGGCCTTGATGTGTGCTCTCTCTCTCTCTCTTGCTCTCTCTCTCCCCCCTCTCTCTCCCCCCCTCTCTCTCCCCCTCTCTGCAACCAGGGAGGTATGCATGTCAATGGAGCCCCTCCTCTGATGCAGCCACCCATGCAAGGAGGAGTGCCAGCCCCAGGCCAGATGCCAACCTCTGTACCTGGTCCCGGCCCCTTGGCTCCAGGAGGTAAGTTCTTCAGTGTGCAGATATTTGTCCGTGATTTGGCAGGTGTAATTCTTGAGCTGGAGTCACTGGGTCAGATGTTGGAAACCTCAGGAAAGAAAGGCTTAATTTGGCCAGAGATGGCAACTAATGGAAGACTGCAAATCCTGTTCACATTTCACTGGGAATCAGCTCCATGGAGCACAGGTTGCCTTCTTTCTGAGTAAACATGCATAGGATTAGACTGTTGAGCCAGGTAGAAATCTGAGACAATTAACGTTTATAATCTATAGCAGGGGTTCCCAAACTGTGGTCCACGAGCTTCATTCAGGCGGTCCATGGTGTGTCTGTAAAAATACAATTAAAAATCATACAGCATCTAGCACTGTGCATTACAATTGCTACAACACAGAAAAAAATCATTGAGTGGTCCATCATGATTCTCAGCAATTTTCAAGATGTCCATGGGGGCGGAAATGTTTGGGAACCACTGATCAACAAGAGATCTGATATGAAGGATTGTAATACATTTTAATTTTTCCTTTTTAAACGTTTTTTAAACAAATTAAAATCTCTGGTTTATTTACTTCACTTCCACAAAATCCCAAATAAGGACCATACTCAATAATGACGGACAGGTAGAGCCAGTTACTCAAACCCATTTCCACAAAGCCTTACTCAAGAGCTATATTAGCATGGATTTCAGCAGTCTCTACAAGTCCTGCAGCTGTTGGTATGTGATTAAACCAGCCTTTCCCAACCTAGTGCCTTCCAGATGTTGTTGGACTACAACTCTTGTCGTCCCTGACTGGGGCTAATGGGGGTTATACTCCAAAAACATCTGGAAGACACCAGGTTGGAAAGGCTAGATTAAATGGGTGTATTAATTGCTATAAGCAGTTGTCATGTTTTTAACAGTCCTATGTCAGTTTCTTCTACTTGATACAAAATTTGTTTTTTGCAGTTTTGGAGCCTAATTCATTCTATCAGTTGATGGCTCTGATAAGTAGCTCAAAACAGGGGTTATTTGAGCCCAGGATTTGACCCCACAACCTGCTTTCATTTCTAGCTGAGCCCTGGAATTTGTGAAAAAGTAATATAAGAGGGGGGCATCTGAACATCCCTCTCTATCACCTCGGATTAACTCCCCCTGCTCCTTGTCCACACACCCAGACATCTAACATTAGAGAGAAAGAATTCTAAGGTTAACAGGTTTGTGGCACCCTAAAGATTAACAGATTCATTACGGCATAAATGTTTCTGGGCTAGAGAACCCACTTCAACAGATGCAAGACAACATGCTTGCCGTCACCCGTAAACATTTATGCCATAATGTAGGGATGAGGAACCTGTGGGGCCTTCTAGACATTGTTGAACTTTCCAGCTTCCATCAGCCCCAGTCAGCATGGACAGCAGTGAAGGCTGATGAGAGTTGTAACCCAGCAATATCTTGGGGGGGGGGCAGATTTCCTCCCCTCCCCCCCCCATCGTAGTTAATCTGTTTGCCTTCAAGGTGCCACAAGATTTCTGCTTGTTTTATAATTGCTGCAAAGACACACAGCCATCTCTCTGGAAGAAGCATGCTGTTGCAAGCTTAATTGTGCTTCCGGGTGGATGGCGGAAGCCTAGGAAGGGTAGAGTAAAATATTCTGGGTTTTATTGTTTTGGCTTTATTTTTGTCTTACACAGGTGTTGCTGGGGTTCTGCTTTGCTGTTTTTAAGTTAGCTTTGTGTTTAACCACTCGCTTGACAACGCAGGCAGCCTGGAAATCGCATCTAGCGAGTGAGATGGCTGGGGAAGGAGGGATGGATTGCTCTGACCTTCCTCCGGCAACCCACTTGGCTTCTGTGCTAGACATGGAAGAAGGAAACACAGCAGTCCGTCTTCCACTGGGCCACTCGGCAGAAGGCTTTTTTCTTTTTTTATTAACCCACTAAGAGCTTGCATGTCCATGCAGGCTGTGGAAAGCATGGCTTCCCCTCTTCCACAGCCAGCATGGAAAGGCAGGCATTTAGCCTCGTAGCAGGCTAGTAAGATAAATAAATAAAAATGGCAGGTGAATAATCTATGCTGGCTGATTTACAAGGCTGGTTTTAAATCGTTAAGTTTGCTTTTTATGTTTTTCTGGCTTCTCCCCACCCTCACCCATATACTACCCAGTGGGTCATATCCAACGTTAGTCCTACTCGGAATAGACCCATTGAAATTAATGAGCATGGCTAACTTAGGTCTATTAATTTCAGTGGGTTTACTGTGAGTAGAACGTAGCCAGATGTATTCCTGTGCTTAAGAAGATTGACATGACTCTTTTTCTCCCCAGGGGGCATGCCAGGAGGTGGCCCGATGCTCCTAGAACGTGGCCAAGGTAAAGCAGATAATCCATCAATGTCTGGTTGGGCTCCCACTTTGCAGGCTGACTTGCTGACAAGTTTGGGGCGGGGAGGGAGTCTCGTATCAGGGTATCCCTCCCCCAAAACTACACTATCCCAGGCTCTCTATAACTCTGCCCCTCCATTTCTCTTTGTGCTTAGTGGACAATGAGAGTGATGCTTTCCCCAATAATGCTTCATCAGGTACTTTGCATGCACTGCAGAAAACAGGAAAAACACCCCTTGGTTGGGCTCTGTGGTCTGGTTGATAGCGCTTGAACCAAGTTACTGCCTGCTTTCTTTCATTTAGCCAGCAGAGGGCGCCATCACTCCTTGAAATGCTTTGCCAGCCTCCTTTTTTTTTTTTCTTTCGCACAAGGTTAATGGGCTTGCTTTGTTCTGGTGATGGAGGCCAAGGAGGTTTGTGTCGGGAGATGTTGCTGCATGTTTGTTCTTCCACCTGGTTGCACTGAAATGTGTCTCTGGTTCTGTAAAACAAAACAAAATTATATTTGCCTTGTTGGGCCAGATGAAGATCCCATTTTAGCTCAAACATCTAGATGCTCCCAGAAGCTCATCAACAGATCATGATGTTGATGGCCATAACAAGTAAATAAATATGTATTTTTGTATGTATTTAACCTTCTTCCCTGTTCAGTCCCAAGGGCAAGTTACAGTATTATTCTTAGCGGTTATTATTCTCAGTAATAAGCGGCTAAGAAAGAGAACCTGTAGCCCAATTTGAAACATGTCACCCTTGAGTTCAGTGGTGCTCACTCTCAAGTAACTGTGCAAAGGATTGCAGCTTTAGTGAGCTTCATTGCAGAGTTAGCGGTTTTGTATCCGAGTCCCTCACGTCTCATACCCAAGCATCTCCATGCACTTTTGTTACGTGGCCCATCCTGGTTTATTTTTCTGGCCTGGTTCACACATAATGCTAAAACATGGTTTACTAAACTGTGGCTCAGTGCTATGTGTGAACCCTGCCCAGCAGTTTAATTATGGTTTGTTTACTGCCTACCAACCACAATAAAAAACTGTGGTTTGTTTTAACTATGGCTTGGCATTAGATGCAAACCCAGCACCCATCCTTAACCATGACTCTGTTTCACCACGCCACCCAAACGTTCAGCAAACTACAAAGGCACGAGGCAAGAGCAGCTGGAAAACAAAACAAACACTGGAGAAATAAGCCATGGTTTGTTTGAGCACCTGTGGGACAACTCATAATTAAACAAACCATGGGCTAGCATTATGTGCAAACCAGGGCTCTGTACTTCTTATATGTCAGTCCTTTTATTGTTGTTGTATCGGGGGAACGTTCTCCTTTCTACATTCCTTAAATGTGCTTAAATTGAAAGCCAGTGTGGCATAATAGTTGGAACGTCAGACTACGACTGGGGACACTCAGGTTCAAATTCCCATTCAGCCATGAAGCTCGCGGGATGACCTTGGGCCACTACCTCACAGCGTTGTTGTGAAGATAGCACGGGGGATGAACAAGAACCATGAACCTTTTAAAGGACGGCAGGATATAAACATAAAATATAAACAAATTAACCAACAGGTTTCTTAGCAGTGTCTCTCCTGGACAGGCTTGCATATCCTTTGCAGCCTTTGTTGGCTCTGCTAAGTGATGTGCTTTATATTCCACCTTTCCCCAATACTCTCCCCGCTGCATTATTTATGGCAAATAATGTAAACACCAGCAATAAGAACGGCAGCAAAGCAGCAGCCAGTAAAACAGAAAATAAGTCACAATTAAAGAAAAAAACAAATGAAAGATTGTCAGAAAGATAGGCAAATGAAAGCATATCTAGTTGGGGCCTACCAGAATGTAACATAGGCACCTGTTGAGAATATGCCTGCAGTTGTTCCAAAGTCAGGGTGCCACCCCAGAGAGGGCTCTGGCTCTGGTAGCTCCTCAACCTGCCTCCAAAAGGGGGTGAACTGCCCAGAGCAGAACCTCAGCAAAAGATCTTAACAATTGGACTGATTTGCATGGGAGCGGACAGCCAACAGATCACACCAGAAGCAAACAGGCTTTTAAGCACTGGCAAGATAAGGAGGTAAGAAGAGCCCTACTGGATCAGACCAAAGGCCCATCTAGCCCAGTGTCTTGTTTTCCACAGTGGGCAACCAGAAGCCTATAGGAAGTCCACAAGTGGGACATAATCACCCTCCCTCACTGTTACTCCCCAGAGTGACGGATTCAGGAATTTGCCTCTGATCCTGGATCAGAGTGTACAGCCATCCTGACTAGTAGCCATCAATTATCATGAATTTATGTAATCCCCACTTAAAGCCATCTTAAGTCGGTTGCCGTCACTACATCTTGGGGCAGTGATGTGGTTGGCTATGCAGGTTCCAGTTAATAAGCTGTCTGTCTGATTCTGAGCCTGTTGAAGTTCTGTTTCTTAGGCAGCCCCACACGTTATGCATTGCAGTACTCTTAACTTCAGCGTTTTATAGTTAACAGGGTGCTGCCTGTGGCCCTCTTGACGCTGCAGGACTACAGTTCCCATGGTCACTGAGCTGCTGGGAATTGCAGTCCATCAACATCTGGAGAGCCGCCGAGAAAGAGAGGGAAGCAATAAGCAATTGCCACTTTCATTTTCGGCTGGTTGCTGGCTCGGCACTTCGAGGGCTTCCCTCTCTTTGTCTGCAGTGCATTTGGGGTGCCTTCCTCTTCACTCTCCCAACATCTGGTGAGCCACAGGTTTCCCTAAACCTGAACTAAATGCTTATGCTGGATAAAGGTCCAGAAAGATCTCGAGCCTTTGGGGTTAATGGAGAGGTCTCTCCTGTTCATTTAAGAGGGAAGCATCTCTCTGGAGATGTGCCAGAAGAAAGGGAAGGGATCATCTAGCCAGGTGTGTGTGTGTGTGTGTCCGCCCGTGTGCAGCGAGTACATCTGGTATTGATGTGACTGCTCTTTCTCCCTCTCTTCCTGCTGTTCGGCCAGGGAACCTGCAGCTCTCTCCCGTGGGACCTGCCAGGCCTTCCTCTATTGAGCGAGTCCAAGGTACCTATAGCTGCTGTTGGCTTCCCTTGCTCGTTGCATGCAGTGCAGGGTGTATGTAACGAGACCACGGCTTGCTTAGGGCTTGCAAGGCCTCGTAGCTTGGGGAGCAGAGCAGAAGACGTCGTGCAGGGATGGATGGGGGGGGGATGCCTTCAGTGTGTAGGGGCCGCCTGGGGCTATAAGCGCTGATCAACATCGCAGGATGGACGCTCCTCACTGCTGGTGTTTGCAGCTTCAGTTGTGATTGCCTCTTGATGGTGTCAGCCGAAGATGGGGCTGCTTCTTCATAAGGTAGTGTGCACACGGTCCTGATACGAAGCCTAAAGCTTTGGAAATGAATCCATCTGTGTAACGGCATCTGTGTCTACCCTCTCGATAAGCCTTGCTTTTTTCTTCTTACCTCTTTCTTTTGTCCCCTCCCCCACCCCAGTGTTAAAAATTAGATTGTAAGCGCCTTGGGGCTGGGAACTTGTGGTGGTGGTGTGTTTTTGCAGTTGCATACGTTACTTTGTGCCAGCCTGTCTGAACTGGCTGGGGCTGATGGGCATCTTGGGAGGGCACCAGGTTCCGGAAGGGTGCAATCTATACAGCGCCATGTACATGGATGGTACTGTATAAATGATAAGACACCAGAGCACAGAATACGTCCTTGCGAATCTTTTTTAGAAGAGCAATATTCATTTTTGAAATAAACACAGGGTGCATGCCATATGCACCATAGTTTTCCCTTTAAAATACATGCAATCCAGAACTTCCTCCTTTTAGTTGCTGCTTCCATGGATTTTAAAGGGGTATATAGCTATGATCTGTAGTGCAACTAATGCAATAGGCATGTATTTTCTATTTGCTACCAAAATGCAAAACATCTTGTCAGAGGCGTTCCAAAAGATCCTGCCTTCTCTGTGCACATTCTCCTTTTCTTGATTCTGTTCATCCCTGAGCAGGCAGGCTCAGCATCGTGGGGGAAAAGGAACAATACAAGGCTGCATTGTCTGTGTGGAAGATAGTCCAGCCCCGTCGTGGCTTCTTCCTCAGCGCACAGTGCTCCTCGGGTGAAGGGGGTGCACAGAGGTGATGAACTTCAACCTGAGCAGTAGGGCCTCTCTCCCCAAGACCTTCATGCCTCCCCCTTTCTTGCCTTCCCGACAGTGCCCATGCCAGATCCACGGGCCCCCATGCAACGTGGGCCAATGCCAGCTAGCGGCCCACCGCCTCGAGGCCTTCTGGGAGATGCCCCGAATGACCCGCGTGGGGGAACTTTGCTCTCAGTTACTGGAGAAGTGGAGCCCAGGTAAGCAAAACAAATTAGAACTTGTGGAGTCGGTGCCCAGCGGGAGGAATTGTAGGCTCTTGGTAGGCCTGGACTGCTTGCAGTGATTCTAAAAATACAAGTGACAGTGTCTGTTCCTCCTTATTCCCCCCCCCCCGGCCGCCTTTTGTTGTGCGGCTGCAGAGCGCAGAGCGGCAGCTTCATTTGAATTATGTATGTGTGCATTTCTGGGGCCTGGTTCTGTGTGTGGACTGTGCCAGCAGACTTGTAAGGGGATGTGCATTGGGAGGGAGATTCACATGCTCTCCTGCTGTCAGGGCTGAAGCTTCGGCATCTGGCAGAGGAGAGCCAGGAGTTGTGCTAGACAGTCAGAGCTGAAAGACACAATAAAACACACCAGAGGCAAGAAGACCCATAGTTGTTCAGGCAAAGCCCCAACCCAAACAGGGAGCCCTTTATATCCCTTCCTGGCCGGCTGGGATGGGGGGCACCAGTCCAGACCCTGAGAGTACTTAGTCACAGCTCTGTGTATTTCAATGCAAACCACAGTTCTGAAGACTCACAACATAGGGAAGCCCACACACACACACACACACAGAGCTGTGGGTTCCCAGTTCTAGCCCTGGTGTTTTGTGGCAGGTGTGCCTGGGTTGTGCCACCATATCGCAAGTGGGAATTTGCATGAAAGAAAGCTAGAAAGCTAGCATGTTAGGAGGATGGCAAGGCTAGAAGTCTTCTACCTGCCATCTTATTTTATGTTGCAGGGTGGGATTTGTTGTTTTTGTTTTTATATAGGAAGAGCATTCTGTCATATGAGCTTGGAAGTAGGATAGTCCAGACTGAGTTTGGCCGCCTCATTTGCTGTGTGAGGGAACTGGACCTGAGATCTGACATCTTTCTTCTCTCTTCCCTCCCCCATCCTCTTCTGCAGGGGTTACCTTGGACCCACACACCAGGGCCCTCCCCACCAGGGCGCCCCCATGCACCATATGCCTGGCCATGACAACCGGGGGCCACCCCCCCATGAAATGAGAGGTGGACCAATGGGAGAACCCAGACCCTTGATGGGAGAGCCACGAGGGCCCTTAATGGATGGCCGAGGTGAGAGAGGGTATCGAGCTTAAAGGAAAAGGGACATTTATTTAATGCAAGCGGTATAAATCCCAGCAAAGTAAGTGATTCACCAGTGTTGGTTGCAAAGTCTTAGCAGATCAATATAATCTCCTGAAGTCGGGTTATATAGAGAACCCACCTCTCAGAGTGTACGCCTGGGTTAGGATATAAACATTGTTGTTAATTGCACCAATAGAATTGGCTCTGAATAGATTAAATCACTATTTAGAAGTGCTGAATTACATAGCCTTGAAGGATAAGAGACACACCAGATAAAGTGACCTTTCTGATTAGGTCACCTCTTGTAGACGAGCATGTGACTCTTAGGCCTTCTTATTGTTCATCTGTTAAACTCCTTGCACTTGATGGTGGAAGGGTGCTTGCGGGGCAATAGGCAGGTCCAACTCCTTTCTTGCTTATCTCTTATCAGGAGAAGGGGTGTAGCTCAGTAGTAGAGCATCTATCTGCTTTGCATGCACAAAGTCCTGGGTTCAATCCCAGCATCTCCAGGTAGGGCTGGCAGAGACTAGTGCCTGAAACCGTGAAGAGCCACTGCCAGTCCGTGTAGACAATACTAATGTGGCACAGGGGTAGCCGATATGGTACCCTCCAGATGTTATAACCTACAACTCCCATTGTCCGCAACCATTGGGCATGCTGGCTGGGATTGATAGAAGTTAGAATCCACAACATCCAGTGGATGCCACATTGGCTACCCCGGCAAAGTACACAGAAGCTCATCAATTTCTGTAATAGAGTTCAGCATGTACTTAAATCTCCATCACTGCAACTCCTGGGATTTTACTTTGGCTGGATCGTTCCCATTGTGTCTAAAAGCGTACCATACTTATTTTGCAAAAATAAATAAGCTGATCTTTGCCCAGAGTGGCTTTTGATCTAAAAGCAAATGTAAGGGAGTGCAAAACAGGAGAGAATTGAAAGCAAGTATCTGTAAATAGTATACTCCTAACTGTAGATGCTAAGCTGTTTACCAAGTGTCCCTGATTTCTCTTCTTACCGCTCTGTCAGTCTTTGCCCCCAAGTTTGCATAGCCTACAAAACTTCAGCTGTCAGGATGACATCGAACACATTTAATGCACTTGTACGAAGCACAGAAAGAAGGACCAGTAAAGCCTGGAATGGGCTTCTTGCGTGGTCTCAGGCTGGTAACTCCCAGTTTTGCTTCTTCATCTATAAAATGAACTGTGTGTTTTAGTTTTGATGGTCTTCTATGCAGGGGGAAGAGATCCAAGAGGCATGGAACCTCGAGGCATGGATGGCAGGGGCATGGAACCCAGAGGAATGGAGCCCAGAGTGATGGATACCAGGGGCATGGAGCCCAGAGGGATTGAGCCTAGAGTGATGGAAATGCGGGGCTTGGAGCCTCCTAGAGGCATGGAGCCCAGAAGCATGGAGCCCAGAAGCATGGAGCCTCGTGGGATGGAGCCCAGAAGCATGGAGCCTCGTGGGATGGAGCCTCGTGGGATGGAGCCCAGAGGGATGGAACCCAGAGGGATGGAGCCCAGAGGGATGGAGCCCAGAGGGATGGAACCTCGTGGGATGGAACCTCGTGGGATGGAGCCCAGAGGCATGGAACCTCGTGGGATGGAGCCCAGAGGCATGGAACCTCGTGGGATGGAGCCCAGAGGCATGGAACCTCGTGGGATGGAGCCCAGAGGCATGGAACCTCGTGGGATGGATCCCAGGGGCATGGAGCCCAGAGGCATGGAACCCCCTAGGGGCATGGAGCCCAGAGGCATGGAGCCTTCTAGAGGCATGGAGCCTCCAAGGGGAATGGAACCCAGAGGCATGGAGCCTAGGGGCCCTGGTCCCAACCCAAGGGGTCCGATGACTGGAGGAATTCAAGGTCCTGGGCCTCTTAGCATGGCAGCAACTGTCCCTCAGGGGCCTCGACAGGTATGTGGAGCACCTCTTTGTTGTTGCATTTTCACCAGGGGGTCCTCAGGCAAGTTCTCGATGTCAGCACCTGGAGAGCCTCACCGGGGTATGCCAACTATTGGTATAATAATCCTTTCCAAATGGGCGGGCTGTGTGTGTGGAATCTTCATATTTAATGCCATCCTGTTGAAGGCTGGAGTGGCTTCAGTGGTTGCCCTAGCACTCACATAAACCTCTAGAGTAGTCATGGGGAACTCGCATCCCTCCAGATGTTGCTGAGCGCTAGCTCCCATCAACCCTAGCCAATGTGGCCCATGGCCAGGGATTATTGGAGTTGTACGCCAGCAATATTTGGAGGGCCAAAGGTTCCCAGTCCCTGCTCTGGAAGAAAAGGGAAACACTTCTGCAGGCCCTCTACCTTCACAACAGAAAAATGATTAATAGTTCCAAGGTCAAAACCAGTCTGTATGAGAAATCATTAGAGAGAGCCAAGGAACTGTCTGTGGAAATCATGTCAGGGATTCCAGGCCAGCTCTTCATGCACTCTTCAACCTCCTCCTGCTACCAGGCTTCCTCTAGCCATTAACATACTCATCCTTTCCAAGTCATCAGCTGGAAAATCCATGGACTGGGGAACGGGCCAGAAGGGTGCCTGTTTTCTTTCACAGTTGTCAGAAATTAAATTGGCTGGGGTTTGGTGAATTACTGCTCAGTTACTTCTGGGACAGCAGGCTAAGTGTCCTTGTGCTTTTCTCATCAATGGATGATCATCTTCCTGTGGTTTCCCCCCAGCTGTTAGTGTCCAGCGGTAGAGCAGCTCGTAATCTCTGGAGCTGTCTTGCAAGGCACCACGTGCATGTTGTCCATTTTCATGAACGCAGCAGGGAAGGGGGCAGTACATTTTTACCAGTTCTCCCTTCGTGTCTGCAGGTGCCTAATATGCCAGCGGCAGCCATGCAGGCTGGAGGCATGCCAGGAGCAAGCGTGCAAGCAGCTGGGCAGCCTGGAGGGTTCAGCCCTGGCCAAAACCAAGTAACACCTCAAGATCATGAAAAGGTAAGCCAAACATTGCTCACCCGACGGAAGAGCCCTCGTTGAGCCTCTCTCTTTTCTTAAAGAGGCAAGCAGCAGCGGTCGGCAGGATGGGGTGGCAGTACTTACCTGACGTCCCGTCACCAGCATCAATGTAGCGTGTCAGAAGGGGCGAGGCCAGCATGGTGCGAACTCACTGGCAGAGCTAATCTAGCAGTTTGCACCTTGCCACCATCTAGCCCCTGCCCCTCCCAGTACACCACAGCAACACTGGGAACAGGAGTTCAGGAAAGTGCTGCCAACCACTGCTGGGGGCAAGATCAGTGACAGTTAGGAGCAAGGTCTTTTCAGTGGTGGCCCCAAGGCTCTTGAATGAGAAAGTGTGGTCGAGCACACCCCTCTTGACTTTCAAAATGATGTGCTTTACATATCTTTTGAAGCTAGCTTTTAAAGTGTAATATGCTGGTCTTATGTGATTTGGTTACTAGTATTTGTATTTATGTGTGATTTGCTTTATTTCTGTGGTGTTTTTTTTTTTTTTTTTTTTTGCTATTTGAATTGTGCTGGGCTAGGCAGCATATGAATCCTGAAATGAAAAAGAGTATACGGGGAACAAGAATTTCCCTACTGGTTTCGACTAGTGCAGGTGATTTTCTGTCCTTTTAAATACCACCTCTTAACGCTTCTCTGTAAATGTCATAAGAAGAGTCCTGTGGCCTGTCTCGTCCAGCATTCTGTCCTACGGTGTCCAACCAGATGCTTATGCAAAGTCCACAAGCAGGGCGTGGGAGCAGGAGCACTCTCCCCCTCACGGCCCAGCAGCTGGTACTCAGAGGCATGCTACCTCTGACACTGGAGGTAATATAGCCATTTTCCTCTATGCATTTGTCCAGTCTCCTTTCAGAGCCATTGAAGTTGATGGCCATCGCTACATCGTCCTGTGGTGGCAAACGCCACAGTTATAACTATGCAGTACATGAAGCAGTGCTTCTTTTTGTCTGTCCCAAATCCCCCACCCTTCAGCTAAATTGGACGATCCCAGGTTTAGTAGTACAAGATACTTCCTCCCCACCATGCGTAATTTTACTCACCTCGGTCATGTCACCAGTTAACTGAGGGTGCGGCTTATGTGGCCCACCTCTTAACACAAGGCTGAAATGGTCTGCAGCAACCCCTCTAGTGCAAATAGGATGCATTGCACACTTATTCGTGTTATGGTTATGTGGGACGGGGGGAGCGAGGGCAGAGGGAGAGTATACGCTGGAAGCATCCAAAGAAGGTAAGCCCTCTGAAAAAGTTGAGGAGGATTGTGTTTTCGATTCAGGGAACGATTCAGTTACCAAGGATGGTGTTCAATGCTAGCTCTACCCAGTGTGGACCCATTGAAGTTAATAGACGCGACTAACTTAATTTAATTTCAGTGGGTCTATTCTGAATAGGATTTAGTTGAATATGACCCTAAGAATTTTATTTATTTATTTATTTTTAAAGCCTGGGTGCACCCTTATCCGTTTCTTCCATCCCCCCGTAGGCTGCACTCATCATGCAGGTCCTCCAGCTAACGGCAGACCAGATAGCGATGCTGCCTCCAGAGCAAAGGCAGAGCATCCTGATCCTGAAAGAGCAGATACAGAAGTCCACCAGCGCCCCTTGATTTGCATTGTTTGGGTAAGAGGGGAGTCGAGAAATTGTTGGCAGGGGCTGCACTGGGCTCGGCGGAACAGCCTCAGACCGTGTCGAGGCCGGCTTGGAGGACTCTTGCTTCTCAGCCTCAGTCAGTCTTCTCATTTCGAAAAGTTTGCCAGCTTCTTCAGTTCCTACATATTGCATCCCTCTATTTCAGCCTTCGGCAGCCTGCTGCTTCCCAGATGTTTTAGGCAATAATTCCCATGCTGGCTGGGGCTGATGGGAGTTGTCATCCAGAACATCTGAGGGGCACAAAGTTAACAAAAGCAACACTATTTGATTTACTAGACAAGTGCCTCTGGTTTTCTGAGGGAAAACAGAGAGAGAATACCCATTGCCTTCCGTTTCCAACAGATAGTTCCAAGATACTAAAGGGGAAAAATCCAGTGGATATTTCTCCTGTCCAAACCCCTTGGAAATGGAGCTCAGAAATACACCCATGCTCTGAACTTTGCTCTTGATGGGGTTTGTGCAAGACAAGGTCTTGGAGGAGTCCCCCAGTACAACATATCTATGAAGGGTCAGCAAGGTGGCACTGTTACTTAATATGCGTCTGCAACAGCAGTTACATTTCTGTAGAACTTCTGGAAGATATTTCATATGGGGAGAATTATGCTGAAAAAGCCAAAGGAAAATAATGGTTGAATTGTAGCCATGGAATTGTACTTGGAAGCGGAGCAAGATATCACACTTTACTTCAGGCAGCTCCAAACCAATGGGTGCCCAGCCTTTTTTTTTTTAAATCCTTCCGGGCACAGAGGCCTCTCTAGAGTGCTCAGATGCTCTTACACTTAGAAAGGCCTTACAAATTGTTGCCACATTTTCTGCAGTTTTTACTATCAGTGCTGGATAGATGGAACCACTATTCCCCCTCCTGCTTTCAAGGATCTATCCGAGATCCCCATTTAGAGGTTTTTCGGCAGGGGTTTGGCAGAACTGGGGACAACACCTCTCTTCCTAACAGAATTCTTTGTTCTCTTAGGTTTGGAAACCTTCTGACAAAATGACACATTGGAGATGGCCCCGGAGACCACTTGTATGCCATTTCATTGTCTGAGCCAGTGCAGTTATGAGGGGAGGGGGTTCCTGTACTCCCCCCCCTGATTGTTGATTTTTATTCTCCCCCCATTTTGTTTATTTCCTTGTGTTTCAAATAAAAACACTTGTCCTGGGTTTGAGTCCTGGTTTGTTGTACATCTGCGCTACACTGGCTTCCCCAGCCGCTTCTCCCTGTCATGCAAAACAAAGTTGTAACTGCCATGAAGTCATTCTCGCCCTTGTCAATCTATTGCATCATCCACCCTGCCCAGTTTTTTCAAAGGCAGTAGACTAAAATTCTCACATGCCTCTTTCACCACCATCCTACAAAACAGGGGTGGGGAACTTTTTTTTCAGCCCAAGGGCCAAATTCCGTTCTGGGCAACTTTCAGAGGGCTGGAGGCAAAACGTGGGTAAAGCAATGAATGTAAATGTTACCTTTGCACAGTGGCACGAATCCCTCTCTATCCTCCACCTAGGCAAGCAAGAGTCACGATCAGAGTTCAAGGATACATTCTAGCCAGGCAAGGTATGAAGCCAGCAAGGCGTATGGCCTAGGGAGAGTTCTGGGGGCCTGATAGAGAGGCCCCTGAGCCTGAGGCTTCCCACCCATGCAGTAAAAGCTAATCCAGACAAGAAACTCTTATAGCACCTCTAGAAAATGGGACAGGATTGGATGTTGCATAGACTGCCGAGGGATATTTGTTCCACAGCCTCTGAGAGGCTATGCTGTGCACTCGTCCTGTCCTCATGGGGTTTATTGTTAAAAGGACCACATCAGGGATGGTCAACGCAGCCAGTCCCTCCATGCATACACTAGTACAGGGATGGGGGCCCTGTGGCCCTCCAGATGCCCTTGGACTCCAACTCCCATAATCCCTGGCCACTGGCCATGCTAGCTGGGGCTGATGGGAGTTGGAGTCCAAGGGCATCTGGAAGGCCCCACGGGGTCCCCATCCCTACACTAGCATTATTGATTGTACTTTTTGCCCCAGTTGGAAGAAGAGTGGGATAGGAGGGACTGCTGCGGTTCCCAGGCAGGCTGAAAGGCCAGGCTACTTAGCTTCAGGCCACCGAGTTGCATCATGGGCATTATTAGACCGTTGTGCCACAGGTAGGGAGCCCGTTGCATGCTACTGGGCCACAGCTCCCATCATCCCTGACCATTGGCCATGCTGCCTGCAGCCGATAAGAGTTGAAGTCCCAACAAAATCTGGAGGGCCACAGGTTCCCCTCTGCTCAAAAGCAGTGGTCTTCAAGCTTTTGAGACCTATTGACCTCAGCCTACAGCAGGAGACCTACTTTTAATTTTTAGCATATTTCTTCTTTCTTGAGAGCTATGATAGCAAGGAGAGCAGCTTTCCAGTGTCTTCAAAGAGGACATTTTAGAAAGTGCAGCTTCTTGGGGATAAGAAAAGTTGGGGCTGTCAAAATCCTTACACCATTAAAGGGAAAAAAGTGCTTTCTCTTTGGGTCACCCTCTCCCAGTTCTTTCAATCGAAGGTGAAGAACCTGCAGCCCACAGCCTGATTTCATATTGGTGTCAAGGAGGCCAAGGAAGTGGCTGAGAGCAAGAAAGATGCCTTTGTTTCTGACCTCGCCTACCACCAGCATCTAGTCCCCAAAAGAAGAAAAGGTTCTCCACCTCTGCTTTCAGTCATTCTCCTATTAAAAAATAATCATTAAAAGAACATCACGATCCACAAACCTACAGGTTCCAGGTGTTGAAAACCTGATGCTTTAGGGTCAGGGATGGGTAAATGGACCTCTAGATGCTGTTGGACTTGCACGTCCCATCATCGCTTGCCATTGGCTATGCTGCCTTGGGCCTTTGGGTGCTGGAGTCCAACCACATTTGGAGGGCCACCAGTTAGCCAGCCCTGGCTGAGGTTAATGTCGCATTCTGTGTTGTGCTCCCCACTGTATCAAACCAGTCTTTGCTGTTACTTGTACCTTTCCTGGTACGCTAGATTCAAGGACAGCTCAAAGCCGCTTATTGATTAATTTGTACTTGAAAAGCATCTCCGCATTAAAATAATTCCTTGTTAGATTCCTGCTATGTGCATTCTATAAAGGTTGCCCTTGTAACTTTCTTACTGGAGGAGTCCTTTCATGGGCTGAAGATCTCCCCGGTGGGCTGATTACTTTAATACAGCGTGCAAATACATCCTTTGTGTCTGCCAAACCTGAATTGATTTTCAGCCTTGCA
The DNA here is from genome assembly GCF_030035675.1 of Rhineura floridana. Lineage (NCBI taxonomy): Eukaryota > Metazoa > Chordata > Lepidosauria > Squamata > Rhineuridae > Rhineura > Rhineura floridana. Next base: position 20,866,185 of record NC_084495.1, on the reverse strand, counting down.
AAATTAAAGGACAGTACATGGGAAATGTTAACTCCCTACTTGAGTAGAAGTAAGTATTACGGTCCTGAATATTTAGCCACAGAGTACATTTTAACCATTGTTTTCAAAATAGAAATTAGTGTTCTGGGCAGCTTAAGCATGGTTCAAGTGCATGGAATATGTAGTGCAGTTCACAGTCCATATGTTAACAGAATTGGTTATTTGCATGGTCTCTTGAAGGCAACATGTTTGCAGAATCTACTGGCACATTGAAGGGATATTTACATCAGATAATGCTCCATTTCCTGCATGAAAAAGTTGTTGGGTCTTCAGCTTTTCCCAACAGAAACAATGAAGATTTTAGGGTGTGGATGATCCCAGCCACACAATCCCAAGATGAGGTGGAACTGGGTCCACCTGTAACCACAACATTTAGTAGCCTTGATTCAGTTTCAAGTTTGGGCAACTCCTGGCTGCTGGGGGGTGAGGGGGAGCACTGTTTTCTGGTGCTTTACTTAGAAATTCTCTTTATTGAAGTAGAACTGGACATTTCGGGGGTCCAGGCTGGAATGCTGATGGCAATGCTTTTGCAGAGTCTTAGCCAGGCTTTCTGGCCCACAAAGAAATACACCCACCACAGACCTGCAAAGCCCAAGGAAGAAGCAGTTAATGTCAGAAACAACCCCTACAAATTGGCTTCAGAAGGGAGTATCGTATGCATGGACTGTACACATTCGCCACTTGAGAAATACAAATAAGATGGCAATTCTACATGCAGAAAGGCTAAATGCTGTGATCTGAATATAGCATGCAAATTGGGGGAAATGTGCACATATTGGCTTTCGAGGGGCATAATTTATTCATAAGAACGGAGAACCCTGCTGCGTCAGGCCAAAGCCCATCTGAGCAAGCATCCTGTTCTCATAGTGACCAACCAGATGCCTATGGGAAGCCTGCAAGCAGGCTGTTAGTAATGGGAAAGGGTAAGGAATAGGACTGCAATATTTAAATAGCTGATTATATTTAAACACAGAGCATTTGCTTTGCATTCAGAACATCTCAGGTTCAATCTCTGGCATCTCCAGATAGGGCTAGGAGAAACTTCTGCCAGTCAGTGTAGACAATACTGAGCTAGATGGACCATATGCTGTGACTTAGTACAGTGGTTCTGAAACCTTTTTTTTCCCCATGGACCACTTAATTATTTCTCTGCCTGTCGTAGCAATTGTAATCTGCTGTGCTAGAGGCGGAATTATTTTTTAATTGTGTTTTGATTGCTTCCTTTGTTTCTGGTGTTGCATTTTATTGCATTGCAATTTGCATTCCATAGAATTCAAACTAATACAGTAAACAACAATACAAGGAATAAGAGAAGCAATCAAAATACAATTAAAAATCAACATGAATATTTAGTGTGGACATGCTGCGGACTGCCTGAATGGAGCCCGTGAACCACTGTTGGTCTACAGGCTACAGTGTGGGAACCCCTAGTTTAGCATAAGGCAGGCTCCCTATGTTCCTAACCCAGTGATTCTCAAACGGTGCGCCAGGGCACACTGGTGCGTGCAAAAGGTGGCTAGGTGTGCTGCAAATATTATGAAAGTATATAATTATTAAGTTATTTTTATTCATAGTTTAAAATATATTAATATATTTTTAATTTTGTACACGAAGTGCGTCAGAAAATTTGTATATGTTTTAACAGTGCGCCGCAAACCAAAAAAGTTTGAGAACCACTGTCCTAACCTATGACTGGTACTGAATGATATGCAGCAGTCTGTGAGTTGAATGACTCAATTTAGATCACAGGATATGGGTGTATTTGATGTGGAATCTGGATAGTTTTTGCTGTTAGTCCTACACACAGGACAAAGAGAGAGGTGACAAAAGCTTATAACGATGCTCTCGGCTCCAACAGCCTGTGCACACAGAGCGGCAAACCTCACCTGGGGTGGGCAGCTGCCACTGCTGAGAATTCATTGTGCCACATGGGTCTTCCAAATGAAGTTTTCTGCCGCAGGCCCGTCACCATGTCAGTGGACCTGTCAAAGTTGACGGCTGCATGACCAACCTAGATCCCCAACAAAGAAAAGCAGCAAACATGTTTGTTGCTGTTATGTGCCTTCAAGTCAATTTCAATTTATGGCAACCCTATGAATCAGCGATATCCAATAGCATCTATTATAAATCACCCTGTTCAGATCTTCTAAGTTCAGGTCTGTGGCTTCCTTTATGGAATCAATCCATCTCTTGTTTGGCCTTCCTCTTTTTCTACTCCCTTCCTTTTTTCCCAGCATTATTGTCTTTTTTAGTGAATCATGTCTTCTCATTAAGTGTCCAAAGTATGATAACCTCCGTTTCATCGTTTTAGCTTCTAGCGATAGTTCTGGTTTAATTTGTTCTAACACCCAGTTGTTTGTCTTTTTCGCGGTCCATGGTATCCGCAAAATTCTCCTCCAACACCACATTTCAAATGAGCTGATTCTTCTCTTATCCGCTTTTTTCACTGTCCAACTTTCACATCCATAAATAGAGATTTGGAATACTATGGTCTGAATGATCCTGACTTTAGTGTTCAGTGATATATCTTTGCATCTGAGGATCTCTTCTAGTTCTCTCATCGCTGCCCTCCCCAGTCCTAGCCTTCTAATTTCTTGACTATTGTCTCCATTTTGGTCAATGACTGTGCCAAAGGTATTGATAATCCTTGACAAGTTCAATGTCCTCATCGTCAACTTTAAAATGTTACTCAGAGACTATTGGCTAAAAGTTGTCCTTCGGCTATTGTGTTGTATTGTGGTTTTATCATGTGAAGCAATTCGATAGTTCTTTGTGAAAGCGAAAAGTGATAAATACAGTTTTGCTCGTCTGCTAGTGATACAAGATTTATTTTATAGTCATCTGTCTGTAGGGTATTGTTGTTGTATGCTTTATGGCCTTCTTTAAAGTGGCAAAGTGCAACACCATTTCTTTATGAACCAACAATGGGTGTATAAGAACAGAACTATATGTGGGGCCAGTGGCAGACTTTCAGGAGGCCCTTAGCACAGTGCAGCCAATCAGCCCACACTCCCAGTGCCCCATACACACACCATGCCCCAATGCAGCTGCTACAGATGGGAGCCAAGTTTGGCACTGCCCTCTTGCTGACGCTACAATGGCCACCTGGGGTTCAGGCGAGGAGGGTAGTAAGGTGGCACAGCCAGCTCAGGCAGGTGAGTGACCCTTCAGAGCCACTGGGGCCTTTGACCAGTGCCCAACTTGGTCAACCACTGCCGCTGGCTCTGACTATACACGGCATACAACAAAAGCCCAGTGCTATTACACCCATTTTGTTGAAGAGGAAACAGAGATATCTACTTCTTTTGATAAATGGATATTGTAGCCATAGGAAGTTTTTTTTATCCGTTCCAGTTATCCTTCTTCAACATTTTTCTAAAAAGATATCTTCATGAAACTTTAATAACTCCACCAACAGCCAGTCCAACAGAGTTGAGGACCCAACTTTGTTAGCGCCAAGGCGAAGGTTCTCGTGCTTGCTTGGCCATAACTAACACTAGAAACAAAGGGAAAGTGTTTTTCCCTTAAGAGGCAATGTCAAAATGACTAGACTTGCAGAGAAGTTTTTAGGCTTCCTTATATAAATGCAGAAAATAAAAGTGTGATGTCCAGCGTAGTCATGTTCACAGTTAAGCCTATTGAAACCAACAAACTTAACTTAAGCCCACTTATTTCAATGGATCTGCTCTATAGCCTATCATATCACCCAGAGTGTTTTAATTGCATTTCAGTTTTTAAAATTACTTTATTGCAGTTTGTATTGTTTTATGTTGTATTTTATTGCACTTACACTTTTGGTTTTGTGCCCTGCCCAGAGAACACGTTATGGGATGGCTAAATAAATGCAAAAAAAAAATGAAATAACTAACATGTGCCTAAGGTGCAGTGCTGCCTTCGCTGTATAAACAATGGAGACTGATGGCTCTGATGTCAGTGGGGCAGTGAACCTGCTCCAGTTTTTAGTCCAACCTTTCAAGGAGCTGTCCAAGGTGCTTTCAAATGTGGACTAAAACCCAGAGTGGATTCACTGCCTTGTGAATTCTGGGTGATATGATATCCAGCTAGGTCATAGAGTAGACCCATTGAAATCAACAAGCTTAAGTTAAGTTCACTGATTTCAATAGGTTTAACTGCGAACTGACTAACATTGGACATCACCCTGTAACATTGGAGCTACCAGTGTCCACGGAATATAAATGAGTGTTATGAAAATGGTCTTGCAAGTGCGTGAACATGGTGTCTGATGACCGTCAGCCCTCCTCTAATACCCAGGTGGGGAATCTGTGTAGGGTGGCCATGTATCCCACTTTATAGAGGACAGTCCTCTGTTTGGAAAACGTCCTCTATTCGAGGGTTGTCCCATCCAAGTCTGGTTTAAGGATAAAGAACCATAAAAGGGGAGCGCAGGAGCCTTGAAGCTGCCCACCAACATTTAGCAGCACCTGGCCAGGAGACTGAGCAGGCACACACAGCCATCTGGAGTCTCCCATTATGGGGTATTGTATTTCTACTTAAAGTATAGCAATTATTTCTAAATTTGCATTTATACATATAAATTACCTATGCAAATTTTAGGCAAATCGGTGTCCACTTTCTCCTCTTTTTTGGTGATGCATAACTGGCCACCCTAAACTAGATGTTGTTGGACTCCATCTCCCATCAGCCCCAGCCAGCATGGCCAATGATCAGGGATGATGGGAGCTGTAGTTCAGCAACATTGGGAGGGACTCCCATCCCTGCTCTAAAAGAAATTGGCACTTAAAAGAGCCCTGGACTTTCAGCTCTGAGGGAGAGGAAAGGGTGGAGTCCTACGGACCATTGTTGACTCCCTTAAAGAAAACCGCAGTTATTTATGTTTTCAGGCAGATTTCAGAGGCTTGCTCTTCTGAGAAGGGCAGTGGAGGCTGGCCCATCAAGGCAAGTAGGACAGTGCCCCACCAACCTGTCTGCCCTCAGCCAGCCCCCATCTACCTGCCTTCTTACTTACAACCACTCCAGAGGTGGCAGAACTACCTGTCAGTATCCTTCTCCTCCTTAGTCTCAGTGTTGCCCTTGTAGAACTCAGCAGGAATGAGGATGGGGCAAAATGTGTTGGCTCCGCCTGTCATTGACTCTGGCTCCGGCTACTGTTTGGACTCCCTGCCTTCTGCTCAACCAGTCCCAAAGGGCACATGGCACCATTGGGGAAGAGTGCGTATCAGGCACCAGGCACCACTGGGGAAGAGTGTGTATCAGTAGTGTCCTGGGAAATTCAGAAGTCCTTTCATGTTAGTTATAGCCACACCCCTTCCCTTTTTTTTTTGCTGCTGAGTTGAGAATGAAATCCTAGTTAATGCCTTCTTCCGCAACAACAGACGTCCCTAGGAGCCAATAAGCATGAAAGGGGAGAGTGTTAGCTACTGAAAAGAGTCTTCTCAGCGGCTGACTCACTTCCTTTCACTCTGATAGGCTCCAATAAGCAGGAAAGGACAAGGAAGCATGTTAACCACTGAGAAGAATCTTCAAACACACTCCCCTTTCATGCTGATTGGTTTACAGGATATTGGAGACGTAGGGACCCTGCTGGAACCCTGCTCTCAAAAAAGTAAAGGGTGTAAGACCTCCCCAGACCCCAGACAACTATACCCCTAGCATGTATGGATTAGCAGGGGTAGGCTCTGCAACTCACCATACTGCTGCTCCAGCCAGTGAGGTAGAGATGGTAGCTCAGTAAATCTGCTGTGCTGGATCCCTCCATCTCTTGCTCTAGGCCAGTACTGTATTAAGATAATCTCCTCTTATGAGAGTTTTATGTCTCTATTTTATGCTGGTTATTGGCCAAAACAATAAAAATTTGATTTGATTCTTCGTATTTGATTTTGATCAATGATTTCTGAGGCATGAATGGGAACAAACAATAACTTTATCTCCTGTTGAGGATTATATTTAAAGGCTTAACAGTACAAGGAAGTTCTATTGAGATATATCTCTCCAGGATAAATCTATCCAAATTAGTGTGTAAGTACTACCAGGTTCAAGTTTTTAATGGAAGCAGGCGAAAACTCAACAATTTTATGTATGTATTGTCAAGGGTCAAAAGTGTCATCAACTATATGTTTTACTTCTAATTTTCTTATCTCCCCACCCCATGCAGGCCTAGTTTGACAAGTGACTGCCCCTCCGGTTAATCACCTGGCATCATAATGATGTCAGGTGAGCCATTTTTGCCTATGCAGTTTATTTATTTATTACATTTATACCCCGCCTTTCTTTTCATGCTAAAAACCCAAGGCGGCTTACATATGGTTCCCAGGTGGTCTCCCATCCAGGCACTGACCAGGCCTGACCCTGTTTAGCTTCATCAGGGATCTGGCCTCATGTGCTTTCAGACCATAGCCTGGTTTGGAACTCCTCAAACTGTGGAGGCAAAGCCTTGTGCACAGCACAACAATCAGCTGACTGCTGGCGCTTGCAAAGCACCAAGACGTAGGGTCAAATCAGATGTGACTTTTATATTCTTTGGCTTTGCCTGGTTATTGGGCTTTTTAAACAAGCAGCTGGCATGTGGTGGTGGTGGGGAATGAGGTAGTTTGGGACCACAGCGTGTGGGGGAGGAGGCTTTACCCCTTTGCCCCGCTGTGCTTCCAATGGGGGTGAAGCTACATGTGCTATTTGCAATGGGAGAAAAACTACAATTTGTGCCACTGGAGGTTTTTCTCCCACTGCAAATAGCAGGCATGGGGGGGGATTTTCACTGGGACCTCAGCAGGGAAAGGGGTTTAAAGGGGTTTAAAGCCCTCCCCCATGCAATGGTCCCAATTTCTAGCTCAGGCCCCTTCAGACCAAACTGCATAATTAACATTATGTCTAGTTCAATCTAGGGTTTTGCAAGCATGCCAGAAATTTGCACAATTGAAGTGGATTAAAGCACTTGTTATCTTTGGGAGCAACAAATCCACAAAACCAGCAACACAGATTGACTTTTTGCTGTTAAGAGAGTAAGGGGGGAAATGGATGAGCAAATGATTAACAGGAAGCCGGATGGCCACCATGTGAGGATACCTTCAGGATGAATGCTCATTACAGTAGTGTAGTGGCAAATGCAGAAGTGCAGGGTCCCTTCATGATAGCCACAGCCAAGCCCCCTCAACAACGCCCTCTTTCCACTTTCCTTTGCGTCCCTTGTTCTCTGTGTCAACTCTGAGTCCACAGTCCACTAAAATAGACATCTCTAAGAGCCAGTGAGCATGAAATGGGATGTTGTGTGTTAACTACTGAGAAGAGTCTTCTCAGTGGCTGAATCACCTCCTTTCACTCTGATTGGTTCCATTCAGCAAAAAAGGACAATGACTCTTCTCAGTGGCTAACACACTTCCCTTTCATGATGATTGGCTCATACATAGGGACCTGGCTGGCACACACACACACGCTGACCCCACAATCTCGGATGACTGCAACCCTGGTCGTATAATCTAGCAAACAAATGAAAACAGATGCTCAATAAAGACCAGACATCGTCTACTTTCCATATAAGCTTTGTGTAAGAAAAGCAAGACAAATGTTTAGTAAATAGGTTGACTGAGGGAGCTGCAGTCTTCCATTCAAAGGTACAAGATCCAGTTCAGAACAGGATTCCCCCAATCTTTCTTTCCTCTCCAGTCTGTTACACCTCTCTCTCTCTCTCTCTCTCTCTCTCTCTCTCTCTCTCTCTCTCTGTGTGTGTGTGTGTGTGTGTGTGTGTGTGTGTGTGTGTGTGTGTGTGTGTGTGTGTGTGTGTGTGTGTGTGTGTGTTGGCTCAGATCTTGCAAAGTTAAATTGTAACCATTTTGTTGTTTGCCAGAAGCAACTTCCTTGTGTTTTTTGTAAGAGGGCCATGTGAGGTGGGGTGCACTTGAGCAAGCATACACCCTAATAAACTATTTGCCAGGCCACCAAACTCAAAGCATTGCAGATTCATAGGAAGAAGTGGCCAAACTTATTTTGAAGTTGGTGTAGCACAGAGGTAGCCAATATGGTGCCCTCTATATATTGTTGGAGTCCAACTCCCATCATCCCTGGGGCTGGGGCTGATGGGAGTTGGGGTCCAACAACATCTGGACAACACCATGTTGGCTATACCTGGCGTAGCACATAAAACCATAGGGCCCAAATGTAAAGGGAGTTTTTTAAAAAACATTTGGCTGATTTGACTTGATTGCCTACATATCTGAGACCTTTAAAAGTTCATTTGAAACAGCCCATCTGGGGGTGTATCTGGGTACACACACACATGTGGGAGTCTGTCATTCACCTGCAGACCTGCCAATTCCCCCTTGTTATCCTATTAGTTAATAGATGCTAATCCAGCCTTTCCCAACCAGTATGCCTCCAGATGTTGTTTGACCACAATTCCCATCTTTCCTGACCATTGGCAATGCTGGCTGAGGCTGATGGAAGTTGTGGTCCAACAACATCTGGAGGCACACTGGTTGGAAAAGGCTGTGCTAATCATTTGTGGAACGCCTGAAAGGAATCACCTTCTTCCTGTGAGTCCAGAGTGGGTTCCAGGTCACAACCAAGTTGTCTATTAGCATCCACATTTGCATGCCTTTCTAGGATTGGGAAGTGAATCTGGCCTCGCTCCAGGCTTTGAGGACCTGTGAGCAGGCTGCCTTTGGTGGGCCCTGTCAGCAGTGCTGTTGCCTCCACTTGCCACTTAATACCTGGGAAGCAAGTTGTCTTCCTCTGGCAGCAGGGCTGAGTGGAGAGATGGGTTTGCATAACGTGCCTTAACTTGCCAACACACCATCTGAACGCTGGCATGCACATCCCTATTAGGGATGCAGGACGTGTCTTAACTTGCCAACACACCATCAGAATCAAAGGCATCCAAAATTAGCTACCCTGCTAGTTAAGGAATGCGAACAAGGTGGAAGAAGGAGGGGTTGGCAGGTCTGGGACACTACAAGCAATCAGCATGAAAAGAGAGTGTGGTGACCACTAATAAATCTTGTAACATGTTTCCTTGTCCTTTCAGAGCCAATCAGAGTGAAAAGAGGCGAGTCGGCTTCTGAGAAGACTCTTCTCAGTAGCTAACCCTCTCCGGAATATATTGTCGGCTTTTGTAAACCGTCTTCTCTCCCTTACCCCAATGCTTTATATATTGAGATTTTGAATGCATGTTATTAGCTGCTTTGGGCACAGCTTGCTGTAGGAGGGCAGCATATAAATGAACTCAATCAATGAGCTCAGCCCAGATGCCTTGGCTTCAGAGTGTGGGGCCCTTGGAGGTATGCTGGCTTTCATGGCTGAATCTATGCCCAGGGCAGGAGTCTTGGTCTTGAGGGTCTCTGGTTCTGTGGCAGTGTTCGGGGCCTCCACTAGTTCCTCTGCCTCTGTATCTGGGTTACTGCTGGACCCTGGTGTCCTGACACTTGGACACTAACACTTCCCAATGTTTTTTTCTCTTTTTTTGCAGCTGAGACTAGGGGTGTAAGGAAGCAGCAATTTCTGTCTGCTGCAATCAGCGCCATTTCCATTCTGCTGCAGTTCAGCTTCCGCTAAAACAGGGGTTCCCAAACTTTTTTCCAATGGACCACTGGAAAATTACTGAGGGTCTTGGCAGACCATTTCATGATGGTTCTGTGTGTAGACGCAATTGTAATGGCTCTGCTAGATGGATTTTTAATTGTATTTTCTTATATATTGTATTCCCCCTTTAGGATGCACACCTTAACGTGGTGAGGTGGTTTGAGAGTGTTGAAGAAGCTGAGAGCAATGCCGTCAGGAGTCTAGACCAAGAGACTAGACTCCTAGCAGGGGCACCCCTGGCGGAATGGTCAAAGCTGAGACACCAGACTAAGATGCATCCATACTCAGAGGAAGGCAATGGTAAACCACCTCTGAATACCTCTTACCACGAAAACCCTATGAACAGAGTACCCAAAATGTGACATGAGATAGTGCTGGAAGATGAGACCCCCAGGTCAAATGGCGTTCAGCAAGCTACTGGGGAAGAACAATGGACAAGTACGAGTAGCGCTGTGACTAATGACGCCACTGGGTCAAAGCCGAAAGGAAGCCCAGAGGCTGATGCACACAGATGTGAAAGGAGAGTCCGGAGTTGTACGATGCACACAATAGGAACATGGAATGTGAGAAGCATGAACCAGGGAAAGTTAGAAATTGTAAAGCAAGAAATGGAGCGTATCAACATTACAATACTTGGCGTGAGTGAATTAAAATGGACTGGAATGGGACATTTTCAATCAGGCAACTACAAAATATTTTATGCAGGAAATGAGAAATCAAGAAGAAACGGGGTTGCTTTAATAGTGAGAAGTGACATAGCAAAAGCAATTAGGAGCTACAATGCAAGGTCTGAGCGAGTGATATCAATGAGATTAAACGGGAAACCTATTAACATAACCATCGTCCAAGTCTATGCTCCAAGATCAAACACAGGAGAAGAATTGGAGAGATTTTACGCAGAAGTACAGGAGGAAATTGATCATACACCAAAACAAGATATGATGATAATCATGGAGGACTGGAATGCAAAGGTAGAGAACAGAGAAGAACTAGGAATTGTAGGGAAATGGGGCTTAGGTGACAGAAATGAAGCAGGAGAAAGACTTATTGAATTCTGTGAAGCCAATGATTTGTTTCTTGCCAACACATTTTTTGAGCAACCAAAAAAACGACTGTACATGTGGACATCACCAGATGGTCAATATAGGAATCAAATTGATTATATAATTAGAAACAGAAGATGGAGAAGTTCCATACTTTCTGCAAAAACAAGACCAGGAGCAGACTGCGGTACAGATCATGAACTGATCATATCGAAAATCAGAGTAAAGCTAAAGAAGAAGAACAAAGCACTCATAATGCCAAAATACAATTTAAATAACATCCCAGAAGAATATAAAGATCAAATAAGGAACAGGTTTGAGGCTTTAAACTTAGTTGACAGAGAACCAGAAGAACTATGGACTGAAGTCAGGGACATTATCAGGGAAGAGTGCAAAAAGACAATACCTCTTGTTAAAAAGACAGAAAGACCTCAATGGATGACTGAAGAAACTCTTAAAATGGTTAAAGAGAGAAGGAAAGCAAAAGCAAAAGGAGATAGAAACACGGTCAGAACCCTAAATGCAACTATACAACAACTAGTACATACGGAGAAAGAAAACTATTACAATAGTTATTGTATAGAAATAGAAAAGGACAACAAAATGGGAAGAACGAGAGCCCTATTCCAAAAGATTAGAGAAATGAAAGGGAAATTTAAACCACGAGTAGGGGAACACACTGACTGACCGAGATGAAATAAAAGGAAGATGGAAGCAATACACGGAAGAACTCTATAAAAGAGATGACAGGATGACAGATTCATTCATGGAGGAACCATATCATGAAGAACCAGAAATTTTAGAATGTGACGTGAAAGCTGCTCTTAAAATTCTTGTAAGAAACAAATCACCAGGAATAGACGGCATACCAATAGAGTTGCTACAAGCTACTGAGACTGAATCTGGGACTTCCGGGAAGGGTGACTTCGCTTGTGCCTGCTTTTGGGACGGGCTCCCGCCTCAAAAGAAGCTTATTCAGATATAAATCAGTCAGAACATTTTTTTTTTTGACTGATGAAATTTCTCCCGGGCAGGGAGAAACGTAGAGATCAACCTCAAAAGCCTGTTTTTGTTGGGAGGACTGGATTTCATTAATTTATGAGATAAGGTCCAGCCAACAATGCCGGACGGACTTCCTAACAAGCTCTATCTGTATAAGCGATACGTTTATCTTTTCTTTAAAGAGAGAACGGACTAACAGGCAAGCACCCTTCTTTCTATTATTTTTTTACTTGGTTTAAATTGTTGCAGCAAAAGGAGATTTGTCAGATTGATCGGCTTTGGACAACTTCTGGGTGAGATATAGCTCTTCTCTGTTATTCACGAAATTAACAGCTTATCTCTGTTTCTGTCGCAAAAAGCTGTCCTGGAAGTGCATTCTAAAGATAATAAACAGAAGAGGGATTTCTATTCCTGATTTCTATTCCGAGGAATATTATATTGTCTGGGACTATTCTCTTTTTGGTCTATTTTATTTTGACGAATCTGCTTCTTCACGACGCCACTAACTGTTTTGATGCTGGGAACTAAATTTGTTTTGAATTCTTGAACATAGAGAGATAAGGCAGGTTGCTCTGTTTATATTGTGATGTCATCAAGCCTGGAATATTAACCCAATTGTTGCTGAAATAAGAAGTGGTTCTTCTTTATTTTTGTTTTGCTTTGTTTTCGTGGTTTTAAAAATGGCAATCAAGAAAGTGGCTGAGAATCTGGAAGTAACTATGTTTCAGAAAATAATGGATGAGATTGAGATAACGAAACAAACCCTGCGACAGGGTAGTAAGGAGCTGAAAATTGAACTGAGCAAAATGACGCAGGAGCTTAAAGAAATAGGGGATCCTGTGAGAGAGGAGAATGAGATCAGAGATGAGAAAAGAAAAAATAAAGGGAAGATACAAGCCCTGGAGATTGGAACAAATGTGGAATTGGAAAAAGATCTGGAGTTTATGGATTTTAGAAATAAAATCTACTGTTTGGAATTTAACGTTATCTCTGAAGAAATTAATGAAGATATTAGAGATAAAGTTATCAATGGCTTGGATAATCTTCTGGACTGGAATGATGTGATGGAGCTTGATATAGAGAAAATCTATGGAATTAACTGCAGCCATGTGACAATGGAAAAACTCTTAAGAGATGAGCCAGTGCATTTTGTAAAAAAGAAGAACACAGATATGACTTTACAACAGTATTTCAGCAACTTATTCAGAATGGATGGCAAGAAAATATTTGGGATAGAGGAAATTCCCATCAGACTCTTATTATATGACTATGGCTACAACAGCAAGATTATTATGGAATACTGATAATGGAAGATTGGACACTGAAATTACTGGACTTAACAGGACTATTGAAGATGGAAGATGGAACTAATAGGGATAATGGAATAATGGCTATTGAAATTATTGGACCTAACAGATTCTGATGAGATGGATTAATCAAAATGTTTATTTGGACTATGGTTATGACAATAAGATTATTATAATTATTAACGAGATGGATTAATTGACATGTTTATTTGGAGAAAAATTGATAGATATATTTCTTAAAGAATTGAAACCTCTCTTTGACTTTTTGTGGAAAGAATAAAGTAATGTTTATGAGATTTGATGATTAATTAAGATAACTACTGGAGGAAAGCGATTTTATAATATGATTTAAGAGACAGGATTGTTATATATTGTAGATCTATAACTGATTTGATATGTGACAAATGGGAAGTCAACATTTTATTTTATTTTTGTTTAATCATTTTTGTTTTGTTTTGTTTTTTGTCTTTGAATGTTTTATGATTTTGTTGTCTATGTTTTATGAAAATCTGAATAAAAATTATTGTTAAAAAAAAAAAAAAAAAAGCTACTGAGACTGAATCTGTCCACATTTTGACAAAAATTTGTCAAGAAATATGGAAAACTAAAGAATGGCCCACAGACTGGAAGCGTTCAATATATATCCCTCTTCCAAAGAAAGGGGATCCCAGAGAATGCAGTAATTACCGAACTATTGCCTTAATATCCCATGCAAGTAAAGTAATGCTCAAGATTCTACAACAAAGGCTCTTACCATATATGGAGCAAGAAATGCCAGAGATCCAAGCTGGATTTGGAAAGGGAAGAGGCACCAGAGATCATATCGCAAATATACGTTGGATAATAGAACGGAGCAAGGAATTTCAGAAGAAAATCACCCTGTGCTTTATAGACTACAGCAAAGCCTTTGACTGTGTAGATCATGAAAAACTATGGAATGCTTTAAAAGAAATGGGGGTGCCACAGCATCTGATTGTCCTGATGCGCAACCTATACTCTAGACAAGAGGCTACTGTAAGGACAGAATATGGAGAAACCGATTGGTTCCCAATCGGAAAGGGTGTGAGACAGGGTTGTATTTTATCACCCTATTTGTTTAATCTATACGCAGAACATATCATACAGAAAGCGGGATTGGACCAAGATGAAGGAGGTGTGAAAATTGGAGGGAGAAACATCAATAATTTAAGATATGCAGACGATACCATACTCTTAGCAGAAACCAGTAATGATTTGAAACGAATGCTGATGAAAGCAGGACTACAGCTGAACATCAAGAAGACTAAAGTAATGACAACAGAAGATTTATGTAACTTTACAGTTGACAATGAGGACATTGAACTTGTCAAGGATTAATACCTCGGCACAGTCGTTAACCAAAATGGAGACAATAGTCAAGAAATCAGAAGAAGCCTAGGACTGGGGAGGGCAGCTGTGAGAGAACTAGAAAAGGTCCTCAAATGCAAAAATGTATCACTGAACACCAAAGTCAGGATCATTCAGACCATGGTATTCCCGATCTCTATGTATGGATATGAAAGTTGGACAGTGGGAAAAAAGGCGGATAAGAGAAAAACCAACGCATTTGAAATGTGGTGTTGGAGGAGAGCTTTGCGCATACCATGGACTGCGAAAAAGACAAATAATTGGATGTTAGAACAAATTAAACCAGAACTGTCATTAGAAGCTAAAATGATGAAACTGAGGTTATCATACTTGGGACACATCATGAGAAGACATGATTCACTAGAAAAGACAATAATGCTGGGGAAAACAGCAGGGAGTAGAAAAAGAGGAAGGCCAAACAAGAGATGGATTGATTCCATAAAGGAAGCCACAGACCTGAACTTACAAGATCTGAGCAGGGTGGTTCATGACAGATGCTTTTGGACGTCTCTGATTCATAGGGTTGCCATAAGTCGTAATCGATTTGGAGTCACATAACAACAACATATATTGTATTATATTAGTTTGAATTCCATAGAATACAAATTGTACTACAATAAAATACAATATAAGAAATAAAGGAAGCAATAAAAATACAATTAAAAATCAATGTGAATATTTAATGCAATGGATGGGCCATCTTCAGCCACAAATCCACAGACACGCTACGGACCACCTGAATGAAACTTGTGGGCCACTGACGGTCCATGAACCACAGTATGAGAACCCCTGTGCTAAAGACTATGTTGTTTGTCTGGCTATCTACTATTGCTGATACTAACATATAATAAATGATGTAATTACATAATAAATTTCAATGGAAGGTAAACCTCAAAAACAATTATTTATGTAACATTTGTGGACTAAAAACACCCCACAACAATAGCAAATACTGCTTGAATTACTTCTGTTACTGATGTCTGGCAAACGTGGAATTGTAAAAATATCTGCTCCCAGGTCCATTTCTGACGGAATTCTCCAACAGCCCTAGCTGAGACAGCTAACCTGAGAGTACCTCTACGCCAAATTGTACGTTGCTATTTACATAATTTGTTTTCTGTGGCTTTTCTTGCCTGGATGAACCAGCTGGGCAAGTTAGTGCTTCCACCCATTGTGCTGTTGCGAGATGACTTCTGCAGCTGGGGTAAGCCTAGGACAAAATGGTTGTCTCCCATAGAGCTGAAACAAAATTTGTTCCCCAAAAAACTCTTTTCGGAATTTTTCCTCTGCAAATGTTTTGTCAAGTAGTCTTCCAGATCACTTTCTTAAGTTGGATATTTACCAAGTATTTAATATCTGTATTTCACACCCTACAACATTTTATTTCAGTAGTTGATATTTCACAGTTTTTAACAGCTGGCATGTCATAGTATTTCAGATTCAACAATATTTGATAGTTGACATGCAAGAGTATTTAGTACTTAACTGCATATTATAGTTGATGTGAAATAGTATTTGGCACTTGACAGCATTTGACAGACATGCAATGACATTAGTATCTGACAGCTTATGAGGTTTCATGTTCCATACCTGCTGAGACACCAGTAAGAAAGCACTTGAACTTTGAGGTAAAAATGTCATGTTCAAACTGCAAATTTCAATTTTTTGAGTTCAAGATTTCACATTCAAGATATGAGTGGTAAAACTGGAAATCTGGGCCAGTTGCAAATCTATGCAAACTTTCATTTCAGCTCTATGTTTTGGCAGTATTAAACTGGATTACAGAGAAAAAAGTGGGGCATCGGTCCCAAACCCTAACAAGCTAAGGAAGCATGAGGCTGCAACATGGTCCTTAAAAAATCAAGCTGTCAAATAACATAGTTCTATAAAATAGTGAAAAGCCCAACACACTTGATAGCAGAAACTTAACTGTCTATCTTCAACCAAAACACATTGGACTTTTCAGTATGATTGATGATGATGATGATGATTGATGATGATGATGATCAAAGGAGCAGAGTGCAGCAAACACACATAAATGCTGCATTTTAAAATTGTAACCTTCACTTTTGGTGAAGGGTGGGTAAATCAATGATGATGATGATAATGATGATGATGATGCAATTAAAATATCCAAAAACAATTCCAGTACAGATGAAGATTGGGAAAGAGCTCTACTTAAAAGGCTAGTTGGAAGAGGAAGGTCTTCAGTAGGTGATGAAAAGGCAATTTAAGGGAAGGGAATTCCAAACGGTAGTTGCCACAACACTAAAGGCCCAATTCCTATCTTGCATGGAATGGACCTCCTGATAAGATAGCAACTGCAGGAGGCCCTCACCTGCAGGGCACAGCGGTTGATTGGGTATATGAGCAAGTGAGATGATTTTTAATATATGACTCTACTGTTTATTATTAGTTTTAACACCATTTTGAAGTCTCGCTTGTTGCACTGCTTCTACACTAGATCCCGTGTAATCATATCTGCCATTTAGTGGTTACTTTCTGCCCACTAGCAGGCATCTCTTCAGTGTAGGATCGAAATGCTAAGTCATGTTGATCTTGAGATTCAATCATTAAAAACATGACCGAAGAAGACTAAAATATCATTTCAGGGTAACACGTGGGCAGCAGTTCTACTCTGCTAACCTTACAGCATTACACACTCTTAAGGATCAAGGATCAGTCACTCAGAGAAGAAACCTTCCCTTCATTTGTTTCTTTTCAAGTTTGGAGAGAACATAAAACGCTAATTATGAACATTCCAAAACAACCTTGGTGGCTGTTCTCCTGTTCTGGCATCTGATAGCAGACTGCTTACAGTAAAACATGACCCATACATTGTTGTTATTTTTAAATCAGGAGTATTTATTCTGCTACCCCTTTTGAATGATGCCTTTGGCTACCACAGAGATAGGGAACCTGCTGTCCTTCAGATGTTGTTGGACTTCAACTCCCATCAGCCCTAGTCAGAATGGCCAATAGTCCAGGATAATGGGAGTTGTAGTCCAACAATATCAAGAGGGCCACAGGTTCACCTTCCCAGGCTAGAACAGCAGTCTACAAGTTTCCCTGACACACTAGCTTTCTATGTGCAAGCTTTGTTTTTTAAATGAGAGGGGGCATTCCAACATATCGACTCCCACCTCCTGTGTGAAAAAGCTGTACCTTCCAATACTGCTATCTGGGGGAAGGGCCAAGGTACATGCTTTGCATGCAGAATGCCGCAGGTTCAATCCCTGGCGTCTCCAGGTAAGGATAGGGAAGCTTCCTGTCTGAAATCCTAGAGAGCCACTGCCCGTCAGTACAGACTAGGGATGGGGGATCTATGGCCCTCTAGATATTGTTGGACTCTTAACTCCCATCAGCCCCAGCGAGCATGGCCAATAGTCAGGGATGGAGTTGTAGTCCAGCAATATCTGGAAGGTCTTAGGTTGCCCATTCCTGACTTACCTAACCTCATGTTTTTCATCCCCATGAAAAGTGATTGCATAAGAAGCAAGACCTCATCACTTAGAGGATATCTCTTGTGACATTTCTCACTGCAACCTTTGGCTACCTTGTATGCCTCCTACATCTGTGTCTCCATCACCAGTCTCTAAAACCCCTTGATGTCTCCACTGCTACATTAACAAAAAAATCCTTCATTAAACAGCAAATCTGTGGGGAAAGACTGTGTATTGACCTGTGCCTTGTGTTTTAAAAACATGTATAGAACCAGAGGAAATGAACTGCGATACCTGTGCCTGGAGTTCTCTGAACACAGAGCCCTGTTAGCCCATATCTGCACTATAAATTTAAAGCAGTATCATGCCATTTTAAACAGTCATGGCTTCCCCCAAAGAATCCTGGGAACTGTACCTTGTGAAGGGTCCTGAGAGTGTTGGAAAAATGGAAATGGATTGCCTTCAAGTCGATCCTGACTTATGGCGACCCTATGAATAGGGTGTTCATGGTAAGCGGTATTCAGAGGGAGTTTCCCATTGCCTCCCTCTGAGGCTAGTCCTCCCCAGCTGGCTAGGGCCTTCTCAGCTTGCCACAGCTGCAGAAGCCAGCCCCTTCCTTGTCTGCAACTGCCAGCTGGGGGGCAACTGGGCTTCTTGAGACTATGCAGCTTGCCCACAGCTGCACAGGTGGCAGGGCATGTAACCCCTGAGCCACTCGCTGTGGGGGTGATCTTTAGCTGGCCCTTGACACCCAGGAGACACAAGCGGGAATTTGAACTGACAGACTCTGGACTCCCAGCCAGGCTCTCCTCTCTACTGTGCTATACCAGCCTTCTGGGAATGGTTAGGAGGCCTCTATTCCCCTCACAGAGCTACAGTTCCAAGAGTTCCCTGGGGAGAGGGACTGATTGTTAAATCACTCTGGAAATTGTAGCTCGACGATTGGGAGAGGGGTCTCCTAACAACTCTCAGCACCCTTCACAAACTACAGCTCCCAGGATTCTTTGGGGGAAGCCATGACTGTTTAAAGTAAGGAAGGGTTCCCCTCCCCACCCTGCCACCAATCCGCTCTGCCCTGGCATCATAGAGGAGGAGGCATGACAGAAGGGGCCCTCCCCAATAGAAAGATAGAGCGATTGCCGCTGCAAAAGCCTCCCCAGCAGGGTCAGACCATGGAGGACAGGAAGAGGAAGCACCACGCTGCAGGACAAGGGGCAGGCTGCAGGCTGCAATGGGTGAATATCCACTTAATTGCAATTCCCTGCTGTCAGAATTAAGTGGATTTTTTTGCCCACCCAAGCCTGCACCTGGTGCTTGCCGCATGGAGTGGCACCCCCTCTTTGTTTCTCTCTGCAGTCTGGCCCTGCTTCAAGAGGCTTTTGCCACTTAACCTTCCACCCATGGAAGGCCCCTTCTCTCCTGCCTCCTCCTTCTCTATGATGCCAGGGGCGAGAGGGATGGAGCGGACTGGTGGGGATGAATCGCATTCCTAGTTTAAAGAGATATAATAGTGCTTTAAATGTATAGTGCAGATGTGTCTGTCGGACAGTTGCAAAGTACAAATTGAAACCAAGGTTTTCCTAGACTGAGGTTGGTTTGCGCTCATCTTGTCTCTAGGCTGGGTCCTTCCCTAGCTGATGTTGGTGAAAGTCAGACAGGAGATTGTGAAACTTGACCCAAGATTGTAAACGTGCTAGAACTCTTTTGGTCATTTACTGAATTGGCTTGCTTGTGATGCACTGCCTTGCACCACATGCTGTAAGAGAGGCTGCAGTTCAAAATGAAGGTGGGTGAAGGGTCTCGATCCTTTCTGCAGCCCATTATTTATTCTGTACCGCAATCCTTTTAGGGCCAGTGGAATTTTCAGAAACTGCCATTGGCATTTCAGTGATGAAATGGCTGTGGGGGCAGGGGACTGGCATGACAGAAAAGGGCTGCCACATTTAAAAGAGCATCTACTTGATCAACCACCACCAGCCTCATTCACAGAGGGAAATGCTTTGCAGCTCTCCAGAATGGAAGGGAGAATGGGTGTCCAATCCTGGTGCCGAATGAAGGGGGCATGTTCAATGTAGGAAAGGTTGAGCCACTGCGCAGGAAGAGCAAACAGTCTTGTGCACTGTGGATTTTTTGAGGGGATTTTTACTAAGACCTTTCATAGGTGCCATGGGAAGTACTGGCGGGCACACTGGTGCCCACGGGCACTACATTGGCAACCCCTGCCTTAGTAGATATAGCTAATAAATTACTCAGTTTGTGGAAAAGAGAACGCAAAGGCCATTAGGAGGTTTTGAATAAAATATATATTTGCACCAGGTTACCTGAAGACCAATCAAGTTTTGAGCAAGAAAGAACTTTTAAGACAGAAAAGAAAAATGCTTCACGTCACCAGGAGATAACTGGCTGGAAAGGAGGTTGAAACAAGATACTAGAATCTAAAAGACCTGAGGGGCCTAAATTGTGTTTATGGAACCGTATCTACAGTCTAAGGCAGGGCTGGGGAACCTGTGGCCTGCCACAAGTCGCTGGACTTCAATTCCCATTATCCCCAGCCTTCATGGCCAATTATCAGGGAAGATGGGAACTGTAGTCCAGCAACATCTGGAGACAGACAGCCCTGCTAAATAGCCACATAAAACTGAAGATCCATGTACATAAACACTGCAGGGACTTGATGTGCACCTGATCCTGGATTCAGGCTGCTGAATATGCCAAGAGGCTCGCCTATTGGCATGCATCACATTACTAAGAGGCTCCCTTCTTGTGGGGATATTACACAGAGGGGATTGATAGGGGTGGGACTCTGTCAAACTGTGGGCTGAACATGCACAAGCACTTCCACCTGATGGATTTTTGTTTTGTTTTAAGTCAAGCCTGACTTACATTTGCATGTAGGAAACCAGTTGTTTGGATGGCTTCCCACTGGCCCAGATCACCAACCAGACCGTGACTTAACTTTCTCCAGCACACTTAGCACAACAGGGGCTGACCTCAACCCTAGACTCCACCACACCAAGGTGGTCACCCGCCACACAGAAGCGTGCCGCTGAAGGGTCATCCCTTAGACTGACCCTTCCTGTAAAAAATATGAATATGTGCCCAGCTACGGCACTGCTGAGGATCTGAAGGCAAGCAGCTGAAGGCAAATCTTGGCCCACTCCCCTTGACTCTACCCCTTGCTCTGGGCCTGATGAGCTCTCATGTGGTCATGCTGTCCTGTATGGCACAGTAGAAACGATAGGATAAAATGAGGGCAATTTTTAAAAAAACGCAAGATGCTTCCCAGCACTTAAAATGTCCATTCCCAGCTCTACAAATAAATAAATACAGAACTACGAATGTTAGAGGAGCACCAGGGTTGTGGAAGGACAACAAAGTCACATCCTAGAGCTACAGCTGGCAATATTAAGAGGGTTTGTCCAGACTTCTTGAAAATGCAGGGCCACAATTCTACGTAACCTAAGGAAGGTTGTGGCGTCCATAAGGATGCATTGGGCTAGAGAGAGGGGTACAGCATCAAGACCCACTGACCATCCTTCAAAAGGATCTCCCCTCCTTCAGCTAATCCTGAGTGCCCTTCAACCTGGCTGAAAAGGTAGTGTTTTACAAAAACACATCAGAAGAAAAGCTGCCATCTGGAAATGACAACACAGTCCTTCTGAACATAACAGCTGCCCGGCTCAGCAGGCAGATAAGGAGAGTGAAATTTGCACCCCTTCTTTGTCCACCAGGTTTGGTCTGTCAGTCCAGATAGTGCTCTGGAGGCACCGTCCAGCCATGATTGCTACCCCACCTCCACCCCCACTGCTGATATATTATAGCACCATAAAATTCCCTTGATTCCTCAAGGTAAATGGGTGTTGAGGCTAGATACGGGGCATGATCCGTACCCCTTCCATGAGCAGCTCTGTTTAC
Organism: Rhineura floridana; assembly: GCF_030035675.1. Classification (NCBI taxonomy): domain Eukaryota; kingdom Metazoa; phylum Chordata; class Lepidosauria; order Squamata; family Rhineuridae; genus Rhineura; species Rhineura floridana. The sequence continues at coordinate 20,844,501 of NC_084495.1, read as the reverse complement.
GGTTTGGTTTGGACGACTGTCCTGTCAGACTATGCTGTGCCTCACTCCAGGTTCCAAGGGAGGCTCCAGGTCCACGGGTTTTGCTTCTTCTGCCGGCTTGCAGCAGACACACTGCAAGAAGTCAGAGACGTTGTGCGTGAAGAGGCGGCGGCATGGGTGGAGGTACTGCATGAAGATGAGCATGAAAGTAATTGCCAAGCAGTAGGCGACCAGCAGCTGCAACACCATGAAGGGGATGCACAAATACTCGTAGACGTCCGTCATGCAGAAGTACCAGACGACCAGCAGCACGCCGTTCTCCAAGCCCCGGAACACATAGTAGACCACCAAGCACCACCAGTTTTGCGACTTGGCAATCAAATCCCGGTCGGCCAGCCTGAGCTGCACAGCTGACCAGCAGAAGATATTGATGCCGGCGTAAAGCAAAGTAATGGTGCACAGGACGGAGACGGTGCCCACCCGGCTGAAGTTCTTCTCCACATTGTCAGGCAGCTGGGCGCCGCTCCTCCAAAACTGTACCCACGGCAAGAAGAAGAAGAGCAGGAAGTTGGCTCCGCCGACGGCCATTGCATAGTACTTGAAGACGCTCCCAAACAGGACCAAGATGGTGATGCGGGTGGAGATTTCCAAGCTACGCCACAGGATCATGCAGATGAAGGCCAGCGGGCGCAGGTGGATCTTGTAGTCGTCATACTTGATCTGGATGGCCAGGACATTGCAGACCAACGCTCCATAGGTGACCGACACCAAGCAGACACACATCAGGACTGCTAAATGGGAAGGAAGAAGAAAGGGTGAGCACAGAGAAGCATTCCCACCGAGTGCTTATTGGCTTGTGTGATGTGCCAGGCTCATCACCACAGCTGGGTGCATGTCTGGCTTATAAATAAGCCCACAAACATTATTAGCCCTGGTTAAAAAAAGGTACTAGCCTGCTGAAACTAACTGAGGAGAAACATTAATAAGAATATGGTGCAAACTGGTTTCTCATTCTTCCCTCCAGTGCGCTGAGACAGATGCTGCTCAAATAGTTTACAGGACCGAGAGAGACACTTTCATGGATGACCCAAATGAGATACACTAGACAGAGACTGTTCGGGGCAGGTGTTGGGTCAGCTGCTGCCAGAGAGGGGTACGGGTGCAAGATATCCAGGCCAAAAATAGCCTAGGTAGTAGCAGTGCTAAAATGTGAAACAAATGTCCTGATGCAGAGGTTTTGGCTTGCCCTCTAGTAACAAGCCTGTCTCTCTCATCGTATGATTCTGACATCTGCTGACGGTTGCTGGAAAATGCACACTCAGCCTCTCGCTGTTCACCTGACCAAACATGTACAGCAGTGGCTGGCCAACAGCAGCCCCCTTGATCAAATCAGGCCAGTGGCTGGTCACCAGCTGCTGGCCCACCGAAAAGTCCTATTCTACCGATGAGTTGGGCTGAAGGGCTCTATTTAAATTACCTGCCCACCCCAAGGTCACTGGTGACTGTTGCTGTGTTGAATATTTATGCAACCACCATACAAACAAAGGCAGACGTTTCTGTACAGGTATGCCTAAAGTGACCTTTGATCGGCATTCTTTCTGCAGGAACCAGCCATTGTTTAAAAAAACAATTAAGCTGTTTCCTGCCAGAGACCCAGCAGGTTTTCCTGCACACAAGGATGGAAAACATATGTAAAATTTGAAAGTGTCTCACCTACTACCATTAAAGCTGAGCTGGGTGTTTTGTGTTTTTGAGATGTTTTTGAAAGGCAGATCTAGACAGGGAGAAAAATGTGTTTTCACTCAATCATTCAAAACCGGCTAGGCAGCACCATTCAAACAGAAAGAGACTCTGCTTCGGGCTATGGCCACCTCCGAGCTCCAAATACCGCTCCATGGAAATACCTCTTGGCTCTCTGTTTGGCTCTCGAAATACATCATGCAAATTGAGAGTTTGCAAACATGCATGCCTCAAACTGTGGGGTGGAAACTCCAGGGAGGGGCTCAGCACACCTGCAGAGTGACAAAAGTTCTGTAACTCTGGGAGCTGATCTGCTGCAGGAAGATCCAGCATTAGTGGTGTAAGGGTGGGTAAGGATTTCTCCCTTGGGGGCAGCGCCCTCCCTTTCTCTGACACTCCACATGAACATATGTAAGCAGTTCTAGGACTGCAAAGGGGCTGCTGAGTCCTTGTCCTCCGTTCAGTGGTCAAGCAGTCAAGCAAGAGAGTGAGAAGTGCTTAAGGACCCCCCTTCATATCCCGTCACCTTCCAGGACACTTCCAGACTGTCGGGATTTTCAGGTGGGATTCAGTCACATACTGACAAATTCAGGTGATGTAGTTAAAGCTGATTTGGAGTTCTTGTGCAACAAACCTGCCCCCTCCCCCCAAAGCAGTTCAGTTCTCCAGATTTTCATATTGGTTTGTGTTTTTTTTTTAAAAAGCTCTCATGAAAATTCATCAGATTTTCACTGCAAATTTCTCCTAATATACACATTTTCATATGCAATGTTGCTGCCTAGCACACATTTTTGCAAAGCGGTTTTTCCGAATATTTTTACGTGCTATTTTCACTTATATACTGTATATGCATTTTATTAATAGTATTATCATTTCTCAGTCACTTTTTTTCAGAAAAGTGAACTCAAAGTGATGTACAAAAACTAACATTTTTGTTTATGCACACTTTACCCTAGGATATGCGTTTTTCTATGCATCGCTTGGCTGGAAAAATGCATTGCAAACTTCAGAGCACATTACGGAAGTGTTTCAGTTTGCACATTATTTCAGGAAGTGCAATTTAGAGATTTTCGACCTTTAAATGTGGCCTAAACCAAATTCCTCTGCCATCCCTAGTGTGGAATAACATTTGCTTGACGCAATTGTTATCTAACCTCCCAGCCAACAAATCATAATGAATGCTCGATAAGTAGCAGACGTCAGTCTCATCTCCCCGTAAGCAAATCAGGGTGAATGCTCAATAAACAAGTCATCTGGAAGTGACCACAGTCTCTTCTGGCAGTGAAGTTAATTGTATGTTGTATGAAGAAGTTGCTTTTGTCTGTCCTGGATCTATTGCTAAATCAATGTTATTGGGGGGAACACCAAATGATGCTGATTGAGACAGTATACACTGACTTAGAGCACATCACTTCCCCCAAAGTATACGAGGAAGTGTAGTTTACGGGTGCTGGGAATTGTAACTATGTGAGGGGTAAACTACAGATCCCAGGATTCCTTGAGGGAAGTAATGTATTGAGGGGGAGGCAGCCAGAGGGGGGGGGGAAATCTCTATTTACTTTCTCCACACCATATATAATTTTATAAACGTCTACCATATCTCTCCCCACCAACACCATTTTCTTTTTCTTCTAAACTAAAAAGCCTCAATCACCAGTATCAACAGAGCAGGACTTTTGGACAGATGTCCAGGGCCACAGTCAGCAAAATGAGCAGGAGGGTCCCGAAACACAGCAGAGCTGGTTTGCCAACTGGTAGGCCAGCGTTCTGCAGATGTTCTTTTTTCCTTGCTCTAAGGCCAATCACCGCAGAAAGAACACAGCAGGGCTGCCTCAGACTAAGCAGTCAGAATACCTCCTGTCATTTTACAGGTAGTCATTACTGCAACCACACCTCTGGGAGTTGGGCAGGATCCTGTATTAAAGAGGTGTCAAAACTGAGTCACACCCAAAGAGCTTGCTCTGGGTTACAAAGAGAGCAGATGCTCCTGACTCACAATTCAGAAATTGACTGCAATGGAATTTACTACCCATGCCATCTGCATGTCCTGGTTCACTCCACCTGAGCTTTTAATCAATCAATCAATCAATCAATCAATCAATCAATCAATCAATTATATTTATTATTTGTTATAATCAATTAATTATATTAATTAATTAATATACTGCTTACATGCCAAAATGGCTTCTAAATGGTTTACAACTGTAGCCTATGCCAGGCATGGGAACCCTCAGGCCCAGGGGCAAAATGTGGTCCTCCAGGCCTCTCAGTTTAGCCCTCGGAACTGTCTCCAGGCCACACCCCTCTCTGGCCCTGTTTCACTCCACGAGTACTTTTGCCTAGCTGGAATGTGCCCTTCAACTCTGATCGTGCTTCTTGCTTTCCTGGATGGAGGACAGAGAGAGTATGTGACTGGGTGTAGAAACTAGCCTACTGTACAGAGGTAACATTTACATGACTTGCTCCACCCATTTTTGCCTCCAGTCTCACCCACCATTGGCATGTGGCCCTTGGAAGGCTGCTTAGAAGGGAATGTGGACCTTGGGCTGAAAAAGTTCCCCAACCTCGATCTATGGTTGAGATGAGTTTTCAGTGTCAACCAGAAGTTCATGATAGCCTTTAGCTCACTTGTGGCACATTCTGAAATAAATGCACAGATTTATTTGTAGAGGGATCGATATGTAGTATGGGTACAATTTAGTACGCAAAGCAGGGATGAGGAACCTGTGGCTCTCCAGATGTTATTGGAGTGCAGTTCCCAGAAGTTTTGACCATTGGCCATGATGGCTGGAGCTGATGAGAGTTGGAGTCCAACAACATCTGGAGCACCACAGGTTCTTTATCCCTAGCATAATGCACCACACATCAGGGGAAAAGGTTTGATTTGTGATTCTGTAGTAGGGATGGGATCCATTGACCGGTGCCAATTCAAAAGCATTCCGTCAACCTCACAGGCTGGTATTGATTCAAGTTCATTCTTTGTCCACAAGCTGCTGCTTTTACCTATCTAGTTCCCCTCCCCCTTTGGAAAAAATATTAATATTAGTATCAATATTTTTAAAGGAAATATCAATAGTTTGAAAGGAAATATCGATAAATTAAAAGAAATAGCAGTAAAGATCAATATTTATATCAATCTTTTCAATTTGGATTTTTTTTAAAAAGTTTCCAAAAATAGCTTCAGAAAATCACTACATAAAAATCTGATTTGCAACTATAGTGAATTAGCAAATTAATGGAAAAGTTGGTAAAAGGTAAAGGTGTCCCCGCACTTGTAGTGCGAGTCGTTTCCGACTCTTAGGGTGACGTCTTGCGACATTTACTAGGCAGACCGTATATATGGGGTGGGATTGCCAGTTCCGTCCCCGGCCTTTCTTTACCCCCCAGCATATGCCGGGTACTCATTTTACCGACCACGGATGGATGGAAGGCTGAGTGGACCTCGACCCCTTTTACCGGAGACTCGACTTCCTCCTTCCGTTGGAATCGAACTCCGGCCGTGAGCAGAGCTTCGGCTGCGTTACCACAGCTTACCACTCTGCGCTAAAGCCAAATTGGGCAGAATTATAGCATATTCCTATTTAGCAGGGACATCTCAGTCCATCGTGGCAGCTGTAACATATTGAGCAGCTTACCAGACTGATCACCGTTATTGATTGTATGGCGATCCTCCACAGCAAAACTCTCCACATAAAAACATTCTATGTAAAAAGCTGCTTTGTGTTTCACATCCAACACATGGTTCATGCAAAGAGTAGATGAATTATTGGTGTTATAATTATTTGTTACATTCATATACCGCCCATATAACTCAGTTGTCTAAGTGGGTTACAGACCCATACGTGGGTCTATAGATCTGGCAATAACTATTTCTGAATTGTTCCATGGCAGGTTAGATGTTTGAATTCTTCTCCAGATAACAGAGACAGACACACTATGTATTTTGAAAAGCTGTTTGTTCACTAGGCATTTGGGCACCTCTGAAGAAGCATAACCAAATTTCACATGATCGTTCCTGAGATCAAGGAGCAGGTTTTCGTCTGTGTTTGGATACAGTTGGACACTATCTTGAATCAAGATGGTAGACTGAATCTTTCAAAACTGTACTAGTTTTAACCAAATCTAAGCTATCGTAAGCATTGAGCAGGAGGTTGGACTCAATAGCCTTAAAGACCCCTTCCAATTCTATGATTCTATGATTCATGAAATTTTGCATGATAGTCCCTGAGATCAAGGAGCAGTTTTTTGTTTATGTTTGGGTGCAATGGGACACCATTTTGAATCAAGATGGCAAAACTGCCCTGATTTTAACCTCTGCTTTCAAAGCTGCACTGATGTATTAGTTTCTCTGAATTCCCAAGCAATGCCAGGTATGAGACTGCTAGTATATCTAAAAGCCTAGCTATCATGGGAAAAGAGTTCTAGGCTAAACCTCTCCCTAATATGCTAACTTTCTAAGTGCAGTGAACTTTTTTCATGGGAAGACAATCAACCATCTGACCTCCCCACTGAAGACTGAAGTGGCGCAGCCCAGAAAGAGCTTTATCTGCTGTCTGCATAAGAAGCCATTTTAAGCAGCTTCCATGCAGGAGATCCAATCTTGACTGCCAGCTATAAGTAATTTAAGATACAAGCACTGGAGAGTAGGTGATTATGAGCTTTATGCTTCAGAGGCTTCCTTTATACAACACATTGTTTTTGAAGTGCTTAAACAGGATATCATCAAGCCACAAGCACTCCAGCCCATTAGCTGTAACAGTCTTGGAACTGATGTAAACGACTGATTTCCGCAGGGGAAAGCTAAATGACACTTGGTGGCAGAATACGACACCAAACAACTAAGTGTTTCATTTTGCTGAGTATTCCTGTTGGGTTCATTCTGGCGTTCCTGAGTTGTTCTGGAACCAGCCTACGTCTACTTTAAGTATACTAAGTGAGATCCTGTTGCTAGACCAAGGGTAGCATGGTAGATAGAGGCATGGACGGAGAAGACCTAGCTGCCAATCCCTTCTCAATGGAAAGGCTCATTGGGAGGCTCTGGGCCAATCACCATTCCTTCAGGATAGCTGCGAGGACAAAACGGGATACTCCTGTCCACACAACCTTGGGTGAGCTCCTTAGAAGACAGAAGGGATCTAGACTTAGGGTGCTTCCTAAAAACTTGTTTATTGATCATTCCTCCAGATTCGTTTCCAGGGAGATTAGACACGTTGGCTATTTAATGAGCATTCATTCTGATTTGTTTGCAGGGATGTCAGGTGATGTTGCATCAAAGCAAGTGTTATCCCACACTTTGCATTTTCCCCATCACTTTCTTTACTGTCAAAGTCTAATATTTTGGGATAACTGCACAACCTAAATTTACTTGCATGGGACTGAATCCCAGGCCGGAAGTGCCCTTTGTAAATATGGTTGGTTTACTCTCATCTCTCGCCTTGCCAGTTACAAATATGGGCAAGACTTCTCTCCCATCTTGACATCTTCTGCTCCCTAGCCTGCAGTTGTCTTTATCCCTGTCAAAAGGTCTGCTGCCAAACTCCAGTGTGCACTCAGGGTCAGATCTGGGGGCAGATATCCAGGATGCCAGGCAGCAGCATGAGGAGGAAGGCCCCAAATCCATCTGGATTGGCTTCCCAGCTTTTGGAATAAGTGAAGTAATGCGTATTGCCATCTCAAGCAAGGGTGGGAGACCTCAGGGCTGGGGGCCAAATGTGGCCCTACAGGCCTCTCTATCTGGTCCTCCAAACTCTCCCTAGGCCACACCCCTTCATCAGGCCACACCCTTCACAAGCTCTGCTCCATACTATTTTACACATCTTGGCCTTTAGAGTGTATGTGCTTGGTGCTGTCTTTTTCATCTCTTTTGTAAAGCATCACACACATTCAAACAGATGTGCACTCATATAAATAATAATGTGTATGATAAAATTTGGTAGGGGGAAAAAAGATAGGTCTATCAGTTTGTTTAGATTTTTCTCATTTTGGAACATCTTCTGAGGCTGCATCGACAAGTTCTTCCAGAACTACGAAAGAGAACTTGGTTCCCACATAATTACATAACACCATGAGCGGCAACCGGAAGACAAGCATTAAACTTCACTAGGCTTGTGACGAAATGGCAAGGGTCCTCAGTGCTGCTACAGCCACAGAGGTGTTTTCTGTGAGAACATGCTTCCAACCAAAAAAAACCACCATTTTTATTTTGTTTGCTTATATAAGCCTGTACTGCTAGGGTCACGTCCTGACTCAACAAAGCCAGGCAATTGAAAATTAATATAAGCTTTGGGGACTCTTTGCTATTATTATTATTATTATTATTATTATTATTATTATTATTATTATTATTACGAAGAAGAAGAAGAAGAAGAAGAAGAATATTAATATTTATTATTTCTATATAAAGCCAACAACTACTATTAAGTGTGTGTGTATACACACATATATAACATTACTACTAGTATACTGACATCAAGCAGGCATCTGCTTAAAACATTTCTGTTTAGGCAAGCCTATCCAGACACATTGATGTCGCTGTGTTTTCATCTCTTTTGAGTTTCTGCTGATTTTAACTGTCTTTTAAATGTTTTTAATTACTGGTTTCCAGTTTTATTGATAATTTTAATACGTCTTGTAAACTGCTCAAAGGTTTTCTTACAATCAAGCTATATATATATATATATATATTGTTAAATCAATAACAAAATTAGCCAGAGATTGCACCGTTGCCATTGCGTATCCTCCTCCTCAGCATCCCAGAGGCTTCTATTTGGCCACTGTAGAAAACAGGATGTTGGATCAGATGGGCCTTTGACCTGAACCAGCAGGGCTCTTCTTATGTCCTTATGGCCCCCACCCCTTGGCAGAGATCATGTCAACTGTTAAGTTCCTTGATTTCATGCTGGGCCTTTCCCTTCTGCTCTTTCACACGTGTGTCCATGGGTAGTGTTTCGCTTTGTTTGGTTTTGTTTAAACCTGCTACAGGTCCAATTACAAGCTTGCTTCTTGCACAGCTCAAGTTTGCTTTGAAAGCAGAAGTATCTGTATCTGTAGCAACAACAACAGAGGAAATCAGAGGTGATCTTAGCCAGGGACGTGACAAGCTGAACAGGCACCAGCCAAAAGGCAGGCTACTGCTGTGATGAAAGCCCAAAGTATATAAATAGCTACAGTTAGGGTGGCCAATCCTCCTCCAATGCCGGTAGCAGCAGCCTGCTTTGCAGAAATTAATCATTTGAAGCTTTCCCATTTAAGGTTTTTCCTGTCACTTTATCTCCAGTCTATGAAAAGCGTCACCTGCTTACTTTCTGCATGGCAGACAGCTGTTAAAAGTAGAGGAGCAGAGCACGCAGAAAAGTTACTATTTTTAATGTTCCCTTGCATGTTCTGACACCTGCTAAAAACCTTTTTCCTTAGGCAAGCTTACCCAGACATGTAATTTTATTACATTAAAAAAAAACTTGCTTTTATCTATATTCGGGGAATATTATTATGTCTACTGTTTTTAAAAGTCTGTTTTCATGGCTACTGTAAATGACCATTTAAGCCTTTTTTTAACAAACCCCTTTCTTTGTAAACTGCTTAGCGATCCTTTTTATTAAGCAGCACACACCTCCCTGCAAACAGAAAACTAGCACAGCAGGTAAAATGCTGCCTTATGTCATAATTGTCTATTATCAAGGGGTTTGTGTTTTTGCTTAGATGAGGAAGCAACCCCCATGTATTCCGAAGTGAAACTGCTCAGTTTACCACCCCAGCATTCTGCCACTTTATTCTGTTGTAAGTCGAAACCCTGTTTGAGTCTGGAGGGAGGGAGGTGAGAGAACCTCCCAGGACCAGCACCAGGTGAGTAAACTGGTTCCCAGCTGAAAATTCCGCTCACCCACCCCCTTTCCATCCTATGCCATTCTGCTCTGCGACATCCTGTACTGCTCTGCCTTTTACCTCGGCTGGTGGGGACATACTGCTCCACAACGCTGACGTAGAGTTGTAGCGTCAGCTGCGGAGTGGACCCCAAGAAGGCCTGGATGACTGCCATGCGCTTGAAGGCGTTCCGGTGAGTGACCAGCCGGCGCACAGAGTGCCCCACTTCCTGCTCCAGCTCAATCTCAGAGTCTCTATGGATCTGCTTCTTGCGAGTGATGGTGACGTACGGCTCTTCCTCTCTCCCCAACCGGTAGAACATCACCAGGGCCTCTAAACACCTGTAAGAAAGAGAAAGTATGTCCACATCAGTACAGAAACCACCAGCCCGTCTCTTCAGAGGTTTATTTATTTATTGTTAGTTTAACTAGATTTATATCCTGCCCTTCGTCCCAGTAGGAGCCCAGGGCAGCACCCAATGGGTCAAGTGAATAGAGATACTCATGAATGTTCACCTGGCATTTTGAAAAAAATTAAAGTCTGGCGCATAAATTAGTATTAGGAACCTAGGAAGATGCCTTTTGCTGAGTCAGATTATTGGTCCAGCTACCCCAGTAGTGTTTGCACTGACTAGCAGCAGCTCTCCAGGATTTCAGCCAGAGTTCTCTTTCAACTCTACCTGGAGATGCTGGGGCCTGGGCATTGGCTAAGTTGGCCAGGGATGATGGGAGTTGTAGTCTCACAAAGTCTGGAGAGACCCAAGGTGGAAGAACTCTGATCTAGTCCAACCCCCTGCTCAGTAGGGAACCCTGCAACTACAGCATCCCTGACAAATGGCTCCCCAGCATTTCCTTGCACACCTCCAGCGCAGGAGAGCCCTGCCATCCCCTGAAGCTGTCTGTTCCACGGACAAGCGGCTGCTCTTCTTTCCATTTCCACTTGTTACCCTCTGAAGCAACAGGGAATGGGCCTGCTCCACCTTCTCCATTGCAATCCTTCCTATACTTGAGGACTGCTATCATGCCTTTCCTTAGCCTGCTCTTCTCCGGGGAAAATAGCTCTTTCTACCATTCCTCATAGCACTTGGGCTGGGTCACATTCCCACCATCACATGGCTTCTCTCACAGAATCCTGGGAACTGTAGTTTGTTATGGGTGTTGGGAATTGTAGCTGTGTGAAAGATACATTTTACAGCTGCCAGGATCCTTTGGGGAAAACCATGACTGCAAAAGTACCAGGAAAGTACTTTAAATGTATGGTGTAGTTATGACCTTGGTTTCCAGACCCCTAACCATCTTGGTCACCCTCCTCTGGACAAGCTCCAGTTCATCAGTGTCCTTTTTGAAAAAGATGTGGTGCAAAGAACTAGATGCAGTCCTCCAGAGGAGGCATGGCCAGAATGGATTTGTGGATATGCCTGTCTGTCACTTCATCTGTAAAACCAGGCTCACCCTGCCTTTGAGGAATGCATCAACTAGCCACTTACACACTTTCAGTGAACTCACAAGTAGGGGGGAGTGGATTTGTGGCAACTCCCAACATACATGCATTAATTTTGAAGATACAAACAAAATCTCTATGTGCACACCCGTCCCCACACAGAACTCTCTCTCTATATATATACATATTAAGCCGATGGAAGCTGTTTTTTTTTTAAAAAAAGGCCTAATTGCTTTGTGGGAATGGGGCCAAGGAAGAGAAGGCCCCACAGGCCACATCTGGCCCATGGGCTGCAGGTGTCTTACCCCTGCTTTGTGCAATTGAAAATAGGTGCTGCCCATGGCACAAGAGCTGTACAAAAAGGGGCTGTATTTATTTATTAAAATGCATTTTCATATACCGCTTAATATTTCAAAAATCTCTAAGCAGCGTGCAGCCTAAGAAACCAAACAATAGATCACTAAAACAGTAAAACAAAAACACAGCCTGAAACAGCAATATAAAAACATGTGAAAGCACGTAAAAGCGAATAAAACAGACATTCACAAGATTCAAACACGTCCAACAGGGTCCAACCATATGGGTCCAGGAAAGCCTGGACAAAAAGATAAGTCTTCACAAGACATATGAAGCAACTGATGGTTGCTGCTTCGCCTATGGCTGCTTCATGTTTTTATACCTTTAAAATGAAAGTGCATAGACAGGGAGCAAGGACTGTCACCTTCAGTTGTGACTGGTGGCTCCTTGTCAGTGAGGCAGTGAAATCCACTCTGGGTTTTAGTCTGAACTTTCAAGGAGCTCCTTGAGAATTCAAACTAAAACCTGGAGTGGATTCCACTGCCCCACTGACATGGAACCACCAGCTGCCACCTTGATTTCACCCCTCCCATTCCTTTCCCCATGCTTGTTCACTGATTCCTATACTGTGTTTTCAGACTTCAGCTTTGACGTTCCACAGCCATCCTTAAATTCAATCTGGTACCATTTCTGGGACACAGGTGGTGGGACACAACTGGGAGCTTGCCTGGGACATGGTAACGTGCACTGGAAGTCCATTTGTTTGGACTGTCTAGCAGCCTTTCCCAATCGGTGTGCCTCTAGATGTTGTTGGACCACAACTCCCATCAGCCTCAGCCATTGGCAATGCTGGCTGAGGCTGATGGGAGTTGTGGTCCAACAACATCTGGAGGCACACCGATTGGGAAAGGCTGGTCTAGAGCAAGGGTGGGCTTGAGAGATCTGCTTTTAAAAATAAAAATCCCCAAGTGCAATCAAAGCCAGGTTTAAAACAGTGATGTGGAGGAGGACGGAGCAGACACACCCTTCAAACAGAAAGTGCCTATGAGCACATGCTTAGCCCAAGAAATTGTTTTTAGTACCAGAACTGCACTCACTGTCCTTTCACACAAAAAAACCCACTCCTGGTTTTATCCCTTGCTTCCAGCCTAATTTAGGGTCCTCAAAAACACCTTTTTGTAGCTGCTGCTGTTAAACGATTGGGAGTCAGATGTACTACAAATGAGCCAGAGATCTACCAGCAGATCCCTATCTACCTTCTGCCCGCCCCTGGTCTAGAAGCATAGGGTTGCAGATTTCCTTCCTATGCATTGTCTCTTACTGCAGAAGTAGTAACTATGGCAGACTTTCTCTAAATCACAAAAGTTTCGCTAGAAGAATGTGACTGGTGATAAACATCTAGCTTCCTAACGCATCCACTGCTCAAGACTTTCCCAGAGTCATAAACAAAGCAGCACACCCATGACTGTCTCCCAAGGCAAAGTATGAGACTGAGAGCGCACACCCTTCCCGAGGAAACCAGCGAGAGAGTGCAATGAGGGCAAGACCGCTCTTCTCCTCCAGACTGACTCAGGCTGTAACTAGACCGAGATGCTTTCAGCTCCGCCAACCCAGAAATAAGCTCCCATGCACTGAGGTCCAGCAGAGCCAATTAAAAAGGGAGGAAGAGCGGCCAAGCCTTTCAGGTAGTTAAGTGCAGGGTGGTGCAAGGTGTTCTAAGCAGGCCATGATGTCATTCCCTTTGAATGAGGCCCAGGCCTCCTCCCTGTTGTTACTGTATGACCTGCATCCTCCGCCTTTTCCTACCCAGACTCTTACAAACATAGAAAACTGCCTTATTCTGTGACAAACCATTGGCCACCTAGCTCAGTATTATCTACACTGACAGGCAGCAGCTCTCCAGGGTCTCAGAGTGGGGACTCCCTTAGCCCTAGGTGGAGCTATGAGAGACTGAAACTGGGATGGGTTTGCATCCGTGTGCTCTGCTTCTGACCCAGTTATGGGGTGGTGTTCAACTAAGTCCTACTCAGAGCAAACTCACAGAAATTAATGAACCTGTTGGTCATCCTCATTAAATTCAAAGAGCCTACTCTGAATAGGATTAAGTACCTGAGAGGCTGCCACACAGAGGAGGAGCAGGATTTCTTCTCGATCGTCCCAGAGTGCAGGACACGGAATAATGGGCTCAAGATACAGAAGGCCAGATTTCAGCTGAACATCAGGAAAAACCTCCTGACTGTTTGAGCAGTATGACAATGGAACCAAAATGACCTTGGGAGGTGGTGGGCTCTCCAACACTGGAGGCATTCAAGAGGCAGCCAGACAGCCTGCATTGAGCAGGGGGTTGGACTCAATGCCCTTATAGGCCCCTTCCAACTTATGGGGGGGGTGCATTGGAGGGAAAGGCACTCTGTATATGCTCAGAAGCATACACCTCTGTATTATGTCTTCGCTGATTCTAAAGCTGAGCTTTGCACAGAAGCCCATTCCCAGGGCTATGCTTTGGCTCAAACCGAGGCCCCCACACGACCATTCTCAATGAAGCGCATTGTACAGTTATGTTTTGAAAGCTTCATACAGCTTGAAAGGAAAGGGAGTGTGCACAGCCTGCAAACAGCAAATATACAGAGCGGCTCTTTGTAGAGTTCCAGATGCTGAGAATAGAACTGAAGGCACACTCGACTCCGTTCTCCCACCAATGAGAGAAGGCAGAAGGGAGAGTGAAATTAAAGCATAGGGCATGCGATAGACACGAGAGCAAAAGAAAGGACAGGGTGCGGGAATGGAGGACAGGGCCTTGGAGGCCAGCTGGCGCTCAGGGCTGGCAGGGTGGAGTGGGGGGTAGCCCAATGATTTATTTTTCTGAAGGTTTATGCTGGAGCAAGAGACAGCAGCTGCCATGACCTCTGCTTTCCTGCTTGTAAACAGGGCCGGCCGGGACTTTTTCATGCCCAAGATGGTAAATCACAAATGAATGCAATCCGCTGGGAAGTTAAAGAAAGGACTGCCTGCTGGATCAGGCCACAGGACTGTTTCCAATAGTGGCCTGCTTCCAGATGCTTCTGGAAAGTTCACAAGCAGGACAGGCTGAAAGCAATAGTCCCCTTCAGAAAACTGGAGGCTCTATTAAGCGATCATGGGGAAGGGCCGTGGCTCAGTGGTAGTGCATCTTCTTGCATGCCCAAGGTCTCAGGTTCAATCCCCAGCATCTACAGCTAAGCCTGGGAGAGATTCCTGCCTGAAACAACAGAAAGCCGCTGCCGGTCAGTGTACTCAGTACTGAGCTAGATGGACCAAGGGTAAAAGGCAGTAACTTGGTAAAAGCCAGCTTCCTATGTTCCTAACAGCCTTTGGATAGAATTTCATGGATCTATCCAGGGGTATAGTCATCTGGGGTCTTAGACCCTTTACTTTTTGGGGAGCAGGGTCCCAAAAGGGTCCCTATGTCTCCAGCATCCTACGAGCCAATCAGCATGAAAGTGGAATGCAACGGCCACTGAGAAGAGTCTTCTAACATGCTTCTTTGCCCTTTCCTGCCAATTGGAGCCAAGCAGAGTGAAAGGAGGTGAGTGAGTCACTGAGAAGACTCTTCTCAGTAGCTAACACTCTCCCCTTTCATGCTTATTGGCTGGTAAGGGCATATGTTGTTGCGGGAGACAGTGTTAACAAGGATCTCATTCTCAACCCAGCAGCAAAAATAAATAATAAAAGAAAAAGGATGAGACAGGGTATGGCTGTGACTATCATGAAGGGACCCTGCACTTCTGAATTTGCCACTACATGACTAGGTTTATCTAATCCTCTTGTAAAGCCAAAAAGTAAAAAGTCATTCTGTGTGCGAAGAACCAATTTTTCCATCTGTCCTGAATCTACTGCCAATCAATTTCAGTCAGGGTATTCCTGACTTTTTGCATCATGAGAGGGGAAAACATATTTCTCTTTCCACTTTCTCCACATGATGTGCCTGCACTGTTTCTTTCACGTTCTCCTGCACTGAGCCTTGTTGGTGTGAATGGGAGAGGCTGAAAGGAACACCGCCATGCCTTTGCACAGGTTTCATTGATCTCATCAAGGCTCCTGAAGGAGGAGGGCCGTAGCTTGGTGGCAGAGCACAGGCTTTGCATGCAATCCCCAGCATCTCCAGTTAGCGCTGGGGAAGAAAGGCTCCTGCTTGAAACCCTGGAGAGCTGCTGCCAGTCAGTGCAGGCAACACTAAGCTAAATGAACCAGTGGTCCCACGAATTATAAAACAGGCTGCTTCGCCCATCCCAACTTCCTAGTGGACTATATCTCTGGGGTCAGATTTGTCCATCTGATCTTAATTATACCGAAGCTGCCTTATACCGAGTCAGACCATTGCTCAGTATTGTCTACACTGACTGGCAGCAGCTCTCCAGGGTTTCAGAGCAGGAGTTTTCCCCAGTGTTATCTGCCAATAAGGCTGATGGGAGTTGTAGCCTAAAACATCTAGGGTACCAGCTTGGCGAAAGCTGATATAAATATTTTAAAATAGTAACATTAGGACTTCTTTTTGTTTGGATGCAAGGTCCTCTCCATCGCTAATGGTGAATGTAAGGCCTCCCTCTGCTACAACATACAGTGTATTTCTCTTCTGCGTCCTGTTCCACAATGACCACATTCACAAGTGACACAACAGTGGGTCCGAAGTGTGTTTTTTAGTGTTGAGAACACCCTAAAAAGAGCCTGAATTCCCCTGTCCCTTTGTGCATTGAGAGTCCTTCTGGTATCAACAAGAGGCAAAGAAAAAGCACAGCAGAGACCGAGGCGGGAAGAGTGAACAAGCAGAGGCAGGGTTAAAATTATAGCCTTTGCTTACCCCACCCACCACCCCAAGGTTTGACTCATGACATCAAGCCAGTTCCCTGGCTCTGCTGCCTAGCTTAGCAATGCATCAAGGAGACAGAACACAATCTTCTGCCTTGTAAAACAAGCAAATGGGGAAAAAAGCAAGTTCCCAACCTTACAGAGAACACATGACTCTCCAACGGCAGCCTGGGTGTGCTCACAAGATTGGTCTCCAAGAAACAGATAGGGATATTTCCAAAGTGACATGGCTGCATACACATCACACATTTAAAGCATGTTATCTTGCCTCCCCCAGGGCAAGAATCCTGGGAACTGATTTTTTTTAAGGATGCTGGGAATTATAGCTCTGTGAGGGGTAAACTACAGTTCCCAGGATTTTTTGGGGGGGTGCTTTAAATGGATGGTGTCTACGCAGCCATGGTGACTAGACAGGAGCTAGTCATCCCACACTCTCCCTACAAGTGGAGGATGATGCAGAACGTTCCCCATGCAATGTCCCCCTGCAGAGACCACGGCAGGCTGATGGGAGTAGAAAGGTGCTCTGCCCACCCTTCGATCCCCAGACCAGGTATGAACCGGAAGATTAGACTTCCACCTTGTAACTTCAGGCCCATCTCCTCTGTACCACGATTCCTAAGTACTTTTGCAATGGCAAAACATTCTGGGAATACGAAGTCCCTTCTGGTGAAGATGGGCAACGGCTCAGGCCCAAGACATGGAATTCTTATTTGGAAAATGCTCCTGTTGGAATCAGCATGGAACCTGCGTAGATCGTCATGCAAGACAACTGCACACACAGGTGTACTTCGCTGCATGCACATCCACTGGTAGTTGCAAACATGCAGCGATCTATGTTGCGAACTCATTCTTACATGCTAGCACTGTCCATGTAGAAATTATGCAGTATGTGAAGCAGCTATTCAAAACCCCAGGCAAGAATCATCTTGCATTCTCTTCGCTGCCAGGATCCCAACAGAAAACACCTGGACAAGTCATCCAGAGTGGATTATTGTGGCAGCTTGCTTTCCTTTACCTGCCCATGTGCTGACAACCAATTTACCCCTCTGTCTAGCTCGCAGGTCGGTCTCCGGCCTCTCCACCATACCTGTCTATGATGTCCTACCAAAGTGGTAAGCACTGAAGACCAAAGTGTGATAAGGGACATCTGAATGGGCCATAGCTCAGTGGCAGAGCATCTGCCTTGCATGCAGAAGGTCCCAGGTTCAATCCCTGGCATCTCCAGCTAGGGCTGGGAAAGACCCCTGCCAGAGCTTGGAAAAGTTACTTTTTTTAAACTACCATCAGCCCCAGCCAGCATGGCCACTGGACAGCCCAATCCAGATGGGAGTTGTAGTTCAAAAAAGTAACTTTTCCAAGCTCTGTCCCTGCCTGAAACCTTGAAGAACTGCTGCAGTCAGTGTAGACAAGACTGAGCTAGATGGATCAAGGCTCTGACTAGGGATGAGGCCGCTTCCTGTTTGATTGGATCTCCCACTGTTTTGCTTTGTTTTTTTAACTTAAAAACATTCATGAAGGGAACTCTGAATCAGAGCAGCAGCACTTCAGGAAGAGGGATGTAACTTGACTTTTCCCCCCAAAGTGGGACTCATAGTACCTTTAGGGGAGCAGATTCTGCTTCTGAAATTGGCACGGGAGGGGAGGATTAAACTGCTTTCCTCCAGCACTGCTGCCCCATCCAGTCCCCTGCCCCGGCTGCTGATGTTTTCTCTGCTTACATCGGGGGAGCAGGTCACAGATCTCCCACGTGTGACATATGTCATTTGGTGCCAAGATGTGAGACATCAACCAGGGCTGTGCATGCTTTATGCTTCAGAAATCACAACACAGAAGTGCAGCATCTTCAGCAAGTTTCTGAACTCTACAGCTTTCCAGTTTCATCATGCAGCGTGTTTTACCCCTTTGGGTTGCAAAGACAGGCTTACTAATGTGGAAGAGGAGTCATGGCGCATAGTTAAACTATGGAATTCTCTCCCACTAGAGGCAGTGACGGCCACCAACTAAGATGGCTTTAAAAAAGTATTAGACAAATACGTGGAGGATGAGGCTTCCAGTGGCTACTAGCCTTGATGGCTATGCTCTGCCTCTATGGTCGGAGGCAGTATGCTTCCGAATTGAAGTTGCTGGAAACCGCAAGAGGTTGTCGTGTTTAGTTCCTTCTTGAGGGATTCCGACAGGCTTCTAGTTGACCACTGTGAGAACAAGATGCTGGACTAGATGGGCCACTGGCCTGATGCACAAGCTCTTTTTATGTTCTTATCTGCTAGATCAGGGGTGGGGGACCTTTTTTAGCCTGAAGCCCATATTCCCTTGTGGGCAATTCCAGGGCGGGGGACAAGGCGGGCACCAGTCTGCCCCAGGCCTGCAGTGTCATAGCACCCCCACTACAGGCAGTGCAGGGCTAATAAGCCCACCTGCACATCCCACCTACCTCTCCCATCCCTGTGAATGAGGTGCGCACATGCCTACCATCAACCAAGATGGCGGCAGGGGCGCACATCATTCACAGGGACAGGAGAGATAGGTGGGGCATGTGTGTGGGTTTATTGAAGTCCACACTGACTGTATTGGGGGGTGACTGGGAGCTCCCTCTCAGCAATCCGCATCACGGTAGGGAGCCGATGCTGCCGTGGATCACGGAATGGGAGTGCTACCTCCCCACTCTAAGGAGGGGCCCTTGGCCAGGGCCCGATCTGGCTGCCCTCTGGCGCCGGCCCTAGTGGGGGAATGCATGCCAGCAGTGGGAAGGGCCAGAGGCAAAAGTTGGGAGGACAATAGATGTGACTCTTAACTTTGTATTGTAGTCCACATACCAGCCACATCAAATCCAGAGATCTCTACACACACGCATCTCTCCATCCAAAAAAGATGAAATCACTGAAGGAAGGCGCACTGCAGGGCAAATGAAACATGTGGCCTAGGGAGGGGGTGTGACATAGTGAGAGTCCCGATGGCCAGACAGAGACATCTGAGGTTTGCCACTCCTGCATCACATGCTGGGAGAAGTGAACAGAGACGTAGTGGGCAGACTTTATTTTAGTATTCTCAATGGCTCTTAGCTAACGATGCCATCAGGGTAGGACTCTGGGCAGGATCTCAGCCTACAGAATGAGCAGGAGGGGCCCTCCAAATACAGCAGCAGGGCTGGCTTACCACTTTTTCAAGCAATACCCATTACCATCTAAACAGAGAGCCCAAAAGACCATTAAATCCAGAGTGCAAAATTACCTGACTATATCAACTTGACATCTCCCCACCAGGTATCTTAAGAAGCATAATACAAAGTCACCTATATAATTTATGGAGGCTGTTGTGCTTTGCTTCCAGGATACGCTCTCTCTCTCTCTCTCTCTCTCTCTCTCTCTCTCTCCCTCTCCCTCTCTTTATATATATATATATCTATAGAGTACCCTGGCACAGAATTTTGCTTTTCTTCTTTTCAAGCATAGAGCTTATGCATCACAGTGTACTGTCTACACAAAATAGCCTCAGTCCCCAGTAAGTTGAGGAGGATCAGGGGCAGGGGGAGAGAGAGCTGCATTATAATGAGTCAGAAATTTGGCCCATCTACCTCAGTATTGTCTTCACTGACTGGCAGCAGCTCTCCAGCATTTCAAACAGGGTGTCTCTCCCAGTCCAACCTGGAGATGCCAGAGGTTGAACCTGGGACCTTCTGCATGCAAAGCAGATGCTCTGCCACTGAACAAAGTCCTTTCTCCAACCATTGTTTCATCTAGCTGTGTATTGCCCACAATGACTGGCAGCACTTCTTCCAGGGTTTCAGACAGGGTGTCTCTCCCAGTCCAACCTGGAGATGCCAAGCACTGAACCTTGGACCTTCTGCTTGCAAGGCAAATGCTCTGCGGCTGAGCTAAGGCCCATCTCCAGACAGAGATCTTAGCAGCGCTCACCTGATGATAGGACCCAACAGCACAAGATGCATGAAGAAAATAAAGGGCTTGTCACTGGTCAGGTCCCGGTTCACAAAGATGAGCGTGAACTGGTCCAAGACGCAAGGGATCAGCATCAAGAGGAGCGTCAGGGAGAGCCAGAAGATGTCATCCGAGAGGCTGTAGGAGTAGCTCACAACGCAGGCAGACACAAGTTCCCCACAGTATAAGAGGGTGATGAAGACGACCCCCACTGGCGGGTTCACCTTGGTCACCGTTTGGGAGGCGACTTTGCGCACCACGTGGCGGGGGCGGTTCCTGCCCCACCTGGGAGGGGGCTGGTCCGAGCATTCCCCAGCGGAAAAGTCTATCACAGAGTCCATCCTTGGGCCCACGGACCCTCCACCCTCACAGGCCCAGAGCTGGTCTCCTCCAAAGGAGAACCCTAAAGAGGGGGAGGCCAGTGATTTTCGCTGTAGTTATTTTTTTATAGAGAAGAGTCCCTTTCCACCAACAGGTAGCCTCTCTCTCTGCAAACATATAACTCTACCCACTTTCCTTTTTCAGATTCCGGTCTACAATACAGAGTCCAAAACGGAACCCAAAGGTTGTCACAGCCGCTGGGAGCGCTCCTCCTCCTCCTTTTCAAACCCACCCATTTCACTGAGCAAGGAAGAGCAAGGCTGAGTCCGCCCGGCTGGTTCGGGCAAGTTTCTGTGGCAATCCGGGCGCGGCTTCAGAGCTTGCCCTCCGAAACGGCAGAAAACTTCACAGGGCTCTTCCCACACTGGCAAGAATCGCGGGAAGCAACACGCAAAGGCGGTCCTGGGTAACTCCAGAAACCAGCGACTCAAACGCCGCAGAAAAGAAAGAAGGGCCTCGGTGAGGCCAAGAAGATCCAGATGGAGAGGCGCAGGCTTGATTCTGGAGGTTCGCGGGTGGCTTTAAGGTCGTGTCTCCAGCACCGATCCTGCTCGGGCGCCTGGTGTAGGTCCCAATCCAAGGCGAAGAGGGGCTTCCCAGAAGGAGCCGCGTTGCTTTCCTTCTCGCCCAAAACCACGTGGGGGCTCCAGTGGCTCCCTCGCAGGCAGCTATGCCCGGAGCCCCTCGCCTTACTCGGGGAGGCGTGTCCTTCTCCTTCTCCTCTTTATAGATCCGCGGAGAACAGGACCGCGTCGCCCGGAGTCACCCCGCTACCATCGCCGTCGGGGCTGCGTCTTCCCCCTGGACCAAGGAGAGCGCAGATCGGCTCCGCTGAAAGGACAGAAAAGAAAACGACAAGAAGTCAGCAGCGAAGGGGGTGGGGGAGCGAGCTGTAGTCCAGATGCCACGACGAAGGGCGCCGTGTGGCGGGAGGGGGGGAGGAGATCGCTTCCTTCCAGCTGCTTGTCTCGTCGCGCCGCCGGCCGAGCCGTGTGCTCCACGAAGCTCAAAAGCTGGCCCCGTAGGCAGAAGGAGAGGCGAGCTGGCGATCTAGCGCCCCGTTGCGCAGCGCGATCCGGGGCCAGACACGAGATTCTCCCGCTTCACAGCCCGCTGGCTGGTTCGCCCTGTCTGTTTGGGCTGAGCTGGGAAAACAGGTGTGTCTGCGGCTCGCTGTGGGCGGCAGCCCTCGGTCCTAGCGCACGTCGGTTACGAGAAAAGGTTTCATTTCTTAAGATGCCGTCTCTAGAACGCCTTGATGAGCGATAGGGTTGGCACTGGCCAGTACTAGCAGCAGCCTTTCCTTCTGAAGGGGGGGGGCTCCTGCGCCTTCCATAGCTGAATGGGAACAGGCGGAAATTCAACAGGTGTAGCTATCCCTCGTGTCTGCAAGTGATGGGGGGAGTTTTGCTGGGAGAAACAGAAGAGACTCAGCTCCTTGAAAGTTCAGAATCAAACCTGGAGCGGATTCACAGCCCCACTGACATCAGAGCTACCAGTCTCCACTGCATAAGGAGCCCTGCTGCATCAGATCAAGGCTTATCTGAGAATCCAGCATCCTGTTCAGCCACAGTGGCCAACCAGATGCCTCTGGGAAGCCCACAAGCAAGAAAAGAGGGAAACAGAGCTCTCCCAATGTTGCTCCCCTGTAACTGGGTTGTTATTATCCTTATCATTATCCCGCTTTTCCTCCAAAAAGCTCAAGGTGGTTCTTCCCTTCTCCATTTTACCCTCACAACAACCCTGTGAGGTAGGTTAGACTGAGAGACAATGACAGGCCCAAGATCACTAAAGAGCTTCATGGGTTGAGTAGGGATTTGAACCTATGTGCAGGTTTTGCAGGTGCCATCCATCAGCTGATTGGCAGTGCTTGCAAACCCCACTTTCAGCCAAGCCATGTCTTTACCTGCCCCACACATGTATGATCTCAGGTATGAGGCAAGTGAGTGTGACTCGGCCAAAACAACCTCGCAGGCCAAATGGGAAGGCTTGGCAGGTGTAAATAGCTGATCATCACTTGCAAAGTACAGTTCCTGTGCTTTCAAACTACTTGGCCAAAGCAAAACAGGTCACCCAATGTATTTGTGACACCAGGTGACTGACAGGTCAGCAGGGACCACCTATCAAACACGGCTTGTGGAGGAGGTAAGGAATCAGTCTGTTTGCTGGATCTGCTTCCTCACCCCTGTCCTAATCCAAGAGTCTAATCTCTGCACCATTGTTTCCCAAATCTTTTTCACTTGAAAATTGCTGAGGGTTTTCCTGGACCACTTAATTGTTTTTTGCCTGTTCTGGCAACTATAGTGTGTTGTGCTAGATGCTGTATGATTTCATTATTGTATTTTTACAGACATGTCACGGACCAATTGAATGAAGTTCACAGATCAGTAGTGGTCCATGGACCACAGTTTGGGAAGTTCTCCTTTACACCACACTAATTCTGAGGTGTGCCATCTCCAGTACTGGAAGTGGAACATAGCTATCATGACTAGTAGTTGTTGATCACTTTAATCTCCATGAATTTGCCTAGTTCCCTTTGAAAGCCATTGAAGTTGGTGTCCACCACTAAATCTTGTGACAGTGAATTCCATAGTTTAACTCTGTGCTCTGTGAAGAAGTCCTTCCTTTTGTCAGTCCTGAATCTCCCAACATTCAGCTTCATTGAATGACCCAGGCTTTCTTCATGCCATGCATAATTTTATAAACCTCTGTCAATCATGTCCTCCCCCTTTACTCAGTATAAACATAAAATAGGTTAATATTCCCTTTCACATAGAGTTCACATGTGAAAAGTCCATCCCTTGCTGCATCAGGCAAAAACAGCTGTTCCTGTGGATTTTCTTTTTCTAACACAAGACATAATCCAGCCAAACTTAAAGCAGTTTTTAAGTTCTACTGGTTTCAGTGGGAGATGTTTGAAACACGCTTAGCTTTCATATTCATGGAACTTTAAGGTGCTTTAAATTAGGCTGGGTTGTGCCAATGCAATATTTTATCATCTAGATTTCCCTATCTACATTTGGAACTCACCACACCATGCAGCTCATAGCTCTGTATAGACTCTGTGGTCTACTTGTATTTACATTGCTATGAAAAATAATGCTTTCTAATAAAATGTGCATTTTCAATTATTTATTGTCACCCACTTCCCATCCGGTCCATTTAGCTGCAGAAATGAATAAAGAATGGGCATCTATGTTGATGGGCAGGTTTTGAACTTAGGAGTTGCTAATTACATGTGTGTCTTTTCCAGGTGATAAGTATAACAATAGGCAAATGTTTCCACGGCAGATTACAAGTGGCTAAGAGTATTGCCGGCTGGTATTTGCAGTGGCTGAAACATAGCCAGGAGACTGGGAAGGGCCATAGCTCAGTGGCAGAGCATCTGCCTTATGTGCAGAGCATCCCAGATTCAGTCCCTGGCATCTCCAGGTAGTGATAGGAATGTAACCCTCTCTAAAACCCTAGAGAGCCTCTGTGAGCCAATGTGAACAATACTGAGCTAGGTGTACCAGTGGCCTGTCTCCTGTGTTCCTATAGCATGCACCATGCACATAATAAGACTGTAATCCTAAACACATTTAATTGTCCATTGAGTAAGTCAGTGGGACTTCTGCAGAAACATGCTTAGGGTTGGAATCTGCAAAAAAAGAAGAAAGAGTTTGCACATAATGAGGGAGGGGGGAAGTATCCAAAGCAGTTGTGTAAATCTGGCCATGATATTGTGAAACAGGAAATTATCCATCCCAGCTTTATTTCCATTTAAGAAGGAGCTGCATGACAAAGGTCATGCTGCAAGAAATCCACCCACCCAATGCTCTCATGACCCAACTGCATAACACTTGCACACCACTGTCATCTTGTGGATGAATGGAACTCCAGGCCTAAGTAACGGATGGGAGAGAAATTCCATTCGGTTTGCCTTTTAATGCAAACCTACCCAATGCACACCCAATTTCTGAAGCAGTATGTGAACTGAAACACAGCTGTCCTTTGAAACTGCACTTCTCTGAATGTTGTGATGCAGTTCTCCAACCAGAAAAGGTGTACAAAAATGTGTAAGTTAGGGGAAGGTGGGCAAAATAATGCATTTATTGGTAAAAAAAGTACAAAAATAATTACAATTTGCTTGCAAAATGTGTATATTAGGCAAAAATACATGCAAAAATGTGTATATTAGGAGAAAAGACACGGAAATGCTCATGGATTTTTTTGAGGAGTTTTTTTATTTTAAATGCAGAAATGTGGCAAACTGAACTTAAGACTGGGGGTGTGCATTGAAGAATCTGAAATTGACCAATTAGTCTACTCCTGGGTCTAAGAGCCTTTTCTTGTATGGTACCTAGAATAGGATGTTCCACCCTAGTGGAAAAAGCCAACAGTTCCCTGTCCTAATATGGCAGCTCATTCCATCTATAGCCAATAGCCGGAAGTATGATTATTCTGCTATGAAAGCAGAGACTTTTATATTGATGAAAGAGCTGAGCACAGGCTCATAGCCAGTAATTTTCTATTGAGGGAACTCTACAGTGCTAATGGAGGGCAGGACATGGATGAGTCAGTGCAGAACAGCCAGGACCTATATACATCTGAGTAGGTTTAGGTAAAAAAACAATTTAAGTAATTTAAGATATGCAGACGATACCATACTCTTAGCAGAAACCAGGAATGATTTGAAACGAATGCTGATGAAAGTTAAAGAGGAAAGCACAAAAGCAGGACTATAGCTGAACATCAAGAAGACTAAAGTAATGACAACAGAAGATTTATGTAACTTTAAAGCTGACCATGAGGACACTGAACTTGTCAAGGATTATCAATACCTTGGCACAGTCATTAAGCAAAATGGAGACAATAGTCAAGAAATTAAAGAAGGTTAGGACTGGGGAGGGGCAGCTGTGAGAGAACTAGAAAAGGTCCTCAAATGCAAAGATGTATCACTGAACACTAAAGTCAGGATCATTCAGACCATGGTACTCCTGATCTCTATGTATGGATATGAAAGTTGGACAGTGAAAAAAGTGGATAAGAGAAAAATCAACTCATTTGAAATGTGGTGTTGGAGGAGAGCACTGCAGATACCATGGACTGTGAAAAAGACAAATAATTGGGTGTTAGAACAAATTAAACCGGAACTATCACTAGAAGCTAAAACGATGAAACTGAGGTTATCATACTTTGGACAAATCATGAGAAGACATGATTCACTTGAAAAGACATTAATGCTGGGAAAAACAGAAGGGGGTAATAAAGGTGAAGGCCAAACAAGAGATAGATTGATTCCATAAAGGAAGCCACAGACCTGAACTTACAAGATCTGAACAGGGTGGTTCACAACGGATTCTATTGGAGGTCGCTGATTCATAGGGTCGCCATAAGTCGTAACTGGCTTGAAGGCACATAACAACAACAAGGTTTAGGTAAATGTTAATAAAACACATCTATATATTTTGGAAAGTCATTTGTCCCTTTACCTGTTCTCTACGCATTTGGACATCTCTGAAGACATCATAACCAAATTTTGCATGATGGTTCATGAGATCAAGGAACAGGTTTGTGTCTATGTTTGCATATAATTGGATGCCATTTTGAATCAAGGTGGCGGACTGAACCTTTCAAACGTGCACTGGTCCTAACCAAACATAAAATACAAGCAAATTTTGCATGGTGGTGGTTTTTGTCTATATTTAGATACAATTGAATATCATTTTGAATCAATGCTAGCCACTTATTTCTCAGTTTTATAAAACACTACTGGAAAGTGCCCAGCATTGCTTGGGAATTTGAAGAAAGAAGGAACAAAAAAACAGTGCAGCTTTGAAACCAGTGGTTAAAATCAGTGCAGTTTTTAATCAGTGCAGTTTTTAAAGGTTCAGTCTGCCATTTTTATTCCCTTCCTGGGACATCATTTTGCCTAAGGCCAACTTTGAGGAAGAATGTAGGAAGTTGCTTTATATTGCCATGGGTCCTTCCAGTATCGTCTACACTGACTGGCAGTAGCTCTCCAGGGTTTCACATAGAAGTCTCCCTCAGTCCTACTTGAAAATATCATGGTCTGAACCTTGGACTTCCTGCATGCAAAGCAGATGCTCTACCAGCCAGGACCCTGTGTGATGATAGCTCGGGTTCAACATTCTGAGAACTTAATTGTTTGAAGGGTTCCTGTTGTTTTGATGGTTTGTATTTACTGATTGTGTCTATATGAGCATTAACAGTTGAATAAAGAAGTATTTTAAAAATCTGAGAACTTCAG
This sequence comes from Rhineura floridana, assembly GCF_030035675.1. Taxonomy (NCBI): domain Eukaryota; kingdom Metazoa; phylum Chordata; class Lepidosauria; order Squamata; family Rhineuridae; genus Rhineura; species Rhineura floridana. Next base: position 20,817,774 of record NC_084495.1, on the reverse strand, counting down.
CCTTAAATAATACTAAAAAATGTTTCTAGCCCTTAAGTCCAAAGGAAATCCTTGACCTATGCTCCACAAGAGGAGGCTTGAATTCAGTAAAAGGAGAACCGGCAGAAATCCCAAGAGAAGTATTTGATGCCACATTCCCCCTCCTGACTTCAACAGCAAGAAAATAATTTGCTGGCTCCAGGATCTGACAATTCCCAAGCAGTTGTCATGGCTTGCCCCTGAAATTCCTAAACCCCATGGATTGAACACACTCATGCACACATAAAAAACCCACTGTGTGGCCAGCATCACATCTGGTAGCTCCTGAGATGACTGGGGATTCAAACCCACAAGCTTGAAGAAGGTAGCCAAATCAAAGTTTTCATGCTTTTGAAGTTCCATAATACTCAAGTTGCATCATGCATGATGTTTGGAACTTTTTAGTGTAGAAAAAAGGCAAGTAAGAGGAGACATGATAGAGGTGTTTAAATTATATGGGGAGAAAGTGGATAGAGAAAAGTTTTTCTCCCTCACAATACTAGAACTCCAGTGAAGTTAAACTATGGAATTCCCTACCACAAGCTATAGTGATGGCTACCAACTTAGATGGCTTCAAAAGAGAATTAGACAAATTAATGGAGGATAAAGCTATCCGTGGCTAGTAGCCATGATGGCTATGTCCTCAACGGCAGAACAGGCGGAGGATAACAATGTGTATGTTACAACGGCTGTGAAGGCGGATGAAGGCTGCAGCAGATAAAGGACTTCCAATCGTCATGGTACCCATGCCATTGGATCAAAGCCTTTTTCTGTCAAGATTGTGTGTTGATCGTGATGCACCAATCTCCCCGCATAAAACAAATTCACGCACAGGCGTCTTCCATAACAAAAGTCCCATGGCGATTAACAAATGGCGATGGGGGCAGGACTGTGAAATCCAGAAGCCCCTAGTCATGGTCTGGTACATCGGCGGTGGATATGGATTCAGACGGATCCATTGTTAACAACTATCTTTTGGAAGACAATCTTACTCGGTCATGAGTGATCGCCAAGAAGCTCTGCCTCCACGATCAGAGGCAGTATGTTTCTGCACTCCAGTTGCTGGGAACCTGCAGGAGGGGAGAGTGCTCTTGCACTTGGGTTCTGCTCTTGGGCTTCCCCTGGGCATCCGGTTGGCCACTGTGAGAAAAGGATGCTAGATTAGATGGGCCTTTGGCCTGATTCAGCAGGGTTCTTACGTTTGTATGTTCAAATTGAAAGCAACAGACTTGGCAAGGCACACTTCTGACTGTGTACTGAACTTGGCCTGTGAGGACTGCAGAGGAGGCCTTGAACCTTCTGCTTATGACATTGTGGAACAAGGAGAGATTGCTCTGGCGCAAAACAAAACTTTGGTAGGGCAGCTGGTGCTAAATTCCTTGGGGGTGGGAGCTGAGTGCAAGACCACACCACAACAAGTAAAGCTACTTTGAGACATTACACAGAGCAGCTGGAATTATTCCTAACACCTGAGATGGCCTTGGATAAGGCATGCTATGTGTGGCCAAATGCAGCCCACCAGCCATTTATTGTGGTCTGTTGGGTGCTTAACAAACCTCTGTGATCAGTCTCAGGCAGGCACCAAGGCCCAAAGGTCAGAGGGCACTCATTCACATTTGAGAGTCAGTGTGGTGTAGCAGTTAGAGTATCAGGCTAGGAGGGGGAGACCTGGGTTCACGTCCCTGCTCAGCCATAAAGCTCACTGATTGGGATGGGAGAGAAATTCAACTCACATTTCAAGCCAAATTTATCAAATTTGCACTTTCCAAAACAATATGAAAACCAAAACAAAGCCATCTTTTGAGATTCGCATTCATCCAAATTTTGTGATCCAGTTCTCCAATCAAGTAACCTTTAGAAAAATGTATGCAATTGGAGGAAATGTGCATAAAAATTAATACATTCATGAAAATAACGTACCAAAATTCATTCTATTAAGAGACATGACTTGCAAAAATGTGTGCATTAGTTAATGCTGCATACAAAACTGTGTTTAGTAAGAGAAATTCACACTAAAATGCTGAAGAGTTTTCATGAAGATTTTTTTTTTAAATTGCAAATCGCTGCAGAAATGTGGAGAACTGAATTTAAGATTGGAAAAATGAGAAACTAGGAGGACCAAAATGGACAGATCCTTGCAGGCTTACTGATGAGTGACCTTGGGTCAGTTGCTGTCTCTCATCCTAACCTTCTTCACAGGGTTGTTGTGAAAATAAACATGGAGAATGATAATCTAAGCCTGCCTTGAGCTCCTTGCAGGTAGTGTCAGAAACAAATTCACAGCTGGTGTGTTGTCTTTGGCTCACAAGTTGTTTCAAGCCTGCCCTGAAGAAAAGGCAGATATTGAAGGCAAAATGGGAAGCACAAAGGACCTCTTTTCTCCTCTTCACTACTGCAAATGCGCAAACCCATATTTCTCTTCCAAGAGGAAGTTTTCCCTCTCTTCACTGTGAATCTTTGGAATGCACTACCACAGGATGTGACTGTGGGCAACAATGTTATCGAAATAGGCTTCTAGTCCTCATAGTTGGTCGGGAAATAGATAAATAAAATACCAGCCATGGATTTGGAGTACCTTAACCCCCGCTCCCAAATTCATATAAACCAGGAGCAATTTTTAAAAAAACAAATGAAACAGTTTTGTTAAATAAGCACCACTGAATCTATGGAGACTGCAGCATGAAGGCAGAGAATGGGTCTCTGATTTTATTTTATTTTAGATTGGGTTTGTTTGATTTATTATATTTAAAAACATTTTTACAATGCCACCCTTTATTTATTTATTTATTTATTTATTTATTCAATTCAAAGCATTTTATTTATTTATTTTATTTTATTTAATTACATTTCTAGACCGCCCTATAGCAGAAAGCTCTCAGGGCGGTGTACAACAAATAAAATCACAATTAAAATATGAGCAAGTGTGGAAAAAATATATATATATAGTACAATTATAAAACATTAATAAAATTGCCATTGAGATTTAAATTAAGATCATATTAAGTTTAGAATGTTAAATTAAAATATTTAAAAATTTACAAAATTTAAAAAGCCTGGGCGAAAAGGTAAGTTTTTACCTGGCGCCGAAAAGATAACAGAGAAGGCGCCAGGCGTATCTCGTCTGGGAGGGCATTCCATAGTTCGGGGGCCACCACCGAGAAGGCCCTAGATCTAGTTGTTGATCTCCGGGCCTCTTTATGGGTTGGGACCCGGAGAAGGGCCTTCGACGTCGAGCGTAGTGAACGGGTAGGTACATAGCGAGAGAGGCGCTCCATCAGGTATTGCGGTCCGATGCCGTTTAGGGCTTTGAATTTTGAATGTGTTTAACAATGTTCTTTGTTCCAGATAAAAATAGAACCTAGTTTTCTGTGTTGCAATTGCTGTCTGAAACATAATGAGAATTCCTCTTGTGCAGGACAGTTCGGTCTGTTTATGGGCGTGGGACATAAAGCACCCTCTGATTGCAACGTACGCAAGGAGGCATTTGTTTAAATATCCCCTTGCCTGCAATTCATCTCTTTAGTTTCTTTTGCTTCCCTCCCCCCTTCTTCTTGAAAAGCATTAGAGATACTATCTCCGGAAGAGAACTGAAGGGAACTTAAAGCCCCAAGCACCTCTGGATTTGATGCACAACAGTTTTCCTGTCCTTGCCAGGAAAATGGCTTGTGCTAGGACCTAGCAGAAAGCCTGGCTGTGGGAGGAAAGCAATAAAGCATGCCAAGAGACTTACACAGTCCCTTTCCCAAATATAGTAAGGTACTGAGTCTGAAGGCAGATGGCTGAGGGAGGGAAGACAGAGCAACCAGTCTCAAATCTGTCTGCAAACAATTGTGCTAAGAAGCAGATAATGCTTCATTTGCCAAGGTCTAGATCCCTGGAAGGGCAACAGAAAGCAGACCCTAAGGCAAACGTCTATTACTTAATTTTAAAAAAATTACAGGGGGGTGTGTGTCATAGCAGAGATCTATAAAATTATGAGTGATGTGGATGGAGATAAAATTTTCCTCTCTTATATTTCCAACTTGAGGTCACCCAAGTGTGGTGACTGGGTGTAGGTTAAGGAGTAACAAAAGCAAGTCTTCCTTCATACAGACCCTCATTAACCTATGGAACTCACTGCCACAAGGTGTAGTGGTGGTCACTAGCATCGGCTGCTTTGCTGAAAAGGACTAAAATGGAAAACAAGGTCTATGAATGACTGCAAATTAGAGCTGCATTTCTGTTAAAGACACTTTCATCTATTAATTGTATGCATTGTAGTCCATTACTTTACGTGCATATGTTTCTATATGGGTAAAAAAACATTATTAAGAAAAAATATACTTTTTAAAAGAAAGCATGTTTGTTTCTTCAGAAAGATTGTGTGGTGCATATATATCTCTGTGTATATGTGTGTGTGTGTGTGTGTGTGTGTGTGTGCAAATGGGCCGTGAATGTTTGTTTATTTAACAAGATTTAAATACTGCTTAATCAAAAAAGATCTAAGCAGTTGAGACAAAAGGGGATGAAATAATGCAATAATTTTAAAATAGCCATTAAAAACAGACTTTAAAAACAGTACACATAATAAAATTTATCAAAATATAGCTAAAATCAATAGATTAAAAAACCACAAATGTATCTAATAAAATTATGTCTTGTTATGCTTGCCTAAATAATAAAGTTTTTAGCATGTGTCAAAAACTAAGGTGTCTACTTAATATCAATAGGCAGGAAGCTGCAGAGGGTAGGAGTTGCCACACTAAAAGATCAAATTCTCGCAAGTGTAGAATGAACGTTGTGGGTTTGTGTATATATGCTTTGGCCCTGCCCACTTTGAGTAGTGGCTACATCCACCACTCTGAGCACTTCCCCCCGCCAAGGACCTTGGTGGTCAGGGGGGAAGGGTCCCCCCTATTTTAGATTATGCAGGCATATCATAGCTGGCATCATCTTAGAAGGAACTACTGTACTACTGGGAGGAAGGGCAGCATATAAATCTAATAAAGAATAAATTAGAGGCTTTCTTCCTATGCATGACAGAAGGGAGAATGTCTCCTTTGAGCTAGTGTTTGTCATCTGCCATTTGTATAAGTACTTTTCTTAACAAGTATATATGCATATCTGTTGCTTGATTAACAAGGAGCACTTTATAATCACTTTATAATTGATTAATCAATTAACTGATTAAATGTTGCTGGTAGTTAAGCAGAATTTCTAGGTACAGAGGCAGTCAACGTCAACGTGCCAGAAGTTGGGGTAAGTAATGTCTACCCTCGGCGTGTTGCTTGTGAGTACGCAAAGTACTATTAGCCACTTTAGAAAATAGGATGCTGAATAAGGTGCATTTTAGACTAATTGCTTCAAGACTCCAGAGCAAGGCAACACCTATGCAAACCTCAGGACAACTGCAAACAAAGAAGAATAAAATCTGGTGCTGTAGAATTAACAGTGCAATCTTATATATGTCAACTCAGAAGTAAGCACCACTGAGTTCAATAATACTTACTCCCAGCTAGGTAAGCATGTACAGGCTTGCAGCCCAAGGCAGTTTAACATTCTCCTCTTTCTGACAGAACAGGAAGGGGCAGTCTTACTTATTTGCTTAGAGTTGACACTTAAATGGATCAATGGATACCTCCACAAGCAGGTACATACCTCTGTCCTGATGTGTAGAATCTTGGGTAGAATTAGATGACCACTTTTGACAGCTAAGATGCACTCGGTATGAAACGTAGCTTGTTGGAAGAGGCTGGATTTTTAGCAGCTCATGAGTCTGTTGATCTTGATCCCCTGTTCAGAAAACCTATACTGGATTCACTCTGCACAATGAAGAGTGGGGGTGTTGGCCTGAATCCATAGGTTCTCCTTCTCAAACACATATATGCAAGTTTACCCTCCAATTTATACCCTTTTAGGGATTGTGTAAGGCTGCAATCCTATGTATGCTTAGCAGGTGTGGGGTCTGGGGTCTTAAACCCTTTACATTTTTGGTAGCAGGGTCCCTGTGTCTCCAGCAACCTACAAGCCAATCAGTATGAAAGGGGAGTGTGTTAGCCACTGAGAAGAGTCTTCTAATGCATTTCCTTGTCCTTTCTTGCTGATTGGAGCCAATCAGAGTGAAAGGAGGTGAATCAGTCACTGAGAAAACTTTTCAGTAGCTAACACTCTCCCCTTTCTTGCTTATTGGTTCCTAAGGACATGTATTATTTTGGGAGAAGGCATTGACAAGGATTTCATTCTTAACCCAGCAGCAAAAAAAGTGGGAGGGACTGTGATTATCAGGAAGGGGCCCTGCACTACACTACTTCCTAAGGAGTAAGCCCCATTGATCCATTCTGCATAGGATAGGGTAATAAGGCCTTTTATCTGCTGGCTGAACCCTGTGCAAATTTTCGCTGCAATTGGGGAGGAACAGGAATTTTGATTCAGTTCACATTTAAAGCCAAATCTATCAAATTCGCCCTTTCCAAAACGATATGAGAACCAGAACAGTCATCCTTCGAAATTTGCACTTACTCGAATTTTGTGATGCAGTTTGCCAACCAACCAATGTTTACAAAAATGCATATGTTAGGGGAAAGTGTGCATGAACGAGTGAAAATAACATGAAAACATGTATTATATGATGAGAAATTGCTTGCAAAAATGTGCATTAGTCAAAACCGCCTGCAAAACTGTGTTTATTAGGAGAAATTTGCACTAAAATTCTAGAGAATTTTCAGGAGAAGTTTTTTAATGCAAATTGCTGCAGAAATTGGAAAAATGAGAAACCGGAAGAACCCAAACTGACTGATCTTTCCATCCCTAGCTGCAATAGTCTGTCTACTGGCTTCAGAAGCAGGGTCTGTTCACCAGAGGCACCATTAGGGCTAGATTACAAGGCACAGGTATGGGTCCCCACAACCACAGGAGGCTCCCAAATGACTATGCTATAGCAGTTGTTGCTGCAACATCTTCCTTATATTATTTTTCAACTACAGAGTGGGCATGCCACTGGGAAGCAACATTCTCAACAATCACAAGGTTTCCCTTTCTGTGGAGCATCTTCTTGAGCATTGTCACTTGTACCTGGCTAGTATTGGGTCAGTTTGAGCATGTGGCCACTTGGCTGGTTGCTGGACCTCCTGGTCCTGGATCTACCGGCCGTGCCTGAGTCTAGCCACGTACCTCGGATGGCCAAGTGGTCAGAGAAGAAGCGCTCTTGTGCCTTGAACATCAGCTTGGTATGCAGAAGTTGGCAGGTGATGCTTTTTTCTTTCTTTTCAGCCTGGAGAGGAACATTATCCTCCCCCACTAATACACCCAGCCGATGTTCAAGGAGAAAAAGGGGCAGTGGACAAACTGGCAACTCTGTTCACCCACTCGTCTCCTACTGTCTTGTCTCCACCCACATTCTGCAGCGAATCAGGTCTGGTGTACTTCTGGGTTCCAGCCAAGAGAAAGGATCCGAAGCATCACTGCCAGAGCTGGCTTACCTGCAGTGCTGGAAGAAAGCAGCACTGGCAGCCATCTCTGGCTAATTCTTTGAGTCCTCAGTTCATGCTAGTGCACAATGTGTACTTCTGCTTCTGGCCTGGCTGGCTCCCTTTGTCAACGGCGATGGTGCCCAGAAGGCATCTAGAATCCTCTGTGGCAGGGATTCTCAAACTGACCCCCTGACCGCCAGTGGTCCCCGAGCTTCATTCAGGTGGTCTGTGGCATGTCCACATTAAAAATATTCATCATGATTTTGAACGGTATTTTTATTGCTTCTTTAATTTCTTTTATTGTGTTACAACTTGAATTCTATGGAATGCAGATTGTAGTACAATAAAATATAATATGTAAGCAATAAAGGAAGCAATCAAAACACAACTAAAAACCATACAGCATCTAGCAGAGCATGTTGCAATTGCTGCAACAAAGAGAAAAATCATTCAGTGGTCCCCCAAGGCCATCAGCAATTTTAAATTGGTGTGGTCTGTGGGGGGGGGAAGTTTGGGGACCATTCCTCTGTGGTAACTGATCCTGGGGCATTATTTTCACTCATAACACTTGATTCATTCATTCACAGATACCCTTTTCAATTCTCTCTCTCTCTCTCTCTCTCTCTCTCTCTCTCTCACACACACACACACACACACACACACACACTCACTAGAGAGAGAGACTTTCACTCTCTTAAAGCAATGCCTGATCAGAGTCCAGGATTTGATAAAAGAATGTCAATGTTTCCTAATACTGAGAATGCCAGAGGATGTCCCTTGATGAAAACTAATTGTTAGCAGATGGTTTCCTTAAGGCAGAGATCTCTCTACCTATGCAAAAGACCAAAATACTCAGTTTGGGAACAAAGCCAGAACCACGGAGAGAGCTGGAGATGTCTTGGGGAAGAGGGTGCCTGTATCTGGACAGCTGATGGGGGGCAGGCTGCAGCACAGAGTCCCTGCTTGACAGGGGCGCCCTGCCATTTTGCCTCCACTGATGCTCTGCTTGCGTGTTAGTAAATAAACCCAAAAGTATAAAAATGCTGTAAGACTTCAGTGGTGTCTCCTCCTAAATTCAGGGAATTAAATTCAGTGGCCCTGTCCCTGCAATACCACTTAGAAGTCCATTCTGGCATCCAGTGATATATAAAATAACAACAACTTCTATCACTTGTAGAAATGGGACGCACATGTCAGCAAGCCCTTCCCATTATGTTTAGTGGTGCTACTGCATAGGTTCTTAATAAGGATCCATACAGGCCGTCTATGAGAAAAGATGGGACCCCCCCCTCCCGTAAAGTGCTCATGTGCCTCTTACAGATGTGCAACACACCAACATTCAGCAGGTATTTTTCTCAGTAAGTTGATGCCCTAATACAAGGGTGGGGAACCTTTAGCTCTCCAGATGTTGCTGGACTCCAACTCCCATGAGCACCAGCCAGTAAGGCCAATGGCCAGGAATGATAGAGTTGTAGTCCAGCAACATCTGGAGAGCTGCAAGTTCCCCATCCCTGCCCTGATCGGTAAGCTGTGCCTCATTTAAATGCTGCCTGTTAATATAGTTCTTACAGGCACAGGAGCCCTACTGGGGGGGGGAAGGCATGTTAGTGTGAAAGTTTCCCAATATTTTTGTATTTTGTTTTCACTAATATATTCATTTTTACACGTTTCCCCCTAATATATGCATTTTCCCAGGCTATGGTCTGAAGGTACACAAGGGTCCCAGGCTGTAGTTTGAAGGCACATAAGGCCAGCTCCCTGCTAAAGCTAAGCAGGGTTGGACCTGGTCAGTGGCTGGATGCTTGGGAACCATATGTATAAATGAAATAAATAATAAATATTTTTTTGTTAACACTTATTGGAGAACTGCGTTGCAAAATTCAGATAAGTGCAAATTTTGAAGGACAGTTCTCATATTGTTTTGGGAAATGCAAATTTGATAGATTCAGCTTTATATATGAACTGGATAGAATTTCTCCCTCATCCCTATCTGCAGGTGGCCGCGTTGAGTGACAGGCCAGCTAGGCAATAGTTCACCAGCTGATTTCTAAAGATCAAACATCTGTTCTTTCTTATAAGCTAAGGTTAATGTACTATCGTGGTTAGAGTACTGGACTGGCACCTTGGAGAACCGGGGTCAAATCCCCACTCAGTCATGAAGCCTGCTGGGTGACCTTAGGTCAGTCAGTCTCTTACCCTAACCTACCTCACAGGGTTGTTGTCAGGATAAAATAGGGAGCTGGAGAACCACGCAAACCACCTTCAGCCCCTTGGCAGAGGTGTAGTCATCCAGGGTCTCAGGGGGCCTTAGACCTCTTCCTTTTTTGGGAGTAGGGTCCCAGCAGGGTTGCTATGTCTCCACCATCTTGCGAGCCAATCAGCATGAAAGGGGAGTATGTTAACCACTGAAAAGAGTATTCTAATATGCTTCCTTGTCTTTTCCTGCCGATTGGAGCCAATCAAAGTGAAAGGAGGTGAGGCGAGTCAGCCACTGAGAAGACTCTTCTCAGTTGCTGACACTCTCCCCTTTCATGCTTATTGGTTCCTAGAGAAGTCTGTGGGAAAAGGCATTAACAAGGATCTCATCCTCAATTCAGGAGCAAAACAAAAGGAGTGTGGCTTTGATTAACATGAAAGGAACCTGCACCTCTGAATTTGCCACTATACAACTGCTCCTTGGAGGGAAGGTAGGATATAAATATAATAACAGAATAAAAGGAAGTAAAAGTTTTGCTGTCCTGCTGAAAACATGATATCAGTCAGGGATGGGTAATTCTTCGCCTTTCAGATGTTGCTGGGATCCAACTCCTGTCAGCCCCCAGCCAGCACGGCCAACATCAGGGATGATGGGAGCTGTAGTCCAGCAACACCTAGAGAGCCTTACATTCCCATCCTGCTTTAAATGGATCTGTATAGGAAGCTGCCTTGTACCGAATCAGACCATTGGTCCATCTGCCAGTATTGGCAGGGGCTCTCAAGGACTGCAAGTAGGTATCTCTCCCAGCCCTACCTGGAGACACCAGGGATTGAACCTGGGACTTTTAGCATGCACAGTAGGTGCTCTGCCATTGACCTGGATCCAGTGGCAGCTGGGGGCTCCACGTCAGTGGGGCAGTGGAATCTGCTTTGGGTTTTAGACTGTACTTTCAAGGAGCTGAAGCACCTTGGGCAGCTCCTTGAAAATTCAGACTAAAACCTGGAGCAGATTCCACTGCACACTGGCATGGAGCCACCAGCTGCCACCGGCTATTATCACTCACTTCTGCTACAGAAAAGAGCCGTCTATAGAAAATATTGTTTTATTATGAAATTGTTTTTGTAATTGTTGTTTGCTTTGGTTGTAGGCCACTTCGAGTACGGTTTTTGTTTTGTTTTTTTGTAAGTCGCTTTGAGTTCCTTTTTTGGGAAAAAGCGACTAATAAATATTATTAATAAATAAATAATAAATAAATAAAAGGGAACGCTGAGAACTCTATTTTATGGTGTCGTGTAGCACCGATGGGCCCTTTGCCAGCAGAAACCAGGATCTGGTTCTTACTTGTTACACACTTAAAAGGCTAAGCTAAACTTTAACTAAGCCCCTTGCTTTCTCCTGCCTTGAGCGGACTAGTGACAGGTCTCCCCATTCAGTATCCGAGCCCTTATAAGAAACGTCCTTCCTGTCTGTCAGCTGCATTTCCTCTAGTGAGAGCCAGCAGTTATCTTTTGATGCCAGTCCCTTGTTGTTTGTGTGCAATTAGTTCTCCAGCATTCAAAGGCTGCTTTATCCAAGTTATCATGAATGGCCAGAGCTTGTGGTGAAGGCAACAGTGGGGAGAAGACATGAGCCTTAAAGGGACAGTGCCAAGCTCTTGTGTCTTTTACAGCTATGCAATAAGCTGAAATCCAGCAGGTGCCATTTTACCTAGCAGCAATGGTAAGGACTTAATCAGTTGAGTGTCTGCCTCCTTGTGCTGCTGTTTAAAGGCACATTAATCTAGTCTTATTTTTTTAAGTGCAACCCTAGTTTGAGTGTATTTCAATTAAAGAAAAGAATTTTCAGGAAGTGGTTACATGTTGCCCTTTAAATGCTGTTTCTTCTTTTTTATATCTGCCATTAGCTAAAATGATGAAACTGAGGTTATCATACTTTGGACACATAATGAGAAGACCTGATTCACTAGAAAATACAATAATTATGGGGAAAACAGAAGGGAGTAAGAAGAAGGCCAAACAAGAGATGGATTGATTCCATAAAGGAAGCCACAGACCTGAACTTACAAGATCTGAACAGGGTGGTTCATGACAGATGCTCTTGGAGGTCACTGATTCATAGGGTCGCCATAAGTCGAAATCGACTTGAAGGCACATAACAACAACATTAGCTATGCTCCTGCTTGATTCTCTATCTATCCTATCTAGCATGAGTTCATACAAAGAGCAGATCAGGTGTGGGGAACCTTCAGCCCACTAGACGTTGCTGAACTATGACTCCCATCATCCCTAGCCATTGGCCAAGCTTGCTGGGGCTGATGGGAACTGTAGTTCACAGGTTCTGGCAGAACCAAGGCTTTCCACACCTGGAGTAGATCTTCAGAGTACAGTCGTATATGGCATCAGGTGTAAGGCAAGTGGGCATAGCTTTGCCAAAACAGTCTTGTAGACCAAAGAAGAGAGACCGACTGTTCCACATTGATTGGCAGCAGCTCTCCAGAGTTTCAGGCAGAAGTCTTTGCCAGTCTTATCTGGAGATGCCAGGGATTGAAACTGGGACCTTCTACCCACAGAGCAGATGCTTCTACTGAGCTATGGCCCTTCCCCTTATCCCTGATTGCCTTCTGCTAACCAGTTACATCATCATCATTCCAGTAGGCTTTGAATTTGTCACATTGAATTGGTTTTAGTGGGAAATTGTGTGTTATCTCTTTAGCTTGTCCTTGTCATGTTATGCTTGTCGTTATTATGCTTTTACATCATTTTAATTGTTGTATGTCCTTGAATAATAATGTGCATTAGAAAGGGTCAAGGATACATATAAATAAATATCACATGGCAGAAGACACAGATAGAGATTCAGAAATGTCACTTAAATCTCTCCTCCCCCATCTCCTGCATTTGTAAAGTGAATGAAAAGCCTACACTGGAAAAAATGTGGGTTCCAGGTATAAAGTGGTTGTTTCCCTTCCGCTTTCTATACTGCATTAATGGTGTTCACTAAAAATGTCATGATCCATATTAACAAGCTTTCTCGGAAGTAGGTCCTGCCATTCAAAGGGAGTTTACTTCCTGGTAGAGAAGGAGGAGAAATTAGATTCAGTTTGCATTTAAAGCCAAATTTACCAAAGTCGCACTTTCCGAAACAATATGAGAACCAAAACACAGCCATCTTTAAAAATTTGCACTTCTCTGAATTTTGCGATGCAATTCTCCAATCAGTGTTTACAAAACTGCATATATTAGAGGAAACTGTGCATAGAAATTAATCTATTAGTGGAAAAAACATACAAAAATGCAGTATATTAAGATAATTTTTTTGCAAAAGTGTGTACATGAGCCAAAGCTGAATACAAAAATATATTTGTTTGTGGGAAAATTGTGTATTATCTGTTACCCTGTCATTGTCATGTTATACCTGTCATTATTATACTTTTACATTGTCATTTAAATTATTGTATGTCAACTAAAATGCTGAAGAATCTTCATGTGGATTTCTTTGCAAAAAAATTGCAAATTGCTACAAAAATGTGGAGAACTGAATTTAAGATTGGGAAAATGAGAAAGTGAGAGAATGGAAACTGACAGATCCTTCCATCCCTACTTCCTGGTAAGTATGACTAGAACTCCACATACAGCATCAAAGGCCACAGATAGGATTGCCAAAGTTCTTTTTTTAAAACGTTTTTTTTTTACTGTCCCTGCTCTTTAACAACAGACTGAAATGCAACCAGTGTGGCTTTTCCTGACATGATGAAGTGGTGCCAACCCGTTTCCCTGCTTCACTGCTGTGTATCTTAGAGGCACAGCAGCAGGGCCTGTAAAAACACTGGCAAGTCTAGACTGAGCTCCTCATCCAAATTTAGCCTGTTCCTTTTTTGTTTGTTTGTTACCAGTTAATTTCTACAAACCCAAGCTCTCCCCTGCCTTAAGGGGGAAGATAACTTTTAAGTGATCCTATGCAGTTCTGATACATATCAAAAGACACATGAGCAGTTCTTCTCATTCAGGGTTGGGGGTGATTTTCAGCCCAAGGGCCGCATTCCCTTCTAGACATCCTTCCAAGGGCCACATGCCAGTGGTGGACAGGGGCAGGGCCAGAGGGAAAAGTTGGCAGACCAACAAATATCATGTTGACTTTTGTTCCATAGGTTAGTGGTCTCTGCCTGAGGACACACACACCCCTTTATCCTCCATCCAGACCAGCAAGAGGCATGATCAGAGTTCAAGGACTCATTCCAGCCAGGCAATAAGACTCCGGGTGCAAAGCAGGGCCAGTGACGGGTATGGCCTGGGGAAAGGGAGTGTGGCCTGGGGAGAATTCCAGGAGCCAGACAGAGAGGCCTGGAGGGCTGCATTTGGCCCCCTGACCTGAGGTTCCCCACTCCTGTTCTTTGCTGTCTCACCTGGCACAAGAACACATCAGGCCTTGCCTCTCATCAGCAGTCCACCTCAGTCTTCGGTCTTCATTAACTGAGAATGGGAGAAGCACCAAAAGATGCTCAAGGGTGCTGTGAAATGCTTAAAAATCTGTGCACGGTCTTAAAACGATGGTTGCATGGTGACAACCAGGTATGCTCCAGAAGAAGCCCTTTCACAAAAGGTGGCCTCCATGGAATGCCCAGAGGGGCACGGAGAGGTTCTCTCTCCCCCCCCCAAGCTTGTTAACAGGGAGCTTCTGTTATCACGTAAGGGAATAAATTCTACCACAGAGAGTATCCCTGGGCAACCGTTCCCATGGAAACCCGGAACAAGTCCTGCATCACCAAGCCAGTTTGAAGGTCCAGATAGCATGTCTCAGGAGGAGGCTGTGGATGAGATCCACTGCTGACTGCTCAAGTATAAATTAGTGACAACAGTGCTGGGCTTTGTGGTGTACGTCTGGAGCTTTGCTGACAGTGGATTATAGCTGTGCACTTGTGGAAAGGAGAGATGCTGAACTGAGATGCTTATCTCATCGCTCAGTCCTGGCTAAGAGGTGTGTAACTTGATGCTGGCTTAGTCAGCCACCCAAATTAGGGTCACCAGTGAAACCAATACCACTTCTACTAATCATATATAAAGCATATTGAATTTGCTAAGTATTGGATAGTCTTCATTGCTGGCAAATCAACCAAGAGTCATGTGGCATGCTAGACAATAAATATATTGTGGCACAAGTTTGATGCACAGTAGCAAGGGTTACAGAAGACATTCGGTTCAGTTTGGAACTGAATATGAACCTACCTAATTCCCCCTCCCCCCCCCAAAAAAAATATACAGACTGAAACACAACTATCCTTTGAAATTTGCATTTCTCTGAATTTTGTGAGGCAACCAAAACTGTGAATCAAAATGCTTTTATTAGGGGAAGTGTGCGTAAAAATGCATAGATGAAAATAATATATACAAATGTGTGTATTAGGAGGAATATGCACTAAAGAGCTGACAAATTTTCGTGAGGACTTGTTTTTAAAAAATCACAATCTGATACAGAAATACAGAGAATGGAACTTAAGATGGGACAAAACAAGAAACAGACAAACCAAAATGAGGATGATCGAGGGACTGGAAATAAAGCCCTATGAGGAGACACTGAAATAACTGGGCATGTTTAGCCTTGCGAAGAGAAGACTGAGGGGACATATGATAGTACTTCAAGTATCTGAAAGGTTGTCTCACAGAGGAGGGCCAGGATCTCTTCTCGATCATCCCAGAGTGCAGGACACAGAATAACAGGCTCAAGTTACAGGAAGCCAGATCCAGAGCTTGGAAAAGTTACTTTTTTGAACTACAACTCCCATCAGCCCAATCCAGTGGCCATGGTGGCTGGGGCTGATGGGAGTTGTAGTTCAAAAAAGTAACTTTTCCAAGCTCTGAATCAGGAAAAACACTTCCTAGCTGTTAGAGCGGTACTGTAACAAACAAAACGCCCTAGCCCCTTTTGGGGGTTCTAGTAGCTTGGATCCGCTCCCAATACTCACCCACTAGAGTCTCAGAAACGAACAAAACAAGATGGAGGATGGAGTATATTTATTGCTAACACGTGCACGTGGAGAAGGGCCAAGCCAGTTCTGGCAAAACACTGCAGTGCTGGCCTTTTTATAAGCTTTGTTTTACTAATTATGCATGCATCAATATCATAATAACTACATCATTAGTCCATACCCATTTCCTCCTGGTAACCATATTAGGAGATTGTTTTTCACACTTGTTATCTTGTTATGTTCATTTTAGCCTTGTGTATCTGCAACATAGTTTGATACTTTTCTACAGTACAGCTGTAGTTTGCAACAACAACTGATTTTCCCAGCTATAGCTATTTTGCAAACACAGCTTTAAACAAACAATGATAATGCATGTCAGCAAATTAGCATTTCTCTTTACACACACACAAGTAAATTAACTTGTCAGCAGATTAACACACAAGCAAGTTAACTGTCAATTTACTGTGCTATATTTCTAAACAGGCCCAGCACTTTTTACTTTAAGCAGCAAATAAGCAAAATACATCTTTAATTTAAACAACTAAAGTCCAGTGTCACAGTACAACAATGGAACCAGTTACCGTGGGAGGTGGTGGGTTCTCCAACACTGGAGGCCTTCAAGAGGCAGCTGGACAGCCACCTGTCAGGATGCTTTAATATGGATTCCTGTACTAAGCAGGATGTCGGACTCATTGGCCTTATAGGCCTCTTCCAAGTCTACTATTCTATGATTCTTAAATCAATAGATTTGTCTGTCCCTAGCTACAGCCTGTTTTCTCAGATGCATGAAATGTTCTTCATAAATTGCTACTGATAAAATGGTATTGTCATGAGGACAGGAAACATTTTATTTAAACAAAAACAAATAAACTGAAGCCATAAAGCCCACCTGGGACATGCATGTACTGTAAGCAGCTCAGAAAGTTGGCCCAGAATAGGGACTGGGCAAGACTGGAAGGACTTAACATTTTGTTCCTATTATGTCTGTACTTTGCCAGCCTCCTGGCTCCAAGTCTGTTTCTGGGCCCAATTTAAAATGATGGTTCTTTAAAACCCAAACTGGCTTGGACTCTAAAAGAACACCTTCTCCCATATATACTTGCCCATATCTCAAGATGCTCTTTGGAAGCCTTGCTCCAAGTGAAGGCTGGAGCAAGGGCGGGGAACCCTTTTCAGCCTAAGGGCCACATTCCCTTGTGGGCAAACCTTTGGGAGCCATGTGCCAATGGTGGGCATGTTCAGAGGCAAAAATGGACGGTGCAATGGATGTGACTCTTACCTTTGTATAGGCTACATTTCAGCCATGCCAAAGGCAGAGGTTTCTACACACTCACACCCACACATATCTCTCCATCATCTATCCAAACAAGCAAAGGGCATGTTCCAAAACACATTCCAGCTAGGCAAAAGCACTTGAGGAGGGCACAAAGCTGGGCCAGTGAGGGGCGTTGTCTATGGAGAGTCCCAAGGATCAGATAGAAGCCTGTAGGGGTATAGTTGGCTCCTGGGCCTGCGGTTCTCCGCTAGGGAGAGAGCCTTTTCAGTAGTGGCACCATTGTTATGGAGCAGCCTTCCAGAGATGTGTGCCTGGTGCCATCTTTATGGGCTTTCCAGTGTGAGGTGAAGATTTTTCTATTCATTCCAGCCTTTTCAATAATTATGTTTTACAGTCTGGGCCTCTCACTTTTAAACGGTTTCAGACTTTTAATTAAGTTGTTGAAGTTTTTAAAATGCCTTTTAATGTTTTTAATGTTTGCAGCTTTGTGAACCATCTGAACTCCTGTTATGGAGCAGCTGTATAAATGCAGTTAGAAAACAATGATGATGATAAGTGCAGTGAATAAATGTGTGCTGATTTAAGGATTAATTTTGTCTATTTCTGCCCAGCTTTTTAGAGTAACCCTTCACAAGGCATCTTACAATCCAAATGTTAAAGATAAAGCAATGAAACAAACACCACCATCATAAAAAGATACTGGATCATTTGCACACTAACTCTCACAACCCATTATTATCTTCTGTAAGTCGGCATTGCTGGATATGTTTTCACCCTCTCATAAGGTCAGTTGTAGCTTGCGTTGACCACTTCTTGCTTAGTACAAACTGCAACACTGTCTTGGTTTACTTGTCACATGAAAACATAGTTTATTTTCAATCCTGCTTTGTTTGCTGGTGCAAGTTGGTTAAAAGAATGTACTTCACTCCGCATCCCCGTGTCAATCCCTCCTCACTGAGCAGGCTGTTGGGGGGAGGGACAAAAAACTGCTTTCGCTAAAGGTCTGACCTGATTCCTTGCAAAGAGCTTTTGAAATTACATGAAAGCCACAGGCTACCCACCCCTAATCTAACCACCACACCACGCTCTTCCACTTTCTTTGGAACGTAGGAAGCTGCCTTATACCAAGTCAGACGTATCTGTCCATCTAGCTCAGTATTGCCAATACTGACTGGCAGAGGGTCTCCAGGGTTTCAGGCAGGGAGTCTCTCTCCCAGCCCTACCTGGAGATGCTGGGGATTGAACCTGGGACCTCCTGCATGCAAAATAGGTGCTCTGCCACTGAGCTATGGCCCTTCTTTGTCTTGCTTTTTTCTCTCTTCTCTCTGCCCTCCGCCTTCACCACAGGAGTCCTTACTAGGGCACAGCCTTAATCTGTGCAAATCCCTTACAGCTAACTGGTTCTGTAGCATCCTCACCTTCCAGCTTCTCTGATTTGGCCACCTTTCTGCAACACCTGTCATCAAATTGGGAAATCACAGCCCAGAATCTAGTTCGTCCTGAGGTAGTAAACCTCTGTCAGGACTGTACCACTTCAGACTGCAGGTGGGGGCTCACACAAATACTCTTCCATGCACACACATGCAAAATGCTGCACATAGAAGATTAGATGTCAAAAAGAAAGGCTATATGCTGCACTTTTCTATGATATACTAACTTGCTATGTTTAGGAATCTAATTTTCAGGGGGGAGAAAATATTGAGTCAGGTGAGCTCCCATTTGCAGTCTGAAGTGGTACAGCCCTGACAGAGGTTTACTACATCAGTACAAACTAGATCTGGGCTGTGATTTCCTTGCTAGCTCAATATTTTGATGGCAGGAGATGGAGGATTGCCCAGAGTGATTTGTATTTAGGGATAACAATAATTGGATTAGGAACTGGAAGCTTGCGGTATGGACAAAAACGGGAATGAGGGCCGATGATAGGTTGCTGAATAAAGAGCCCCTGCTTGATATGATAAAAAAAAGATTTGTGGCATGTTAAAGACTAACAAATTTATTATGGTCTAAGCTTTCATGGACTAGATTCTGGCCTCATCTGCACTATATATTTGAAAGAGTATTATACCACTTTAAACACTCATACCTTCTCCGAAAGAATCCTGGGAACTATAGTTTGTTAAGGGTGCTAAGAATTGTTAGGAAACCCCTATTCCCCTCACAGAGTTACAGTTCCCAGAGTTCCATGGAAAGAGGGATTGTTAGTTAAACCACTCTGTAAACTGAAGCTCTGTGAGGGGAACAGGGGTCTCCTAACAATTCTCAACACCCTTAACAAACTACAGTTCCCAGGATGTATAGTGCAGATGGGGCTTCTGTTTTCCCAGATGAATGAAGTGTAATCCTAAATTTGCAGGAATATATTTATTTCACATGGTGAAATATGCACATGCACATGGTGGGGGTGAGGGGATAGGATTGTAAGCAGAGAAGTCAGAGACAACTACCGTTCAAAAAAGTAGAATGTAACAATTACTTAAAAAGCTTGGTGTGTGTAAAATCAGTTCAAATGACCATTCATATATTAGTGTTTTTGACAATACAAGCATTTGGGCAATAGCACGCTAATTAACACCAGTAGTCAGATAAAAACCTGCTATTTCAATCCAGGCCATAGCTGGTTAAATTTACTTTTCTGAGGTGTAATTCAGCAGCTTCACCCTAGAACAGGAAGCCTGTGGTTTGGGTGATAACAGGATGTGAAACCGTGATTCCAATTTAGCAAGAAGTGAAATTCTGCCATCTGTGGCCTGAGATGTATTACTGTAGGTGTCAATGAGTTTACCAATGTCAGGATGTTTGTGTTATCACCACTGCTTTATTATTATTATTATTATTATTATTATTATTATTATTACTACACTGGGAGGATTGAGGGATTGAGGGCTCAGTGATCCTTGGTGGAGCAGGAGTTTTAGCAGTACATGAGAGTACTGATGAAAGGCTGATGGGTACACACCTCTCAATGTTGTTTTAACAGTTTCTAGGGCAGGGAGGCAAAAATGACTCCCTGTCTCACCTAACAGTGCTCCAGTGTATTCACTCTAGCCTTGCAATTACTATTGAAGAGCATGCCACAAACTCCAGTTGCCAAACAACACATTGGTTAGTTATAATGTAAATGTACTGCCTTCAAGTTGATTCCGACTTATGGCGACCCTACGAATAGGGTGTGGTGTAGTGGTTAAAGTGTTGGACTGTGACCTGGGAGACCAGGGTTCGAATCCCCACACAGCCATGAAGCTCACTGGGTGACCTTGAGCCTGTCACTGCCTCTCAGCCTCAGAGGAACGCAATGGTAAACCACCTCTGAATACCACTTACCATGAAAACCCTATTCATAAGATTTAAAAACGTCTTAAAAAGCAATTCCAAACTTTAGATTATAAGCACCTTGGGGGCAGACACCTAGAGACCTGTCTTTTAGTTGACATTTTATAAAGTACCATGCACATTGATAACACTATATAAATCATAATGTCCATTTTCTGGGCACCCCCAGTCACCATCCACTTGGAGGAGGGAGAAAAACACCTCTGTTGAATCTTTCTGCGTGATACGTAAAAGGAGCTCTTGGGGGAACATTTCTCCTCAAATCTTTACTGGCACTAAGAGGGGTGATGCCTTGACTCCAAAGCATGTGAAGTCATAAGAAAAAAATGATATGGCCTCTGGCTGCATGCAGAGGTGTTTTTTTTTTCTCAGACAGTCCCAATAATTTAAGATACAAGAGATGGAGTTTCCAGGTCAAGGATATGGATTTGTATCAGGTTTAGACAGGGCTGCCCTATCATTTGGCCAATGGGGAACCTCTAGTTCTCCAGATGTTGCTGAATAAAGCTTTTAATCCCTGACCAGTGGCCATGCTGGTTGGGGCTGATTGGATTTACAGTTCAGCAAATTTGGAGGACCAAAGGTTCCCCTCACCTGCATTAAGCAAAGTAAGGAAATTGCCTCAGAAGATAGGTGCTAAGAGGCAGGAGAAAGCATCTTCAGCCCCATAACCCCTTTCTTGGGCTCCCTAATCTTGACCACTGCCCTACGTTCAGTGGAGGATGGTATCCTATTGCCAGTATTGAAGTAAGATTCAACAGCCAACGCAGCTTGCTTCTGTACATGGAACAGGAAGGTGACACAATCTTGTCCTTCTCAATGTCTTGGTCTGCCCCCTCTTTGAGCCTTAGTATCATTTTAAAAAATACAGTTAACTGCTGCTGTTAGGGCCTAGGTAACCAAAGCATTCTGGGTAATAAGAGGTTCACCATTAATCTCTCCTGGTTTTATATGACCATGGAATTATTGTTTATTTGCATAGTGCCAGACAAAGGTTGCTAAGGCAATCAGCTGAAGCCCTGCTGGTTGCCAAGGAACTCACTCCCCCTTTCCATCTACTTCTGCTCCGAGAATATGTTGCCCTTTCAGCCGGGCCTGCACCCCACAAAAATCACTGTAGCAACGCAGAAGGCCTGATCTGTGCATGTCACCTTTTAACAGAGAGAGGAGTTGGGTGTCCCATGTTCTCTCAGAATGGAGATGCAGCAATGGGGAAAGATGCCCCTGATGCATGTTTGCCTGCTTCTGCTGTTAAAAGGAGAAAACCTCCACCCATTTGCGGAACGGGGGGGGGTAAGAGAAACAAATAAAGCAGATCCTTGGCAACACTGGAAATTCTCACAAAACGGTG
This sequence comes from Rhineura floridana, assembly GCF_030035675.1. NCBI lineage: Eukaryota > Metazoa > Chordata > Lepidosauria > Squamata > Rhineuridae > Rhineura > Rhineura floridana. The sequence goes on along the minus strand of NC_084495.1, from coordinate 20,796,189 downwards.
GCTGGTAAAGATTTTTCAAGAGAACTCTTAATCTTATAGCGGAGCACTTCAGGGCCAAACTACACATTACATTAATTGCATTTTTGAAGTGGCTTGCTTAGGATTTGCTGTGCATCTTAACAAAAAGCAGTCATAAGGACAGTGGGGTTGGAATCAGAATTGTACATGGAGAAAGAGGTCTCCGGGAATTATTTTGTGAAATTGGTTCTGTCCATGCATGCAAGAAGTGTTTCACAGCACCTACACACCTGCAAGCACTGTTGATGTGAAAGTAGCAATGGATGGATATGTCAATTTCTTCCATTTTCTAATTTTTCTAATCTTAAATTCAGTTCTCCACATTTCTGCAATTCATATTTTTTTTATCCTTTTGAAAATTCATCAGCATCTTAGTGCAAATTTCTCCTAATAAGCACATTTTGTATGCAGTTTTGATGAATAGACATATTTCTACACAGCAATTTCCCCTAATATAATGCATATTTGTATGTTATTTTCACTAATTAATTTAATGTACATTTTCCCCTAATATATGCATTTTTGTAAACATTGGTTGGTTGGAGAGCTGCATTACAAAATTCGAGACTTGTGAATGTCAAAGGATGATTGTGCTTCAGTTCTCATATTGTTTCAAAAAGTGCAAAGTCAATAGGTTCGCCTTTAAAAGCAAACTGAATCCCATCACTACTTGTTAGTAAATTTTTTTTGTTACATGTGTAGGACATTTGGGGGGAGGGAGGTCTCTATTGCCACACCTGTACCTGAGCACAACCTAGCCATTTTGTGTCTGGTGGCCCCTACTATCAAACAAAAAAATGTCTGTTTCCACTTATGGTTGCATGTCTGGCTTGGAGGAGATGTTCTCTCAAGATCTCCATACAGCAAATGTGGAGAATTACTTTGGAGCCTGTGGGTGCCCCTGGACAGGAACTAAATATGCAAATGGATCATTGGCAAGAGATTTTATTTTCAATGTATTGAATTTTCCCATAAAGGTAAAGTCCAGAATAAGTTTGGATGGAGGGAAATGCAGGTTATTTGGATGCCAACGATGTCATATGGACACTCTGAAAAAATGTATGCATGAGGAATACTGATCCCACAATAAACCCGTCAGGGAAAGCCCCCTCTAACTATAGTACATTCATTGGGCTTAAAAAAACAAAACAAGTTAAAAAAAACCAGAGGTTTTGTGCATGACCTCTTTGTCACTTTTGCGCAAACTGTATACCAAATCAAGTAAATATCACTCTTGTGCAAAAACTCAGTATTAAAAATTAAAAACAAACAAATGGAAAAAGATATTCCCCCCCCAAAAAACCCAGAAGCCTCCATTTTGCCCGTTGTGAAACAGGATCACTAAAGTAGCATAAACCATACATTTAAAGCACCTGACTTCCCCCAAAGAATCCTGGGAACTGTAGTTTGTTATGGGTGCTGAGAAATGTAGTTCTATCAGTTCCCAGGATTCTTTTGGGAAAACAATATGCTTGAAATGTATGGTGTGTACTTGGCCTAAGGCTGCAATCCAATACACACTTACATGGAAATAAGTCCCATTGAACCCAGTAGAGTTTACTTCTGAGTAGACAAGTATTGGATTGCAGCTTTAAATAGGTCATACATGCTCTTGTGCACTTTCTGGGACATTTTTTTTAAGGTATGCATGCAGAGGTACAGAAATACCTGTCTGCATGGCCAGAACAGAAAAGGGTAGTTAAGGGTGGGAGAGGAGCAGGGTTGCCAGGTTCATGGCCTGAGACTGATGTTTTGATGGAATTATTTTATTCCATACAGATTTTATACTTGAATTTATGCTTATAAACTGCTTAGAAACCATTACAGCATGTAAGCGGTATATAATAATAATAATAATAACTTTAAATTTATGGTGTGGATGTGGTCTGAGTAAGCACACAGGTTTCCTGGTGGTCTAGTTTTCCCCACTAAGGTGAGATATATTCTATTTATGCTTAAATTATATCGATTATTTCTAAATTTCGACTATTGGCATATGCACATATTATGCAAATCTGGGTTGCATTCAGCTGAGTCCTACACAGAGTAGACCCATTGAAATTAATGAACCTAAGCAAGTCATGTTTATTAACTTCAATGGGTCTACTCTGAGTAGGACTAGCATTGAATACCATCCTCTGGTGTCCTCTTTTTTAATATGTAAGTGGCCACCACCCTATTTTATCTCTCTCTCTCTCTTTTCCTCAGATTTGTATCGGAGGGCCATGTTGGCTCTGAAAGTGTAGCAAGAGGGGCAGAAGCCATCATCCATGCCCCCTCCCTGAACCAGGTGCCCCCACTCTCTGGCACTGGGGAGGAATCAGTACAGTACTAAGGATCAAAGGCACTGCAGCAGGTGGACCAAGCCAAGTTCTGAGGGGTTCCAAGCTCTTCTTCCTCCGCAAGACGTTTCCAGTTGTTTGAGCAGGGGAGCGTACATTGACTGTCAGTCTGAAACAGCCCTTGCAAAATGGAAAGCTATTCTCAGGGTGCCTCCAGGGCTGGCCCAAGACATGTTGTTGCATCAGACAAAAAAGATGCTGCCCCCCACCCCACCCAATTCCATATACAGATGTTGACTAGACTGGTGGTTGACTCTTGCATTTCAGCACTGGCAACAGAACAGCATCCTTCACTGCACCTGAGGGTATCAGGCTCACCTAGGGAGCACATTTCAGGCCGCATGGTGCATACTGCTCCCCAGAGCCTCACTGTTGTTCCCTACCTCCCAGCATCTGCTGCCTGATGCAGCTATCTCATGCTGCCTAGTGGTTCAGCCGGCCCTGGATAGCTTGGAGGCAGGAGTGGGGATCCTTTTTCATTTCTTCATGGCTCCCCTTCCAGGAACTACATGCCAGTGGTTCATGGGGCCACCCGCACTCCCTCATCAACATACACCCATTCATATACATCAGGGGTGGGGAGCCTCTGGCCTGCAGGCCAATCTTGGCCCACCAAGGGGTCCAGTTTGGCCCATGGAGCCATTTTCCCCAAACCACACCGAAGTGACATCTGCTAATCGGCAGCACTGCCAAGAAGGGAAGAACAAAGAGGAGAAAATCTTGGGAACCCTTCAAGGGATTTTGATGTAGGGGCAGCATAATCCACATGTCAATCATGTGATATCATAATGACTTCTGGTGATTGACAGCCCTGCCCACCTGTCAAATTTGGCCCACAAGGCCGATCCTCTTAAGGATCTGGCCCACAAAGCCAAAAAAGGTTTGCTGATTTACATCTACTATATGCAAACACACATCTATTAATACACATTCGCACATAATACACAACATTCACTCACACACACACCATTCATATTCATTCTCTCTCTCTCTCTCTCTCTCTCTCTCTCTCTCTCACACACACACACACACACACACACACACACACACACACACACACACACACACACACACGTCTGTGAAATTAGAATCCAATAAGACTTGCTGCCTCATCCTAGGAAGAAGGTGATTTGCAGGGATCACATATGTGAAGGAAAACAGAAAGGATCTGTGGTTTAGATACTCACAGAGACTGCCTTCTCCTTTGTGTCCCACTGAGACTGACCCTCCCTTAGTACCACCATCTGCACATCATGACCACATGTTTATTATGCATATTGTTTTGAAAACTGTTGCTTTTATCTATATTTTGATCATGTCTACTTGTTGTTGTTATGTGCCTTCAAGTCGATTACGACTGTCAATTTGTACCCTTATTGTTATTTTATTTTATGTAAGCTGCTTAGAGTTTTTTTTTAATGAATAAGTATATAAATTTTGTTAAATAAAATAAAATAAATGGCAAAAGTACAGCAAAGGGGAAGATTAAGGATGGAACTTTCTTCTCCTGGAGAGCTGCCAGAGTCTGTGCAGTTTCTATAAATCTGTAACAGCAGAGTAGCTGTTAGACTAAACAGTGATGTAAACATTGTAAAACTAAAAATACTTTTTAAATAAATAAAGGCCCTTTAAAAATAAATAAAAGCCCTTGTTTACTACCTCAGTAGAAAAGCCTTCTAAGGTCAGGAGAACCTGGAGGAAGGCTAATATAGAACATACTGTGATGAGACAGTTCTGTATAATTCCATAAAGATTTATGAAACAGGGTCCCTTGCAGATATATTCTGCAACGTGCCATTAGCACAACAGTGCATTAGTGGTGGATTTATTTTGGACCATCTACACATCATTCCTCTTCATTGGTTATTCCGCCATGCTTCCCCAATGTTACTTCATTATTGTCATCGGGAGGAGCACTCTTGCACTATAGCGCAACAAAAGCAGAACAAAAAATAAACCAGAATATTTGTGGTATAAAAAGTTAGAGGATTTTGGCAGGAAGTTAGGAGGCATGAGCTCATTAGAAACAAAGCAATGTAACTGCTTAAAAACCTTTGCAGGCATGAACAGTTTTGAAAGCAGGATCGCATGTAAGCACCCTGAAACCATCATGAGCATAAATCATCATGTATGTGCAGTTTAAAAAAGGACATCTGGAGGGGCCCATAGATGCTCTAACTCTTCTCCAGCCTTTCTGGTTCTTCCAAAGACCTCACAATCTCTGCTGGTGGCAGCTTCCCGCCGCCCCCCCAGTGGCTCACTGAAGACGAACTAACTCAATTCAGTAAATGAATGGCTATGCCTGAACTGTTTGTGCCACTCAAAAGCTCATGTGAACATCATCAATATCATTATCAGTAGTAGTGGCAATAATCCATATACCAGGGATTCCAAGAATGTGGTCCGTGGCATATGTGCACTTAAATATTCATATTGATTTTTAATTGCCTCTTTTCTTTCCTTTATTGTATTTTATTGTTTTACCACTTGAATTCTATGGAATGAAAATTGTAATACAATAAAATGAAACATATGATAACCGCTGGTCTTGGACCGTAATAAAGATTTTACAAACATATGATAAACAATAGAAATACAATTAAAAATCATACAGCACCTAGCACCGCACCTTACAACAGGTAGAAAAAATAATTCAGTGGTCCACCATCAATCAGCAATTTTCAAGTGGCCCTTAGGGGGAAAACGTTTGGGGCACCACTACTGTAGATACACTAGGGATAGGAAATTTGATTTAGTTCGCATTTGAAGCTGAATCTATCAAATTTGCACTTTCTGAAACAATATGAGAACTAAAACACAGCCATCCTTTGAAATTTGCACTTATTTTCATTTTGCGATGCAGTTCGCCAAGCAAACGGTGTTTACAAAAATGCACATGTTAGGTTAAAGTGTGCATAAAAGTGAATATCTGAGTGAAAGTAACATGCATTATCTGATGAGAAATTGCTTGCAAAAATATGTACATTAGCCAAAATTGCATACAAAAATGTGTTTGTTAGGAGAAATCTGCGCTAAAATGCTAGAGAATTTTCATGAGGAATTAAAAAAAAAAAGCTGAACATGAGACTAGTATAGATTATATGAATTCCGAAGGTGAAGCTATATTATTATGAACTTTCAAAAAAAACACCCTAATATTAGTCTAGGGGCCACCCATGTGCCTGTTGACAAAAGTGCATATAGAGAGTTTCTCTTCTGGGATGTGTTCATGCATAGTAAAGGATATTTTCCGGCTTGATCACATCATCCTGACCCTGTCAGTTTTTTGCCCAAAATGGCTGCAAATCTATGAAAGGGCCGCAATGCTTCCTTGCTTCATAAATTGTATTTTTTTTGCCCCAGAAACCATTGGTTTTAGGAAGACTATTATTATAAACCTTGTTTGTAAGAGCATTTTCAACAATTTCATTCATAACTTTTATTGCCCTAAAGTCAACGGTTTTTAAGGGAAATGAATATATTCAAAAGCAGTTGTAAATTACACCTTTGTATCTGACTACCTGAAATAAAATTTTGCACATTGTGGAGAAATGCTGTACATGGATTTATGTTTGCGGTTAGAACAAGGAAAAATGTTATATGGCCTCTGTGACTGCTTAAGAGCTCCTCCAGACCACAACTTTATTCAGCATTTATCCTGACTTACTTGCACAAACCTTACCTAGTGGTTAGACTATGTCCAGTGTTTACTGGGCATTTGTTTACAAAGCAGTTATATGACAATGAGCTTTCATCCTGATTTGCTTATGGGGTGTTTATACATCTTCCAATTAATCATTAGTTCACCCTGTATTTTTCAATGCGGGTTTCCAAACTGCAAAAAGTCTGTTTGTTTTTTTATAAAAGCAGATTTGTTGCACCAGGGCAACAAGGCAGTTAAATTGTGCAAATCTAAAGTTTATTATTTATTATTTAGATTTATATCCCACCCTTCCTCCCAGTAGGAGCCCAGGGCGGCATATAGTATGTACTTGAGTTAGGGTTGCCAGGTCCATGGCCTCAGACTGATCCTGTATCTTTAGGAGAAGAGAAAGTCATCCAAGTGCAGGTGTTCTTGCAACACTGTAATGGGAAAAACCACAAGGTGGAATTCTCCCTTCCCCCTACACAACTTTTAAAGATACAGAAAACCTCTTGGAGGCCAGGCCTGGCAACCAAGAGGTCTTCTGTATCTTTAACAGTTGTGCAGGGTGAAGGGAGAATTTCACCTTGTGGTTTTTCCCATTACAGTGTTGCAAGAACACCTGCACTTGGCTGACTTTCTCTTCTCCTAAAGATACAGGATCAGGATCAGGCCATGGACTTGGCAACCCTAACTTGAGTTCCTCCCACAAATTAGTGAAAGTCTACTCTAAGTTTTACCCATCCATGTCTGTATTTCCAGCAGCTGGAAAAATATTATATACAGTATGCAATTTTCAACCCTGTACAAAGATACTGGAGAAAGAAAGATTGAAACCTACCCCAATAATGGGGCAGGGGGAGAGAAAGCATTCCAGAGACTGAGACCATATGTTGTTGTTTTAAAACTGTCAACCTTCTTCCATTTTTCACCACCCACTCTTTGGCTTTCAAACAGCACAGCTCATTCAATGGTGCACAAAACACAAAACCTATTAGTGAATTGATGTAATTGACTATGAAGCCCTCTTGTGCAAGCCTCATCAAAAAAAATGGGAAAAGGAGCTGCAGATGACCCTAAATATTACGATCAGGTTGTCAATGAACGTACTGGAAAGCAGTGCTTCAACAAGCACGTTCCATCGGCTTCTAGACCTCAAGGATTTATTGGTTGCAGAGGAGCCACAAAGCTGAAACATTTGTCAGCATCCATTTATTTCTCAACCACTCTTTGGGATTTCCCTGCAACACTACCCCATCATCATCATAACACTTAATGCGTATATAGCACTTGAGTGTTCATTATCTCAGTAATTATGCACCTGTAGCAAGCTTCTGAGCCCCGCATAATCTACACGGCAGACATCTGGGGCTCAGTATGGGGTGCTATTAACCCTGCTAATTATTATACCAATTGAAAGAAGGGCAAATTTGCTTGCTTCAAATTGTATGCAGTACAGATGTGTGTATCGATAGGGAATTTAGGTGTGATTGTTCAGTGTCATGGGAGGATGAGAAGGGCATAGCAGATGGCTGAGAGACAGGAGAGAGGGAGGAGAGGAATAAAAGGTTGGACAATTTCCCTGGCTAGAGAAGGAGATCCCTGAGCTGCTAGTAGTAGTTCCTAAAGACCATCTTCCTGTCTGCACTATGCCTGAGATTCAAACAAGTAAGGAGATGACCCGAGGCTTGCCTGCTCACTGGGTTAAAAATAATAGGGGGGGCTTGATATCCATGCCATGTCACTATCTATTTTTTTTATAGATTCAGGCATAGAAATGCAAGAACTAAGCACCTCATGATTGGAAAGGGGAGAGGCCAATGATATGGCCTCTATATGGTATTATATGGATATAATACTTGGGGGGTAGCTTTTTTTGTTGCTTTCCTTTTGAGGACAAGAGCTGCAGTAGATTTTGTGAAGGATTTGCAAATAACTTTGGAACAGGGGTGCTGTAGCAAGATCCTGCTTTTTGATCCACAATCTTTCCTGCCCCTTCTTTGACAGATGTCAACTTGCTGTTGTTGTGAGTGTGGGACATTAGGACCCAGAGATGACTGAACAGGAAAGGCAGAATTGCCTCTCTCTTTTGTCATTTTCTCTTCCCTCTGCAGCCTGCCTCTCCTGATCTCCTTCAATGGTGACTGACCGTCTCTTACACAGACAGAGAGCCCGACAGTGGTAAGACCGGACCCGATGGCCTCTCCCAGGACTATAACCATTGTGGCCCTCTCGGTAGCCTTGGGGCTCTTCTTTGTCTTTATGGGGACCATCAAACTGACCCCGAGGCTCAGCAGAGATGCCTACAATGAGATGGTGAGTAGTACAGCAGCCTTGGGAGACATCTTGCTGCCAGAACTGGCTGGCATTCCTCTTCCTGCTGCTGCTGTCTGTTTCTCTCTTTGCAAGCAGGATCAGCCATGTAAAAAAAAGAAGGCAGCAGCTGCTGTAGATGTGCCAAGGATGGGAGAAGAAGGGGAACAAACGGGTACCACAAAATGACATCCTCGTCCTCATTTGGCTGGGAATAGAGACCCAGAGCGTGAACCGTCCCCTGCGGCTGCTAAAATAATATTTCCTCTTAGTTAGTGGTTTGGCTCCTTTTGCATTCCTTTTTAAGCCTGTTCCACCCCCCACCCACCCCAGCAAAAACACCTATCAAATGAGAAGGGCAGCAGGAAGATGGGTAAATAGGATGGAGGGGGGAGAGCACTGCACAGAGATAGATTTATCTGATCCGAGAAGACCCATTCAGAGCATGGATGCAGATATATTTCAGTCAAGTGAAGGGGTGGTCCAAGTGTTTTTGATGATGGTGAGCAAAGTAATAAAGGGCCCCATTCTTTGCCTCAAAACTATCTAAAGTGGATCCCCCTGCCAGGCAAAGGGCAGAGCTGGCCCAACAGGAGGAGACGACTCATGTCAGGGAGCAGATGCTGCACATCATGAAAGGGCCACAAACGGTCGCATTATTTTGTCTGCGTTACCACTCCATGGGAGTATCAAGTGGATATTCTGCTGCAGGTACCCAAATGTCTTGGGTCAACCCTGGCAAACAGCAATCTGGTTTCCTCCCCACCCCTACCCCTCATTTGTCTCCCAAAGAGAAGGTTCTGGAAAACATCACATGTGGGTTGTTCGTAAGCCTGGGGTTTCTGGCAGAGAGGCAGCCTCTCTCAGTCAGCCAATATGCGTCCATCCTCTCCAGTTTCCACCGGTGAACCCCACCTATGTCGCCATACAGGTAGCCAAAGCCTGACAAAGCCCATCATGGGGTTTTGTGTTCTTGCCCTCTCTTCCTCCCCTCTGATGTTTTGCTCCTCTGTCCTAGATATTCCTTTGCTGAAATGGCTGGAATTTCTTAGAGTCTCAAGAAGCAAACAACAGTGGAACTATCTGGCACGTTCTATTTTTGCCTTGCCACACAATCCGGAATATCAGAAAAATGGGTCTCATCCACTCTGTTTGTGCTAAGCTGCCTCCCTGGCACTGGCAAAATACTTTGGAACCTGGGAGTAAAGGGCAGTCATAGGACTGTTAAATCATGTCAAGCTGGCTGTAAAACTCATTTCGCATCAGTCCTTCCTTTCTTGTCCTTATGCTTTTATTTAATGAGATTTCGGTGTCATTAGCATTGGTGACCTCGTCAACACAACTGACTTTGCTTTAATGAGGGTTCTTTTGGTGATAGCATTTTAAACACATACACACACATATAACCTTTTCACCAGCTTACTATCTAGAATTGTCTCAAAGCTTTAACAATATCTCAGAAAAGCAGGCCATCGATTTAATCTCTCTGCTTTCATATTCTGCATCTCCCATTGAAAATGTGGTCTGTGTCTTATTTTAAAAATCATGCAACATACGTCTTATTTTGCTTTTTCTCTCTGCTAAAATTCTCCCAACCTCAAAATTGTTTGTTTTTTGGGGTTTTTTTTTAATTCCTGGAATAATGGGTTGCCTGCCCATTATTTTCCTTATAAGCAAGATACCCAACAACTGCATATATAGCATTTGCAGCATGGTCAGCTTTTCAGTTTGAGCTTGCATTTTCAAACAAGGGAGGTGACAGAGAGTGGAGACTGATCTGGATGTTACTGCCACAATGGCCCTTAACTCTCCATTCAGATAATGTTTTCCTTCCAGCCATTCCTACTCTGTGTGTGTTGCATTTGGAGAGCTCTCTCCAAAGGGGAGGGGGAACCAAATTAATGGTATACATTGTTGTAAAAAACAAACACATTTTTAAAAAGGAAAACAGCAACACTAGCAAAACAAATGTGATATTATTGCTGCCCTGGGTTCCTGCTGGGAGGAAGGGCAGGATATAAATCAAATAATAAATAAATAAATAAATAATATTAATTAATAATAAAAATGAATGACATACCAAGTGCGAAAAAATATTGCACACCTCTACCCTAAATCCCAACCCACATATCATTGTGATGTAGGGATGGATGAGAATTTTGATTCAGTTCATATTTAAAGTCAAATCTATCAAATTCGCACTTTACAAAACAACTTGAGAACTGGAACACAGTTATCCTTCGAAATCCACACTTACTCGAATTTTGTGATGCAGTTTGCCAACCAACCAAAGTTTACAAAAATGCGTATGTTAGGGGGACGTGTGCACAAAAATGAGTGAAAATAACATGCAAAAATGCATCATATGACAAGAAATTCCTTGCAAAAATGTGTATTAGTGAAAACTGCCTCCCAAACCGTGTTTATTAGAAATTTGCACTAAAATGTTAGAGAATTTTCATGAGGATTTAAAAATACCAGCAAATTGCTGCAGACGTGGAGAACTTAATTTAAAATTGGGAAAATGAGAACCTGAGAGAACCAAAATTGACAGATCTTTCCATCCCTATTGTGATGGTGGAAATGCGCACTCTCAGACTTCAGGAATGTGATTGAAAAACACAACACACGAAAATTAAAGGTGTCTACATCAGCATAAACCCAAAAGCTTGCCCGAGTAGACACTTGACTTATGCCAGCATTTGAAATGTTTGGAAATGGTGCACCTAAACTCTTAGGAGTCATGGGAAGCCTAGAGAGAGAAAAGAAGAGAGACTGGGGAAAGTGGTACTGCCTGCACATATAAAACCTGGCTGGAAGCATCTGTCTACCTCGGAGAGCTTAGACAGATCCTACTGGGTATGGATGTGAAGTGCACTATGAGGTACGGTGTTAAATTTCTAACTTCCTCCCTTTCGAGGCCTGGATGTTGTTGGCTCCCTTTAGAGTGTGTGTGTGTGTGTGTGTGTGTGTGTGTGTGTGTGTGTTTAAAACAACCTATTTTTAGGTGGGTCCTAAAAATATATGTCTCAGGTGTCAAAGAATCACATGTTAAGTGATTCTGAATGTTTTTAAAACATTTTTTATTATTACATTTATATCCCACCTTTCCTCCAAAGAGCTCAAGGTGGCATACAAACATGGTTCTTCCCCTCCCAATTTTATCTTCACAACAACCCTGTGCGGTAGGTTAGGCTGAGAGCCAGGACTGGCTCAAGGTCACCCAGTGAGCTTCCTGGCTGAGCAGGGATTTGAACTCCAGTGTTCCAGGTCCCAGTCCGACATTCTAGCCACTACATCACACTGGCTCGCCAATTATGATCTCTAGGATAGCCAGTTTGCCTCCCTTCTTCCTAGGATGGAGATAATGCTTCCAGATCAAAGGGTTATTTTCCTGGCCAGTTTATTTTTAGGTTATTTATTAAATATGTATCCTGCCCTTCCTCCCAAAGAAGCCCAGTTAGAAAGTGGTACCTATTTTTATTTTAAGTTCACTGCTGGAAACACTGGGATGTATTTAATCAAGAACAGCAATATTGCAAAGTAAAGACAGTAAAATAAATTCAGCCCCTCCAACTATTGTTTAGGGCAATGGTTCCCAACCTCCATAAGTATGGGACCCCCTTTGTAACCTCAAAAATTTCTGCAACCCCCACATGCTAACTGTAATTTTCGTTTCTGTTAAATGAAAAAATACGTAATGAATGTTAAATAATGTCACCTTTTCTTCATCACAAAAACGAATATGATGATGATATTTACTAACTGCCCTTCACCAGAAGGTCCCAGGGCAGGTTACAGTAATATAAACAACTTTTAACAAATTCTGAAGGAAATGAAAGGAAGAAGATAAAAGTAAACCACCCAGAATGGTGAACAGAGCCTGGTTGATGCCAGGGCATTCGGACTCTGGTTTTTAATGTTCCACCTGTTTATAATGATGCCTCCTCTTCAGCACTCGGCTGAGGAAGCTCCATATGGCAACAATAATCATATGACTAACAGACAGAATGTTAAGAGGTGAAGCTTTCCCCATAATTGTATTTCCATACTGGAAAAGCCTTAATTTAATTTCTGGTTAATTTCTGCCTGCCACACAGCAGTTAAAGGCACAAAAGCCCCAATGCGCACCCAAAACCATGCAAAGAACTCAAGCATAAAAACAACACAATTTGAGCAACTTAACAGATTATAAAATATTTTTTAAAAATATTGAAAATGAACATGTACAACACTCAAAGCCTTGATAAACAGCAACACGTGTAATTTCACAATTTTAAAACTTACTTCACCCATCATTTTTGCTTACTTACTGCCTACACAGTGTAACCACATATGACTGTTGTTACACTGAATTCTGAGTAGACCTGGCTAGGACTGCAGCCAGAGTCCTCCTATTATAAACATAAATTTTTACTTCCTTCAGCCAGAATGATCCAACTTTGTATTATAAAGCCCTATGCCCCCCCCCAATAGTACAGCTTCAGAGCTTCAATGGAATCTTAGTGTGGTCTGATTACTGCAATTTGATTTTCCTGGGAGTAAGCCCCATTAGAGAGCCAGTGTGGCATAGTGGTTAGAGTGTTGGACTACGACCTGGGAGACCAGGGTTCGAATTCCCACACAACCATGATGCTCACTGGGAGACCTTGGGCCAGTCACTGCCTTTCAGCCTCAGAGGAAGGCAATGGTAAACCACCTCTGAATACCGCTTACCATGAAAACCCTATTCTTAGGGTCACCATAAGTCGGGATCGACTTGAAGGCACTCCATTTCCATTTCATTTTTCAAGCCCCATTAAATATGAAGAGACTTACTTCTGAGTAGACATGTATACATTGTCCTATAAGTTAACTGTACAGTGAACTTTTAATGAGTGCCCAGGTGTGTATTTGTGGGGGGACGCTCCAGGACTCAGTCCTGTTACTTTTTTGGCAGGTGCCCCCATCCCAGAGTCCCTCTGTCTCTACAGCCAGAGCCAATCAGCTTGATCAATCTTCCCTCATTGCTGCTGACAAAGGGGAGGGGGGAGAAGAGGCACTAGATCTTAAATAAGCCCAGCTGGCCCCTTCTCTCGAGTGCTGTGCTGCTCAGCTCTCTGTGTGGCTAGAAGGAAGGAGAAGCGGAGGCTGCTGCAGGCACATGCAGTGCAGGCTTACAGGTTGGTGGTGCACAGACCAGCCATTAATTATTTTTTAAAATTAATAAATAATTCTTCTCTTGGTTCTTTGTGACCCTCCTGGAATAACTTCACGATCTCTCTGGGGGTCCCGACCGTCAGGAACCACCGGTTTAGGGAATATGAGTGTTTACCTGTTGTATGGTCAGCGCAATCCAACTCAGGGGAAGCCAGCAGAAGGGGAGCTGGCACAAGAAGAGCTGTCAGGAAGGTCCACTACATCCAATTGCTGTTCAGAAGCCTCCAGGCTGGTTGAATGCCGGCTCAGCCAGGAGCTGCGCTCGGGGACTAGAAAGTAAAAGCCGGCTCTCATGAACACCCCTAACAGGGAGTAAGTGCTCTCCATTGACTTCCATTTATTTATTTGTTAAATTTGTATCCCGTCCTCCTTCCTCCCAGAAGGAGCCCAGGGTGGCAAACAAAACACTAAGAACGCTCTAAAACATCTTAAGAACAGACTTCCATTGCAATTATTTTCTTAGATCACCCTTTTTCCTGGTGTAACTTTTGTCTGGATCGGGACATGCAGGAGTGCTCTGAATATGAGTTGGATGTGGTCTAAGACACCTCCCCTCAACCCCTCCTCCAACATGCACCCGAAAGGCCCCTTTTTCGGGCTTTCCATTGGCTTCTACCAGTTCTTCTTCTACTGGGCTGGGCTTTCCCTGGTGGACCCTGGTGGATCCAGCTGGGACATGGATGCGGGTGTTCTGCTGGCATAGCTCAGCTGGGGGTCCTCCACATCCAACTCCCCTCAGCCCAGCATAAATACCAGTTGAGTTGCACCCTAAGTCATTGGCTCTTAACTAGCATCTAGGGCTGTCACTCAAAGAAATTTTCGGCTGCAATTCTATTCCCACTTACGTGGGCGTAAGTACAGCTGAACTCAATGGGACTTAGTTCTGAGTAGACATATATAGAATTGTGCTGTTAGTTGATTCATTGTAGGACTTTTTATTTTAAAATGGGTAATTTGTTAATTTAAATCTGCATATATTTGCATATGACAAAAACATTCTAAAGAACGAATTCTTCAGTTGGTTTTGGATGACAAATGTATAGGCATCATCTTAGAAGAGGCATTATTTTCTTATCAGGACAGAATGTATCTTCTGAGATGGTAGGTGTCATCTGCTGATTTTAGAAGTATTAAAAATATATATTTAAAAATAAAATAAATCTGTTGACCAAGCATGCTGTTTAGCCGGTCAAAATATTTTAATTAATTCATCTAACATATTAATCAACTAAATGTGGTAGCCCTGCAAGCATCCTTTGTCAAGTTCCCATCTAGGGTTGCCAGGTTCAGGGCCTGAGACTGATCCTGTATCTTTAGGAGAAGAGAAAGTCAGCCAAGTGCAGGTGTTCTTGCAATGCTGTAATGGGAAAAACCACAAAGTGGAATTCTCCCTTCCCTCTGCACAACTTTTAAAGATACAGAAGACCTCTTGGAGGCTGGGCCTGGCAACCAAGAGGTCTTTTGTATCTTTAAAAGTTGTGCAGAGGGAAGGGAGAATTCCACCTTGTGGTTTTTCCCGTTAAAGAGTTGCAAGAACACCTGCACTTGGCTGACTTTCTCTTCTCCTAAAGATACAGGATCAGTCTCTGGCCCTGAACCTGGCAACCCTATTCCCATCTACAGTATTAATGAAAGTAATTTTAGCTCTGCAGTCCTTCAAAATCCCAGTTTTCCCCATCTCTTCAGAAAGTGAACATCTCTGGGGAAGAACTAGATGTGGCAGACACTTTTAGGCCTGGATACCTAAACATGGCAGAAGGAGGACTAGTATTTTTTGTGTTCCTTAACACAGGGTGGGGAGCCTATGGTTAGAGTTACCAGGTCTCCGGTTTTTGGCCGGAGTCTCCAATTTTTGGGGGGCCCTGCAGCTCTCCAGCTAGCACCCCTTAATCTCCGGACTCTCAGCTTCAATTTAAAAAAAAAGGTTTCTAGGTGGTCTGGTTCCCGAGATATACACCAAAACGTCAGCCGCTGCCCCCCGCAACTGTTTAATCTATTTAACTGATACGACGCTGAAGTTGGTTCCTAGTTCCCAGTTCCTTATTTGCTTGAAAGTTCAAAGCACTAAAAAAGAAGAGTTGACAACTACAGCAACTTCAAACCAAACTTAACATGTCTCTGAACCCCAAAATATATGTTGGGGTACCCTGTATGATATATCACTGTGATCGGGGGACTTTTCCCCATCAAGAATAACAATACATTTATGCAATTAAAATCATCAGGCTTCTGATATTATCATAAATACATAATGATGTCATAAAATAATAAAAAATAAGTAACTGAGGGTGCCCACCCCAACCTCTGCTCTGGGACAGGACAAATCATATACCCCAGGAAAGGGGAGGGTGTCCTCTATGAGATGCCACTGCATCCCGCCTGGCCCAGAGCTTCTGCTGGGCACAGGGCATGGAAAAGGGCATCTATGCAAAATCACAGCAGACCAAAACATACAGGGAAAAATAAGTAACTGGGTGTGCCCACCCCAAACTCTGCTCTGGGACAGGACAAATCATATACCCCAGGAAAGCAGAGGGTGTCCTCTATGAGATGCCACTGCATCCCACCTGGCCCAGAGCTTCTGCTGGGCACAGGGCATGGAAAAGGGCATCTATGCAAAATCAAAGCAGACCAAAACATACAGGAAAAAATAAGTAACTGGGGGTGCCCACCCCAAACTCTGCTCTGGGACAGGACAAATCATATGCCCCAGGAAAGCAGAGGGTGTACTCTATGAGATGCCACTGCGTCCCGCCTGGCCCACAGCTTCTGCTGGGCGCAGGGCATGGAAAAAGGCATCTATGCAAAATCAAAATGGACAAAAACACATAGAAAAAAATAAGTAATTGGGGGTGCCTACCCCAAAATCTGCTCTGGGCCAGGACAAATCATACACTTCATGAAAGGGGAGGGTGTCCTCTATGAGATGCCACTGCGTCCCGCCTGGCCCAGAGCTTCTGCTGGGCGCAGGGGAAGGATGAGGGCATCTATGCAGACAGAAAGGGTAGAGAAACTTCTTACTCTTACTCATTTCTCAGACCTCTTTCTGAAGTGAAGGGTCAAATCTGTAAAGAAGTTTGGAGCAGCCACGTTAAAAGATAAGGGCAGGGCATTCCAGGCAGGGGGTTGCCAACCCTGCTTGGATATGGATGTCTTTGCAGAGGATCCCTAGCCAAGCTTTACCAACAGCACAATCCAAACTATATCTACTCAGAAGTCTGTTGAGTTCTATGGGGGCTTAGTCCCTTAGTACGTGTGTTTAGAATTGCAGCCTTCAGGGGCATCCATCTTTACTCCCAAATGCTCCCATCTAACATCTCCACAACACCAGGCTCCTTTCTTCCTACAGTGGCCTTCTGGTGACTGACCTGGCCTGAAGGCACTTAAACCCTTCTTGCCGAAAGCAAGTAGGCTAGATTAAATGTTCCCTACCCAGGCTCCATCTTTTAGCTAAGATTTCTATCTTAATTTCCAGTGAGATTTTTTTTTAATTGTATGCTCCAAGCAGCTGTGATTGATGCTTAATGTATCATGCTTAATGACATCACTTGGGCCCGCCCCGTGACATCACTTGGGCCCGCCCCTAAAATCTCAGGTTTTGGGATGCTTCTGACCTGGCAACCCTACCTATGGTCCTCCAGATGTTGCTGGACTGTAACTCTCATCAGCCCCAACCAGCAAAGCCAGCAATCAGGGATGACAGGAGCTGCCATCCAAAAGCATCTGGCAGGCTACAGGTTCCCCACATCTGTGCTATTAGCCGCTTTAAATGCTGCCCTGGGCTCCTACTGGGAGGAAGGGCGGTGTTGGAAGTGGGGCAAGAGCAACTCCTGTTTTTGGTTCTTTTGTTTGTATTCCAGAAGGAAGATAGAGTTAGGGTCCTCCAGCTGGCTAGGCTTGCCTACCTTTACCTGTGCTCTTCTCTGCCTAACTTCCTTCCATTGTAAACTGATATGCTCAGGGAAGCTGAGCTCCTCCTCCTTCCTTTGTCGTCTTCTTCGACTGTCCGAGGAGAGAGGAGACATCTTTGTCTTTGCTCTCTCTCCTGAGCCATGAGAGCAATACCCAAGTCTGGGAATTGCGCCTCCAACTTAGTTACTTAGAACTAGATATGCCTTTCCTATCTACTATGTATTTCTATAAATAAAGTAGTTTTCTTATTTTACTAAGTCTTCTCAGTGATCTAAATGCAGGGTAAAAGCCTGCTACTAGGTAAATACACACACTGACACACACGCAGTTCAGATGCTGAGTATCTGCATATTTCCATAATAGGCGGGATATAAATTTAATAAATAAATAAATATCTTAGTAGAATACCAGAACATTGTTATATTGCAGCCTTGATATTTATATACTTCCCTTAAATATTTAAAATACCTCATTAGCCCCAAAGCCTATCAAGTTTTTAGTAGTTAGAGAATGGGATTCAGTGCTATGGGACTGAATCTTAGCAAGATGAAACCCTATGGATGGCTGTTTCCAGGTCTGGGAATCTGGGTTGTGTACCATCTATAGAAAGGGTTCCTCTCCCTCTGAAGGAGCAACTGTGTAGTTATGGAGTGATCCTGGATCCATCATTGTTACTGTAGGCTCAGGTGACCCCAGTGGCTCAAAGCACCCATTATCAATTTTGGTTGGTGCACCAAGGGATAATCTTGCCATGGTGATCCATACGTTGGTAACCTCATGACTGGACTTCTCTAATGCACTCAGTGAGGGGCTATGAGGGTATCTGTTTTTAGGTGTCAGGCTTTTGGACCTTACATTGGAAGTTATAGTATGTTTGTGGCCTCTTCTTCTGCTCATCTTTTTAATGCGTTGGATTGAGCCAGATCTACCCTTTTATACATGTTATTGGTGAACGTTTTTAGATGGTTTACTTTTGTTTTTATGCTTGTTTTTAATGTTTGTTTCAGTAAGTTGCTTTGAGTGACTTTTGTGAAAAAAGCTGCTGCTACTGCTACTGCTACTACTACTATTACTATTACTACTACTAATAATAATAATAAAACTACTACTGAGCCTTGTTCAATGTTCTGTTGTTGATATTTGAAGCCCTAAACAATTTGGGATCATATTATCTGGTAAAGTGCATTTCCTGGTAAAGACCAAGACTTATTTTTTAATGTTTTGTTTTGTACACTGCTCAGTTTTATTTGTGATATACAGTTGCGTTTTGTTTTTATCTTGTTTTTAGGAAATTTTGTTGAATGTTGTTGTATTTTTGTTGTTTCTATGGGAACCACTTAGAAATTTTTATTACATTAATCAGTATAAAATATAATTAATTAATTAATTAATAGCTTGGAGGGAAAGACCCTGCCTCAGTACATGGCATGGGTAACTGAGAACCTTTCAGCACTGTGGTGGAAAATACTGGCTCTCAGATGGAAAATGCCATATTTGTCTTTGCTGTCAGCTTCTCCTTATATAAAGGTGGCTTTACTTCATTATGGGCAAGACTGAGCTTCCTCTCACAGCTTTATTCAGGTCTAAGCTGGGTACTCATTTTTAAACTAGTTTGAACTTTTTTAGCTATATGTGTGTATGGTTTTAATATTGGAAATAGTTTAATCTTATTTTAATGTAGACTTTGTATGTTTTTAATTATATGTATTTTTTATCTGGAAGCCGCCATGAGTTCCAGTTTTGGAAAAATATGGGGTATAATTAAAGACAATAATAATAATAATAATAATAATAATAATAATAATAATAATAATACTCCATTTGGAGCCTGCGCATGTGAGATGAGAGAAAAAAGCTATATGTCAGATCCAAGCCAGTACTGAATGCCATGTTCTTGCTGTTTTGATTGCAGAAACGAGCCTACAAGAGCTATGTCCGTGCATTGCCCATGCTGAAAAAGATGGGAGTCAGCTCCATCATTCTCCGCAAGAGCATCGGAGCCTTAGAGGTGGCCTGTGGCATTGTCATGACACTGGTCCCCGGGCGCCCCAAAGATGTGGCTAACTTTCTGCTGCTCTTGCTTGTTCTGGCTGTGCTCTTCTTCCACCAGCTGGTGGGTGACCCACTCAAGCGCTATGCTCATGCCCTAGTCTTTGGGATCCTGCTCACCTGCCGCCTGCTGATTGCCCGCCAGCCTGAGGAGCAGTTGCTAGAGAAGAGGACCCTGTCGGTGAATGGAGAGGAGCAGCCACTTCTTGCAGAGGCAGTCCCAGAAAAGGGCAAAATCAAGGTGTCCTAGTGGGGTGCTTTTGAGGGACACACGGGGACCCTCCATGCAGCTCTCTCCAAAACACCTAACAAGATTTGCATTTCATTTTCTTTTTGTGGTCTTTGTAACGGGTTACATTTTGGAGCATGGGGGAAACCTTACATTTGCCAGCTATGCAACAGCTTGGCTTGTGCACCCTAACTTCTAGAGCTGCCCTCTTCTGCACCCCCACATATGTAGACATGAATTAATTTAATGGTTCTAGAGGGGAATGTACCTTTTGTGGAGTGTGAGTGAGTGAGTGAGTGAGAGAGAGAGAGAAAGAGAGAGAGGGAGTGGTGGCTGATCCATGTAACTTTTACTGTTTCTTCATCAGTCTGCATTCTTCAGAGGTGAAAGGAGTG
Organism: Rhineura floridana; assembly: GCF_030035675.1. Lineage (NCBI taxonomy): Eukaryota > Metazoa > Chordata > Lepidosauria > Squamata > Rhineuridae > Rhineura > Rhineura floridana. The sequence continues at coordinate 20,776,089 of NC_084495.1, read as the reverse complement.
GGAGATTTCTAACCCTGCGCTTGGGCACTTACCCAATACTCTCCCCTCTTTGCCTAGCATCTAGCGCTGGAGTGACAAACTTTTTTTTCCTGCTTCAGATGAGTCAAGTGGTACATCTCACCCACCTCTCTCAGCAGAGAATAAAGAATGCTGTATTCCTAATAAAAAAAACCCTCCAGTCATTCCCCACCCAACCCTGCCTACTCCAAAGTCGGTTTGTCTGTGTGACGATCCTACCAGCTGGCTCTACCTGTGATACTCCCACCAGGGCCACCACCTGTCAGGATCTCAGTTTTTATTTGTTCTCTCACACACTCTAGCACAGCTCTCACAAGATCCCACTGCTAGGCAGCACCACCAGCCACTCCCTGTAAACAATACTGCTAGAGACTTCGCCTTAGTCTCCCCCTATGGCTTATTGTTACTTTGTGTCTGGGTGCCCTTTCCGTCCACAACCCCCTTGTATCTTTGTCTATAAAGCATACAATCCTGGGTTGCTCTGGATACTTGATGATGTTACAATTTCTTCCTTCACCGCTGCCACCATTTATTTTACACTGTTTCCCTCCAGCCTTGGTAATTACCCTGCCCTCCCTTCTGGTCTGTGTATGCCCAGCCAAGGATCAGGCTTTTGGTAAACCAATAAAAGTATTTATTTGATAACACCAGGAAATAACAAGATTACTTTAGGAATGTTCAACAAGCGTATGGTTTCATATAGTGTCACTCTTTATGTTTCCAGTCTTATATATTCTGCCTAAATACCAGCCAAATATAATCCAACCCACAACCAACTCCAATCCACACTCCACAACCAACCAACCAACAACTCCCCAACAACTCAACTGTCATCCTCTCATTTATACCTTCAGCCATTCAAATACTCAGCCAATCATCATACAGCATTCTCCAGCATTCTAGCCCATGTACTCCCCCCTCTCACTCAGTCACTTACCATATATCACTTACTAAACCCGCACTTACCATATTTACAGATATTAAAATACAGGGACATCACAGTCTGCTACTGTCAAAAGATCACGGACTGCTCACTGTCTGCCTACACGTAAACCTGCTTTTTCTGCCATCTGTTCACTCTGATTTTAAAAAGGGGCAGGTTACTGTCGGTGAGTAAGGGCTTGTCTCTAAGAACAGGATTAATTTCCCATCTCACATGGGGATCTGATGAGCCAAGGCAGAGTGAGGTCTCTGTTAAGAAGCTGCTTCAGTTGTGTTAGTGCTGAGCTTGGAGGGCAAATAAACTGAAAGGTTAAACTGTCCTGGGAAATCTGATTTTTTTAAAAAATATGTTGCCTTTTTTTGGTATTGTCTGGTTTGAATCCTCCTCCTTCTCCCCTTCTTTGCCCCTCCCTTAATTTATAAAAACAAACTTTTTGAAATTTGGGGGGAATTGTCATTGTAAATTGTTGAATTTTACATGTGTGTAACATACTTAGAATTGAAATGCCTTGTATTTTCCTGTGAGTTCCAGTTTACTATTACTGACATGATTATTTATTCTTGGACGATAGAGCGGTAAGCTGGGAAACTCTGAAATTATAAGAGGCTGTGGATTCTTTCAACTTGCCTTGAACTCTGATATGCCCTCTGTGAGTTCTGGGCTTGTTGTTCTAGAATAGCTGATGGGATAAGCCCTACAGACAATCTTCCTAGGTAAGGGTGAACACAGGAATCTGGAAGACCTGGGGCTGGAGCACAACATCAACACAACGAATGCTGCTGCTGGTGACTTCACCACAAAAATGACTGTGAGAAAGGACTGTGTGGCCAGCTTTTCATGATTCAGAGGTGGAAGAGGCCCCATAAGAAACCATTATTCCTCTACAGCAGGAATGGACCGAGAGACATGGTCTGTACTTCCTTTCCCTGCTGGATGGGAAAAGTATGGATGTGCATTCACAGCACACTTATGAGAAGCCGGCCTGGACTTTTCCTCAGCACTGTACCTAAAGTCTGTCTTGTCCATTACATGGTGACAAACCCAGGTCATACATGAAGAGGCTCTAACTGTATGTCCAGATGCTAAACATTAAAGGTTTCAAATTATTAATCTAGACCAGTGGATTTCAAACTATTTTGTTAGAATCTCTATGGATTCATTCATATGGAGATCAGTCATGGCAGGACAGCTTGCCCACTACTGCCAGTGATCCCCTGTGATACATAGCTTCAAGGAAGAGCATTGGGAGTACTGTGTAGGACAAGCTCTCAATTCAGTCATGGCAACAATAATGGGGGAAGGACCACAGCTCAGTGGTAGAGCATCTTTCTTTGGTTGCAGAAGGCCCCAGGTTCAATCCTCAGTATCTCCAGGTAGGGGTAGGAATGTCCCGTCTGAAAACCTGGAGAACCGCTGTCATTCAGTGTAGACAATACTGAGCTAGATGGACCATGCTCTGACACAGTCAAAGGCAGTTTCCCATGTTTCTAACAAAACATTAGTCCATACCAACATCCTGCACACCCTTCGGCTGAGAAGCCAATGGAGACTGCTGTCCAACGTACTGAAGAGACTGAATATACAGACATACTATTTGTTATAATTTAGGGCACAGAATCAATGGTGTGACTAACTTGCGCAGTGGCAGAATTAACTCAATTTGATCAAGAGGTAGTGAGACTATATGGGATAAAACCCTGTATTGGAAATGGCAGTGGATATCTCCCCGACAGACCACATTATGCAGAAAGTTGCAGGTTTAGGGCACAATCCAACTCGCATTTACACTGGCTGAGGGGAGTTGGATGTGGCGGTTCTCCAGCTGAGCCGGCTGGGTCCCAGCTCAACCGGGCTATGCCAGGGTAAATTCCTCAGCTCGGCTTAGCTGGGGCAGGGATGCGCACACATAGCACCATGCGTGCCATCAACCAAGATGGTGGTGGAGGCTTCAGCCCCTTAGAGAAACCTCGGCCACCATCTTGGTTAATGGTAGCCCTGCGCGCACAGCACACGCAGCTGCAAAAGACAGGAGAGACAGGTAGATGGCGTGTGCGTGCATGTGTGCATGCCGGGGCCCAGAGCAGGTTGGTGCCCAAGGGCCCCAGCATGCCTGGCACCAGCCCTGGAAGTCAGAGCTGTGATTGATAAATGAGTTGTTTGGAAACAAGGCAATATGAATCCCTGAGGTCCGAAAGAGCTTCTGTTTTTCCCTCACCTTTAGTGCACTGTCATATTAGTCCTTGGAATCTCTGTAGTTTGCCCTTTCTTTTTCCCTAGCAACCAGGATGCATCTTTTCTGTGATGAGTTCATCTGAGGTCAGGTAGTCCCTAGAAGTTATTTTCTACACAAAAAGTGTGGATGGATATTAAAGAATCCCCCCTCCCACCAAAAGACAAATGTGAAAACTTTGGAAAGAGACTTAGGCATGTCTTTTGCTATGCAGGAGCTAAAGCCCAGACATTCAGTAAGAATTCACTGCATAGTTAACCTACAGTACAATGGTAATACATGACTACTCAAAAGTAAGTCTTTTGTGTTTAATGGGGCTTACTTCCAGGTAAATAGATACAGGATAGCAGCCTGTGCTTTGGTTTAGGGTTAAAAAGGTAAAGGTAAAGGTGTCCCCGCACTTATAGTGCGAGTTGTTTCCGACTCTTAGGGTGACGTCTTGCGACGTTTACTAGGCAGACCGTATATATGGGGTGGGATTGCCAGTTCCTTCCCTGGCCTTTCTTTACCCCCCAGCATATGCCGGGTACTCATTCTACCGACCACGGATGGATGGAAGGCTGAGTGGACCACGACCCCTTTTACCGGAGATTCAGCTTCCTCCTTCCGTTGGAATCGAACTCCGGCCATGATCAGAGCTTCGGCTGCATTACTGCCACTTACCACTCTGCGCCATTGGGGAAAAACAGGGTTCTTGTGACATTAACAGCTGTATGGCAACAAATCCAACAGATTTAGCCTTTTCTAGTATGGAAACACAATTATGGGAAAGGTTTCACCATGACTGTACTAATTTTGTGTTATGCCACACCCCCATGGCACCTATTTTGTTATGCCACACCCCATGACATCCATGTTGTGACTGGTGCCCCCAGAACTGTCTCAAAATTTGAAATGTGCCCTCTGGTCCAAAAAGGTTTGCGACCCCTGAATTAGTCAGTTTCCTAACAGACATCTAATTACCGTTTTGCTTTTAAACATTTATACAAGGCTTTAGAATGTTCAAAGCACTTCACACAAATCATCCTGTAATCCTTACAACTCTGTAGTGTAGTTCAGTGTTGTTATACCATGTTACAGATGCTGACAGGGTGGGAGATGCCCAGGCTGAGATAGGTTGCCTTGTCTAAGCGCACCTAGTAAGTAAGCAGAAGGGCATCCTGAGCCAAAGCTCAGACTTTTGCAGCCCAATCCTATATATATTTACTCAGAAGCAAGTCGCAAATATATGGCTGATAGGAAATGTTCTGTGGAACTATACAAGGGCCCTTTTATAATTTGTAATTATTCTTAATTTTATAAAGCTGGAAATAACAGTGTGGTGTAGTGGTTAAGGTGTTGGACTACGACCTGGGAGACCAGGGTTCGAATCCCCGCATAGCCATGAAGCTCACTGGGCGACCTTGGGCCAGTCATTGCCTCTCAGCCTCATGGAAACCCTATTCACAGGGTCGCCATAAGTCGGAATCGACTTGAAACCCGTACATTTACATTTAAGGTTGCATCTGCCTGACGGGGAGGGAGAATCAAAAACAGCCACTTCGCCTCAGAGTCACTAACAGCTCACACAACACCAAACGTCCATCCATTTTCTCGCATTCACTGTGAGCATGCACGGTGGGAGCTCTACCTCTCTAACCCAGCCTTTCCCAACCAGTGTGCCTCCAGATGTTGTTGGATCACAACTCCCATCAGCCTCAGCCAGCATTGCCAATGGTCAGGAAAGATGGGAATTGTGGTCCAACAATATCTGGAGGCACACTGGTTGGGAAAGGCTGCTCTAACCCCGCACGCTTCGGGAGACTGCGGTGATAACATTTTTATGTTTTGCGTCTGAGAGGTGGAGGAGAAGTTCACGCATGCTCATACCGAATCAGCGACGCTCCTACCAACAAGTGGGAATGGTACAACCAATGGGAACCAAGTTGCTCGAGCACAAGGTTTTCTTCTTCCTACGGCCCCGCCCCACTGTGGCGCCTAGATTACGATCTGCGCCTGCGCGGGGAAAATTTTTGAACTGAAGGGCGGTTAAGAAGAGGCGGTTCTCCACGGTCGGTCGTTATGACAGCGGGGGTGGGAAAGGTAGACCTTGACGGGGCTCCTGGACTGGAGAAGGGAATTATAGTAGCAGCTAGACGTGAGGAGAACCGAGGGCTGGTGAAAAGGAAGAACGGAGGTTTAAATCTTTAGGCTGAGGACAAACGGCTTGCGAAGGTGGGGAAAGGTAGGTTGCGAGTATGCTGTACTTTGGTGTTGAGAACTACGATGAGCTATACGTTTCAAGATAGCCCAACCTTTACACTCCCCCTTCTCCGTGCCTTCCATTGTGACAGGGACTGAAGAGCCTTTGGCCCTCTCCATTCTCCTCCTCTTGTTGCACTCCAGCTCTTATCGTCCCTGCTTATGGACTAAGCTGGCTGGGGAGTCAGAGGAGTTGGAGTCCAACAACAGTTGGAAAGCCACAGATTTCCCATCCCTGAGTTGAGAGAAGCCCTGCCAGTTATGTTAACCCACCTCTCCATGGAGCTTTCAGTCTGCTGTAGCAGCAACAGTCTTGTGGCTCCTGCTGAATTAGAATTTATCCATAGGTTTGGTTCTATCTGACTGGACTTGATAGGAACGATGACTTCCTGTCCCATATTATGTGTTAATTAAGTTATTTCAGAATTAGTTTTAGGTTATTTGGGGCAGGGGGACCTGTGTGATTTTTGTTGTTGTAGAAGGCCTCTTTATTTAAACGGTTTTTAACTCGCTTTTTAGGGCATGCTATCCTTGCAAGATGGCTTATGTGGCAAGCTAAAACAAAAACACAAGTAAAGAAATTAAAACCAGTGGCAGTGAAAAGATTTTTTTTTTTTGCAAGCACAGTGCAGTTTGCTTAAAGACTAATAAATGTGGATTCACTGGGTGCGTTTTTTTAAGACCAGCAGTGATGTATTTCCCTGAGGAGGAAATACTGTAGGTGACAGGCCACAGTTTTAGAGTGCCTTATCCCTAGTAGCTGCCAGCTGAGCACTTTTAATACAAGTTCACTCTGGTATAGATAGTCCTTTGGATAATGTGGTCCCAATCCATTTATGGCTCTAAAGGCTAAAACCATCACCTTGAAACAAATAAACAGCGCATGTAACCAATACAGAATAGATATGTGAGGGAGCTGACTGCTCAGATTATTTATTTATTTATTTGGTTACATTTATATACCGCCCTTAGCAAATAGCTCTCAGGGCGGTAAACAGCATAGGGTAAAATACATACATGGCAATAATAAAATCACAAAAACATATATGACATAAAAACAAATACAGTTAAACAGAAAATAAAAATAAAGACTTAGTATACAAGATTAAAAAGCTAAAAAGATTAGAGTGATTAAAATGCCTGGGAGCATAAAAAGGTCTTTACCTGGCGCCGAAAAGATAATAGTGTAGGCGCCAGGCGTACCTCTTCGGGGAGGCTATTCCACAACTCGGGCCACCACGGAAAAGGCCCTAGATCTAGTAACCACCCTCCGGGCTTCACAATGAGTTGGTACCCAGAGGAGGGCCTTCGATGACGAACGAAGCGAACTGGTAGGTTCATAGTGGGAGAGGCGTTCCACCAGGTATTGCGGTCCCACGCCATGTAAGGCTTTGTAGGTCATAACCAACACCTTGAATCTCGCCCGGAAGCAAATAGGTAGCCAGTGCAGGCGAGCCAGAACAGGAGTTATATGCGAAGACCGACTGGTCCTCGTCAATAATCTAGCTGCCGCATTCTGCACTAGCTGAAGTTTCCGAACTGTCTTCAAGGGCAGCCCAATGTAGAGTGCATTACAGTAATCCAATCTTGAAGTTACCAGAGCATGGACAACTGAGGCAAGGTCGTCGCCGTCCAGATAGGGGCGTAGTTGGGCTACCAAACGGAGATGGTAAAACGCATTCCGTGCCACCGAGGCCACTTGAGCCTCTTGCTGTCACATTCTATACCGGTTGCAGGTTCTAAACCAGGTTCGGTGGTAGCCCCAATTAGCCATGGTTTGTTGTTTACTTTTGAATGCTGGCTTGTTAAGGAGAAGCAACCCATGATTTCTGGTTTGGATGTCATGGGAAGCCAAGCTTAACAGTCACTTCATGGTTTATTTCTCCAACTCTCACCAGTGAAGGAATGAAAAAGGAGGGATCAGGCAGCATGCATTAGCATGGTGTTTGTTAATGGTAAACCATAATAAGCCAACAACCCTAGCTTATGAGGTGTAAACAAAGCCATAACTGGGGAAGGGTCGTAGCTAAGTGCTTTGCATGCAAAAGATTCCAGGTTCAATCCCCAGCATAGAATCATAGAGTTGGAAGGGACCTATAAGGCCATTGAGTTCACCCCCCTGCTCAATGCAGGAGTCCAGATTAAAGCATATCCAACAGATGGCTGTCCAGCTGCCCCTTGAAGGCCTTCAGTGTTGGAGAGCCTACCACCCCCTTAGGTAATTGGTTCCATTGTTGTACCGCTCTAACAGTCAGGAAATATTTCCTGATGTTCAGCTGAAATATGGCTTGCTGTAACGAGCCCATTATTCTATGTCCTGCACTCTAGGACAGTCGAGAAGAGATCCTGGCTCTCCTCTGTGTGGCAACCTTTCAGGTACTCCAGGTAGGGCTGGGAACATCTCATGCCTGAAACCTTGATGAGCTGCCAGTCAGTGTGGGCAGTATTGAGCTAGATGGGCCAATAGTCTGACTTGGTATGAGACAGCTTTGTATGTCCCTACATCTGTTCACTCCTATCCCCCTCTGAACAGAAAAAATAAAATCTTTGTATATATAATCGTTTGTGTACCTTTCTAAAGAGGACTGTTGTACTTTCCTGGGGATGCATTGCTGTGACTTTGCTTCTTGCATATCACTATTTCCAGATCATTGGATTCATTGATAAAGTGGTTTTCCTTTTTCTTACAGGTAGCTCTCCACTGTCTGCACCAAGCTTGATTGTTGTTGGAGAAAAGTTTAATACTAGCAAATGAAAAAAACTGAACTTGTATTGCGTTTTTTTTTTTGTTATTGGAAAGAATGAAGAAAAGCAAAAATGTTAAGAAGCCTACGCAAGCTGTGCCAGTTAACTGTAGTAAACAAACTGATCTCTCTTCATGGGGAGCAAGTGTCACAAAGAGTTCTGGCAGAAAAAGTGCACAGAAGAACAGCAGAGATCAGCAAAAATCTTCCAGTGAAGAGACAGACCATGGCCAAGATCCTCTTGAAGAAGCCCTAAGCTATTTGGAGAAAAGTAAGAACAAAACCAGGGATTAGTGCTGATGCACATACAGAGTCTGGTTATTTATTATTATTTGATTTCTATCCCATCCTTCCTCCCAGGAGCCCAGGGTGGCAATGTATCAATGTTATATGCATGTATCATTTGCTGGATCAGGAACAGGGTGGAAATCTGGTACATGTCTGATTGTCAGTACTGTACTCTGTGGTTTTCAATATGATGTGTTTTTAATGTGTATTCCTATTCACAATTTAGCTTATCTAGCCATAAAGGTATTTTATATATGACGAGTTGAATGAGGATGTTAATATTTGGATGCTCAATCTTAAGTGAAGTTCGTTCCCATTCTCTTCACTTGTTTAAGGAGTGCCCTGCCTGTCCGAAGTTAGTGCTGTCTGCCAATTTCAACGTCCTTGCTTACCTCTCCAAAGGCACTGTGTCTATGTACACACCATACATTTAAAGTACACTGACAGCACATTATTTCCTGCAAAGAATCCTGAGAATTGTAGTTTACCACTCATAGAGCTACAATTCGCAGCATCCTTAACAAACTACAATTCCCAGGATTCTTTGCAGGAAATAATGTGTTTTAAATGTATGGTGTGTATGTAGCCAGATAAAAACTTTAGTAACTCTGCTTCATGTTCTTCTGTGAGCAAGGAACATAACCAAGGGTAGGACTATGCAGCTAGGAGCTAGTTTTCATTGGTGTTATTTCCTTTTAGTCCTGTAGACACAGTAAAACAAAGTTGTTGTCTGGGACATGGCAGAGGTGGCTGTTTCTCAAAAATGGTTTCTCATTCTGGATGCTAGGATTGCTAGAGATAGGTTTGGTCTCTACTGTAGTGATGTCTCTGTGTACCTCTTTACTTTCTCCCAGATAGGTGGCTGCTATTCACTCATTTGGGGGGAACAGTAAAGTGGTTTACTAGGGTACAACATTTCTGTGGGAGCAAAGCCCACCTTTTATCCCTGACAACGCATGGTCTGGTTTCCATGCACGTGAACCTCTTGGAGGGTGTCCCCACACTTCTTGGTAAAGACTTTGTGTTATAGGGTCAGGGTTGATTTCATTTAAGTCAAATTGATTTAAATCATGATTTAAATCGCTTTCCTTCAGAGAAGAAAATTGCAGCTTAAATCACTAGTGAGGAAGATTCTATTTAATCATTTTTAGTAGAAGTACTTAATGTTTAATATAACCTTAATACATATTCAGAGATATAGATGCCATTAGAAGGTAGATATACACAAAGCAATTCTGAGTTGTTTTCAGATTAGTTGTCATCAAAAATGGGGTGATAATTTGGTCATTTTAGTACTAAAGCAGAATGAACTAGTGAAGGCATTCAGGAGGTGAACCAGCTCTAACTGTTCAATTAATTATATTTTTGTCATGATGTGCCAGAATCACCACTACCAAACAGGCTTTTAAATTGTACTAATAACATTGTTTATTCTGGTTAGTTTTCTTCTTCAACAAACAACAACATTAACAAAACATGCATATGGATTTTTAACTGGTTAACTATTTCAGTTTTTAGATGAAGGTAAATTCTTTTAGAGAGCCAGTGTGGCATAGTAGTTAGAGTTTTGGACTATGACCTGGGAGACCAGGGTTCGAATCCCCACATAACCATGAAGCTCACTGGGTGACCTTGGGCCAGTCACTGCCTCTCAGCCTTAGAGGAAGCAATGGTAAACCACTGAATATCACTTACCATGAAAACCCTGTTCATAGGGTCATCATGAGTCGGAATCGACTTAAAGGCAGTCCATTTCCATTCAAAATTCTTTTAAAAATAATATTAAGGCAATTTCAATTTAGTCAACATGAGAAACTTAAAATGTTGGGTGGCACAGTTAACTCAGTCTTTTTTCACTTTTGTCTTCCTTGTTCATTGTCTTGAATAGAAATACAAGATTTCCTGCTTTTTCAGTTCCCAACTTATTTCTCAATTAAGACGCAATCCAACTTGCATTTACACTGGGCTGAGAGGAGTTGGATGCAGTGGATCTCCAACTGAGCCTGCTAGGTTCCTGGCTCAGCCGGGCTACACCAGTGTAAGTCACTTAGCTGGGCCATCCCAGCTCAGCCAGGACCCAGCTGGCTCAGCCAAGACTGGTGCAAGTGGAGCCGGCATAAGGTCCAATAAAGGGGCGTGTCAGGCAAGGAACTGAGGTGAAGGGACTTAGGCCACATCTAACTTGTGTTGGAGCACTCCTGCAGGTTCCAGTACAGACAAAGTTACGTTGGGAAAAAGGTCGGTCTAAGAAAATAATTGCAATAGAAGTCAATGGAGAGGGCTTCCTCCCAGTAGGAGTATTTGGGATACCAGACTTTTAGTTTCTGGTCCCTGTGTGCAGCTCCTGGCTGAGCCAGCATTCAGCCAACCCAGAGGCTCCTGAATAGCAATTGGATGCGGTGTAACTTTAAGCCAGCTTCTGTTGCTCCAGCACAACATATACCGGCTTCCCCTGAGTTGGATTGCTCAGTCAGAATGAATTAGGAAGAAAAAGGAAGAACAAATTCTCTTTATACCTGCAGAAGAGGCAACTGCTGTCAAGAGTTGGATTGCCACTTCAGTGGTCTCCTCCTTGTTCAGATCTACTCCATCTCCCCAAATTCTCTATTCATTGACCTTCTCTATCTTTGCACTTAGAGAGAGGCAAGGCAGAGGGGGGGGGAGAGCGTATATTTCATGTACTACCTGCAAAATAGGACTGATCAGGTTATCGTCCATCTCCATAAACTGCTTTTAATATAGTCATAGAATATAATTAGAAGTTGTATAATTAGTATTCATGATGATGTGTTTGACCTAGGTTCTTCTTTTACTAATTGTTTTAAGAAAAGTTTGAAATCCAGTTTAAGTTAAAAAATCATTTAAAAAAAATCATTGATTTTTATCAATCTTGTAGAGGGCGGTATCTGAGGCTAGCCCTACCTAAGATAGACTTGTTGATGTTAATGGACATCACTAACTTAAGTTTATTAATTTCAGTGGTTCTACTCTGAGCAGGACTTAGCTGAATACAACCCATTGACCTTCCACAATTCTCTACCTGTCCTAACAATAGGCTTTTGAGAAATAAATTGTCTTCTGAGTGATTTATCTGAAGAACTTTAAATCGAAATACAGTGCTTTATTATAGTCCTTTGGTGCCTCTTTTATCCAGTTCCTAGTAATTTAAAAAGTATCTATGTTGACAACTATCAAGTTCCCTGTGTGGTACTATATCAAATGGTTAAAGCCTGCAATTTATCAGTTTTCTTGTCTAGGAAACAAATCCTATCAAAGGCATTCTTTCATGTTGTGAAACCATACATCCCATTTGTCAGTTTTGTAAACTTGCATTCTTTTACATCCCTTATTTTCCTAAAAAAAGGGCATTCGGGAGCAGCTTTACAAGGTATGCTTCCTTGTGAGCAGAAACAATTGCAAGTGTATATACTTTATCATAAATGGCTTACAAATATGCATGGTGGAAAGCAGGCAGGTAGTTCTAGTTACAAATCAACATTGGTCCAGCAATCTCATTGCTTAGAAGCTGTTTCAGGCTAGTGAAATAAAAATATTCTAGCAACCTTTTACAGTTATCTGCAAACACCAATGTTTATATTTCCTCTAGCTTTCTGTATAACCAGGATGTGTGTGTTTTGTTACAGTGTATTATGTCAAATGTTTCGTTAAAAGCAATCTACCTTACTACTGGACAAAGTGACTAGCAAATTTGTTTTAAGTGTCAAGTGAGTTTGACATGTGCACACAGAATAGTCCAGCACTTTAGCACTGCTAGCCAATAAAACATTAGGCATGTCCCTATCTGCACCTACATGCTAAACCAAATGGCAAAATAGTGAACGGCAAGCTAAACAGGAATTCCATATTTCTATAAATGTCATGGCACCTCAGTGGGGTTACCTTGCCAATGGAGAGGTTCATTTTGAATGAGGGTGAGGAGGGTTTTTTGCTGTTGCAAGTTGATGGTAAAACAAGCCAGTGCTTGTGCATGAGGATGGTTTTTAGAATGTATTTTACTATTGCATCTTGACTTTTTTAGTTAAAGATCGTACTTCACTGAAGAATGAAGCTTTACAGAAACATTTGGGGACTGTGGAAAAGATTGCCCAAAAGAGAGGCTTGGCACCAGAAGAAACTGATATCTTGCTGAACATCGCACTTAGTGGCAAGTTTGGTAAAGAAAAACTTGTAATTTTGTTCATCATCTTGACACTAAAGTATGTCTGACAGTAGCTGCATTGCTATGCCTTATCCCTTAACAAGAACCCCAGCTTTTATTAGCTTGTGATGAATTAGCAACAGTGAAGACAATCCCGAAATATTAAGCAGTGTATTTCATTGTCTTCTAGCTGAAGCAATAAACACCAGACTGCTGAAGAATCTGATTCCCATTTCGGCAGTAACAGCAGATTCTGTCATTTCTGCCGTGTCTTGGCTCTGTGTTGGCAAGTGTTCTCGCAACACTCAGGTAATTTGGCAAGCATGGTGGTGTCTTGGTTCTTAAGAATGATATTTTTGCCGTTCTGGCTTATCCTGTTGTATACCCTGAACATATTCTAGAAGAGGTTTGGAGTACTGACCCTACTCTTGTTTACTGATACCTGTCTTCCTCCTATAGGTGATGTTTTTAAAATGGCTAATTGCAATGTTTGACTTCATTGATCAGAAGGAAAAGGTTAATGCTCTCTATGGTTTCTTCTTCAGCCTCTTACAAGATGAGAAACTGGTAAGGTAAAAATGAACACCATGTTCTTTTGGATGACCTAACTTTTGTTTTTTCTGATAGTAATCAAAATGAAACAAAGAGTAGTTCATTCCTGACTACTTGGCAACAAGGCACAATGTAAAAAGTCAGAATCTTTAAAAAAAAGTACACTTTAGTCAATATGTAAATATAAACTAAAATGAAACAAGTTCTGAACACAACAATAAGTATTATCAATTGTATCCCGTATGTAGGGAACCTTTGGCCCTCCAGATGTTGCAGAACTACAGCTCCCATTATCCTTGACCATGCTTGCTGGGGCTCACGGGAGATGTAGTTCAGCAACATCTGGAGGGCCAAAGGTTCCCCACACCTGTTGGTATCCAATATTAGTCATACTCAGAGTAGGCCTATTGTAATTGATGTGATTAACTTAGGTCTATCAATTTCATTGGGCCTATTTGTTTAAAAAATGTATTTATTACCTTTCCTTCACCACCAGGTCCCAGGGTAAATTACAACAATTTTAAAATTAAATATGAAAAACAGATGAAACAAATTACAATCATTAGAATAGAATGGGTTCTGGAAATCCGTATGTCAAAGGCCAAGGTGAACAGGTTATTCTTCAGCATATGGTGAAAACTATATAATAAAGGTGCCAGATGCACCTCTCTGGGGGAGAGAATTCCACAACCTACAAGCCACCTAGGTTGGATACAAACCTGTGTATTTTAGAAGACAGAAGAGAATGTAGCTTAACAACATAATGCAGATAAACAACATTTTCTGTTGCCAAAACAATGAAATAAAACAACTTCAGAATTCAATAGTAAAATACAGTGTATACTGAAAAAAGAAATAAACAACACTCAGTTGCCAAACACGTGGTGGCAATACAGTTTTCTTCAGTTGCATATACTGAAAAGGTAAATTCACTGCATCAGGGTTGATTCAGAATATACAGAGTTTTATCCAATGCATAGGGTCACCATAAGTCAAAATCGACTTGCAGGCAATATGTTTACATGTAGTCCTACTCAGAATAGACCCGTTGACATTAACAGACATGGCTGAAATTAGTAGACCTGGGTCTATTCTGAGTAGGGTTACCATTGGATACAAGCCACAGTACCTTAGGCTTGTTTGTTATACCAGGGCCTGTGCTCTTGAAAAAGAATATTGTAAGATTATTTATTTGCCTCTTATGTGCATTGTCCCTTTAAAAATAAATATCAATCTTGTTGCTAAAACTCACCATATAATTAAGGAAAATACTGTGAGGATTCCTCCTTCAACATATTTGGTGGGGGTGGAGTCTGAATTAAAAGTGCTCTGATTAACACATCCATCATTCCTGGTGATTTTCTATGGTGTCTGGGGCTGATGAGAGTTTGAGTCCAACAGCACCTGAAGCACTGCAGGTTCCCCAACTCTGCATTAAAGGTAGTCTTCCAGGTCTTCAAAGATCATTCATTATTGCTGTAAAGAGTGTTTGAAAGGCACCTTGTACCTGTTATTGCCAACTCTACACCTACATCATCTTAGGGGAGAAAATCCTGGGAATTGGGTGTGTTTAGGGTGCCTCCTTTGGATTTTCCTGGATCTACCTAAATCACTTAAAATCACCGTTGTGAAATCCTCCATGCTCACACGGTTTTGCCCTGGTGTTTGGTTAAATGTTTAGTCCAGTAGAATTAATATGGGCCCTCTTGAATTTGGAAGATTTTTACTTTGCATCCTGAGAAAAGCCCCATCAAATTAAAACACATTGATTGTTTTGTGCTGTGGTGGTGCTGGCAAGCACTGGATTGGTGATTTTTACTCTGCAGTCAATAGATACCTAAAGCAATCTTTCATTTGATTATTTGGGAGGTGAGAGGGTGTCCTTGTTTAAAAATCATGCAAATCTATGATGTTTCTTTTTTAATTTCCTGGATCTAACATTTGTCACTTTGTGACTGGCCAGCTCCCTGCAGAAAGTTCAGGATTGGCCACACCATCCCTTGGCACTTGCTCTAAATTCCCAATGTGCTCATAGGTCCCAAAAGGCTGGAGACCCCAGCTAACCAAAAGGGATAGGAATGTTCAGCTCCTTTGCCTAACTTAGCAGATGTGCTCCAATTCACTTCTTAGCCTTAGCAGAAATATATTTAGTTTCCACCAGCTGAGCTCCACCAGAGTCCTTCCTCAAGTGCTGCCTAGCAGCGGCCATTGCATCAGGCTGCAGGGCCTTTCCATCTCCTCTCCTGGAAAGATCAGCAATGTTTGGCTCCTTTGCCTCTCCTTGAACTCTTTCCATTCCAGCTGGTCATCACAGGAGCTCTGTAATGAAGAAATAGTGCCTGGGTTGTATCTCTCCCTCGAGGTTGCATTTCCCCTTTGACTAGCGGGAAATACCTGGCGTTGCTCAGCAGTTTTAAGAAACAAAACAAAAATTGAGATTTGTAGATAAATAATGCAATTTGTTTAGTTCTGTACAGCCTCTCCTCAAACCTGTCTTGGGAACACTCAGTCAGGCTCAATTTTGTGAGGTGGCTAATATTTAATTTGAGGTTTTCAAACCATGTACAGTCAAGATGGCATGGGGGGGGCTGTGCTGTCCCTCTCCTGACCCCACTGGAGAGAGAGCAAGAGGGGTCAATCCTTCTGGGTTTTTAACCTTTAAATCCCTATACGGTTTCGGACCAGTCTATCTAAAGGAGCGCCTCCAGCATCAGCAAGGATGCCGCTCAACAAGATCAGCCTCAGAAGACCTTCTCTCGATCCCACCGGTTAAAATGGCCAGACTGGTGAGGACCAGAGAGAGGGCCTTTTCAATAGTGGCTCCCACCCTATGGAATTCTCTCCCAAATGATCTCCGTCATGCTCCTTTGATGATGAGCTTCCGCCGGACTTTAAAGACCTGGTTTTTCAGACAAGCCTTTGGGTTGGGTTAAGTTTCAATTATTGGGTTTTTATATTTTAATATTGTAATGTATAATGTATTTTACTTGTACGTCGCCCAGAGTGGCTGGACAACCAGCCAGATGGTGCGACTAATAAATATAATAATAATAATAATAATAATAATAATAATAATAATAATAATAATAATAATAATAATAATAATAATAATAATAATAATGGAAAAACAAAACTGAGACAGTTTGAACTCATTAACCTATACAACTTGTATCTTGTTTGAATACCCACTTACTACTGGACTATCCATCCACCTGAAATAAAATGTATCCAGTGCCTTTCCTACTGTTCTTCTGGGTCTATACCAAGAAACTAAAAACTTATGTAGAAACAAAGGAACCAAATTGTATTACAGAGACTTATCTGCAGAGCTTGGAAAAGTTACTTTTTTTGAACTACAACTCCCATCAGCCCCAGCCAGCATGGCCACTGGACTGGGCTGATGGGAGTTGTAGTTCAAAAAAGTAACTTTTCCAAGCTCTGCTTATTTGTGAGAGAATAGACACAATTTGGAGAGCCAAGGGCCCTTAAAAGATAAATGTATAGTTTCAACATGCCTGTAAGACATCTAATCTTATGGTTAACTAATTTTATACACTTGATATACTACAACTTAAAATGCTCAGATATGGCAAGATAGTTTTCTTGTCTGTCGATACTGAAATACTGCAGAAGTAAAATTTACAGACCACTAGTGTAAAACGGAAGCAGTGAATTTACTTTTCAATATATGCCACTGCAGAAGACTGTATGATCGCAACCTGTTTGTCAACTGAAAGTACTGGTTGTCTGAAAAAGATTAAAATAGTTTCTTTTTTGCTTTTCAGAATACATTGTATTTTATCATTGTGTTCAGAAGTTGTTTTGCTTTTTGTTTTTCTCTGTATTTGTGTAATTATACAGTGAGAATAAAATTTGCAGGGTTCTTTGAAGGTCATGACTTTACATTGTTCCTTTCTGAGACTAGAACATCATTTTGCATTTTCTTGAATAGCTTAGTTGCCTAGGTAGAGGTATAGATAGATGTGGTGTTGGGTCTAATGTGGAATTGTATTATAATCTGATTTATTGTTCTAAAAACATTTCATTTTTGTAAGAAGCCTGTGATGGGGAATTCTGGGATTTGTTGGACCAGAGGTCCTAGATGAAACTGAAGTCACAGGCTTGCAGCAAAGTTAGGCCTTTATTGGTTATGTGCACACGGTCAGTTTCCCATGATGTTGGTAGAGAGCTGCAACATAGCATTGCTTGGCTGGGTTTTTATACATTTCAGGACAAAGACTTTAGCATTAATGAATCAGGAGGTTACACATCAGCATTACATAGGCATTTGATGAGCATTGCATTGGCATTGCATTATGTTCTAGTCGATTTGGCAATGTTCAGCACTTCACGTGCCAATACATTTTCGCTATGAGCTAAGCATTTCAGAATGCAATCCTTCCTACATCTTGGAGAGCACAGGAATGTTCAGTGTCTGTTCAATGTTATCTTACCTTACAAAGCTGCACCATACATCTTTTTTTTTTTTTTTTCAATAATTTTTATTCAAATTTTCATAAAACATACAAGACGAAATCATAAAACATTCAAAGACAAAAAACAAAATCAAAAATAGACTTCCGGGAAGGGTGACTTAGCCTGTGCCTGCTTTTGAGACGGGCTCCTGCCTCAAAAGAAGCTTATTCAGATATATCAGTCAGTTTTTTCTTTTTTTTTGACTGATTAAACTTCTCCCGGGTAGGGAGAAACGAAGAGATTAACCTCAAAGCCTATTTTTGTTGGGGCGACCAGATCTCATTAATTTATGGGACGAGGTCCAGCCGACGAAGGTGGGACGGATTTTCAACAGCAAGCTCTATCTGATAAAGCGAACGTTCACCTTATCTTCTAAGAGAGAACGCACTAACAGGCAAGCACCCTTCTTTCTATATTTTTCTTTTACTTGACTTAAATTGTTGCTGTTTAAAAGAGATTTGCCAGATTGATCGGTTTTTGACATCTCACTGGGGAGCCATAACTTCTCTCTGCTACGCACTAATTAATAGCTTATCTCTGTTTTTGTTGCAAAAAGCTGTCCTGGATTTGCATTCTAAAGATATACACAGAAGAGGGATTTCTATTCCAGATTTTTATTTTGAAGAATATTATATTGTCTGAGACTACTCTCTTTTTGGTCTATTTTGACGAATCTGTTTTCTGACGACTGCCATTAATTGTTTCGATCCTGGGAACTGCATTTTGTTTACTTAACTATGGAGAGATAAGGCTGTCTGCTCTGTTTATACTGTGATGTCACCAAGTTTGGAGTATTAACCCAATTGTTGCTGAAATAAGAAGTGGTTTTCCTATATTTTTCTTTTAAAATGGCAATTAAGAAAGTGGCTGAGAATCTGGAAATAACTATGTTTCAGAAAATAATGGATGAGATTGAGATAACGAAACAAAACCTGCGACAGGGTTGTAAGGAGTTGAAAATTGAATTGAGTAAAATGACGCAGGAGATTAAAGATATAGGGGTCCCTGTGAGAGAGGTGACCCTGGAAGGGGTCCCTGTGAGAGAGGAGACCCCGGAGATTGGAACAAACGTGGAACAGGAAAAAGATTTGGAGTCTATGGACTTTAGAAATAAAATCTATTGTTTGGAGACACAGGAGATTAAAGACATAGGGGTCCTTGTGAGAGAGGAGACCCTGGAGACTGGAACAGGGGTCCCTGTGAGAGAGGAGACCCTGGAGACTGGAATAGGGGTCCCTGTGAGAGAGGAGACCCCGGAGATTGGAACAAACGTGGAACAGGAAAAAGATTTGGAGTCTATGGACTTTAGAAATAAAATCTATTGTTTGGAACTCAATGTTATCTCTGAAGAAATTAATGAAGATTCTAGAGATAAAGTTATCAATGGCATGGATAATCTTCTGGACTGGAATGACGTGATGGAGCCCAATATAGAGAAAATCTATGGAATTAACTGCAGCCATGTGACAATGGAAAAACTTTCAAGAGATGACCCAGTGTATTTTGAAAAAAAGAACAGAGATATGATTTTACAGCAGTATTTCAGCAACCTATTTAGAATGGATGGCAAGAAAATATTTGGGATAGAGGTAATTCCCATCAGACTCTTACTATATGACTATGGCTTTGACAGCAAGATTATTATGGAATACTGATAATGGAAGATTGGATACTGAAATTACTGGACTTAACAAGACTACTGAAGATGGAAGATGGAAAATGGAACTAATAGGGATAATAGAACAATGGCTACTGAAATTACTGAACCTAACAGATTCTGATGTGATGGATTAATTGAAATGTTTATTTTGACTATGGTTATGACAATAAGATTATCATAATTAGTAATGAGATGGATTAATCGATATGCTTATCTGGAAAAAAAAATTGATAGATATATTTCTTAAAGAATTGAAACCTCTCTTTGACTTTTTGTGGAAAGAATAAAGTAATGTTTATGAGATTTGATGATTAAGTAAGATAACTATTGGAGGAAAGTGATTTTATAATATGACTTAAGAGACAGGATTGTTATATATTATAGACTTATAACTGATCTGATCTTTGACAAATGGGAAGTCAATATTTTACTCTTTATTTTTTATTTTTATTTTTATTTTTATTATTATTTTTTTTTTGTTTAGCTGCACCATACATCTCAGCACAATAAGGGAAGACAGTTATGAAAAGAAAAAGGTTCTGGCTGGCTACTAAACTATTAAAATATTATAAACCTTTATAGCTTTATAAAAGAAAGTATATTTTGCTTATTGTTTGTATATTTAAAAAATCCCAATCACCTGATTGTTGTTGTTGTGTGCCTTCAAGTCTATTACAACTTATGGTGACCCTATGAATCAGCAACCTCCAATAGCATCTGTTATAAACCACCCTGTTCAGATCTTCTAAGTTCAAGTCTGTGGCTTCCTTTATGGAATCAATCCATCTCTTATTTGGCCTTCCTCTTTTTCTACTCCCTTATGTTTTTCCCAGCATTATTGTCTTTTCTAGTGAGTCATGTCTTCTCATTATGTGTCCAAAGTATGATAACGTCTGTTTCATCATTTTAGCTTCTAATGATAGTTCCGGTTTAATCTGTTCTAACACCCAATTATTTGTCTTTTTCACAGTCCGTGGTATATGCAAAGCTCTCCACCAACACCACATTTCAAATCTTATCCACTTTTTTCACTGTCCAACTTTCACATCCACACATAGAGATCGGGAATACCATGGTCTGAATGATCCTGACTTTAGTGTTCAGTGACATCTTTGCATTTGAGGACCTTTTCTTGTTCTCTCATAGCTGCCTTCCCCAGTCCTAGCTTTTTCTAATTTCTTGACTGTAGTCTACATTTTGGTTAATGACTGTGCCAAGGTATTGATAATCCTTGACAAGTTCAATGACCTTGTTTTCAACTTTAAAGTTACATAAATCTTCTGTTGTCTTTAATTTTAGTCATCTTGACATTCAGCTGTAGTCCTGCTTTTGTGCTTTCCTCTTTATCTTTCAACAGCATTCGTTTCAAATCATTACTGGTTTCTGCTAGTAGTATGGTATCATCTGCATATCTTAACTTATTGATATTTCTCCCTCAGCCTGATGCAAAGGTTAATTAAATAAGCCTTTAGCTTAAGAATTTGCCTAGTAGCCATAGGCAGCAAGGAATTATATGGTGACCTCCTTTCTAGGGTCCAGCTAAAGTGCTGGTGCAGCTGGTTGTGCTCCCCCACCCTGTGAATGAGACTTTCCAAGTAAACCTTTTGCAATTATGTACTGTCCATAACCAGGCTTGTAATTTTTGTAAACTGATTTATAAAGCTGAGTTCAGTGTAATTTTGACATTAAAAGACTTCCTGAATTAAATGCCACCTGCTTTTAATGACTGTGTTGTCATGGAAAGTATTGAATTAACTGCTATTTGGTATTTTTTTTCTTTCTGCAGCTCCCCTTTGCCTGCCATGTGCTGTATTTGCTGACCAGAAGAGAGAATGGTGAGATCTTAAGTGAATTCATGGTATATTTTATGTTAATTATAAAAGTGATCATCTTTTTAATTCCTTCATCACAGGTCTTTTGTCATTTTTCACAGGAACTAGTCATCCCCTCACCCCCAGACCTGGGGATCTGTTTTGCTGACTTGAATTGCCTGCAGAAGCCCCATTAAAAATTTACTGCCCCAAAAAATTGTTGTTCAGCTCTTTTATTCAACTGACTGAATTTGGGGCTGTAATGGTACAGAGCAAGAGTTGCGTTTCTTGCTTCTGGGGGCTATCTTGTTTCCATGTCTGATAGACTACTTCACATGGAATAAAAGTTCCTTTGCTGTTTTACCTACGGTTTTCTTATGTGAAAGACAGAATAGAAATTCTTAAACTAAAGAATAACTATTGAATTTTGTTTTGTTTTCCCTAGTGAAACCTTTCCGTGTGAGGAGACTCCTAGATCTACAAGTCAGGATGGTAAGTCACTTGAAATTTAAATGTTGGGGCAAGAAACAACTTACAATTTTTGTGATGGTCTAAGTCTAATGATGAGATCACCTGAGAAATAGTGCAGCCTTTGTCCTTTGCTTCCTAGGCAACAGCTGTATACCACAAATGAACAAAAGAGATGAAAGTGTGATGCTTTTGTCAGTTTTTCATCTCCTTAAGTTATGTTTCTCTCTTGTTGTTCTTGTTTTATTACATTTATATCACATCCTTCCTCTGAAAGTTCTTGCCAGTCACTGGTATAGTCATCTTCCTCTTCTTTCCCCCAAAGCATTTGTGGGGTCATGGCTAGAGTCTTGCTATATCTAATGGAGTAGATTTCATGGTTTCCCACCTAGTATGTTTGGATGTGACAGGAGTGCAACATCAAACTTTTCTACCTTTTCAGGGAACAGAACCTCCTCTGCAGGCTTTGCTATTGATGTATAAGAGCTTTGCTCCTGAAATGGTGTCCATAACTCTGTCCACAAAAACAAAGGTGAGAATAGGTGGGAATGAGATCTGTGGTGCGGTTTCTCTGTAAGCATTTGCACCTGAAATCAGTGTGACCAAATTATCAAATTGATTGATGATGAAGAAGAAATGTATACATAGCTGCATCCTTAAACTTTCATGTCATGCTGCTTAATAGGAAATTAATGATAAAGGGGAAGCCAAGGTTGTCATGTCATTGTTGCAATTTCCACCAGAAAATCATAGCTTTAAAAAAAGTTCACCATGATTTGGAAAAAGCTTGGATGGCAGTATTCTTTACTTAGGCAACCTTGACAGTTACATAATTTGAAAATCTGGTAATGAACAAGTTGCTGTGTGGGATCCTGCATGGTATCTAGGCTAAATGCTGGTGTTGATGCATTTGAGGATTTGTCTTCCACTTTTTTACTCTCTAAAGAAATTAAACTTCAAAAATGATCAACTTCTCTTTTTTTAGATGATATTCAAAGTGCATAAGGTGTCATTTATAGCAATGTTTCTATAACTATAAGCTGAGCCAAATCTAAAATAGATTATTTAAAACAATCAGAAAAATTGAAGCTAAGATAAGGACTTTATTGAGGCTCTCTATTTCCTTGTAAAATTCACAGTGAAGTAGTGCCAACTCCAAATATCCAAGAGTTGGCTAGTTGGGATACTGTAAGAAGGATGTGTCCATATAACCTAACCAAATCAAAATAGAATGTAAATTAAGTGACCAGCTATAATCTTAACTGCCACTTAGGATAAGAGTAATGAGTGCTCCTCTGCTAAACAATACTTTAAAAACAGACAATGAACAGTTTGAAAGGGCGAGCTTACAAATACCTTGTACCAGTTATATACAGTATCTTAATCAGGCCTGTTAATATAAGAAGAGCCTGCTGGATCAGGCCACTGACCCATTTAGTCCAGCATCCTGTTCACACTGTGGCCAACCAGATGCCTGTGGTAAGCAGGACCTGAGTGCAAAAGCACTCGCTGTTCTCTGCACCTTTGTCATTGCAGCTAAACATGGCTTGCCTGTTACCGGGGGTGGGGGTGTCTTATGAAGCTGGAAGTCAGGTCCCTGGAGAGAAAAGATGATACATAGGTGGACTTTACAACATAGATGTTTGGCTTCTCCCACTGGGCTTGATGCACAAAGAAGCTGACCCTGCCAGTGGACTGGGTTGGGTGTGTGTGTGCTGTGGACTGCCCCTCTTTCTGCTGTGCATTTCTAATATTACAAAGAAAGTACAGAACAGCCTTCTAAAGTATAGAGGAACATAATAAATTACTAGCCTGTTCTTAAAAAAAAATGCTGGCCAAAAGTGCTAATAAATCACCTTCTACTATGTTGGCTAGTGGAGGAGAGAGACAGTGATTCATCCTCCCCTTCTGCCAGCCTGCTCCGTTAAAGAAGAAGAGCCTTTCCTTTCTCCACAACAAACATGAAAACAATATTGGCTGGCGGAGAAGGAGTGAGCTATCTGCCCCTCCACCTCCAACTTGCTAATTCATCTACATGGAATTCCTGGTTGTTCATGGCTACAGGGTTGGTACAGAGCATCCCATTCAAGGATACCCTTCTCCACTGTAGGAAAAGAGAACGCTGGACTTAGCATGCTAAGTTTTTTCTACACTGGCAGGAGGGCATCGTACCTGCCTTGGCAGGAGGGCATCGTACCTGCCTTGGAGAGGTGACTTTCACTCCTGGAAAGAGCAGGGAGTGGTCTTTGGCTCTCATTCAGTGCAAGTGGAATCTGGAGACCACACATATCTTTCTATTTCCTCTTGCGACTGTTTTTGCTGTTAAGGGTGGCTGTCCCTGTGCTACCATGAGCATTTCTGTCCAGTTTATTGTTGTATTACGCCCCAAAACTGGGGGAGGCTCTCTTTCATGCAGGATGGCAATTACAAGTTTGATTTGCATAGCCCTGCCTATTGAAGCAGGTGTCAGGACCAAACCATTTCAGGATACCACCCGTCTGCTATAGAAAAATAACTTATCACAGCAAGACCAACATTCTGTTTTTCCCCCAGATACGGTTTAGGAATTCAGAGAATCTGTGGAAATCAGCAATCAGCAATATAAAATGGCGTATTAATGGCACACTGCCTACATCTCAGCTAAATTTAACAGGCATGAAGTTTCCCCAGTCCCAGAAGAGGGTGAGTTGTTTGGTATACTTTGAATGTAGTTACTAGACTGCAACTACACATGCTAATTTTCATTTAATTATTTACTTTATTAACAACTAGTTAATATCAGACATGGCCTGAGAAACTCTGTCTACTCACAGATAAATCAATGTGAAAAGGGTTCTCTGATTATAGTGTTGAACTATTTTGTTATTTCTTTTCCTTTGCAAAGCTCGGAGTAGCTTACATGAAGCTTCCAGTAGTCTTGCATCCAGACTTTGATTAAATCTGCATGTGCTATAGCATCAGTCATTTGTTGGCTAAATTATATTGTAAATGCAGTACAATATGTAAGGCTCACAAAGCGTGAAATATTCTTTGGTCTTATTCTTTTCCCCTGCACATTACAATTACAGAGAGAACTGTAAAGGAGATCCACCACAGAAGGAACAACTTTAGAAAAGGATTGAAGAATAATGTGGTTAGGGTTGACACTGTAAGCATAAATTGGAAATGTAGTTGTGAGCTGTTTAAATAAGGCATTTTATTTTCACCACAGAAATGGAATACAAAGTTGGCACTACCTGTATGCAGTACCAACTCTAGATGCTCAAATGAGAGTCAAAAGCCCAACCATACTGATCTCATCCATCAGGCTGAATTTTTCCCAGTGGAACAGCTACAGACCTTCCCCCAGCTTCTGCAGAATATCCATTGTTTAGAGGTAAGTGGTAGATATCTAAGTAATTAGTACTAGGGATTAAATTATTAGTGCTGCATATTTAACCCTCCTGTGTCTGTGAATAGCACTTGATGAATCTGATATTGGGGTCAAATAGACTCCTATGGAAGCATAGCTTTAAAACATCTTGGAATGTGTGACAATGATTCCAATTTAATGTAAAAATATGAATTTAAGGATTATTGCAGCCCTCTGTTAAACAACTATCATGTCCTTTTCCCTCAAAGTCTGACTATACGGTCTTGCCTTACTCATGCAGTTTTCTGTGTAACTCAACCTGGAAGGCATGGATGCTAAACAAAAAAGAATCCTTAAAAAAGTTACATCAATGCAGCAGTTAAGTTAGTGTGATAGTAATGTTTTGCTTGACCCATTACAGCCACGCACAATTCATTTCTGTCCCCTAAAATTTTTTTAATTGAGTGATTCCCCAAACCCCTTTGAGTAAAATCCTCCATCGGGTGGGGGAGGTACTATGCTTGCACAATGGGTGAAAGGTTTGAAACATCAGAGTCCATTGTAACAGAATTTACAAAATATAAAATCGCTTGTGTCTGAGGGAAATTTCATTTATTTGTAGCGCCACATTGGAGTTAACTGCCACAAGCATGTAGAACAGTAAGTTACAAGTTAGTTTTAATTGGGCATGACTGGACTTGTTCCTTTTGAGTGTCATTTATGAACTGCATTTATCACTTACGCTAAAATTTACTAAGCAGTGTACATAGATGAAAAATAAGACAGTCCTGCCCACAGGATCACTTTCCAAAAGGCTTAATGCAAAAAGAAAAGGGATAAGAACAAAATAAAAAAACTGATACTAGTTCTTAAAGTTACAACATTCTTCAAATTGCCATTTTGAGTGGAAACGATTAAAGGAGCAAAATGCCAGCTTGTCCCTTAGCCAAGTCAATGGAGAGGCCCTGTTGGTTGTCCCATCTCTCTCCACTGCATCAAGATGGAATGCTGCTTCTAGTAAGGTAGTGGGGCAGGAAGCAGCTGTGCTGGTGTAATGCCAAGGAGTATCCATATATTCTGCTTGTTCAGGATGAAGCAACAATGATGACAAAGCAGCTTCATTTTGGCTATGAAACACTTTGAGGAACATGACCTGTATGCTGTTGGCAGCAAGACTGTGGATAGAACAAGAAGAGCTAGTGGATTGGGGAACCGTAGGAGGAGGTGCAGTGGGTGGTCTCTGAATTTACCATTGACTTGAACTACCTGCTCAATTCTGGTTTTGTGAGATCTCAAAAAGGTGTTTTTTCTTCAGTTTCTATAATGAACTGAAGATACTTTGTAACTAGTGCTGCTTTGAATGAGGCATTCTTTTAAAATGAAAAGATTAGACTGTAAATTGTTGGTGATTCTCACTTGACAGACATAGCTGCGTGGAGGAGGTGCAGGGCTTTGAATAGAGAAAAATATGGGAGTGTTGGCTGTACTATGAAGTCTTCATGTTTTCTTCTGAACAGTTCCTTCTTCCTGCTTCTCTTCCAGCTTCCTTCCCGCATAGGCTCAGTGTTAGGGAATCCTCTGTTGCTCCACCATATTAACTGTGTCAAAGATGACTCCATCTATCAGAGAATGTATTACTGGATGGGCCAAACATTCAGAGAAGGTAGGGAACCCAATCTGAGACCAACTGGGGAGGGAACTGATGTCCCAGTTGCCATGATAGGTCTAGCCTAGGTTCTCTTTCTCACAGTGGTAAACTTGTGTCTGAGATATATTGTTTGAGATGAAAGCTCATGTGGTTAGTTCTTCCTCTGGATTAAAGAATCTTGGGGAGATGGGTTTTAGCTTAATCCTCTCCCTGACGCACTAGTATTCTATCTGCCAGGATTTTGTCTGCCAGGATTTTGTCTTGTACAGAGGAACATGTTGTCATGTGAGCCTTCCCCCTGAAATCTGTCTTGGTGCCTTCCATTCACTGGTTACCATCTCGGTGGACCTAAACTTTGCCAAGGCATGATGGGTGGCAGACTGTATACAGAGATGGCAACTTGGGGTAAACAGGGAAGAAGGACTTTGAAGATAAGCATTGTTTTACCCCTCTTCCTTGATGCAGAATGCCCTTGGTATAAAGTTGAGAACCAGCAGTATGAATTGGAGTTCAAGGACTTCTTGGAGAGGGTCTTCGAAGCAGAGTGTTTCTTGCAGGTTAGTTCAGATGTGACTCTCATTCCTTGGAGGACATTCGGACTTGTCTTAGCTAAGTTGCCTAAGAGTAGAGCTATCAGTGATCTGTCTGCCGTAGAGAAATACTTGGATTCTGCATATTCCCTGCTTCCATTTTTTTAAAAAAATCTAACTGTTCTGATTATAAAGGGAGTTGTTAAAAGAACAGGCATGTATGTATTCAACTAAGCCCTACTCAGAAATCCATTGAAATTAATGAACCAGTTAGTCATGTCTAACTTCAGTGGGTAGAAGTTATTTGAGTAGAATTAGCATTGAATACCACCCAATCTTTTGGGAAGCTTGGGTACTGAGGTGCTAAGGCAGAGTGCTTGGGCTATTCTTTAAGTAGTTGAAGGCTGATATTTCTAAGCCTTGTTCCTATCTCCCTCTAGTGTCCATGCTTCATTGCCTTTTGCCCATTCTGGATCTTGGCTAAAACATCAATATTCCATTGATGCTCGTATTGCTGTCAAAACTAATTACACAGCTTTGGGCTTCCTTGAAAAACAGTGGTGGCCAAATTGCCTCTCACATGCATGTGACAGCCCTTCAGATATTTTAAAGGGTCATTTTCTCCTCTAACAGTCACATGATGGAGGAAAAAGATGCTATCTAGGGACAGGCAGTGAGTGACACGGCCAATCTGCAATTCAAATGTAGGGTTTCTAGAGAAGGCAAACTAGTCCTGAGTGAGAAGCAGAAATGACTGGCTGTTAGAAGAGGATGAGCAAAAGAAGCAATATGTTGGGACCTGCTTGGCAGGAGGAACAGTAGAGGTTATTCTTTAGCCAAAGAAAATCACTTGAATTGTTAGAAACTTTTGCCATCCCTGACATAAAACATTTAACGCAACAGTCCTGACAAATATGCTTTACTAGCTGATACCTTGAATTGTTTGAAACAGCTTCTATTTTTTTCCTGCTTATGAAGGACCATTGCCAAGTTGGGTGCATGAAAGGGATGGCTTTCAAGGATCTTTAGCAGTGTCAATTGTGCCTTTCAGGAGGGCTTCTCATCCTGTGAAGAATTCTTGTACAGGAGCCTGCCCTTCTGGGATGGCTGCTGCTGTCAGTCACAGGTCCTGCAGCTGGTGAGTTGGATCCCCCTCAGCACCTTCTCAGGTATGTGATGCAGCCTAACCAGTCTTATCCTGCTTTGTGGTCCAAACAGGCTTGCTTCAAAATCACTGTTCCTTTCTTTGCTTTCAGAAATGAAGCCTCATCTCTGCCGACCACTGACACAGCTTTTTTTCACATCATCCCTTTATTTTAAGGTAATGGAGGGATAGAGGCCAGCGAGGGCCTGCTTTGGCATGTTAGAAGTACCAGATTTGATCCCTAACACACAAAACATGTTTGCCTGATATGCCATAGAGTTGGTTTCAACATGCATTTGGACCTAAACAGCAGACTCATTGGGGCTGATACGAGGCAAATCCTTGAATACCACTGAGATTTCATCTTTGTTAAAGGGACGAGGCAAAGCACCTGTCAGACTCAGATGGACTTTCTTGTTGTGTGTAAATTAGCCCAGTGATGCTTAGTTGGTCTTACAGAGAATGTGAGGAGACCACCTTTTTTGAAATCTATTTGTACCTCATGATAAGTGCGTGCATGTGTTTCCAAAAACAGTGGGCTGGTTTTACATAATGCTAAATCATAGTTTAGTGTTGTGTGCTTGAGCTAGAATGAGCCCAAGCAGAGCCTTGGGCTTGCACACTTCTCCCTCTCCCCTCTTTTTCCCATATGACTGGGAGGGGGGCTTCAGCAGGGTGTAGTTCCAATTTAAAGAATCTCTGCTTAGTGCTATGTACAAATCAAGGATTCTGGCTTACAACAAATAATGGTAATTGCTAAACAAGCTAACTACCCTGGGAGAATTCTTAAACTTGTGTTTCCTGCTAACCTGGTCTTTCTAGCTTATTGGTGGCATGGACTCTCCTCCAAGTCTGAAATGAAGTGGATCCATGTTCTTTTTCTTCCACAGTGCAGTGTTCTTGAAAGCCTGAGGGAGCTATTACTGAACTGGCTAAACTGGCACATCATGCAAGCAGACATGGCAACAGAACTGAATGTTGATGTGTTGTAAGTATAATCTTTGAAAAGGTAGCACATCTCCAGTACAGTATGGCAGGCAAGCAAACGTGCACCTCACATGGGTACAATCACTCCCTGCCTCATATCTGTGTCTCTCCCTGTTGCAGGAATACTACCCTTTCTGGCCTGGTGAGCTCTGTGGCAGAGCTCATTCAGTTTGTAGGCTGGCTCTCAACTATTGCTCTGCGCTTGGAGAACAACTCTACTTTCTTGATGCATTTCATCCTGGATTTCTATGAAATAGTATGTAAACTGTTTACACTGCAAACTAGTTTCAAAACTCTAGACACTCTGTGTTTGTCAATCCTGAGTAGGCTCTGATACTTCGGGGGGTGGAAACAAATCAGAAGAAAAGGTACTTTCAAAAGCACATTTGAAGAAGTGAATAGGTATCTTGTTCACACAAGTTTCATATTTTTTTCTCTACAGATGTTCTTTAGACATTTTTGTTAAAATATTTCTGCTCTGCCTTTCAGTTAACCAGCTTCCAAGGTGATCAACAAAAATTAGTAGTTACATTTAAAACACAGCAATGAACATAAATAAACAGTAAGAGAAGGCAGCAACAAAACCTTCTGAAACAAACCAGTAATGAAATGATAAAAAATAAGTTTAAAATATTTACTAAAATGCAAGTGAATAAAATCTTCATGTGAGATCTATAAGTTAATAAACTTGGTGCCAATCAAGTGTCCTGGGTAGAGGATTCCATAATTGGAGTGCCGTCACCAAAAAGGGTCTGTCTCCAGTTAGCACCCAGAAAAGGGCCTCTGGTGAAGATCTTAGTGAACGGGCAGGTTCAGACTGGAAACGGTGATTTTTCAGATGACCTGGTCACAAAGTGAACAAGGCTGGGGTCACTAACCTTTTGAGGTCAATGGGCAGGCTTTCATATTTGAGAAACCACTGCAAAATGGTTGACATGGTATAGATTGCATCTGAGTCCAAAATGCCAAACCACATATTTCCAAGAAAGTAAATTAATGATACTCAGAAAAACATACACCGTACAGAAAAAACCAAATAGGCGCACTCTGGACACTTCCTGCTACCCTCCCAGCCTAGGACACTCCCTGTCACCTTGCCACACTTGCCACTGCTCGTCAGCATCCCCAGATTTACCAGGCAATAGTAGGTCCCCTTTTTTTTTTTTTTAGTAGCATGTTATCTGGATGTGCTGGAATGCAAAGTGTCTAGGCCAGTATTCTCACTGTTTCATAAGAACATAAGAAGAGCCTGCTGGATCAGGCCAGTGGCCCATCTAGTCCAGCATCCTGTTCTCACAGTGGCCAACCAGGTGCCTGGGGGAAGCCCGCAAGCAGGACCCGAGTGCAAGAACACTCTCCCCTCCTGAGGCTTCCGGCAACTGGTTTTCAGAAGCATGCTGCCTCTGACTAGGGTGGCAGAGCACAGCCATCATGGCTAGTAGCCATTGATAGCCCTGTCCTCCATGAATTTGTCTAATCTTCTTTTAAAGCCATCCAAGCTGGTGGCCATTACTGCATCTTGTGGGAGCAAATTCCATAGTTTAACTATGCGCTGAGTAAAGAAGTACTTCCTTTTGTCTGTCCTGAATCTTCCAACATTCAGCTTCTTTGAATGTCCACGAGTTCTAGTATTATGAGAGAGGGAGAAGAACTTTTCTCTATCCACTTTCTCAATGCCATGCATAATTTTATACACTTCTATCATGTCTCCTCTGACCCGCCTTTTCTCTAAACTAAAAAGCCCCAAATGCTGCAACCTTTCCTCATAAGGGAGTCGCTCCATCCCCTTGATCATTCTGGTTGCCCTCTTCTGAACCTTTTCCAACTCTAGAATATCCTTTTTGAGATGAGGCGACCAGAACTGTACACAGTATTCCAAATGCGGCCGTACCATAGATTTATACAACGGCATTATGATATCGGCTGTTTTATTTTCAATACCTTTCCTAATTATTGCTAGCATGGAATTTGCCTTTTTCACAGCTGCCGCACGCTGGGTCGACATTTTCATCGTGCTGTCCACTACAACCCCGAGGTCTCTCTCCTGGTCGGTCACCGCCAGTTCAGACCCCATGAGCATATATGTGAAATTCAGATTACACTTGTTTATATTGAATTGCATTTGCCATTTTTCCGCCCATTCACTCAGTTTGGAGAGGTCTTTTTGGAGCTCTTCGCAATCCCTTTTTGTTTTAACAACCCTGAACAATTTAGTGTCGTCAGCAAACTTGGCCACTTCACTGCTCACTCCTAATTCTAGGTCATTAATGAACAAGTTGAAAAGTACAGGTCCCAATACCGATCCTTGAGGGACTCCACTTTCTACAGCCCTCCATTGGGAGAACTGTCCGTTTATTCCTACTCTCTGCTTTCTGCTTCTTAACCAATTCCTTATCCACAAGAGGACCTCTCCTCTTATTCCATGACTGCTAAGCTTCCTCAGAAGCCTTTGGTGAGGTACCTTGTCAAACGCTTTTTGAAAGTCTAAGTACACTATGTCCACTGGATCACCTCTATCTATATGCTTGTTGACACTCTCAAAGAATTTTAATAGGTTACTGAGACAGGA
This sequence comes from Rhineura floridana, assembly GCF_030035675.1. Taxonomy (NCBI): domain Eukaryota; kingdom Metazoa; phylum Chordata; class Lepidosauria; order Squamata; family Rhineuridae; genus Rhineura; species Rhineura floridana. Next base: position 20,744,269 of record NC_084495.1, on the reverse strand, counting down.
CTTTCCCTTGCAGAAGCCATGCTGGCTGTGCTTCAGCAAGGCTTGTTCTTCTATGTGCTTAGTTAATCTAGCTTTAATAATACTTTCTACCAGTTTTCCAGGGACAGAAGTTAAGCTAACTGGCCTGTAATTTCCGGGAATCCCTCTGGATCGCTTTTTGAAGATTGGTGTTACATTTGCCACTTTCCAGTCCTCAGGCACGGAGGAGGACCCAAGGGACAAGTTACATATTTTAGTCAGCAGATCAGCAATTTCACATTTGAGTTCTTTGAGAACTCTCGGGTGGATGCCATCCGGGCCCAGTGATTTGTCAGTTTTTATATTGTCCATTAAGCTTAGAACTTCCTCTCTCGTTACCACTATTTGTCTCAGTTCCTCAGAATCCCTTCCTGCAAATGTTAGTTCAGGTTCAGGGATCTGCCCTATATCTTCCACTGTGAAGACAGATGCAAAGAATTCATTTAGCTTCTCTGCAATCTCCTTATCGTTCTTTAGTACACCTTTGACTCCCTTATCATCCAAGGGTCCAATTGTCTCCCTATATGGTCTCCTGCTTTGAATGTATTTATAGAATTTTTTGTTGTTGGTTTTTATGTTCTTAGCAATGTGCTCCTCAAATTCTTTTTTAGCATCCCTTATTGTCTTCTTGCATTTCTTTTGCCAGAGTTTGTGTTCTTTTTTATTTTCTTCATTCGGACAAGACTTCCATTTTCTGAAGGAAGACTTTTTGCCTCTAAGAGCTTCCTTGACTTTGCTCGTTAACCATGCTGGCATCTTTTTGGCCCTGGCGGTACCTTTTCTGATCTGCGGTATGCACTCCAGTTGAGCTTCTAATATAGTGTTTTTAAACAACTTCCAAGCATTTTCGAGTGATGTGACCCTCTGGACTTTGTTTTTCAGCTTTCTTTTTACCAATCCCCTCATTTTTGTGAAGTTTCCTCTTTTGAAGTCAAATGTGACCATGTTGGATTTTCTTGGCAATTGGCCAGTTACATGTATGTTTAATTTACTAGCACTGTGGTCACTGCTCCCAGTCGGTTCAACAACACTTTCGTTGTAGGTGTTTCCTTTTCTAAGAATGCCTTGGTGCTAACACTGGGCCCCAAGGGATTATGGGGGGGGGGAGAAAGAAATATGTTGGGTAGCTTGGAGGCCAAGGTTGCCTCCCAAGTATAAAGCTCTATATGCCATGTATTAGACTGGGGGTTGGTGTGTGAGTAGACAAGAACAAGATAGTTGCTCTATTTTTAAAGTGAAGGTGGCATGCTGAGGGCAGAGAACTGAGCACACAAGTTCATATGACTATCCTTCCTTCCTTGAAGGTGTGTGATGTGTATCAGAAGTATAACCTCCCCTTGGTTGTGATGCCTCCTGCTGGAGTCTTCTATCCAGCACTGCTCAGCATGGATTCTGTTACACTTGACCAGCTCTGCCACATTATGTACAGGTATTGAAGAGGTTCCATTTTCTGTCATCTCTGCTGGGAACACTTCCCATCTTTTCCTCATTTCAAGCTCTGCTTCAAAACCTTTCTGGATGACTATCGTATTTCCTGTTGTAGACTACTAGTTGTCATGTCACCTTCTCTACCACTAATCTGCAATATCTATTTATGATGCCAGAAGGCAGATTTTTCTAACTTGTTGAGCTGACATTTAGTGAGTAATGAAGGCAACTCTTACCTTTCAGTGTTGTAGATTTATTTGGGTTCCTTTTGCCAGGGGGTGGGGGGCAGAAGAGGGCATGCGGCCTGATGCTTGGTTTTGCAGCATTTTCTGCTTGTAAGAGGAACTCGTTCTCCCCGTAGTGGGCAGAGGTGGTCCCATTTCAGCATTATGTTAACGAACAGAGTTCTCCAGTTAGCATGCAAGTGGAATCCAGGAAAGATAGGGTTAACATCCCCCATTGCCTAGGCCAGGCAGGATCATGTTACAAAGTTCTAAGTGTTCTAGTCAGTTCCTGAGACTCTGTCATGGTTTTCACTTAGCCAAGCCAGAAACAGCATGAATCAAATGCAGACAAAGGAAACCTGGGCAAAGAAAGAACCCCCTTCCTAAGCTAGCATGGCAAAAAACATGAGGGCCCACAATTGGCAGTCACAAAGAAGCATGTCCATTATGATATGGACATATCCCACTCACCCACCTGAGTATATAGTGGTGGGGCTGGGTTCTTTCTGCACACTCCCCAAAAGGAACATTGATGGGAAGTGCCTAACATTCCATTCTTTGGTAATAACCAGTTGATATCAGATCACCTAGTGCACCACATCTGCACGAACACGTATATTACATGTGCGTTTGCTAAAGACAATTGTATGCACGGAGTCGGAATTGCATTTCATAACCTTGCTTTGGTGAATTTAGCATGGACCAACAGTAGTTCCGGAGAACCAGTGATAACTACACATTTTCTGAAGCTGTAATTGTTAGTTATAAATGAATAAAGGTTTAATTGTGATATGCCAATATGAAATGAGTTGTAAGCAACAAAATGGTTTTGTGATTTGAAATACTACTACAGAAATGCAGAATAAAACAGAGTAATAATGCACGCATAGGCTTCCTCATCCACATATACTTAATTACTTTTGTATGGAGTGTGAGGAGAGGCTAGAGGCAGAGAGCTGCCTAATAAGAAACCTGAGGTGGAGTTTGAGAGATCTGGCTCTGGTATTGGGAAAGCAAAAAACCAAGAAGGGGAAAAGGTTACATGCAGAGTAGTAGTTTTCTCATCGCACAAGAGACAGATTAGTGCAATATTTGGGAATATAGAAAGTAAGTGGACTGCCTTCAAGTCAATTCCGACTTAGGGCGAGCCTATGAATAGGGTTTCCTTGGTAAGCGGTATTCAGGTGGTTTACCATTGCCTCCCTCTGAGGCTGAGATTGGCCCAATGTCACCCAGTGAGCTTCATGACTGTGTGGGGATTCGAACCCTGGTCTCTCAGGTTGTAGTCCAACACCTTAACCACTACACCACACTGGCTCTCTTGGGAATATAGAGGAGATAAGAGGAAAGTTGAGATGCAGCACTTATCTGTCTAGCAGTAGGGGGAAACTGGGGAGGGAAAAGGCTAGGCTTCTTCCCATAAGCTTAGTACACTCCAAAGAATGGGCTAGTAGTTCACTACGTAGCTGGTTGTGACTTCTTATGGATTTAGGTAGACCCATACACCAGTGGAAGTGGCTAGGTAGTCTCCTTTTACCTATGAAACTCCAGAGATACCAATGAGAATGCTTCCATCCCGGTAGTTTCCTTTTTAATTTTTTTCCTGGGTTATTTAGAACCTTTTCTGATTGGTTAAAAATAGGAATACTTCTGAGGGAGACACAGAGGTGTCTCTTTCATGGATGACAGAGGTTTCCAAGCAGATAATGTAGCCCCCCCCCACAGCTCAGACAAGGAACGCTTCAGCAAATACTTTTGCCCCTCCCGTCTTGTTGAGGCTTAGTTCGTTTCCTGTCTCAGCTCAGAGTACATCCTGCTGGCGATCTCTGTCTTCTCACTGAGTTATTTTCTATATCTATTTTCCTTTCCTCCTCATACTTAACTCCGTTTGTCTTTTTTTATTATTTATTTATTTATTTATTTATTTTTATTTATTAAATTTATATACCGCCCGACTAGCGATAGCTCTCTGGGCGGTGAACATAAAATAGTATAAAAATACAATGAATAACAAAATAATATTAAAATACAATCAACAATACAATAAACATTTTTAAAATTAGATCAATGTAACTTAAAATGCTTCAGAGAATAGGAAGGTTTTGACCTGGCGCCGGAAGGAGAGCAGAGTCGGGGCCAGGCGTACTTCCTCAGGGAGACTGTTCCATAGTTCGGGGGCCACCACTGAGAAGGCCCTAGATCTTGTCATCACCCTCCGGGCCTCCCTGTGAGTTGGAACCCGGAGGAGGGCCTTCGTAGCAGAACGTAGTGCACGGGCCGGTTCATATCGGAAGAGGCGTTCCGCAAGGTATCGTGGTCCCGCACCGTATAAGGCTTTATAGGTTAATACCAACACTTTGAATCTAGCCCGGAAACATATTGGCAACCAGTGCAAGCTGGCCAGAACAGGTGTTATATGCTCGGACCGCTTGGTCCTTGTCAGCAATCTGGCCGCCGCATTTTGCACTAGTTGTAGCTTCCGAACTGTCTTCAAAGGTAGCCCTACGTAAAGTGCATTACAGTAATCCAAACGTGAGGTTACCAGAGCATGTACCACTGATGTAAGGTCCTCTTTACTCAAATAGGGACGTAGCTGGGCTACCAACCGAAGTTGGTAAAACGCATTCCTAACCACCGAGGCTACTTGAGCCTCAAGTGAGAGGGAAGAGTCTAAAAAGACTCCCAGACTACGAACCCGGTCCTTTAGGGGGAGTGTAACCCCGTCCAGGACAGGGTATATATCCACCATCCGATCAGAGAACCCGTCCACCAACAGCATCTCAGTCTTGTCTGGATTGAGCTTCAGTTTGTTAACTCTCATCCAGTCCATTGTCGAGGCCAGGCAACGGTTCAGCAAATCGACAGCCTCACCTGAAGAAGATGAAAAGGAGAAGTAGAGCTGCGTGTCATCAGCATACTGATGACAACGCACTCCAAAACTCCTGATGACCTCTCCCAACGGCTTCATGTAGATATTAAAAAGCAGGGGGGACAAAACTGACCCCTGCGGGACCCCATATTGGAGAGCCCGCGATGTCGAGCAATGTTCCCCAAGCACTACCTTCTGGAGACGACCCGCCAAGTAGGAGCGGAACCACTGCCAAGCAGTACCTCCAACTCCCAACTCCGCGAGCCTCTCCAGAAGGATACCATGGTCGATGGTATCAAAAGCCGCTGAGAGATCAAGGAGAATCAACAGAGTTACACTCCCTCTGTCTCTTTCCCGACATAGGTCATCGTACAGGGCGACCAAGGCTGTCTCAGTGCCAAAACCGGGCCTAAAACCCGATTGAAATGGATCTAGATAATCAGTTTCATCCAATAGCGCCTGGAGCTGGCCAGCAACCACCCGTTCCAAGACCTTGCCCAGGAATGGAACATTCGCCACTGGCCTGTAGCTGTTAAAATTGTCTGGGTCCAAGGAAGGCTTTTTCAGGAGTGGTCTCACCACTGCCTCTTTCAGACAGCCCGGGACCACTCCCTCTCGTAAAGAGGCATTTATCACTTCCTTGGCCCAGCTACCTGTTCCATTCCTGCTAGTTTTTATCAGCCAGGAGGGGCAAGGATCCAGTACCGAAGTGGTTGCACGTACCTGTCCCAGCACCTTGTCCACGTCCTCGAGTTGAACCAACTGAAGCTCATCCAACAAAACAGGACAAGACTGTGCTCCGGACACCTCACTAGGATCTACTGCTATAACTTGAGAGTCTAGGTCCCGGCGGATACATGAGATCTTATTCTGGAAGTGATCGGCAAACTGATTACAGCGGGCCTCCGATGATTCCACCGTGTCCGGAGGGTTTGAATGGAGAAGCCCCCGGACAACTCGAAAGAGCTCCGCTGGGCGGCAAAGAGATGATTTAATAGTGGCAGCAAAATGATGTTTTTTAGCTGCCTTCACTGCTCCTACATAGAGCTTAGTCGAAGCACTAACCAGCGCATAATTGTATCCGTCGGGAGTTCGTCTCCATTTCCGCTCAAGCCTCCTCCTATCTTGCTTCATCGCTCTCAGCTCCGGAGTATACCATGGAGCTGTATGAGCTCTACACAGGAGAGGGCGTGCAGGAGCGATCGTGTTTACAGCCCGGGTCATCTCCGTATTCCACAGAGCGACCAGGGCTTCAGCAGGAGCGCCAGTCCTATCAGCCGGAAAATCCCCCAGAGCCCTTTGAAAACCTTCAGGATCCATTAGTCTCCGGGGGTGGACCATTTTAATAAGTCCCCCACCCTTGCAGAGGGAAGAGGTTACTGAATGTCTAAACTTCAGCAAGCAGTGGTCTGTCCATGACAAAGGGAGTGTTGTAAAACTCCCCACATCCAGATCACTTTCCCCATGCTCAGTAGCAAAAACAAGGTCTAGAGTGTGCCCCGATACATGTGTTGGACCACTAACATATTGAGACAGCCCCATGGCTGTCATGGAAGCCATGAAGTCCTGAGCCGCGCCAGACAAAGTGGTCTCGGCATGAATGTTGAAATCCCCCAGTACTATTAGTCTGGGGGACCTCAACAATATATCCGAGACCACTTCCGCCAGCTCAGTTAGGGAAGCCATTGGGCAGCAAGGTGGGCGGTACACCAAAAGGATTCCCAGCCTGTCCCTCTGGCCCAACACAAGGTGCAAACACTCCAGGCCAGTAACTGAATGAACATGGTGCTTGGTGAATGAGATGGAACTCTTATAGACGACAGCAACCCCACCTCCCCGACCCTCAGATCTACCATGATGCTGGACCAGGTACCCCGGTGGGCAGAGCTGAGAGAGACCAACTCCTCCCTGCTCACCCACCCAGGTCTCGGTTATACATGCCAGATCGGCTGCCTCATCCACAATCAAATCGTGGACGAGGGAGGTTTTATTATATACCGATCTGGCATTTAATAACAGCAACTGGAGATCTGAGAGTTGGCTGATAGGACTACCAACGACCTTGCGGGTGTGGGAAGGACCGGAACAAGGCACAGCCACAACATGTCTGGACCGCGTTCCCCTTACCTGGCACGTCCTTCTCACAGCGCCATACCTTCCTTTGCCCGTCACTACGGCAATTGGGGCCCCCTCAAGTCTCCCCGCCTGATGGATAAAACTCTCTCCGAAGCACATAATACAACTAAAATATACAACAATTAAACGTATAAAAACAGCTATATATACAGCCATATATACAGCATATAAACAAACATACATTCATATAATCAGGCACCCATTCATCTCAAATTGCATCAACACACCAACAAAAAGTAAAAAAAAGAAAAAGAAAGGAGCAGCACAGCAGCAACAGCCTCTCCTTCCCTTGGGGCGATGCTTTCTTTCTCCTGCAGGGCCTGGGTCTCCCAGGCCACCTCAGCCAGCCGGCTTATGTATCCCTCCAAAGAGGGACAGGTGGTAAATCAGTCCTGGCTGGCTGGGTACCTGGGGCCTGGTCCTGCCAGGCAGAAGTCCCTCTGGGAAGGGTGGTGGAGGTGGTGGTCCCGCAGCAGCAGCAGCACAGCAGCAGCAGCCTCTCCTTCCCTTGGGGCGATGCTTTCTTTCTCCTGCAGGGCCTGGGTCTCCCAGGCCACCTCAGCCAGCCGGCTTATGTATCCCTCCAAAGAGGGACAGGTGGTAAATCAGTCCTGGCTGGCTGGGTACCTGGGGCCTGGTCCTGCCAGGCAGAAGTCCCTCTGGGAAGGGTGGTGGAGGTGGTGGTCCTGCAGCAGCAGCAGCAGCACAGCAGCAGCAGCCTCTCCTTCCCTTGGGGCGATGCTTTCTTTCTCCTGCAGGGCCTGGGTCTCCCAGGCCACCTCAGCCAGCCGGCTTATGTATCCCTCCAAAGAGGGACAGGTGGTAAGAATCAGTCCTGGCTGGCTGGGTACCTAGGGCCTGGTCCTGCCAGGCAGAAGTCCTTACTAAAGAAGTCTTTACTAATACTTCCTTCAATTTGTTTTAAATAAATAAAAATCTTGAACTCTATAACAAAATAACACACTACGGTTTGGAGGCAAGGAAATGAAGAAAACATGGTGGTAGAAAAGGGGTCTTGCTAAAGACTAAATGGAGGAAGTGGGAACCCTGCTTCCACAGTTCATATTGGAAGTACTGTGTCTTGGAGAAAAGTGGCATGGAGAAGCCTTTGGTAGCATCCTGAAAAGCTGAATTGGAATGGCATAGTGATAATACTGCTCCTGGGGAGAAGGTAGGGCAAAAGTAGAGAAGCCTTGTGCAGCCAGTTAAAGCTTTTCCGTCTCTTGAATGTGAAAGGTTATTTCACACAGCATTCAGGCTTGGACATGAGTGACTTTACATAATAAAAGAAAGTTCTTGGGACATCTTGAGCTGAGTTAATGTCATGCCACAGGGTTAGAGACCAGCTACTGGGGCGTTTCTGTTCATTTGATCTATGTTTATCAAGGTGCTCTTGCTTTTGCTGAAAAGGGATCAGATTGGGCTTCTAAGGAAATATAGCCAGGGTACTTAACTTGCACTTGCTGGCTGATGCTCATTTATTCCCAATGAAAGATTACTTGCTGATTGGGGGTCTTGCTTGCATTAGATGTGGTACTGGATTCTGGAATTAATTGGAGCAGGATCCAACCTCCTACTTGTGACTTGTATGTACCTACAGCTTACACCAGCCTAACTTGCATTGTTCTCTGGTGACCAGAATGATACACTCATTGCCCAGAGCAAAGCAAAATTACACACAGTTCCAGGGCATGCACAGAATTCCAGCTGAACCGAGCTTCTTTGTTACATTACTATTATACACTTACCTGTGTGATACTGGTGAAGCTATCCTGAACTTTGAATTATTTAGGAGTGATCAAATATCTAACCCAAAGTCTCAAACTGGTGGTGTGGGTGGTGGGGTAGTGATGCTATGCTCATTAATGTCCAACAGATATCTGACCCTTCGAGGCTGGCTGTGCATCTGGATTATTTTAAAAAAGGTCAGCTCTCTGGAGGAATTGCTATATTAAAGTGGTGCCATTCTTAGCAGCATTAGTTCCAGGGGTTGTGTCTGGTGTGAGAAGTAGCCAATTGCTGACAGCTGGTATAGGGCTCTGTGGTTTCCCCTCTGAGAAAGCTGCAAGATAATTAATATGGAAGGGTGAACTCACAGAAGATACACTGAAAATAGTGCTTATTACACAGACAACTGTCAGGACCCATACTTCTAGCGTCTTCCATTTTTTGTGTAACTGACACCAGTGCTGCTGTTTGCCGCTTGAGGTTATGCTCCATCTTTTGCCTTGCCTTTTGTTTAGTTCTTGCATAGCCTATTGCGTTTTTTTCACACAGGCACACTTGCAAACAGAAATGAGCATCCTTTCAATGTTGCTTTTGTCTTTTCTGAGTAACAGCTGCTTCTGAGTTGTAAAATGTACCTCTTGAACTTGCCCTTGCATCTCTATATTCAGAACCAAGTTCAGTATGCTTGTTGTTGGGTGATAAAGAGCTTTCTTGTATGGGGTCTGTGTTTTCCTTTCAAGGTCTACTTTGTACATGGCTCCTATTGCAAGAAAACGTAGGAAAGCACAAGAGAGCTTTGTGTCGCATAACATAAGAATGGTACCAAAGGTAACGAGGAAAAATTAATGGTCTCTTGGTGCCTCTTAATGTTGAGAATGGGCACAAAGTAAGGTAGGTATCAGCTCTGGGATAGCCACTGTTCACCTGTGAGTAGTAACAACTGTCTGTGTTTCATGTGTTCAAAGCATCTAGGTGTGATCCTTAAAACAACCCTGTAAAGCATGTCTTTAGTACTATTTGCAATATTCGGGGGTGCTAAAGCTGAGTGAAAACGGCTTGCCGAAGGCCACCTAGTGGGTAAATGTTAGAATCAAGATTCAAACGGGATTTTTTCAGACACTACACATGTTCGTTCTTTGCATGTATAGTACAAGGCAGAATATATCCACATCCTCCTTTTTGTTCTTTCTTAGGTATCGAACCAGCTTGGTAGCTGCAAAACAAAATCAACAGGCTAAAAAGGTACCACATATTAAGACCCTTATTGCCATATGTTCAGATTGGAACAAAGATCTTCATTGGCTCCTTCCTCTGAAATTTAATATAATTTAATTGACACTCTTCAGTGACTGGGTTTGCCTTTGCCTTCCTTACATTTCACATCTCTTCTCCCATATGACATGTTCTCAGACTTCATTCTTTTTCCACCCCTCTGTTGAAGGCTGTTTTCTTTCTCTTCAGCATTCCCAACTTCTACCCGCCACTGCTATGACCCGGCCTATGACTGGAGATGCCTGACCAAGGCTCATTTTATTTTCCTATCACCTTGTTTTAACTTGACCTTCTGCATTGCATGTCTCAGTGGTTCCCAAACTCTCTCTCACACACGCATCACTTGAAAATTGCTGAGGATCTTGATGGACCACTTAAAGATTTCTCTACATGCTGTAGCAATTGTAATGTGCTGTGCTAGATGCTGTATGATTAATTATATTTTCATGGCTTACTTTATTGCTTATATTGTTTTTATTGTATTACAATATAAGAAATGAAAGATGCAATAAAAATACAATTAGAAATCAATGTATTTCATCGAATGGATGAGCAATCTCCTGTCTTCAACCATAAATCCAGAGACATGCCACAGACCACCTGAATGAAGTTCACAGACCATAGTTCAGGAACCCCTGCATTAATAAAGATGAAGGGGAGCTATCATGGGGCTGAAACATCATGTAGATTGTCTTGTGTCTTACTAGACGATGCTGCAGTTCAAGTTCAGCAACCGGACTTGCAACGAATACAACCAATACTTAACAGCCATGGTTGGGTGTTTGTGGACCTCAAATGTGTTCCAGAAGGACTTCCACCCTCAGGGGATTCATATGGATCCAGAAGTGCTGGAGAAGACCAGGGTGCAGGGATACAGGAAGGGCTTAAACGTAGTATATCATCCTGCCTTGACAGGCTATGCTGTGCTCTTCTTGCAGCAGGTGAGGAATACTTTGTATTTTTCCAGTATCATCCCCATTTCTGTAATACTTGAAGACTATTGAGTATGTATGTTGATCATTGTTTGTTACTGTGATGTCTTCATTGTGTTATACTCCAGTCTTTGACCCACCGTAAACTACCTCCTATTAAGCCATAAAGCCTCAAGCTGGAGTCAGTGCTGTGCAGGAAGAAATAGTATTGGGCATTGACCAGGGAGACCTGGGTTCACATCTCCATTTAACCATGAAAGCTTAGCTGTGGGCAACAGCAAGCAGAGACACAAAGTGCTGCCTCATTGTTCCTGCCCAGTGGCCTCAAGTAGTCCTGGCTCCATTCTTTGGATCCGAAGTTTAAAGGAAGGCTTCTGCTTCTTTAATCATCACAGCTAGGAGTACACTGAAGATATGGGAATGGCATTATTCACTGGTGGAGCACATGTTTTGCATGTAGAAGGTCCCACGCTCAATCCTTGGCATGTCCAGGTAGGGCTGGAAATATTTCCTGTCTGAATACCTATTGAACTGCTGCCAATCAGTGTAGACAATACTGAGCTAGATGGACTATTGGTCTGAGTTGGTTTAAGGCACCTTCCTGTGGGTAGCCTTCAGAGTAGATGCAGTGAAATAATGTACCTACGTTAGTCATGTCCAGTGAGCCGATTCTGAGAAGGATTATGAACTCTACCCTATGTGGGGTGAAGAATTCAACTTCACCACAGTCTTGTTTGTTTTTTAAAAAGCAAATTTCTAGCCCATATGGTTGCAAAAATATGCCTGAATGACTGGGCAATGTCTGGTGAACTCTAGAACTGAAGAAGTTGCCAGAGAAGGGTTCCGGGGAGTTGCTGCACCAGTACCCTCTCTACTGACATGAGGGGGTATCTTTCCCTTAGTTTGATAGCTCCCAAAATGCGAAACCAATTTTCCACGTCTCTTTTAAAAAGTAGTATAGAAGGAAAAAGTTACAACCAGTCCAAGTTTTTATGTCACTGTGCTTCAGTGCTAAGGGAAGCTGCACTGGATGAACTGTTCCCTTTTGTACAACTTCTGGGGACCTAGCAAAGGCTTGCTCCTATTTGGACAGATGGACTTTTATCCAAAAAGTTAAACTGTCTAATATCAAGTCAGACCATTAACCCATCTGGCTCAGTATTGTCTACATTGACTGGCAGTAGTTCCCCAGAATCTTTTTCCCAGCCCTGGGATCTTTATGCAAAATATGAGCTATGCCACTGAGTTATGGCTTCATCTCTAGGGCTGTATACTTATTGATGTTGCCTTCTGCCTTTGGCAGGCATACTAGGCTGAAATTTGCAGTTCAGTTCACCAGAGGGTGCTGTCATGCAGCAGAAGTTTAGCTGATGGCTAGATTCTCAGACATTTTCTCCCCAGGTGGCATACGTATGAATTTGCTCTCTTCTTCCAATGGACTTCCATATGTTGAGCTGAAAGTGAGTTGGAGCTATTCTCCAAGCTAACTCAATCTGAAAGGCCCATTGCAAAATGTCAAATATGCTATTTTTTTCATAGACATATGATGCAGTTATTTCATGGAGCAACTCCTGAGGCATTGTAAAGACTGTTGTTGCCCCAATAGAATCCAAAACAATTCATGTAATCCACAGGGCATTTAGTGTTTCTGTAGTGCTATACTTCTTTTAGGTAGACTAGTTTCAGAGGCTGATTTTAGAGTGAATGTGTTCAATTTGTTAGGTCAGGGCAAATCAACCTTGAAAAGGGCTCAACTTTTCAGGAAAACTTTTCATTTCTAACACTTTTTCCCCTTCCCTTCAGGTACAACCAGAAGACAAAACCCCAAACTTCAAATTAATTCAGGTAAAGTGGTTTACTTGTCAAAAGGCAACATTTCTTGGGAAGCTGGCTGGTTGGAGCTGGGCTTTAGAATAGTACCACACTCAGGAGTGAAACAACTAAAAAGTCTAGAAAAGGGGGTAAGAGAAGACAAGGCTGATGGTCAGTGCTGCTGATAAACCTGCATCATCTTTGCACTCACAAGCTGTAGCTGTGTCCACAATGTGTTTTCTCATGAAGAGAAACAATTAAATGGCAAGCATTTGGTGCCACATCTCTGGCTGTGGCAAGTCCTTGGCCTGAAAAGTTACTTTTCCTAGAATTCAAACAGATGCAGTGGTTCCCTTAATGGCTAAGAGGTCTTAACTGGATCTCTGTTGCTTGTTTTCCAGTATCAATTAGAATATAAAATTTCAGAGGGAGCTAATAGGTGTACTGGCATCAAGGCGTGTTCTGTATTTGCATAAACTCTGCTCTGCTGCAAAGAGGAATACCTGTTGATAGCTAATTGAAACTGCCATATGTGAACTGACTCATGAGGAGGAGGCTGCATGATGATAGCTCATTCCCCATCACCAAGTTCGTGTCACAGCATGTTAGCGTCATGGCTATGCTGAGCTTTTGCAGTGTGGACTGGCCTGCAAGTGCTGGGCAGTGGGAGAGGAAATGAGAGGACACTGTGTGGTAAAGAATCCAATACAGCTGAATTGGTGTAACAATCTTAATAGTTGTAATGCTTAATACCAGGCTGCTGCTGGGAGGAAGGGCAGGATATAAATTAAATACATAAATACTTTATCTGCAGGGGAGACAGTGGGAATGGTACATGGAATTTCTCTACTCCCAAGAGTTACAAGGCCTGAAACTCTTCATTGAAAATAGCATCAACCGGGTCTCTCAATCTTCTCAAACAAAAGCAAGCAAGTGAACAGGATCAAAAGAGTGATTCTTGCAGACTCTTCTGGACAGCCAAGCTAAAACATTGGATGTTGGAGTCCCATTTTTGTGAAGACAGTCCCTTTGTTTCATGGAGCTGACTTCCTGATTCAGCAATTGGGAAGTCTGGAGGTCCTTGCTGAGCTGGTCTGTGCAACACTGAACCTTCTCTCTTTTGGAGACTTTTTGACTAAAGTAAACACTTAAGACGGAAACACAGCCTGCCCAACGGTCACTATCCTTTTCTCCACCTCAGGAAATGAGAGACATTATTTCTGTCAGTAAACCGAAACATTAAGGAGAGTGGTAATGCTAATGAGAATTCCCAGCCTTAACCTTGTGTTGGGTAAACATGGCAGCAGCTAGAACACCTTGGTGTTGCATTTCACGCCTTGTTGATACCTCAAAGACCCTGGAGCTGTTGTAATGGCTGGCTAAATGGCAGTTTTCTTATGTGTGTTTTTAGCTATGTACATAACTGTATAGTAGATATTTATACAATATGTGTTCAGTAATTTATATGCTTTCTGCTTTTATTGTGTCCGATTAAGTTATTGGCAACTTTTTTCCAGTTGTTCCCTCTGAGGGTGTAGGGTACACTTGTAGGAACTGAATATTTCTCTTGACAACTTAATGTTCACACTAGTGTGCCTTTTTAAAAAAACTATCTCTAACTCCATTTTCATTTCTCAAATGTGTTCCGTGATTACATCAGAAAAAGCCTTCAACTTCCTCTGTAAGCCTCTTGTGATATCATCCCTACAACATTTTCTCCTTTGATTTGTTAGGGACCATACCACCTAGTCACTGGTGATTCCCATTTGACAACAGCATAGCTTTCCATACCACTGGTTTAGTGCTGAAGCATGCAGGCATCATGTTAGGCATCCGGAGAAAGGACAGATATCCTTCTGACCCCGGCAATATCCTTGCAATGAAAGCCAGAAGCCTGCAATGTAGACATATCCCATATTAATATCTGCTGTGGGCATCAGTGAGGACTAAAGCTGTCCATGCATCTGGATTGTAGCTGTCAGAAAGAGTGGACTAATATTCTGTTTGTAAAATTATAGCTATCTGGATGAGCCCTTTTCTCATCCAAATAGCATTTTTGTGCACAACAGCTTGTGTTTTGCTTGTGCTTAACTACTCTATTAGGCCTTTCTGCATTAAACCCCCAAGATGACTTGCAGAAGAAGAATAAAAATAAATTAACAATACATAAACTAGAATAACCTAAAAATAAAGCACTGGCAGCTTGCAGACTTGCATGTACAAAACTGGAATCTGCCAAAGAATTTGGATTCCTGAGTTTACTGTTTTAAAATTGTTAACAAAAACAAATCTGGTCATAGTATTGGAGAAGTGTTTGAAATAGCTGGCAGGGCTCAAAAGGTTCTAATACTTGTTGTAGCCTTTATCTCTTACACTGCTCTCCATGTTCTCATCCTACCTCCTAATTTGTTTCCACTTGGCTCCAATGGTATGACTTGTCCAATTTGTGATTCAGAATAAAGTAGTCAGATGTTTTATTTCATATAATGCTGCTCACTAATACTTGCCTAACCTGTTGATTTGGCTCAAAGTGTGGAATTTGGTTCTGCCTGGTGCATGTACTGCCTTTTGGCGAAAGGGAGCAAAGCTGCGCAGCCTTGAGGGCATAGCAGCATGGTCCTTGGCAAATCCAGCAGCAACATATAATCAAGTGCACGCTTTCACCCACGCATAACAGTTGCTGATAACCCAGTGCGCATCACTGGAAACAGTGTGCAGATGATGTTTTTGTTACGTTCTTTGTCTCCTAGCGTTTAATTTGGGGGGTTCATTATATTGCAATCAGGAAGGCACTAGCAGGTGTTCAGCTGTAAACCACATTCTGTTGCTGAAAAAATCAAAGGTTTTTATTATAGAGCAGCGACTGCATGTATTGGCCAGTTTGTCACTGTACAACTAGGCTCTTAAACTGCTGTGATTCCAGAGGTGGCAATCAAAGTACTGAACTGAAGATGTGGAGTGTTCCAAGCAAGCAGTGCTGTTGCATGTTTTCCCTTTGTTTCAGTAAGCTTTTGGTGGCAGATGGGCAGCAGCAGTGACTGGAGGGTCAGACCTCTCTCGCATTCTGTAGCACAGACTTTTTCAGTATTCATTGTGTACAGCCTGCATCTGGGAAGTAGTTTAACTCTGCCCTAAGGCATTTACAAACTGCTTCCAAAGCCATGTTATTCTTTCCATCTGTTAATCAGTCTTTTTTTGGAGAGGAAAAATTTGTATTTTTATTCTTTTGCGGAGCATCTCATCTTCCTCTTGTACAGACTGTTCCAATCTGTTGAGCCTTGTTTTAAGGAGTTAATGATTTCTCTTTTTCTTTCTGCTAGAATGGTAAAACTGCTTGCTGTATGTTCTGGCTCTCTTCTCATGTTGGCCTACTTCCTCGTGCTTGTGTTTTGCATTCCTAATGCCATGAATAAATCAGGAGCCGCACATTTAGAAGGGGGTGCAGCTGGAGCCACTTGGAAAACTGAACTGCTTAAGTGAAGCCTGCCAATGGGTGGCTTCCCAAGGTCTCTTTAATTGCTTATAACTGCTACAGAAGGGAATGGCTTAAGCCCCGCTACTTGAAATCTTTTCCCCAGACCAGATTAATAGCAACTCTGGGTTTATTTTTGTCTGGCGTGTAACATATTGCAGCTTGTGGTTTGGTTTGTCTTCATAAGTCACTGAACTATTTGCTCTGTAAGCACCTTTTGTGCAATGCACAGCCTTTCCATTCAGGTTCAAGACAATTCTGGATTAAGGCCTTGTTCTTGTAAATAGCAAATAAGGTGGCTGACCAGAGCCTGGGATGTGCCACTTTAGACTGCAAGCAGGAGCCTGCATGATTGAATGTTCTTCTGCACAAGGTGCCACCCTGGGCTCTTGCTGGGAGGAAGGGTGGGATATAAATAAAATAAAGTGTCCCCACACCAGTGCAATTGGATGCTTTGCCAAAGACGCACCATCAGTTTCTTACAACTGTTTAGGGTTGTAGTGGTGCCTTTACAAAGACTTGTTTCTGCAAGTATTTATTTTGGGCTGCTTAAGAACGTCAATCTATGCAGCAATAAAACTGAAGCAACTACTTCATGGATGCATCCTATCCCATTTTCTCTGCCATGGATCTTCAACTAGTGGATTGCAGCCTTATTTAGGTGTATTGTACACACATCAGTAGCAATATAACCTTTTTTTAAAATCCACATACACATAGAAGGATAAAGACGGATTGTACATGGAGGATATATCGTATACAAATGTATTCACTAACAGGCAAAAAACCTTGCAGTTTAAGAATGTACCTATAGCCAACAGATATTTATATCAAACTTTAAAAAGCAGGGAAATTAGGCAGCTATAGAGAATGCACCAGGGGAGCAGGAGACCTGACCTCTCTCTGAGATTTGTCCTGCCCTACAAATTTGTAAAAATGCAAACACAATTTGAGTTGGTCTTTCACAGTCCAACCCACTTCCTGTGTAGCTTAGAAGAATTTGGTAACGTGCCTCTGAGCATAGGGTGAGTGGTGGCAACACCTGCAGTCTCCAGAGATGGGGAATTACATTTTTGTGTGTTTGTTGGCATTCTTCTTACTTTGCTTTTTTCCTGTGTTACTACTGTTTCTACAGAGAATCTAACCTAGAAAATTATATTTCTCTCATTCATCCTAGAAATCTGTCAAATTTATGTTTATTAATTTCAGAGCCTTTTTATTGGTCAATGTCATGGTGGTGAAGACAGCCTTTTGTGTTTCAAATGGGAGGTTATGTTCTATTTCTATTCCTATTCTGGGTGCATTAATAGTTGAATCTGAAACTGCAGTTTGATGTAAAATCAGACTGATTACAATATGTTGCTACTTAAGCAATGACTCCAGCTGTTGGAAAAAACAAACTTGACCTGCGCAAGATGTGTTTTCAGCCTGCTATGCTTAAACCACTCCACTTAAGGGAAGGTGGGCATGATCAATTAAAAACACACCTAGAATTTTGCTAGAATATATTTCACCTCCCACTGTTTCATCTTGTGCAAACAGATGCTCCTGCCAACTCCAGGCGCTCTTGGATGAAACCGATTATCTAGATCCGTTTCAATCCGGTTTCGGCACCGAAACAGCCTTGGTCGCCCTGTATGATGACCTTTGTCGGGAGAGGGACAGGGGGAGTGTGACTCTGTTGATTCTCCTTGATCTCTCAGCGGCGTTTGATACCATCGACCATGGTATCCTTCTGGGGAGACTCGCGGAGTTGGGTGTCGGGGGCACTGCTTGGCAGTGGTTCCGCTCCTACTTGGCGGATCGTCACCAGAAGGTAGTGCTTGGGGAACATCACTCGACACCATGGACTCTCCATTGTGGAGTCCCCCAGGGATCGGTCTTGTCCCCCATGCTTTTCAACATCTACATGCAGCCGCTGGGTGCGGTCATCAGGAGTTTTGGAGTGCGTTGCCATCAGTACGCTGATGACACGCAGCTCTATTTCTCCTTTTCATCTTCCTCAGGTGAGTCTGTTGATGTGCTGAACCGTTGCCTGACCGCGATAATGGACTGGATGAGAGCTAATAAACTGAGACTCAATCCAGACAAGACCGAGACATTGTTGGTGAACGCCTTCCCTGCTCAGATGGTGGATGCTTACCCTGTTCTGGATGGGGTTACACTCCCCCTGAAAGAACAGGTACGTAGTTTGGGGGTTCTTCTCGACTCTTCCTTGTCTCTCGAGGCCCAAGTGGCCTCGGTGGCACGGAATGCGTTTTACCATCTTCGTCTGGTAGCCCAACTACGCCCCTATCTGGACAGCGACGACCTCGCCTCCGTTGTCCACGCTCTGGTAACTTCAAGATTGGATTACTGTAATGCGCTCTATGTAGGGCTGCCCTTGAAGACAGTTCGGAAGCTTCAGCTGGTGCAGAATGCAGCTGCCAGATTAGTGACGAGGACCAGTCGGTCTTCGCATATAACACCTGTCCTGGCGCGTCTGCACTGGCTTCCTATTTGCTTCCGGGTGAGATTCAAGGTGCTGGTTTTGACCTATAAAGCCTTACACGGCGTGGGACCTCAATACCTTGTGGAACGCCTCTCTCGCTATGAACCTACCCGTTCACTTCGTTCAGAATCTAAGGCCCTCCGGGTACCAACCCATCGGGAAGCCCGGAGGGTGGTTACGAGATCTAGGGCCTTTTCTGTGGTGGCCCCTGAGTTGTGGAACAGCCTCCCCGAAGAGGTACGCCTGGCGCCTACACTTCCATTTTTTCGGCGCCAGGTAAAGACCTTTTTATGCTCCCAGGCATTTTAATCTTCTTAACTTTTTTAATCTTTTAATCTGTATTTTAATTTTTGTAGTATTTATTTTGTTTTTGCTGTGCTTTTCGTTGTTTGTTTGTATATGTTTTGTATTTTTATTGTGATATATTGTATTTTATTTTGTTTGTTCACCGCCCTGAGAGCTATTTCGCTAAGGGCGGTATATAAATTGAAATAATAAATAAATAAATAAATATGCTCTCATGTCCATAGGAAACTATTCTGCAGAACAGTCAGTGCCATTATTCCACAATTGTTTTTGTAGCTTTTTTTAGTGTCGCAAAGTGTTGTTGTACTTCACATACAGTATTCACAGAAACAGAAGCAAAAAAAAAGATTTACTCTAGGAAATTTCATTAAAATTGCAAAGAAAATCAAACATACTTAAAGTGACTATCTCAACTGTATCAACTCTCTTAATACTGTTGCTTCCTCCCTGCTAAAACAAGATCACCACAGTGCATGTCTTGTTTCTGTTATTTGGGCTGATTGTAGATGTTGGCACCACTCACCATAGGGGGGGGTGGAGAAGAGGGAGGGAGAGCTGGAGGGAGAAGAAGGGAGGAGGAGAGAAGAGGGGAAAGGCAGGTCTGATTATTTGCGTGCTTATTGAGTTCAATGGGATTTACTCCTGTGTGATCATAGGATAGGTAAAACTGACCATGGGGGAGGGGCAAGGGAAGGGGCAGAGGGGGAGGGGCAAGGGAAGGGGCAGAAGGGGAGAGGAGGGGAGGGCAGGTTTGATCATTTGCATGCTTTTTGAGTTAAATGGGATTTATTCCTGTGCAATCATGCTTAGGATAGGTGAAACTGACCGGCGTGAGGGGAGGAGACCGGGTGGGCTGACACTGGGCAGAAGGGAAGGTCCTTTCCTTTCCAAAGAGAAAACACAGTGAACAGGATCACTGTTTTTCAACATTTCTCCCACGTTTTTATTCTACAGCAAACACATGTAGTCTCCCACCCAAATGTAAACCAAAGCTGTCCCTGGCCACATCCACACCAGGCCTTTATTTCACTTTGGACAGTCATGGCTTCTCCCAAAGAATACTGGGAAGTGTAGTTAGTGAAGGGTGCTGAGAATTGCTAGAAGATGCCCTGTTCCCCTCACAGAGCTTCAATAAGAGCGCTGACTGTTAAACCACTTTGGTCACTAGAGCTCTGTTGGGAACAGGAGTCTCCTCTCAGCATCCTTCACAAACTACACTTCCCAGGATTCTTTGGGGGAAGCCATGACTGTCTAAGTGAAACAAAGGTGTGGTCTGGGTGTGGCCCCCTGATTAGGCAAGACAAGCAGCTGTCAGTCTGGCTTTTAGATCACTGACTGTTCCTACAGAGCATGGCCAGGCTTATCATTTACTCCAATACTAAATTTCTTAAATTAATTAAAAATTGGCCAGGCATTTTTTTTTACTTTTAAACTGCAGAAGATGGTCAGAGTATGGGGCAAGGTCAATAATAGGATTACAGGTACTCTGTGAACATGGCTGATTTTTAATTAATTCCAACAAATTATGAGAACTCTGACAGAAAAAAGTCCAAAAGGAGTCTGGTTTTTTTCTGTCTCTTTTTACAATGAACTCTCGATTTTCTCTGTTTTGTGTAACGTCATGAAAGTTTAGAGTGTTAAGCTTTTCTGAGTTCAGGACTAAGTTTGGTAAGGTTTTGTTTTGAAATGAGTTTATGGGAAGCAGCAGAATGGCATGGGGGGTATTTTCAATTTAACATTATGGAATGTGAAAAAGCCATGCTGGCTGCAGTATACGGCCACTCATGGCTGTATAATACAATCCTGGGGGACATCCAATGTTAAGCATAGTCAGAGTAAATTCATTTAAATAGATGGTCTTTAGTAATTTTAGGTCCATTAATTTCAAGGAGTCCACTCCAACTGGGCTCCTACTTGGATATACATTTAATAAATAAATTAAATAAATAAATAATAAAAACTTAGATATTACACTCTTAAAGGTTGGAGTTCTCTAAAGCATCCTGGGAACTGTTGTTTAGTGAAGATATTAAGAAAATTGTTAGAAAACTCTTCTCCCCCTAAGGAATTTGGGAATTACCTTGAGTGGGGAGATTACTGGGTTTTTTAAGAACACATGTACATGCAATATGGTTGTAGTATAGATAGGTGCTGTGAGACACATACATTTTCAAAGTTAAGATAGGTCTGGGATCCTATTGCTTCACATTCAGGCTAAAGATGACTCTTGGATCTGGAAAGGTGTGAAGACTACTACTGTGTTAAACGAACCTATGATACTTTTTTCCCTATGGCTGCTGCCTGACAAGCTTTGGTTCGTTCAATTCTGTGATTTCTGACCATCCTAGCCCTACTACAGCCCCTTAAAGCTGTTTCTGATGTGTGTGTTTTGTGGGCGTATTCTGCAACATAGCTTTGATGCAGTAATAGTGCAGTAGTGGTGGTTTATTCTGGACCATCCATGCATCATTCTACTTTATTGGTTGTTCTGCAATGCTTCCCCAATCTTACCTCATTGTTGCCATCGACAGGGGCTGCTCCTATGCTGCAATAAAAGCAGGACAAAAAATAAACTGGAATATTTGTATTAAAGTTACAGGATTTCAGCAGGCTGTTACAGTGACATCCAGCAATGGGAAATGAAGCCCCAAAACATTTGCAGGCACAAACAGTATTGAAAGTGGGATCTCGTATAGATGCCTTGAGCATGAGCCCAAATCATCAGGGTTGCAAAATAAAAAGGTTGCCTGGAGGAACTCTTCATCTTGCCCTGCTTACAATGCCACTGTCAAGTGAATACTGGCTCCCTTTCCATCATGTTCAATTGCTGGAGGCAGCTAGAGGAGCTTGCTGAGAAGTCAAGTCTTCTGTCCCTTTTCAAATTGGAGGCCACTTAATAGCTTAATGATTTGGGAATACTCTCTGTTTACAGCCAAAGATTCACTTTATGCTTGAATTTAAGCCCACTGTAGTTTACCTGATTCTCATGATTGAGTCATGTTTGTGCTTACATGGGATGGAAGTTTGGTTAGTAGTTCTAGGTGGCGTCTAACCCACTGAGCGCCTGCTGCACCTCCACCATCACACACTCTAATCCAGGTATAAGGAACCTTTGGCCAGCCAGATGTTGCTGAACTACAACTCCCATCATCCCTGGCCATTGGCCATGCTTGTTGGGGCTGATGGGAGTTGTAGTTCAACAACTGCTGGGGGAGGGCCATAGCTCAGTGGGAGAGCATCTGCCTTGCATGCAGAAGGTCCCAGGTTCAGTCCCTGGCATCTCCCAGTAGGGCTGGGAGAGACACCCTTTCTAAAACCCAGGAGAGCCACAGCCAGTCAGTGTTGGCTACACTGTGCTAAGATGGATCAATGGTCTGCCTCGGTATGAAATGGACTGCCTTCAAGTCGATTCCGACTTATGGCGACCCTATGAAATGGGTTTTCATGGTAAGCGGTATCCAGAGGTGTTTTTACCATTGCTTCCTCTGAGGCTGAGAGGCAGTGACTGGCCCAAGGTCACCCAGTGAGCTTCATGGCTGTGTGGGGATTCGAACCCTGGTCTCCCAGGTCATAGTCCAACACTCTAAGCCAGCCTTTCCCAACCAGTGTGCCTCCAGATGTTGTTGGACCACAACTCCCATCTTTCCTGACCATTGGCAATTCTGGCTGAGGCTGATGGGAGTTGTGGTCCAACAACATCTGGAGGCACACTGGTTGGGAAAGGCTGCTCTAACCACTACACCACACTGGCTCTCCTAAGAGCTTCCTATGTCAGGCCTCCTGTGTTTTTTCAGCAGCTGGGTGCTGAGCAGAAATCCAGCCGAGCCGATGACGCTGTTCCTACCTTGCAGAGCAAGTGATGAGGATGAGGATGATTTGGGGGGGAGGGGTGTAAGGCAGAGCACACCTTCGTGACCTGTTGCATTTCAGCGTCTCATGCAAGACCGTGCTAGCTGGAAGGGCACGTGCGAATAGCGGCAAGGGAACGCCCCGTCGCTGCACGCTTCGCTTCCGTAAGGCTGCGAGGAAGCTCAGCCTGTTTCCCAGCTGAGAAAGGGAGAGCGAGAAAAGAGTCTCCGGGGTCACGCAGGGGGGCCGATCCCTCCTCTTCCTCCTCCTCTTCCTCGCCGGGGCGCGTCTTTCGGCTTCTCTCGCTTGCTGCGTCTCCCTCCCTTCTCTCTTCCCCATCCTTCTCTCCTCTCCTGGTCCAGGAGGAGCGTTTTCGCTTTGACGGTTGCTGCTGTTGCCGCCAGAAAGTGATCTGCTGGCTCGCCTCTACTTCCTGCCGCCGCCGATCTGCTGGAGCTGGGATTGCCTCCCAAACCTCAGTATGCTGCTTTGGCACGGGGGGGACCGGCACCTCCTTTGCTGAGCCGGCCAACGACAGCCCTGTCACCCGCCACCCACCCACCCATCCCTAGAAAGAAAACAAGGTAGGCCCACCACCATCGATACTTGCAGAAGACGATCATAAAGGATCGAGGTTGAGCCAGCCTTACAAAGACATCCCCACCATCACCAATCGCATCCCCATCATCTCTGCTCGCCCTGTGTCCTCAACAGCTGAGAAGGGGAGGGGCCTCTCATCTTAGAAATACCCCCTAAAAAACCCTTTGCATTTCAGTTTCTTTTTCTCTTGAGAATTTCCTCCTAGATGAGTGCCAGTTTTGCCCAGATTATTTTCCTGCCCATTCTGATACATTCCAGAGGACTAGCCGAATTAATCTCGCAAGATTCTGCCTGTGCATAGTGTTGAACAATAAACTGCCCGCTCTTTGCGTTCCCCCCTCCTCCCCGCAAATCTCCCAAGAAAGAGAAAATCTGTAATAACAAAATGATTGCCTTGATAAGGGGGGTGGGTGGAGGGGGGATCATGGAATGAAGGCCCCAAGTTTACTTAGCATCTTCTTCTGAGGCAACAAAGAGATCTTGGGGGATCCATTGCAGGCAACACCCTGGAAGATCTGAGGGGTGATCCTTGAGAAAAAGGAAAATGAATTAAATATTAGAGGCTTGTGGCGGGGGAGGAGGAAGTGTAAAAAATAATCGATAGTGAGCCTCTATAATAGGAGTTCTTAACCTATGGCTGTGAAACCTGAAGGCTTCAGGGGACCCATGAACCAGGCACAAAAAAAATTCCATTTGTTTATTTGTGGGGGTCCATAGGTTTTGTCAAAGCCTCAAAGGGCTCTGTGAGCCCCCCAAAAAGGTTAAAAACTGCTGCTCTAGAAGCTAATGGTGTGTGCCCAACAGCTTCGGAGTAGGGTATGTGGTCATTGCCTGCCCGCCCGCCCAAAGTTGGCAATCAAATAAGAAAAGACAGAGGAAAAAGTCAGGAGGGGGCACTTTGACTCCGGCGGGGGGCATGTCAGATTTCATTAAGGCAAAAATGTTGGAAAAGGTAGTCAGAGCAAGATTTGAAGGTCTGCTCATTCTTTGCTCTTTAAAGCTTTGATTTGGATTCCTGCATTGAGCAGGGGGTTGGACTTGATGGCCTTCCAACTCTACTATTCCATGATTCTATGAAAGCAATGAAATGGGCCTAAGTACTAATAAGCACACACACCAAACTCACAAATCCCTATACTTAAGAATCAAGCATGACCATCTGACCTGCGTTGCTGTGATTATTACAGGGTATCAAATGTTGCTGTGATTATTACAGGGTACCAAAAGCATTTGTTGTGGTTTCTTTTTCACAGTCACCGCTTTTTTGGTTTTGTTTATTGCAGTTGAATCGTGAAGAATAAAGCAGTAGAATAGACGTTAAACACAATTGTTTTGGCTCCTTGTTAGTATCTCCATAACACACGCAAGAATGTTAATGCGGGTCAAGCAGTCATCCTTTATTTTTAAGCAAAGAGTTTTGTGAGTTTGACGTGCACCTTTAGTACAGGGTAAGCACATTTAATTGTGTTGTAAGAATAGACACTTAGTGCATGGAACTGGTAAAAAAAACTGGCCAGAGATATAGGAATAAAAGCATATGAGCTGCACAATAGGGAGGACTGTGCCATCCTTTTTTTAAAGTATGAACTGCCTTTCATACCAGGAGATCCTGGAAAAAATGGGAGTTGGAGGTTTCAGTTCAGAAAAGATCAGGTGTCCTGGCCTCCAAACAAATAGGTAGCCAGGTGAGAAGTTGGCCTCATTGCATCAACTAGTGTTCAAAATACAGCATACACCTCTGGCTTTTCAAGCTCAGGATTTCAAAGCCGAGAGAGTGATGTTGCTTGTCCAGGTGAATGTCAATATAATAACATTTTGACTGTTCTTTGTTTTTAAAGAGGATAAATATTTAACCAGCAACTGTGAACTGAACGTACTGTAGCAAAAGAAAGGATGTTCAAGATGTCAGGAATGGCAGAACTTCAGGCAGGAAAGAGAGAGAAACTTTTTAACAGGGTGATAGATGGTGTACAACAGTTTAGCAAACAAGGAACAAAGGAATATGTCAGAATAAGGAGTTTAAAGTGTCCAACAAAACTAGTGCAAATATATTGTGGCATAAGCTTTTTGCACACCAGAGCAGAAAGTGCATTTCATTAGATGCATTAAATCAGGGATGGGGAACCTGTGGTCTTCTAGATGCTGTTGGATTCCCAACGTCCATCAACTCCAGCCAGCATGGCCAATGGCCAGGGATGATGGGAATTGGAGTCGAAAACATCTGACCGGGGAAGGGTTGTCGCTCAGCGGTGGAGCACCTGCCTTGCATGCAGAAGGTCCAACGTTCAGTCCCTGGCATCTCCAGGTTGGACTGGGAGAGGCTACCTGAAGAGCCACTGCCAGTCAGTGCGGACAGTACTGAGCTAGAGGAATCAAGGGTCTGATTCGGTAGAAGGCAGCTTTCTGTATTCTTCTTACGTTCCAATGTTCAGGATAGCAAAGGCTGACTTACAGTATACTAAAACAATGCATTTAAAAAGGCAGGAAGAATGAAAGTGTCTTTGTTTAGAGCTTAAAGGGTGGCAAAGTTGCTGCTAGGCAGAGCTCCTTGGGAAGATGATTCCATAAAAGCAGCAGCACGATGGAGAAGGCTCAGTGAGCCACTGCCCACCTTGCTTTGGAAGGTGGCAACACCTGAAGCAGAGCCTCTCAGTGCATCTGTTGACTGGGACATTAAATTCATAAGCAGCACAATCCTATGCATGTTTGCTCAAAGGTAAGTTCCACTGATTT
Source organism: Rhineura floridana (assembly GCF_030035675.1). Lineage (NCBI taxonomy): Eukaryota > Metazoa > Chordata > Lepidosauria > Squamata > Rhineuridae > Rhineura > Rhineura floridana. Next base: position 20,718,399 of record NC_084495.1, on the reverse strand, counting down.
AGTGGAGCTTACTCCCAAGTAAGCATGCACAGGATAACGGCCTCAAAGGCCCAGAAAACATTTTTTTTGTTTTCCTCTAGCACATCTTGAGTTGAATTTCTAATGGACTTTGAATGGGGATGGAGTTGTTTTCACATATACTGGCCTCTGATCTTATTAGGGATTATCTCTCATATTTCTTGTGGTGTTGTCATGAACTCTGATCCCCTAACTGCCCCCCCCCCAGAATTATTTGGATGATGATTTTCAATATGCTGTTATATTTAAACTCATGCTCATGCTACTGTTTAAAGCCCACAATGACTTCGGTCCCTAATATGTGAAAGAATGCCTCCTTTCCCTACAGAACTTCTTGGGCATTGACATCAGCAGAGGGGGCCCTTTTGGTAGTTCTGCCACCCTCGGAAGTTTGGAGGATGGTGGACTGGGAGAGGGCCTTCTCTGTGGCAGCCCCTAAGCTGTGGAACCCTCTCCCCACCAAGGTGCATCTGGCAACTTCATTGTACAGTTTTAGGCGAATGGCCTTTGACATTTGAGACCTATGTTTGTAGGGCCCACCCTATTTTTTGATTTTAGGCTGGTTTTCATACTGTATTTTAAAATTGTTGCAACCCACCCTGCGACCTTTGGGTGAAGGGCGTGTAATAAATATTGATCATCATCACCATCATTATCCTTTTGATACTTTTCAAGATTGTACTGCTATAGCTGGTGAAAACAGTAGTCATGCTATAATCAAAGAATGGTTCACTAAAGTGTCAGCGGCTGTAGAGATGGATATGCTTATGGCAAGAATGGGGAATTTGGGCCCAGAAGCCAAATGTGGTCCTCCAGGCCTCTGTATCTGGCCCTCTGGACTTCCCACAGGCCATTGTCTCCTTCCTGGCTCCATCCCTCATTGGTCCTGCTCTGTGTCCTCCTTGATTGTTTTTGCCTAGTTGGAATGTTTCCTTGCACTGTGACAACTGGCCTCTTGCTTTCCTGAATTGGGAAGGGGCATGTTTAGAATCGTCTGGCTTTTGCATGGCTAGAATGTAGCCTACTGTACAAAGGTAAAGGTCACACCTGTGGCACCACTCACTTGTGCCTCTGCCCCCACCTGCCACTGCCCTGTGGCCCCTGGAAGGCAGTGTGGCCCTTGAGCTAAATTAAATTTGCCACTCCTAGCTTATGGCCGCAATCCTACTTAGTGGGAACAAGTCCCATTGAATTAAGTGTGATTCAGCAAAAGGATTTGCTGTCCCTGGAGGAATGGACTTATGCTCATTTAAGTTTGAGAGATAAATGGACTCCTTGTATATTGGGATAGATAGAAGGATGAAAAGGCAGATTTGCATGCAATACTTTTAGAAATTATTTTTTTAATGGGAAAGGGTGTCGCCTTGTTTTGCTCCTGACTTGGCCAAGCCAACAGGGTTATACAAACAGGCTCTCAGTGAAACAGCGTCCCATGTTTTGCTAAAAGAAAGTGCACTGAATTTGAGCATGTAGCAAGTTTTTTGTTTTGTTTTTAAAGATGGATTTTGGGCACCATGCCTGTGGTAGAACTACAAAGATGCCATTGTAAATCCTGGATAACAAGGTGTAGCTAGCCAAACAAATCTAGCCTTGTCACGCTATAGGGAAGGGGGGTCCAGAATGATGGAGCCAAAAAGTGAAGAGAAGTGTGTGAAAAATGCATCCATCTCCCTGTTGTTGCTGGGATCTGCTGTAGGAGAGAGGAGGGCTCAGTAAAACATTTTGGAAGGAGTAAAATAAAATATGAATCCCTGCCATATATAACATATCAGATTCCCTGTGCTACATTCAGACTAAACTTGGGTTTTTCATACAGTGCTGGATAATCTTGAGCCTACTAATCGGTGCAGAAAATGATGTGCTAGGGATAGCCTAAAGAAAAAGGATGAAACTCATGCAGTCCTCACCCCATTTACCTGGGAGTAAGCCCCATTGAAATCAAGGAGGCCTCCTTCTGAGTGGACATGCTTAGGATTGCAGGCAGCCTTAATGTGGTTCTACATAGGAAGCTGCCTTATATTGAGTCATCTACCAGTGGTCCATCTAGCTCAGTATTGTCTACCTGTCTGGCAGACGCTCTCCAGAATTTCAGATAGGGTTCTCTCCAGCTCTACTTGGAGATGCTGAGGATTGAACTTGGGACCTTCTGCATGCAAAGCAGATGCTCTTACCACTAAACTATGGCCATTCCTCAAGCTGGGCTTTGACCTAGCTGATGGGAGTCATAATACCTGGTATATTCCACTGCAGTGATCAGAGCTATATCTAGCATAAACATTGCATTTAAAAAACCCAAATCAGTTCCATTTCTCAGCTGAATTCTGTGACCTGCCTAAATTATACAAGTCAAGTGTGTTTGCCTATTTAGCACTCTCTTCCTGCTCACTGCAGAGAAGGTCAAATTGCTGTAGAGGGTGCTGTAGCCTCGCCCCTTATCTCACCTAGTCCTCATCCCGTTGCAGCTTCTAATATTTCACCAAGTATTAGCACAAACGTTCTCACGTCTTATGGGCTGGAATCGTAGCTTTTAAATAGAAAGCAAGCAAGCTGAGATTTTTGGGGTGCTGAATTCTGCACTGAGTGCTACTAACTGCTGTATTTGTCCATAGTGGTTGCAGCATTGCAGAATCCTGTTAGGCCTGGATGTAAGCCCTGACCTGGCATCCAGGTCTTGTACACCTGTTGCTTGCATTGGCTGCTGATACCCCAATTAGGCTGATGTGTTTCTTTGGGCCTCTCCAGACACTCTTTGTATGATGCATCATTCATGATGATTTATGATCCTGCTTTAATAAGAACATAAGAAGAGACTGTTGGATTAGGCCAGTGGCCCAACTAGTTCAGTATCCTGTTCTCACTGTAGCCAACCAGATGCCTATCGGAAGCCCACAAGCAGGACCCAAGTACAAAAACACTCTCTTCTCCTGTGTTTTCCAGCAACTGGTATTTGGAAGCAGAGCCGCCCCTAGGCACTGGGAAGCGGGGCAGTTGCCCCGGGCCCCGCACCTTGGGGGGCTCCCACTCTTGGTGATCTGCTCACCAGCCGGCTCCTCCCTGCCTGCCTGCTCGCCTTCGCCACGCCAGGCAGGGCGCAACGTTATCTTGCTCTCTTTCTCTCTGCCTGGCACAGGGGTTCGCTCGCGTGCCCGCCTGCCCGCCATGCCGAAGCCGCCACTGCCACCACCGCTCCTGCTGCAGTCAGCGAGCGGTAGCCACCCCGGGGACAGTGAGATGGGCCGGCAGTTCCAGGACTGGTGCCTGCGCACCTACGGCGACTCAACCAAGACCAAGACGGTGACCCAGAGCAAATATAGGGGGCTCCCAACTACATGCTAAGGGAGGGCCTGTTTGGAAGCATGCTGCCTCTGACCCTATTCAACAATGTGTGTGCCTGCAAATGTTTCGGGGAGGACATACTGCTTCATTTCCAACTGGTGCATGTCCCATAGCTTCCTGCCGAAATCCTGTAACTTTCTGTACTACAAAATGCTCCAGGGATGTGTGTTTGTGTCCTGCTTTTGTTGTGCTGTAGCACAAGAGTACCTCTCCAGATGGCAACACTGCAGCAACATTGTGGAAACATTGCAGAATAACCAATAAAGTGGAATGACGTGTGGACGGTCCAGTAGAAATCCATCACTAATGTGCTATTGTGTTAGGTTGCTTCTAGACAACTTGTTTAATGAGCATTTGGCCTGCCTTGATTGCCGAGCGTTGAGACAACATTTGCTATTTAATGAGCATCCATCATGATTTGTTTGTGGGGAGATTAGAGGATGTTGTGTCAAAGCAGGCGTTACCCGCACTTCCCTCCCCGTGTGTTTCCCCATCACTCCCCTTATTGCAAAAAGTCCAGTCTTTGGGGGAAACGGGTTTCATTCACAAGTGCTCCAAACCAGCTTGAATTGTGTAGCCTGAATTTGCCAGGATGTGATTGAATCCCATCTGCAAAATAGCGACAGTCTGGAAGCGCTCCCAATGGGCTGTGCAACTGAAGGATTAACCTAGGTGAACCCCCCCCCCAACCAAAAAAACCAGTCTGGAGAGACCCTTTATTTTATTAGATTTCTTATCATGTTGGGTATGTATGGACTTTCCCCCCTTCATAATGTTATTTGTTATTTAGTTTAATTTTTGTAAGTTGTATTGTTTTCATTGATGTATTTGTATACTTGTGTTTATTTTTTTTTGTAAGCCGCCTTGAGGGCCTTTGGCCGAAAGGCGGGGTATAAATATATTTATAATAATAATAACAATATGTATGGCAGCCATGAGGGGCCATTATGGTACTAGTGGAGTGGTGCAGAGTTCTGCTGCTGAGGACGAGAAGGAAAGAGGCTTGAGGGAAGGCTGTAGCTCAGTGGCAGAGCATCTGCCTTGCATGCAGAAAGTCTCAGGTTCAGTCCCTTCCCTGAAACTTTGGAGAGCCGCCACCGGTCAGTGTGAACAGTACTGAGCTAGATTGACCAGTGCTCTGACTCAGTAGGGAACTGTAGTTAAGTGAAGATGCTAAGGAAATTGTTGCTGAACTCCCAAGTCCCATCATCCCTAGCCATTGGCCATGCTTGCTGGGGCCGATGGGAGTTGTGGTTCAACAACAGTGGGGAAGGGCCATCGCTCAGTGGGAGAGCATCTGCTTTGCATGCAGAAGGTCTCGAGTTCAATCCCTGGCATCTCCAGGTGGGGCTTGGAGAGACCCCTGCCTGAAACTCTGCTGCTGCCTGTCAGTGTAGGCAACACCAAACTAGATGGACCAATGGTCTGACTCAGTATAAGGCAGCTTCCTATGTTCCTTTATGTGCTAGCTGGGTCACAGAGAAAGCAGGAGCTCTAAAGGTTTGCAATTCTGGAAGGTTTTCCTTTTTGGATTTGTTCTGGGCTGTACAACTGAAGGGTTGACTGGGGTGAACTGAGTGAAAAACTTGCATCCAGGAGGATTGAAATAAAGACAGCCCGGTCATCATGTGACCACCTTGTGGTAAAGCCTCCACATGCTATACAAAAACAAAACTGGTTCACTTGAACAAGGTTTGTCCCATGTGAGCCATTTTCTCTGCAATTAACATCATTAATTGTCTGTTATTAAAGAGGAACCAGAGGATAGTCACTGACAAATCATTGGATCCTGGTTTTTTTTTCCCCATTGCCATCCCATCTAGTTTTGCATCTCGTTTGCCGTGACTTTTTTTGACTTTGGATGCAATTGTAGTACCAAGTCCAGCCTATCCAGTGTGGCCTTGCAAAGCGCTGTGAAGATGTCTCACTGCTACTGGCTCTTTAATTATTTTCTTTGGGTTTTTTTTTTTTAATTTTCTGTGCTGCCTTTACACCATGTTTGCACAACATGATCACCTGGCATAATTAGTCTTCCCAACCAAAACCAGCCCTTTAATTAGTTTTTTCCTCATGGTGGAATGAATAAATTAAATAAATAAATAAGAAAATTCTGGGATTGCAGGAGTTATAAGTAGGAAACAGCTAACTAAAGGCCACTGTGCAGCCAAGAGCTACCAGGGAATGAGTAATCAAAGGTCCAGTAACTGGGATCATTCATGAATTTACTTCTGAATAAACATATTCTAGGACCTTGCGGGTGGGGATGAGCCTTGCTTATGGAGATGAGCCTTGAAAGATGTAGTCCTGTTTCCATCTTATTGTGAAAGAGAAATCCCTTGGCATCACTAACGGGCCCTCGAGTGGCAGCTCAGTCCTTGCATGGGATGAGACTGAGGGTTGGGTTTTGTGGTTTTTTGGCTGTTGCTTATATAAAAACCAACATAAATGCAGTTATTTCAATGAGATTCCCAGGGAGACTCCATAATAAAAGCCCTAAACAGAAGTTGGTTTTGTGAGGCCTGTTACGGCACCATTCTCGTCAGATGGCATCTCTGCCTTCATAATCCGCTGTTGGCTCCCTTTAAGGAACAGGCATAGCTTGAATGGTGAGGAACGAAAAACCTCAGAAGAGTCGTCATTCTAGTTGTTTAAAGCTGTAAGGGCAAGGGGTTTTTCTCGAACAACACTTTGCATTTCAGGAAAGGAATCCTTGTAACCCTCGAATTTACTCATTGACAAAAGTTTCTTTAGTATTACATTTATATCCCATGTTTTCTCCAAGGAGCTAAAGGTGGCATAAATCATTTTCTTTTTCCCCATTTTATCCTTGCAACAACCCAGTGAGACGGCCTTTGGCGTACCATTGATATGGGATTCTGCAGACAGGCTTGCCTCCTAAAATGCCACAGAACTACCTAACAGCTCCCAGCACCCTTAACAAACTACAATTCCCAGGATTCTTTCAAGGGGAAGCCATGACTGTTAAAGTAGTATAAGAGCGTTTTAAATGTATGGTGTAGATGTGACCATAGTTGCTTCTATGGATCTTGCAGTGAGCAGGAGGTTGGACTAGATGACCTCTGAGGTGCCTTTCGACTCAATAATTCTCTCCAAAAAGAGGTTTTCAAAAGTACAAGATGGCAAAGTCCTGTAATCACGCTGAAGAAAGGATTAGGGCAAATGTCTCCTGGATCCCATGAGGCAATTGAGTAACTTCTGCTCCCCTCTATTTCCAGTGTTCCAAAGAGGATCTGCCCTCATGAGCATCTGTTCTAATGCAGCCAATGGTCATGCAGGGATGCTCTTTCACCCTCCCCAGATGTCATGAGTGGCATGCCACAGGCCAATCTCGTCGCAATAGCACCTCCCATACGCAGTCTCAGGTAAGAACCTCAACAGTTGTTTTTTTTATTTATCTTTGTTTATGGTATTTTCATAAATTGCTTTTTCCAAAACCGATAACTAAAAGTAAAATGAAATAAAAACAACAGCAAAACAAAACAACAGATCAAGACCATTAAAATTAAGTTTTAAGAAATAAAACAAAGCAACACAAGTTGCTAAAGCACTCCAAAGCCAACTGAAATAATTAAAAAAGGATCTGCATTCTTTTATGAAAATTTAGCAGAGATTCTTATCTTCCCAGGTAGAACATTTCAGATGCTGGGACGTACAGTGATAAAGACCATGTCGTCCCAGCTCAGGGGTAGGGAACCTTTTTCAGACCAAGGGCCACAATTCCACCTGGGCGGCCTTTCAAGGGCCACATGCCAGTGGTGGGTGGGGTTAGAGGGAAAAGTGGGCGGAGCAAAAATGTAAATTTTACCTTGGTGCAGCAGGTTAGTTTCAACACATTCACCTGCCCCTCTTTATTCAGACAACCAAGAGGTATGATCAGGATTCTAAGGGCGGTTCCAGGTGACCTATGTATTAAGTATTCATTGTGATTTGTTTGTAGGGAGGTTAGATAACATTGCGTCAAAGTAAGTGTTATTCCACACTTCCCTGTGCATTTTCCCATCACTTTTCTTATTGCAAAAAGTCTGATCTTTTGGGAGAAGCGGGTTTATTGCACAAAAGCTCCCAATCAACAAGGGCCCATCTAGTCCAGCATCCTGTTCTCACAGTGGCCAATGAGATGCCTCCACAAGCAGAACATGAAGGCAGCAGCCCGCCCACATTGCTTGCCTCCCCAGCTACTGGTGTTCAGATTTACATTCAAAGTGCTGGTTTTGACCTATAAAGCTTTGTGTGGCTCAGGATCTCAAGGACCACTTCTCCCTGTATGAACTGACCCGGACCCTTCATTTGTCATCTGAGGCCCTTCTTCATGTGTCCCCTCCACAGGAGGCTCGGAGGGTGGCAACATGAGAACAGGCCTTTTCAGTGGTGGCCTCCCCGGTTGTGGAATACTCTCCCCAGCGAGGCATGCCTGGCGCCTTCTCTATCCGTCTTTAGGTGCCAGGCCAAGACTTCCCTTTTCACTCAGGCCTTCGGTATGTTGTCTTAGTCCTTTTTGTTTGGGTTTTAAATTTTGTATATGTTTTTAAATTCAGTTTATATTGTGAGTTTTTAAAAAATGTGTTGTAAGTCACTTAGAGACCACTAGATATGAGGTGACTAACAAATTATATAAAAATAAATAATAATACACTGCCTCTGACCATGGATGCTTAGTAGCCAGCAATAGAGTGCTCATCGTCTAAGCATTTGCCAAATCCCTTTTAAAAGCCTCAACGGTGGTGGTCATCGCCACATCCTGCAGCAGCAAACTACTCACATTAATTATGTGTTGTGGTTTTGAGCATGCAGGGACCGCATTTCCATCACGTCTGAGCCTTTCCAGGCCTATACAGGATGAAAGGGAAAGGGTGTCCATGGTGGGCTTTTTGATACTTTGCTTCTACGTGTACGTGAGGCTGCATTGTCCTCCTTCCCTGATATAAGAGATGAATTGGGATGCTTGTGTGTGTGATTGTGAGAGAATGAGAATGGATTGATTATAGATGACTAGAGCGAGTAGGGATGTGCGACAGATTTGTTTCAGTTCATATTTCAAGCTCAATTTGCACTCTGCGAAACAACACAAGAACCAAAATGTAGCCATCCTTCGAAATTCACACTTATCTGAATTTTGCAATGCAGTTCACCATCATTGTTTACAAAAATACGTACGTTAGGGAAAAGTGTGCATGAAAATGAATATATGCATGAAAATAACTTACAAAAATGCATTATATGATGAAAAAATGCTTTAAAATGTGTATAAGCCAGAACTTCCTACAAAAATGTGTTTATTAGGAGAAATTCACACTAAAATGCCAAGAGAATTTCCATGAGGATTTAAAAAAAAATCCACAAATTGCTGGAGAAATCTGGAGAGCTGCATTTTAGAGTAGAAAAATGAAAAACGGAAGGAAGTGAAATTGACAGAACTTTCCATCCCTAAGAGAGGGGGGAGTGAGAGGGAAAAGGTGCCCCACCCACTTTTGACTTTGGCCACGCCTAGTGGTGGTGTGTGTCTGCCAGCCACTTTCTCCCAAAAGGATGCAGCCCCAACCCCCAAAAGATTGCCCACCCGTTTTAAGAACAGAAAGAAAATGGTTCTTGCCCTAACAAATCTTAATTTCATATATGTGGTTATGGGGTCTGAACTGGAGGTAACTGATAAAGAACAAGACCTCGGGGTTATCGTGGATAGCTTGATGAAGATATCGACCCAGTGTATAGCTGCTGTGAAAATGGCAAATTCCATGCTAGAGATCGTTAGGAAAGGTATTGAAAATAAAACTCTCGATATCATAATGCCGTTCTACAAATCTATGGTACAACTACATTTGGAATACTGTGTACAGTTCTGGTCGCCTCACCTCAAGAAGGGTATTGTAGAGTTGGAAAAGCTTCAGAAAAGGCAACCAGAATGATCAAGGGGATGGAGCAACTCTCTTATGGGGAAAGGGTGCAGCATTTGGGGAACTTGAGTTTAGAGAAAAGGCGAGTAACTGGTGGCATGAAAGAAGTGTATAAAATGATGCATGGCATGGAGAAAGTGGATGAAGAAAAGTTTTTTCCCCTCTCTTGCAACACTAGCTCATGGATATGCAATGAAGCTGAATGGAAGATTCAGGACAGACAAAAGTACTTCTTCACACAGCGCATAGTAAAACTATGGAATTCGCTCCCACAAGAGGCAGTGATGGCCAGTAAATTGGATGGCTTTAAAAGAGGATTAGACAAATTCATGGAGGACAAGGCTATCAATGGCTGCTAGTCAGAGGTAATATGCTTCTGAATACTAGTTGGTGGAAACCACAGGAGAGGAGAGTGCTGTTGTGCTTGGGCCCTGCTTGCAGGCTTCCCATTGGGGCATCTGGTTGGCCACTGTGAGAACAGTATGCTGCACTTGATGGGCCACTGGCCTGATCCAGCAGGCTCTTAACTGGTGTTTTCTAAGCCTTCTGCAATAGCTTCCAGGCAGGCTTCAGCCCCACAAATATTTCACTATAGAAATTTTAGAGACAGAGAGAAAGGCAGAGGTGGTGGACAGGCACGCAAGAGTGCAAGAGGCTGATGGAAAGAAGCAGAGGGCAGAAAGAGAGAGGGAGCTTTTCATCATGTGCCTGTAGGTGGGACTGAGCATAAACACCAGTAAAAAAATCTGTGGGAGACCATTAGTGACGGGAACAGAATCCTCTTGGCCAAAACAAAGACATTTTCCCCCTTCCTTCAGTGCTAAAGGGTGTGGTGAAGCCAAGGAATTTTCAGTATTCCCTGCAGGGAACCTGGGTCACTTCCAGATGATCTGTTTATTGAGCATTCATCCTGATTTCTTTGCGCAAAGTTTGCAGGAAGGTTAGTCCACCTGCTATTTACTGAGCATTCATTCTGATTTATTTGCAGGGAGGTTATATGACATTGCATCAAGCAGTCATTGGTCCCCTCCTCCAGACTGGTGTTTTTTTGGAGGTGTATTCTGCAACATGTCAACGATGCAATAGTAGTGCATTAGCGGTGGATTTATACTGGACCATCCACACATCATTCCACTTTACAGTAGGGCCCCACTCATATGGCGGGTTATTTTCCGGACCCCCGCTGTAAAGCGAAAACCATTGTAAAGTGGAACTGATTGAATAGAATGGCGCGCGATGCCCCAAAACTGCAGTAAAAGCGGAACAAGCGCCGTATGAGTGGGGCTTTAGTCTAATTGCGTCTAATTGAGACCACTGTATTAGCGAATCGCTATAAAGCAAAGCGCTATAAAGCGGGGCCCTACTGTATTAGTTGTTCTGCGATGCTTCCCCATAATGTTACCTGCATTATTGCCATTTGGAGGGGCACTCTTGTGCTATAGCATAACAAAAGCAAGACAACCCCCCTCCTGCATACGGGGGCCCTCCAAACAACCTATTTATTGAACCATTCAGACTGATTTCCTTGCAGAAAGCATATGTGGAGGTTAGACTGTATCCAGTCCTTATGAGAATTCGTTCTGATTTGTGGCAGGGTGGTTATATGACAAGGAACATTCATTCAGATTTGCTTTTGGACTGTGGTCTTCCCATTAGTCATTTGTTCATCCCACACTTTTCAGTGCATTTCCCCATCACTTTCCAAACTGCACAAAGTCCACCTTTTTTTTCAGTGGATTTGTTGTGCTAGAGAGACAGAGTCCCTTAATCTACTTTAAATGCGAAAACCTGAAGTTCAGATATGTGATTGAATTCCTTCAGTAAAATAGTGACAGTCTGGAGATGCCCTTGTGGTTTGAATATTTACAAGATTTCAGCAGGAAGCTACAGGAAATGCACCAATTGGAAATGAAGCGGTATGTCTTCCCCAAAATGTTTGCAGATGCAAACAGTATTGAAAGCGGGATTGTGTATAACCAGGGTCGGTTCTAAAGGGCGGCCAGGTGGGGCACTGGCCGAGGGCCCCTGGGGCTACAGGGGCCCATGGGGGCCCCTGTGCTCCCCTTCCACAATCAACGGCAGGATTGCTGCTGCGGATAGCAGGGCAGGAGCTTCAGAGCTGCCCACCATTCCCCTGCTTCACCTACCTTTCTTTCTGCTGTTTTTTGCGGCTGCGCGCACTGCGTGTGCAGGTTTGCCATCAATCAATTCCCTAAGGGGCTGAAGCCTCTGCCGCCATCTTGATTGATGGCAAACCTGCACGTGCAGGCATGCTGCTGAAAAAACGGCAGAGAGGGGGAATGGGGGGCAGCTTGGGATCTCCCGCCCTGCGATCTGCGGTACCAATCCTGCCGCGAATCGCAGAAGAGGAGTGCCAGGGCAGGCTGGTGCCCAAAGGCCCCAGCATGCCTGGGGCCAACCCTGTGTATAACTGTCCTGGTACCTTCATGAGCACAAATCATCACAAATGCACAATAAAAAGGATGTCTTGAGAGGCCCATGATCCCACACATTTTCCTGTCACTTATCACAAAAAGTCCTGTTTTTTGGGGGGGGGTGGATTTGTTGTGCAAGAGTGTCAGATCAACTTCAATAGTGCAGCCTGAAATTGCTGTATGTAATTGAATCCCAGCTGAAAGTAGCAACACTGAAGTGCTTTTAGTCTTCAAGAAAACAGCTGGTTTCCCCACACACGCATACACAGAGACCTTTTCTCCCTGCGTCATGCACCAAGCCCCATCACAAAGTATAGCATTGGTGGCTGGTGCCTATACTGATAAGGCGGAAAGCTGGGATTCCAACAGTAGGTGGCGCCAGAGCCAATGACAGGCAGAGCCAACGAATCCTACTTTTGTCCCCATCCTCCTGCTCCCTGCTGAGTTCTACAAGGTGCAATATTGAGATTAAGGAGGGGGAAGCAGACAGCCCCCCTCTCCAAGACTCTTTGTAAGTAAAAAGGCAAGCAGGTGGGGGCTGGCGTACCCAGAAGTTGGTGGAGTAGTGCCCCATTCGCCCAAATGGTCCAGCCTCCACTGTTCCATGGATTCCAAAGAATGTGAGGAAGGCAGAGTGGCATTTAACTTGTAAGTAAATGCTATTGCGGGATATTGGTCATGGGAAAGGGCACTTCTGGGATCATATTGCACTATAAGTGCTCCATTTTAATTCCACTTCCAGCTGATTGCAGAGGGGCAATGCCTCAGAGCTAAAGGGTCATAGTGTGGATGCAGTTAAGATGTCGTTGGGGCAGGGGAGAGACTTGGTTCAGATCTAATTGGGCAGCAATCCACATGGGTGCCCTGCCTTCCCTACCATGCACTGTGTGATATGCTACGCCCTGTTTATGACTGTGACTTCCGAGCATCTGGCTGTTCACTGTTGGAGACAGCACACTGGGTTCACTTATTCTGTTCTTGTGGAGGTTCCTGTTTTGAGCTGGCATTCCGTTGGTCTGAGCATCACAGAGTTGAGCGTGACTGTCACAAGTCCACGCTAGGAAGGCAGGATCCTGCCCGTGACCTTCAGCCTCCCTCTCACATAAGCAGCTGCTCACTCCCCCTCCCCCAAGAATCAAGTGGTTTGGAGGGTGTTGGAATTCCACACAAACAATGCTGCGATTCACAGGCCAAACAGTGGCTGTTGCTGCCACCCCCCTGCAAGATTCCTAGGGGGTCAGCAAAGAGGGTAGCAAGCCACTCCTTTCTGCCCGCCCTCCCTTCCTTTCCTGCCTGCAGCTGCTGGATGTCCCCCCCCCTTCTTTCTCTTTTTTGAATGGCTTCAAGAAGGGTGGTGGTCAGCACATGCTTTCCCATGGAGCTGCCGGGGAGCCCTGCTGGGGATCCTCACCTCTGCGCAGGTAAGGGAGAGCCGTCTGCAACGGCAGGGTGCGTGTGTGGATCTACAGACAAAGCCGTTCATGTGGATCTGATCTCTGGGCAGGGTGGGGTGAATCAACCAGCCTGACTTCCCTGCAATTGTAGGGAGCAGTTGGAGTATTGATGCTGAAACTGATTTCTGTCCCCCCCCCTTCTCCCCCAGAAGATTTGGGTTTGGGGGAAGGAGTGATGGGGGCACCATTCACATCTGGCCATCGCATTGTTTCGATGTCCTGTGGCTCCTGGTGAGTTATGAACCTCTTGTGCAAGGTTGCATGTTTGGTCTGACCCCTGGCTCCATGTGGCGGTGGGTTTTGAAACCTCTGGAGTTGTCTTTTGCCGTCACTCTGTGGCAAACGGGTGGTCTGGAAAAAAAAACCCATTCCCTTAGGGCTCTCCTCCATGGCTTGGGGTGTCTACCTCTGAACATTGTTCCTGGCTGACGGAGGAAGGCTAACCTACTTTAGCATTGTGAGAATCAGTGCATAAAAAGGCAACAGCTCTCCATTTCGAAGGAGTCATGAGATGCAGCAGTGGCATGAATGATTTCTGATGCTTATCTGTCTAAGTTTTCTTTGTGCTGCCTGTTTTTTTCCCTAATCTGTGTTGCTTTTGATGTCGCTGCAGATCAGGGGCCTGTAAAATTAAAGGCCGTCTTGAGATTGATGCACCAACCTGACCTCTGCCTAGCCACTTTCCTGCCAGGTAGATAGATGCTGCCAACTGTGGTCCTGCTGCATTTGCAACGCGCTCCCTAGAACAGGTGCAAAACTGACAAGAATTGACGCTTCCCAAAATTGTAATCGGACATTGCAAATTTGCAGAGTTGTCCAGTTTCGTTGAAAATACTTAGAGCAAGCCTTCTTAAAAAAAGCAATTGAAATCTTAAAAGTTTTTTGGTGCAACCTTTTAAGCCTCAAAATATTAAGAACTAGTTTGCCAAATGCAGTACTTTACACCCAATCTTCTCCCCAACATTCCTAAGCCTTCAAATATAATTTCCATAATAGGGAATGCTGTAATATCTATATATTGAAAAGTAGAATATATGCACTTGAATTTTTACAAGCAAATCTATGTTAGGAGATTTTGCTGGAGAATTCCCCCTCCCCCATGGACCAAATTCTCTGTTAGAATCCCCCTCCTGGCTCCTTCCCTAGACCATGTAATATTGTTGCTGAGTAGCCTTTGCCCTCCCAACAGCAACACTCCCTTAGGGTGCCTTTGTGCTAAGAGCCTTACAAGGCTTCAGCCTGCCATTGCTGGAGGCCTTGAGGTTGACGGCTTCTAATGGAAGGCTATAAACGCTACATTGCTTTGAAGAAGAAACGGCCAGTTAGTTCGAGGGGGAAACTATGGCCAGCGCAAATAATGTCACAGTGGCACCGCAAGAGGCAATCACTATGAAACAGAGCCCTGGAGGTGGCGCAAGGAGAAGAGTAGGAATGAGCGACTCTGTCAGTTTTGGTTTCTCTCTGATTCTCATTTTTCCAACCTCTCCACACCACTTTACTTTTTGTTAAGTGCTCTCATCAGCATTTTAGTGCGAATTTCTCCTAATATATAAATTTTTGTATGCAAGTTTGCCTAATATACATGCTTTTGCAAAGCAATTTCCCCTGATCTAATGAATTTTTATATGTTCTTTTCACTGCTGTATGCATTTTTATGAACACTCTACTTTTGTAAACTGCTTAGACGCTTTCTTACAATCAAGCAATGTATACATTTTGTTACATTAAAACAGTTTATGCCTTTCTTTACACATTACTCGCCTTGAAGAACTGTATTGCAAAATTCAGAGAAATGTGAAGGATAGCTGTGTTCCAGTCTGCATATTGTTTCTGAAAGTGTGAATTAGGTAGGTTCATCTTTCAGTGCAAATTGAAATGGATTTCTTCCCCATACCTAGAGGAGAGGCTGGCATTATGGAGAGGCGCAAGGATGTTGTGGACTACATCCAGCCTACAAACTAGCGATCCCCACCTTTGCTGTACTGACTACTGGATTTTGAGCTATCTGATGAATACATATCCCAACAAACTTGAAACGTGTTGGGAATGACATCAAGCCATCATTGCATTTTATCAGTGAGCCCTACTGCACCTTTCTTTTGCAGCATGTGTGTGCACTACGTTATGCTTCCACCTGTCAAAAGTAGAGGTTAAAAAGGAAGTGCACTGATCATGGTGCACTAATCATTTAGCGCCTCCACCGTCATAAATTGTGCCGCCCTACGAGATCTGCCACACAGGACCTGCTCTCAGTTCCGCCAACTAAAGTGGCTAGGTTGGTGAAGACTCGGGAGAGAGCTTTCTCTGTGGCGGCCCCCTCGATCTGGAACTCCCTCCCAATAGATCTTCGACATGCCCCTTCCCTAGAAATATTTCGCCAGGGCCTGAAGACTTGGCTCTTTAACCAGGCCTTTACAACCTCTGAGACTTCTAGGATAAATTAGCCTTGTATTGAAATGCTGATAATTTATTATACTGAACTTGTATGTAATGTATTGACTATATCTTATTTATTGTATTTTATCATATTTTACTGTAAGCCGCCTAGAGTGGCCATTGGCCAGATACGCGGCCTATAAATTAAAGTTTATTAAGTTTATTTATGGAACTTTGGGGTAATGTGAAGGCAAATGGTGCAGATAAGTAGTTGGCCAACATAGAAGCCCAGACCAGGCTTCCTGGATTACTTTACGCCAGGTAGCAGACTGTGAATTTATGTGCATTAGGAAGTGTTTGTATTTCGTAAATGAAAGAGCCAGATTTCAAGGTTTGATCCACAGTTCCTGAGTTATAGCCTCCTTCTTAGGGAATCTAGGCAGAGGAAAATAATGAGAGGTCAGAAGCAAAGTGGTGTGTTTTATCCTGTGGTGTATTTTTATCTTGTCAAGTTGCTTTGAGATATTTTCTTCATATAAAATGACTAATAGCAGGCTATTTTCCCTAGAACCCTCACCACAAAAAATGGTCACCCAATCAAATGCATGATGAAGTGAAAGTGCTAGGGGAGACATGGGTGTGTGGTCCTGTTGGGCTTTTGCCTTTGGCTCCACCCCTTTTTCAGTCAGGCCCCACCCCTGTCAGATATGGTGAGACTCCGCCCCCTGAGCCAAGTAGTGCAACCTCCTGGCCCGCCAGGCACTCCCGGACTCCACTCCTGTCCTAAAAGGAGCTAGCTCTGAACTGCCAGTTTCTACTCCATCTAAGGGTGTGAACGAAGGACACCTAGCAGTCCTAGGTAGAGCCCAAGCCTGCCCCAGAAGCCTCGCTTTCCCCCAAGCCAGCTTCTCTCTGACCTGAGAACTGTTACCTTAATCAATGTGTGGCAAATCCCAGGTATTTACAAAAAGTATTTGCTGGGTGTGGTCCTAAATCCCTTCTGGAATAGGGGAAATCAGGTAAACACAAGGGCGAGGGAGTGTGTGCAGACATGTAAATAAACACCTGTGCGCATGCGCAAATGATGGGAGCATGTTGATGATATTCTGGATGGAGAGACAAGGTGGGGAAACAAGCCAAGCAACACACATTGGTCTAAGACATCCTCACCCTGTCTCCACCCACTGGTGTGTACATGGAGCAGGAGATTTCGATACACACCCAAACCGTGCTGATGTGTACAGCGGTGTGCAAATCTGAACTGAGACGCAGTGAGGAAAAAAATGGCCTCGCTGTGTTGTAAGCCAATAATGTGTACATGCCCTGAGTTTCCCAGTCCTTGGTCCAGTACTCGCCGGCTCAAATCTCAGGTTAGGTGCAGCTTCGTTGATGTACCATTAAACATTATCAGCCCCGAGCAATTGTGTGTGTTGTTTGTGGAGAGTCCTGGACTTCATTTTAATACTGGAAATGTTCCTTTTGGGCTGGTACCTGGGAGCCCAAATTAGTGGCTTGCTTCTGGCTAGCTGCAGCTGCTTTTCCACAGAAAACTAAATTAATCTTAAATAGCTTATGCTAAAAAGAAAGAGAAAAATATAAGATAAGATCACAAAAACAGCAAATTAATAATTGCAGTCAATGTGCTGATAGGCAGCAATACAAAACCAGAAAACTCCAACAGATGGCATTTTAACAGTTTTTTAAAAATAGCAGATTATCATATATAATAATAGCGATCGCCATTATCAGAGTGCCAGTCTTTAAATACCCAAAACAGCATTGGCAGTGTACAAGATATCAGCTGGTTTGGGTTTGCAAGTGTGCAAAAAAAAAAGAGTCTTTAGAAAAAAAAACGTAAAGAGAAGGAACCCTAAAAATCCTAAGGCCATTGAGAACTGAGCATGCTCAGTGAGCATGGAATGCTGACTGTTGGGAGGCAGGGAATGAAAACTGGATGGGGTGGTGGTGGTAGGTGATGTTGTGGAGTGTCAGGAATGCTGAACAGGAAGCACTCCAACATTTTGTTGCAGACCCCACGCAGTGGAGGCTGATGCCCGTTGGGACTGGTAGGGCGGAAGGCAAGGAAGTCAACATTAGGTGGAGCCGGAGCAAAGGGCTGGAGGCAGAGTCAATTAATTCTGGTTTTGGTTCCATCCTTCTCCCTGCTGAATTCTGCAAAGACAACACTGAGACTAAGGAGAAGGAGCAGGGCCAGTTACAGGTTTCTGGAGGCCCTCAGGCAAAGTGGGCCCCTCATCACCACCACCTGCTCTGGGCCTAGTCGCCTCCTCCTACTGTCTGTCTTTGTTGCTGCTGGGGCTCTTCGGTGCCACTTCCTCCTCAGCCCCTCACCCATTCCTTCAGTGGCTGGAGGCTCTGGGCTCTCCGCCACGAGCCTTTCCACAACCACCTCCAGAAGCATGTGAGGCCTCCATGGCATGGGAAGCTTTGTCTCACGGACATTGTAGGCACGGTGGTAGCGGCACTGGCAGACCCCCACAGCTACACAGATGGGTGGTGGGAGAAGGTGACCAGGCCTAGCACTGGTGGTGAGGGTGCCCTGTGAGCTCCTGGGCCCTCAGGCCAGTGCCCGACCTAGCCACCTGCTGGCACCAGGCTTGAGGAGAGGCTGACAGTCAGTGTAACCATGCCTTAGATTGGTTGTAAGTAAGGAGGTAGGTAGGGGCTGGCTGAGGGCAGACTGAGCTTGGCGGGGCAGTGCCCCACTTGCCCAGTTGAACCAGCCCCACTGGTCTCACTTGATCCCTCTATTTCTGATGTTCAGGCATTCTGTGTGGCTACTTAATACTTATGTAGCCAAAATGACCCCCCCCCCACGCACACACAAAAGGAAAATATCAGAAGGTTTCAAGGAGCCCCAAGATTTGCAGAAGTACAAAAGGAGGGAATCCAAGGGCAAAACCCCATAAACAGCCCTGTGGGGACCAAGAGTACTCCGTGGTTACAGAATCCTGATTGACCGGGGGAGGGGGGGCAGGAGGAATGGAATGAAGCGTCCTGAACAGGAGCATTCCAAACTGCAACATTTTGTTGCAGCTTCCATTTGTCATACATTAAACATTAACTGGTGACCATTTAGAAAGAGGTAAAGAGGGAGCCTGGCAGACCCACCCAAGGCACCAACGTGGCTTGGATGTTGATGCAATCAATGGCAGATTGGATATGGGTGTTGACTGTTAATTCTCTACCAGAAACTTCATTTATGAAAACCCTTTTGGATTTTTGCATTGTTGGTGCTGTTTTTCTTTACAATGTGGAACGTGTGTATCTGGGCAGTTTCAGTTTGTGTTGCCCACAGATCATAACAAACGAGAATGCTCTTTTATCTGCTTAAGAGCAAGATCCTCCCATTTTGCTCAGTCCCGAAATCCATTTGCAGAGTAAGATGGATATCCTAAATAATGCCTATGTTTTAAAGACATCGGTTAGGAAAATAAGCTTTTTGTGTGTTAAGGAAATGTATGTATTACGGTTAGGTATTTTCGTAGTTCCTTGGAGAGAAGGATGGAAGACTCATGCCACTCTCAGGAGTGATTCATTCTTTTAGTCTACTTGCTATTGCTATTCAAACTCCTTGCTCACTTAAAATAGAACTAAGTGTAGCTGTTCTTTTTTTAAATGTCAGAGGTATATTCTGTTTTTGCCTTTGCCTCGGCATCAGAAGCGTTAGTAGTCTAGTTAGTTAGCTAGTCAATTCTTTATTTAAAACCATTTCTAAACTGCTTAATGTTTTATAAATCTCGAAGCTGTGTACAGTATGTACAATAGGAAAACATTCTCCGTTTAAACAAAAATACAACCTTAAAACAATATAAAACCATAAAAAGCATATAAAAGCAAGTAAAACAGAAATTCAGGGAATTCGTACACATGAATCAAGGTCCGATCTTATGAGTTAGGGAAAGCCCAGGCAAAATATACACCTTTACAAGACATCTAAAGCAAATGTGATGGTTGCTGCTTTACATAAGGCAGAGGGAAGAGTATTCCACAGTACAGGGGCAACAGCAGAAAAATGCCCGTTTTTGGGTCACCATCCTATGATATTCTGTGGGGCTATAGTGATATGAACAAGGTGGTTCACGACAGATGCTGTTGGAGGTCGCTGATTCATAGGGTCGCCATAAGTTGTAATCGACTTGAAGGCACACAACAACAACAACAGTGTCATGAGAAGAATCTCCAGATGATCTTACAAGTCTATATAGGGGGAGGTGGTCTTTCAGGTAACCTGGTCCCAGGTTGTTCAGGGCTTTATATGTTAACAAGATCTTGAACATGACCTAATAGCATTCCTCTAGAATACTTGTGCCTTTCATATTTGCAGGAACTGTCAGAAATTCAAACAGATTTCCTTCCCATGAGGATACAGTGAAGGGCAAGATGTAGGTTGTCATGTTGATCAATTGCGGGGGGCGCGGGGGGAGGGGACCCAAAAGTTACAGTAGGGTAATACCTTGATAAGGGGTGCCTCCACACAGTCAGTATTTTGCAGAAGGGATTCAGTCACATATATACTGAAATTTTAGGTTTGTGCATGTAAAATGGATAAAAGGGCGCTGTCATCAACAAAGCCACTTTAAAAAAAAGTGAACTTCTTGCAGTTTGGAAAGTGATGGAGAAATGCATAAGCAAATTATTAACAGAGAGCCATGTAAACACCCCACAAGCAAATCAGGATGAATTCTCACTGCCGTATCCCTGCTCTACAAACAAATCAGAATGAATGCTCATTAAGGACTAGATATATTCTAACCTCCACGTAAGCTTTGCACAAGTACATTAGGATGAATGTTGAATAAATATGTCGCCTGGAGGGGCCCTAGGTATTGATTAGAATGTCACAGTATCGTAAAGCAGCTTTTCCATTCTGAGAACTCTTATTCAGGCTGGAAATTAAGCAAAACAGGCAGAGGGAGCAGGGGAGAGAGAAAAGGCTGGGCATGATGTCCGAGTACAAAAGTCTGCAGTATGTAAGAGTCTTAAGGTGGCGTGTAGGAAATGTTAGCCGGACTTTAACTAGGGCCAAGCTCTGTGTGGTGTTTATCATGTGCTTCATTGCTGCTTGTGTAGCTGTGTTTTTATTTATGGGGGGAGAGCAGGATTGGGACTGGGAAGGGGGCTTTAACCCTTGCTCCTGCCATGGTCCTAATTGGAGTGCACCCCCCCCTGTGCCTGGCCCTCAAAAGTGGGAGGAAACTTCCCTCCCACTGGTGACATTGGCAGCTTTCGTCCTATTGGAAATAGCAAGTCTGAGACGCCCAATTCCTATTCAAAAGTGGGGAACTTTTTTAGCTCTGCGGGCCATATCCTTATCTCGTCCACCATCTGTCAGTCACGTGATGTCATTGTGACATCTGATGATTGGCAGGTGGGTTGTCCAACCCACCTGGTCAAAATCCTGCGCTGGCTGTCAGGCACTTGGGAACCACAACACAAGGGGCTTTGGGAAGCATTGAGCATAGGGCTGGCAAAGCATTTTGCGCAGGGATTCCCACCCAGCAGCTTCCTGGCTTTTTGCAGACATTGGCTGCACGAGCGAGTTCCTCACAGGGATCTCTCTTGAGCTGCTGATCCAAAGCTGGCCTTCCCTTGCGAATGGACAATTTGGAGCAGACTTTATGGATCCTGATTGTGCATTGGCAACCACATCTTTATCTGCCCCACATCTGACAGCAGGTGTTTGTGGGGCAGGCTGGTGTGATTTGGCCTCATGGCCAGATTTGAACTCTTGGAAGGCCAAGTTTGTCCCACAGATCAGAGGTTCTTCACCCCTGATATGAAAGAGGGTTAAATACCCTCAGAAGATAAAAAGTTAGCCGGACTTCCCTACTAGATTGTTGGCTTGTCATCCAACTGCGAAAGTTTGGAGGGGGAGCATGGGGCATAAAATAATCCACCAGGGAACATTCTGTGTCTGTAGTTGCTGGGATTCTTGCAAAGAATGCTGGACTATGCAGATCCTGGCCCAATCTAGTAAAGGAATATGTTTCAGCACCTTGGACAGCTCCTTGAAAGTTTGGACTAAAACCCAGAGTGGATTCCACTGCCCCACTGACATGGAGCCACCAGCCACCACTGCTTCTCATTATATTCCTTCTATTTCCAGTGTTTGGGTGTGAGTGCCAACCCTTAGGTAGCCAAAATAGCACCACCATGCCCAAGAGAGAGGTATCAGCAGGATAGGAGGAACCCCAAAGTTTGCAGAAATACATTAACCTGAGGGGGGAGAGAGAGAGAGAGAGAAAGAGAGAGAGAGGGTAAGGAGGGAAGCCCAATGAGGACTAAGTGAACTTGGAATGCTGACTTTTAGGGGGAAATAACCTGGAAGTTATTTGGGAGGGGAAATGAACTGTGTGTGTATGTACTGCCTTCAAGTCGATTCCGACTTAATGTGACCCTATGAATAGGGTTTTCATGAGGCTGAGAGGCAGTGACTGGCCCACGGTCACCCAGTGAGCTTCATGGCTATGTGGAGATTTGAACCCTGGTCTCCCAGGTTGTAGTCCAACACCTTAACCACTACACCAAAATGGACTAGAGCATTGTGAAGGAAGGCACTCAACAGGAACATTCAGCAGGAAGCCATGTGTGTCAAATGTGCTTTAAATGTATGGTGTGGATGTGACCAACATCTATGTACAGAATACCAGATGCTCCTCCTGGTTGTAAAATAACAGGTAGAGCCGTCCCCCTATATTTGGGCTTTTAAAAATTACTTAATGATGTAAAAGTAAACTAAAAAAAATCTTTTTTTTAATCCAAGCTCTTCATTTTCTACGTTCATGCGAAGGTAATTGGTTAATCAACTAAAATATCTTTTATCAGTTAACACTTGGATTAATAATGAATTTTTAGGATAGTTCAAAAAAATCCCCTCCCTTACAGCCCCCCCCCGAGGAAAAAGAGGTCCTCTTGTCTTGTGGTCACCAAGTACTTTCCCCTTTCCTTTGATAATGGTGTTTCCTACTTCCTGTGTTTATGCTTAGGTTAAAACAGCCCAAGATGGTGCTGCACCAGCCTGTGTGAGCCAAAAGCCCCTGAACGGTGCCATTGGGCCACAGATGCCTCTTGAGATGAATCTTTGCTGGAATGAAATTAAAAAGAAATCGCACAGCCTTCGGTGAGATGCCTGGCAGAGTGCCTTGTTTTCATGTGGCCTATGTAAGCCAGTCTGGCAGATACTAAAGTTGATGCAGATAGATACTGCTTAGGATGTCCAAATGCAAAGGAGGATTCTGTGCCTTCCTAGCTATCTGCAGAAGAGGGAATTTGGGGAGACTGGAAAAGCTGCAGCTACTGATGTAGCAGGCTGCAGCTTGGCTGCAAGAGAGGCTGCTGATGCAGAGGGTAGGAAACTCCCTTCTTGCTCAGTTTGTTCAAGGGCCAAAGGCAGAAGATGTGGTTGAGTGGACATTGTCATTCTATAGTTTAGTCACTAGGTGGCACTAGACTTAGTTATATCTAGGTGGAGTCAGGCATTTCCTGCGTCTGTTCTGTCCTTGTTCAAGAGAGACAGAACTAAAGTTCTTGTCTAGTTTCCTGACTGGTGTGTTTTCTAAGCTTTCAATGACTGTGGTTAAAGGCAGGCTGGGGGTTGACTGCCTCCAGAGCAAGGAGGCGGGGCAGGGGGACAGGTTCTTGGACTTTGAAAAGGAAGGGCCATAGCTCAGCAGCACAGTACATGTTTTGCATGCAAAAGGTCTCATGCTCAGGCCCTGGCATCACCAGACAGGGCTGGGAAAGACGTCTGTCTGAAACCCTGGAGAGCCACTGCCAGTCGGTGTAGTCAGCACTGAGCTAGATGGACCAATGGTCTGACTTAGCATAAGGCGGCTTCCTCTGCTCCTATGACTAAGGAACCAAGCCGTTAGCAACAATGATATAGAGCCAGTTGGGCCCTCTTTGGTTCCTCAGGTCACATGGTCCAGCTGAGCTGATCAGCTGCAGTACCCTCTGTGGCCATTATCAGGGTGGCATTGCAGCACAGGAACAATCAGGATGTGGGCTACCAGATGTTGTTGGACCACAATTCCTATCTTTCCTGACCATTGGCAATGCTGGCTGAGGCTGATGGGAGTTGTGGTCCAACAACATCTGGTGGCCCACTAGTTGGGAAAGGCTGGGATAGGAACTCCTTGGTGTCTGAAGGAGTAAGGCTGCGTACACACCAGGGATGGGTGAGAATTTCAATTCAGTTGAATTTCAGTTGCAATGCTTGAATTTTGCATTTCCAGCAGAATTTATCAAGAACTGAATTTAACATTGGAAAAATGAGGAACTGAGAAGCAAAAGACAGACCTTTCCGTCCCTAGTACACACCATTCATTTAAAGCTCATGTCCGCCCCTCCCAGTATCTTGGGAACTGTAGCTTGTTAAGGATGCTGGGAATTGTAGCACTGTGAGGGGGAAACTACAGTTCCCAGGAGTCGGGGGGGGAGAAGGTACTTTAAATGTGTGGTTTATATGCAGCCCAGGGGTCCTGGGCCTTGTTGCCTAAGTCCCCAATTTGAGTCTCCTGGTGTGTTATAAACAGTGTCTTTTGGAGAGCAATTAAAGGTGCAGAAGCTTTATCCTCCTTGACACCTGGTCACCTTGATCTCTATTCGGACATCATGCCAAACTTGTGGTTTATGCTAATGATTGTTTAGAACACCATCCTTCTTTGTTTGTGGTCTCATTCTCCTTTGCCCACCTGCCTCTGTTTCCTCAGGGCTCGCCTGGAGGCCTTCTCGGACCACAGTGGCAAGCTGCAGATTCCCTTGCAAGAGATCATAGACTGGCTCAGCCAGAAAGATGAGGAACTCTCCGCCCAGCTGCCGCTCCGCGGGGACGTCCTCCTGGTGCAGCAGGAGAAGGAGAGGCATGCGGTATGTGCCCACAAGATGGCCCATGGGATGCAGTGATGGCCATCCACTTGGGCCCCTCCAGACTGGCGTTTTATTGCTAGTGCATTCTGCAACATGTTCTTGGCACAATAGTAGTGTATTACTGGTGGCTCTATTCTGCTTTACGGTGTTCTGCGATGCTTCCCCAATGCTGGCCTATCTGGAGCAGAGCTTGGCCAACACATCAGCTGCCCTGTCCTATGTCTTGTGTAAATTCAGTGTGTTGCAGAGCTGGCTCCAGCAGGGTTGGCAAAGTAGGGCATTTGCCAGGGCCCCAAGACCAGCAGAGGGCCCACCATCTTAACAATGTTACTATTTCCACCTTGCACAGAATATCCAAATAGATCCAATGCAGCCTAAGAGAATTCTCAGTTCCCCTCTTCCTCATCCCACCTCTTCCAGGTTAGGAGGAGCCCATTGAGGGTGGCATGCTTGAGGGCACCCAAAATCCTGAAGCTAGCACTGGGTTGTCATGTGCCATGGTGACAGCTTTGCAGCTCACTCCTGCTTCTTTCTCCCCGACACAGGCATTTATGGAAGAAGTGAAGTCTCGGGGCCCGTACATTTACTCTGTCTTGGAGTCGGCTCAAGCCTTTCTCACACAGCACCCGTTTGAAGAAGTGGAGGACTCCAATCCAGACAGCAAAGGTGTGCAACCCTCCCCACCCTTCATGACCCTTCCCAGTCCACCCATGCTCCACTGTCAAGTAGCCTCTTCTAGTCCTGCTGGGTGAGAGCCAAAAGGCACCTGCTTTGTGTCATGCTGGAGAGATCCCATAATCCCTCCATGTCCTGGATACTCCATGAGCTTATCAGGGGATAATATGCTCCTGACCTTCAGAGGAATATCATAGAGGTTAGCCTCATTAAGAGATGATACCTTGAAGGCTGCAACTGGGCAGATGCCCTAAACGTGGGTTGGAGAAGAGCATCCCAAGGCAACTCAGAGTCAATTCTTCAGAATGAGGAGGGTCAGTTAGGGAAGAGGGGTTAGGATGCTACTTGGATGTGTTGTGGAGTCCGTGCTGCTCTTGCATACGAGTTTGTTTTGCGGCATCCACATTCCACATCATCAAAATGCCAGCCCATACTTTTTTTTACTTTCAGGTTTCCTCTTACCTCGTAAAATTCGATAAGTAAAAATAACCCATTTATAGTCACTGCAGGTGTGGAAGCTCGTAAACATTTTTTTTTGAAGTGGGTGGTTTTTCCCATGTCTGGTGATGTTTTGGTGGGTAGCCTCTAAGGCCACGCCCCTACTTCCCCTTGCTCCTTCTCTGAGCACAGCCGAGCCATTTTGTTTCCAGAAGCCCAAGCAATACCACTGTGCCTATTTCACCATGCTGAAGACACATTCAAATTTCAGCAACCTGATTAGGCTGGATTACTGCAGTTCGCTCACTCTGGGGCTACCCTTGAGGTTGGTCTGGTGGCCCTGCCCACCTGTCAACCTTGACCTGTGGTGTGTGTGTGTGTGTGTGTGTATAAGCATCCAACCTGCCAGCTGGATCCAGTCCCCCCCCCCACCGGCGTAGACAATACAGAGCTCAATAAACCAGTGGTCTGACTCAGTGTGAGGCAGTTTCCTAAGTGGGGGTCTCCTGAGCGGTTGTCCTCACCCTTCCTCCTGCTCCATTTCTAGATGTCTCCCCAAGACACCGGATCCAGAACATCAGCCGTTTTGTGTGGAAACAGGCAACTGTGGCTAGCGAGCTGTGGGAGAAGCTCACCGCCCGCTGCGTCGACCAGCACCGCCACATTGAGCGGACCCTGGAGCAGCTGCTGGAGATCAAGGGCACCATGGAAGAGCTCAGCACCACCCTCAACCAAGCTGAGAGCATGCGGGAGACCTGGGAGCCCATTGGAGATCTCTTCATCGACTCTTTGCCAGAGCACATCCAGACCACCAAGGTAGTTTGAGGCCATGGCCTCACCCTCGACTTGTCCATTTGACCTGGAGGGGACAAGTGGGGAGACAGAGATGTTGTTGAAAACAAGCAAAGGGCCTTGTGGCACCTTAAAAGACTAACAAACTTACGTATGGCGTAACATTTTATGGATTACACTTATCAGATGCGTGAGGTGTAATCCTTCAATTCCACTTTGTTGGTTTGCGCCTGAATAGAGACCATGGTTTCCTTTCCCACTGCAGGTGTTAGTTAGAGTAGTATTGCCAGGTTGTGTTATCACCTATCATTGCTGTTGTAAAGGGTCACCATGATTATCTTGCGTCCATTCTTTTCTAATCGTTTTAGATGTTGGCCCCATCCGCACTACACATTTAATGCAGCATCATGCCGCTTTAAACAGTCATGCCTCCCCCCAAAGAATCCTGGGAGCTATAATTTGTAAAGGGTCCTGAGAGTTGTTAGGAAACCCTTATTCCCCTCCCAGAGCTAGAATTTCCAGAGTGGTTTAACAATCAATTTCTGGTCCCAAGGAACTTTTTGCCAGACCTATGATCAGTGTTTTGCCAAGTGCAGGGCTGGTGGAACCCCTTATACCATGGCTCCCAGGTGCCCTGCAACCGGCTGGCTGTTGAGCACTAGGAAAACACTGCGCAAGGGGCTTTGGTGGGCAGGATGACCCACCTGTCAGAGGAGCCATGATTTAAGAGGTCTCAGTTTAGGGGTGCAGCCTGTATTTGGGGATGGCTTATATGCAGACCAGTACGGTTGCCTCCAGATGTTGGCTTTCACCAGCTAACAGAGTTCTTTAGCAAGTGGCCAGCATCCTGCTCCACTTGCAGTGCTTCCTGGTTGTCACTGACTTATGATGGGCCGCTGCCTTGTCTGAACCCATAGAGAGCTCGTGCCAGTCAGCTTACGCTAGGGGTGGGGAACTCAGGCCTGGGGGCCAAATGCAGCCCTCCAAGCCTCTCTGCTCTTCTCTTGTGACAATGGCATCTGGGGATTGACAGGAGGGTTGTCCCAGACCCCTGTTGAAGTTGGCCCAGCTGGGTAGGAACAGATGGTTTGACCTGCCAAGCCACAAAAGTTCCCCATCCCTCAGGTGAAAGGTCTGGATCATGTCTCTTTGCTTGCTTTCTTCCACCAGTTCCAACCTGAGTTGGGTCATGTGTGGTTGTGTGCATTCAACCCCATTTGCCTGTATTTCTAGACTCTGAAATGGCTCGCTGGCTTATCCTCCTTCTTTCTCCCTTTTTTTCTGCCTCCATCTTGCTTCCTTCCCTTTGGGATGGGGCGGATCTCCAGTTGTTCAAAGAGGAGCTCTCCCCCATGAAGGATGGAGTGAAGCTCGTGAACGACCTTGCCCATCAGCTCGCTATCTCGGATGTGCACCTGTCCATGGAGAACTCGCGTGCCCTGGAACAGATCAACACACGCTGGAAACAGCTGCAGGTGAGGAGGCCGGAGGACTTAAGGAGCTGCCTGGCACCAAGTCAGATCAGCCGTCCATCTAGCTCAGAATTGTCTGCATCGGGGTGGGGAGCATTTTTGAATCGGAGGGTCACGTTCCTTCATGGAAACCTTCCGGGACCGCATGCTAGAGGTGGGTGGGGCCAGATGGGAAAAAGTGGGTGGAGCAATGGAAGCGACTCTTACCTGCATGCAGCAGGGTACATCCCAGCCATGCAAATGTCCAAGAGTTTTCTACATAATCACGCATAACTTTCCATCCGCCTTCCAGACAAGCAGGAAGTATCGGATTCCAAGGATGCTTTCCAGCCAGACAAAATCAGTCAAGGAGGGTGTGGAGCAGGGCCAGTGAGGGGAGTGACCTGGGCAGAGTCTTGTGAGACAAGTAGGGAGGCTTGGAGGGCTGCATTTGGGGCCCCAGGTCTGAGGTCTCCACCCCTAAGCTGACTGGCATGAGCTCTTTGGATTTCTGCATTGAGCAGGGGGTTGGACTCGATGGCCTTAATAGGCCCCTTCCAACTCTGTGATTCTACGGGTTCAGACAAGAAGAAGGCCCATCACAGGTCAGTAACAACCAGACGGCACTGAGTGTAGTTGTATGCTAGGCACTGGCAAAAGAACTCTGTTAGCTGGTGAAAGCCAACATCCAGAGGCAAATTAAAGCCGATGTACCGCACTGGTCTGAACATAAGCCGTCCCCAAATACAGGCTGCACCCCTAAACTGAGATCTCTTCAATCATGGCCCCTGCACCTATAAGAGCGTGATTATAAGCTGTACTTAGGTTTTATACAAGCCAGATTTGGGGTGAAAGTGCTCCCTATATTCAAACCAATATGGTATATTCCATGAAGTCAAATGCGGAGCCTTCCCTCTATATCATGCTTCAGGCAAGCTGCCTACCCTATTTATTTATTTAATTTATAAACCTTCACATATACGTATATCTGCTTATATATTCACTTTAAAAAAAAAAAGGAAACCCTTTTTAAAGAACAGCTGCATAATTGGGATGGGGAATTATTTGGATGACGTCATTGGTGTTAGCAACTTGGTGCTCTCCACAGCTGGCTTTGCTGAAAAGTTGCAGCAGAACTGTTGTTGTTTTTCAAACGCAGCCTGATGAAGGAAAGGTACATTTGTACTGAAAATGTGATGAGGGTGCTTTCAAAATGGCTCCACTGCTGTACAAATATTGTGCCAGGCTTCAGCTTTAGACTTAGGTGGGGGGTTCAGCGCTGCAGTAGCCTAATTCAAGTGCCTGTACAATCACACACACACACATGCTGCAGCCGTGAAATGCTGCATAGGCTGAAATGCTGCACGTTCCCCCCCCCCGCTCAACTTTCTTTGACATTTCCAACCTCTACCTAGATCTCTGTCAACGACCGGCTGAAACACCTTCAGGATGCCCACCGGGACTTTGGGCCAGGATCGCAGCACTTCCTTTCAAGTATGTGAACAAAGTTTCCAACTTCAGGCTTTGGAGGGGAAGAGCTGTTCTGTCTTTGCCCCCCACCCATTTCCCTGGTTTGTTTCAAGCCCCGTATGTGCATGCAGCAGAATGAGATGTTAGTATTCTGAGGTGGCAGAGTGGATGGTACTTTTTCAGGCTGCAAAATGCCCTTTTTTAATGTTTAAGAGATCTCTCTAGGAGGTTTTAAAAAAAATCTAGCTCATCAGGGAGTAACGTTTTGCCCCACCCAACTCCCTGCTGTGCTAGTTTTCTACTGGACAGGATTTTATTTTTATTTTTTTAATGGAAAAATGAAGGGGTGGGAAAATGGAATGGAGTGTCTGGAAAAGGGCATGGCTGGCCAGCTGGAACACTGTAACTCTTCTGTTTTTGCATTGAGGATCACTCGGTCAGCCATTCCCTCCACTGTTGCATGTCATTAAAGGCTCTACCACTGTATGCTGTATTCATTTACTTTGTATTAGCTACACCATCTACTGGTTTTTAAAACTTAATTTTCCTGTGGTATTACCAACAGTTCACAATATATCTTGCAGTGTGTGAAATGGCAGGTTGTGTACTGCATGGTGCCTTAGTGTCCATGCACATGTATGTACATGGCTGTGCACTAGAGACACGATGCATCAGCACTCAGACCCACTTAGATTTCACTTTCTAGAGCAGGAATGGAGGAACCTGTGGCTCTCCAGATGTTCTTGGATTCCAGCTCTCATCAATCCCAAGCCATTGGCCATGGTGCCTGGGGCTGATGGGAGTTGCAGTCTTACAACATCTGGAGGGCTACAGGTTCCCTATCCCTACCCTAGAGACTCAGGAGAAGGAGCTGAAGGATGACTGAACATTAGCAAATGTTTAGCAAAATATTCCCCAGAAGGCAAAAAAGGGACCATGGGTTGTATCCAGTGCAAGTCCTACTCAGAGTAAACCTCTTTAAATCAATGTCCGTGGCTAACTTAGATCTATTAATTTCATTGGGTCTGCTCTGAGTAAAACTTAATTGGATACAACCCTGTGATTTTCCAGGTATGAAGATCAGAAAAGAAAGTGTAGTTGCTGGTAAATAATGGGAACATTTAGATCAGCCTTTCCCAACCAATGTGCATCCAGATGTTGTTGGACTACAACTCTCATCAGCCTCAGCCAGCATTGCCAATAGCTGAGGCTGATGGGAGTTGTGGTCCAACAACATCTGGAGGCACACCGGTTGGGAAAGGCTGATTTAGATCATATGCATATTGGCCTTTCTACCCGTCACCTTCCCGTTTTTTTCCTTGCAGCCTCGGTCCAAGTCCCCTGGGAACGAGCTATTTCTCCCAATAAGGTCCCATACTACATCAAGTGAGTGTCCAGCTGCATCAGAATGAGCCTGTTCTCTTGTTCTGCCCGTTGTGACTGATAGCAGTGTTGAATGTTCTTGCCACATATCCAGCGTTTTCTTACCCACAATTCCACACACACACACCCCTGTTGCACTCAGTAACACTTGCAACTTCTGTATGGAGTACTATAGGAGTCTGTGGTCCTCGAGACATCCACGTGCTTCAGCCCTTGTATCGCTTTATTTCATAGCTGGTCTGACACTCCTGCTGCGATTTGCATGTGTGGCCATTTGTCCCTGCCCACGCCCTCTGCACATTACAGTGCCTGTGGGATCTTCCAGGATATCCCTTTCTTTGCCCCCAAATCTCACAAGATGCCCACACTTGCACCAGTACACAACTCTGGAAAAAAATAGACCATGTAATAGTGTATGGTGTCGCCTGTTGCTTAATTCCTCCCAATCTTGGTTCTCTTTTCAGCCATCAGGCTCAGACAACTTGTTGGGACCATCCCAAGATGACTGAGTTATACCAAACACTAGGTAAGAAGGGCTTTTAATACCTTCAGGGTCTACAGTGCAACTAGTGTTATGGACTAGAGGGCCTCCCAATGGAGAAATAAAAGCTGCCTCATCTAATGCGGTGTCTGTTGCTCTTCTCTTTCCCAAGGCATTTTCAAACGATCTGATTTGTTTGCAAGGAGATTAGATGCCGTTGGCTATTTATGAGCATTCACTCTGCTTTGTTTGTGGGAGGAAGCTGACATCATAGCAAGTATTGTCCCACACTTTCCAGTGCGTTTTTCTGTCGCTTATCACAAAAAAAATCCAATCTTTTGGGGAAGCAGGTTTACCTCCCAATCAACTATAATTGCATAGCCTGTATTTGCCCATGTGTGATTGAATCCTACCCAAAAATAGTGGCAGTCTGGAAGTGCCCTCACTTTGGGTTGAAGTGAAGGACTGGGTTCAGAGTCTGAGGGTGCTCCCAGATTTCTCTTTGTCACAGGAGACACAGGTCGCTTCTTTGGCACAGAGTGCT
Organism: Rhineura floridana; assembly: GCF_030035675.1. Taxonomy (NCBI): domain Eukaryota; kingdom Metazoa; phylum Chordata; class Lepidosauria; order Squamata; family Rhineuridae; genus Rhineura; species Rhineura floridana. The sequence continues at coordinate 20,686,742 of NC_084495.1, read as the reverse complement.
CCGCCGACATCCTTGTCTGGATAAAGAAAGTCTGGCCTCAGTGATCCAAGCTCTGATAACTTCTCCAGGTTAAAGTATTGTAATGTGTTCTGCTTCAGGTTGCCTTTGAAGGTGGTTTGGAACCTTCAGTTTGCTGTGAATGCAGTGGCTGGCTTCCTACCTGGGACTGGGGGTTATAATCATATTACCCCAGTGTTATGCCAGTTGCACTGGCTCTCTGTTTCCAGGCCATTTCAAAATACAGGTTTTGGCCTTTGAAGCTTGTGACCAGGGTATGTCAAGGGCTGCCTGTCTCCATATATACTTCCCAGTACATTAAGATCTTTTGAACAGGACCTTCTGTGGGTCCCCATTTTATGGCATAATGCAGAGAGGCTTCTCAGTGGTGGCACCCATAAATATTAAATGCTCTCTCCAGAGAGGTCCACCTGGTGCCTACTTTGCTAACCTCCTAGCATCAGGCAAAGATCTATTTTCCCAGGCTTTTGGAACATAATTTTAGTCCTCCTGATTTGTTTCTATCTGATTTTTAAGATTTTGTTGCCTTTTAATTCTTGTGCTTTTATGATGATCAGATTTGTTGTTGTTGCATTTTTCCCTTAATGTACATTGCCCTGCTTTTTTTAATAGGACAGTATAGAAAAAATATAATATATAATATATGTCCACTTACCTGGGAGTAAGTCCCACTGAACTCAATGAGTGTTATTTCTAGATAGGCATGTAAAGGATGGTACTGTAAATGCATGATAAATAAAATAATAAGGGCAACATGGACATATATAGATACAGAGAAACATACAAGTTACTTGTATACATTGACCTGGTTTCCATATAATGCCAAGCCATGGTTTATTTAAGCCATGGTTTGTTCAAATGAGGTTTTGCTGCCTGTCAAGGACTGAAAAATCACTTGCATGATTTTTTGTCACTTTTCAGGACAGATGAAAGTCCTTCATACAGCACATAGTTAAACTATGGAATTCGCTCATACAAGAGGCCTCCTTCTGAAGAGACTGTATTAGATGAAAACGTGGTTATTTTTTGCCTTTCATACTTCTCTTCTAGGTTTATTGCACCTCTGTTATCCTGTATCCTGAGAATATACAAAGTTGGCAGAAGCAACCCATGTCTGTTCTTTATGTTTGTTGTTTCTCTAATCTCAGTATTGTAAATTATTGGAAATCTCAATAGAATATATATATATTAAAAACCACTGGAGGACAACAGGTTGGTGAAGTCTGGTCTATGGTTTCAGTTTTCTTTCTCCTTTTTCACAGCTGACCTGAACAACATCAAGTTTTCTGCTTATCGTACAGCCATGAAACTGCGACGCGTACAGAAGGCCTTACGACGTAAGCCCTGGGTTCTCTTCTGCTCCTTTACTTGTACAGTCATGTTGCCTTTTCTGCCTAGATTAATTAGGTCCAGTTTCCACAATCTCTAAACTGGAAATACTGTATAGATGAAAGAGCAGCTCACACCCACAAAATCTGATTTGATAAAGATGCCTATTTGTACACCCGAATGCCACAATTCTGGGACTTGAAAGAGTGGTGGGAGTATCACAGAAATCTGGCACATCACACATTGGGATTGTACCTGCATATGCTCCCTTTGCACACTATGTCAAAGCCCAGGTGAAGAGCTGCCCCACCACGCATACAATATTTCTGGTTTATAGGTTGTGTGAATCAGTTCTTCTCTTTCAGTGGTGGAGGTTATCCAAGAATGGGTTTGCTTCAGGGGCCTGACAACACCATGCTCGATCCCTCTTCAGTGAGGAATAGCTTCCCTCAGTTCCATTCCTGCCTGCTTCAAGGCAACACTTTATGAACTTTTGTTGTTGTTGAGCTAGCAGCCAGATTTGACATTTATTTACCTGGTAGGTCATCTGATCTTGACAAGGAAAGCTTCTGCCATATGTCCACTGCATGCCCCGCGGAGGAGAGAACCAGAACTGGCCACCAAGAGAGGCATAGCTCCAAGGCTAGTTTCTGCAAGGAAGCATAAGCATCCCAGGCAGGAAGCCATCCTCCTTTCAGTTGACAATGGGGCCAAATCCTGCATGAAGACAAACGGCACCTCTGACTGCAATGAAGAGCTCCTGGGCTCTTTTATTTCCCTTAGTGTCTTTAAAGCAGAGGTGGGGAACCTCCACCCAATGGGCCAAACCTGGCCCACTAGGCTCCCCTGTTAGGCCCGTGGGGCTGTTTCTCTGAAACCATGCCCATCCACCCCACACCTGACATCATATGTAGCACCAGGTCAGACAAAGCCAATCTGTGACAATTTCTTTCTTTATTTCATCTCCCACAATGCTCCAACTTCTGTTTCTCGCTGCCTCCCCTCTGGACCCTGCAGTGGACCTGGTGACGCTACCGACAGCCTTGGAAGTCTTCAATGAACATGAGCTGCAGCCCAGTGACCACGTGATGGACGTGGTGGAGGTGATCCACTGCCTGACTGCCCTCTACGAGCGGCTCGAGGAGGAAAGGGGCATCCTTGTGAATGTTCCTCTCTGCGTTGACATGACCCTGAACTGGCTGCTCAATGTTTTTGACAGGTATGTTCCAAGGCATCTGTACCGATAAGAAATTCCTTGTTAATATCAGACCAGACCAGCCAGGCCTCTTTTTTCCAACCATGGATGTCTCTAGGCAATTGGATTAATGGGATTGTTTTATTGCTTATTTTAATTGTGGGGTTTTTTTTGTAATGTTTTCATGGGATTGTCTGTTTTATTTATTTGTTTGTTTGTTTATTTATTTGTTTATTTAATATCCTGCCCTTCCTCCCAGTAGGAGCCCAGGGTGGCAAACAAAACACTAAAAACACTCTAAAACATCATAAAAACAGACTTTAAAATATATTAAAACACAACATATTTAAAAACATGTTAAAACAAAACATCTTTTTTTAAAAAAAAGCTTTAAAAACATCTTAAAAAGTAATTCCAACACAGACTCAGACTGTGATAACAAGCCTTTTGCTTGTTGAAAGAGGAAGGTCTTCAGTAGGTGCCAAAAAGATAATAGAGATGGTGCCTGTCTAATATTTAAGGGGAGGGACAAAGGGGTTTGCACCCTTTGGATTGGTTTGCATCACCTTGGAGGCTCCCATCAGTGGAGACTGGGAAAGTGTTGTGGCTGGCCTTGATGTGGCACTGCAAGGAAAAAGCACATTTTGCTAGGGTGGGTGTGGTAAGCCAAACACAGGCCACCAGCCATACACTGTGGCCTGCAAGGTACTTGGCAAGCTCTCTGTTTTTGCAGCTGCAGGCAGGAAAGGCAGGTTTTATTGAGCCCTTGGTGGGCCATCATGCAGGCTGATGGGCTATACTCGTATCACAACTTGCATAGGCCTCTTGCAGGGCCTGATTGGATCTATCCTATCAGTAGTTTTTGGTGGAAAGTACTGCAGGGCACAGATATGGCTGTTTTCCCCCCCTCATTCTGTGCCTTTTGTCTTCCAGTGGACGCAGCGGCAAGATGCGGGCACTTTCCTTCAAGACGGGCATAGCGTGTCTGTGTGGAACGGAAGTGAAGGAAAAATTCCAGTGTGAGTCACCCTGGGAAGATGGTTGAAGAGCGGGAAGCTTCCAGGTTTAGCAAGGGTGAAGAGATGCAAGTTCAAGCGGAGTTGCAGCTGCATCACAAGTCAACTGCATGAATCCTGCATCCTCTCCAGTATTGCACAGATGGAAATATGGGAATTTCATGCGCTCACAACACTCCTGTTTTCCTGCAGTGCAGGAGAGTAGCGTCCTAGGTGTTGCTCCTCCCACTTGCATTAATAGGCGGGGCTATGCAAAACGACACTCCATCCTGCATGAGATACCCTCCCAGTTCCAGTCCTGCCTTGATCCAGGAAAAAGCACTTCAGTGGTGCTCTATTGAGTTTTGAAACAGGCCACCTGTTTCCTTCCTGTCCACCTCTGAATTAGTGGGATAATGACATCAGGTGAATGAGTGCCTTTGAAGTCCCGAAGTCGGGTTTTCAGAGCACCATGCAGGGCTTGCAAAGAGCCTTGCACAGGGTTTTTAATTGCCTAAGGCTTTGCTTTGGAGAGCCAGTGTGGTGTAGTGCTTAGAGTGTCGGACTACGACCTGGGAGACCAGGGTTCGAATCCCCACGCAGCCATGAAGCTCACTGGGTGACCCTGGGCCAGCCACTGCCTCTCAGCCTCAGAGGAAGGCGATGATAAACCACCTCTGAATACCGCTTACCATGAAAATCTTATTCGTAGGGTCGCCATAAGTCGGGATTGACTTGAAAGCAGGCCATTTCCATTTTCAAGGCTTTGACTTTACCATCTGTCAACTGATGGATGGTAGAGCCAAAGCCTGCTTGCCCTTGCCAACGCACCATCGGGAGCACATGTTAAGGCTGCTAATGAAGCATTGCCAGCTGTATCTCTACCTGCCCCACATCTGATGTCAGGTATGGGGGAGGTGGGCATGCTTTGAGCAAAATAACCTCATGGGTCAAATTTGAAACCCCTGACAGACTGCGGTTGTCCACCTCTGATGTCGAGGTTCTTTGGCATACTAGTTGAAGTGAAAAGGTTTTCCGGAGGTAGAAAGTTTTTCAAACCACTGCCTTAGGGCAGAACTACAGTACAAATGTAGGTTGTTTGTGTAAGTGTCATGGCTTCCCTCAAAGGATCCTGGGAACTGTAGTTCAATGAAGGTGATGAGAGTTTTCTGTTAGAGAAATACAGATCTATAAAACTACAGTTCCCATGAGAGGGAGAGTCTTTTAAGCCAGTGTTAACTCTGTGGTTTAAATCTAATTGTTAAGAGTCGTACCTTCTCTCTTCCAAAGCTTCACTTTCCTCATGATTTGAGAGCTCTGGGAAAGGCTGCTGTTTGAGCCTTTCTCCTCCTCTCTCTCTCTCTCTCTCTCTCTCTCCCTCTCCCCCACCGCCCCTGTCCCACCCTTTGTGGTGCCTCCACGCTCTTTCCTTGTGCCCTTCAGATCTCTTCAGTCAGGTGGCAAACGCCAGCGGACTTTGTGACCAGCGGCACCTTGGCATCCTGCTCCATGAGGCCATCCAGGTTCCACGGCAGCTGGGGGAGGTGGCCGCCTTTGGTGGGAGCAACGTGGAACCCAGTGTCCGCAGCTGCTTTCGCTTTGTAAGTGACGCAGATGGGTGCTTTGTCCACATGGACCTCACCGAAAGAGATGCTTTAGCGAGAAGAGTTGTAGAAGGAGCCAATGGAGAAGATAGGTGCCCTTCAGTGGCTTTTTTGAGGCTCCATCCTACTCTGCTGCAAGGTACATTTCAAGGCCTATTGCCACATGGGTGGGCCCAGTTGCATAGGTCCTCCCCACGCAACCATCAACCAGCCAAAATAAAGGGATCGGTAGGACCCTGTGGTTCCACCCATGTTGCACCTGACATTTAATGTTAACAGCAGCAGTACAGGATGAAGCCAAAGGTAACAAGCTCACAGGTTTAGGTTCCTTAGGTTTAGGTTTATTGAATGTATGAATCGCTTTCCACAACAAAAAGTCCCAAAGCAATTTACAAGAATGAAATACAGTAATCAAAATACATAAACGAATCAAAAAATACAGAGGCTGCTTACATACCACACATTTAAAGCACATGACTTGTCCCAAAAAATCTTGCGAACTGTAGTTAACCCTCTGCAGGGCTACAATTCCCAGCACCCTTTACAAAATACAGTTCCCAGGATTCTTTAGGGGAAGTTGTGGGTCTTAAATGTGCTTTAACTATATGTTGACTGTAAAAAACATCCAATCTTTGGTGCCACCCAACTGCTCGGAAAAACAGAAACATCTTTTCCAAAACAATACCAAAGTTGGTGCCAGGTGGGTTTCACTGGGGAGAGCATTCCATAGATGGGGAGCTACTGCAGAAAAGCCTCCCTTCACATGGAAGTTCACTTAACATCTAGTATTGCAATATCATTTAGGCTTAAGACCTCCTATCTCCCTAGGTAGCTGTATATTAGGAGCTTCAGTAGAGAGCCTTCAGTGATTGACTCTGCAATCTAAAGTGTGCATATCAGGAAGAGGTCCTTCTCGGCTGCGGCATCCCAAGAAAGATTGTCAAATTCCCTGCACACCCTCTTGGGTGTTAAGATCAGCAGAAGGGGGCCGTCTTGGTAGTTCCATGACCATAAGAAGTTTAGGAGGTGGCAACCTACAAAAGGACATTCCGTGACAGCTCCTAAGTTGTGGAATTCCCTCCCCACAGAGGTGCATCTGGCACCTTCATTGTATAGTGTCCATTGTATGCTGAAGACAGACCTCTTTACCTTGGCCTTTGACACTTAAGATATATATTTTCAAGACCCACCCTATTCTGGTGACTGTAACTTGTTTTTAATATTGCATTTTTAAATTACTGTAACCTGCCCTGAGACCTTATGGTAAAGAGTAGATAATAAATGAAGGAGATGGTGATGGTGATGGTGGAATGTTCTTGCCAGCAAGGTTCTCCTGACACCTCAGTAGTTATCTTTTTGGCAGCAGACAAAGGGCTTTTGTTGTTTTTTTAACCAAGCTTATCCCCCTAATTTTTTATTCTGGTGGTTTTAATGCTGATTTGAGATTTACTGCCTCTTTTAAAAAAAAAAAAAAATTATTGGTACTTGGATTTTAATTGTTTTGCTGTATATTATGTCTTTTTTATAGAAGCCACACCGGGAATTTGAAGGGCAATATAAAATATCTTTATATATATATATAATATTTAATTTTAACATGATTTAATGGCTTCAATCATTTTAATCAAATAATTTGCAAACCAGGAAAATGAGTAAGACCAGTGGCAATTTCAAGGGTAAATGTGAACAGAATAGTATAAATATAAATAGTTTTTTTTTAAGCAAGCCTATCTAGACATATAGATGCTGATATGCTTTAATCTTTTTTTAGTCTACTGTTGTTTTTAATCATTTTTTAAAATGTTTTAATTACTTGTTTACTGTTTTAATTCATTGTTTTAGTGTTTTGGAAAAACTCTTAGAGGTTGTTCACAATCAAACGGTATATAAATTTTGTTAAAATATAATAAAAGCGAAGTAGATACACAACAGATGTGGAGCCCTACAATCTATTCTTATGGATAGCGATCAGCTCCCACCTCCTCTCTCTTCTTCTAGGGTAACGGCAAGCCGGCAATTGAGGCTGCTCAGTTCTTGCAATGGGCTAACCTGGAGCCGCAGTCGATGGTGTGGCTAGCAGTCCTGCACCGAGTGATGATTGCTGAGCAAGTCAAACACCAGACTAAGTGTTCTGTCTGCCGGCAATGCCCGATCAAAGGTTTCAGGTATGGAGGGTGCTACAGTGGATACAGTTCTACTAAAGCAGGGGTTAGGAACCTCAGGTCTTGGGGTCCACATGTAGCCCTCCATGTCTCTCTATCCAGAGCTTGGAAAAGTTGATTTTTTTAAACTACAACTCCCATCAGCCCCAGCCAGCATGGTCACTGGATTGGGCTGATGGGAGTTGTAGTTCAAAAAATAACTTTTCCAAGCTCTGTTTCTATCTGGCCCTCAAAGCTCTCCCTAAGCAATGCGCCTTTTCTAAGCCACACCCCTTTTCCTCAGGCCACACCCCTGCCCCACACCCTCCTTGAGTCCCCTTGCCTGGCTGGAATGTGTCCTTGAATTGTAATCATGCCTCTTGCTTTCCTGGATGAAGGGGTGCCTGCATGGCTGGAATATAGGCTACTGTACAAAGATAGGAGTTGCATGTGTTGTTCCACCCATTTTTGCCTCTGGCCCCACCCACCACTGGCATGCAGACCCCAGAAGATTGCTTATGAAACAATTTGAATGCTCTCCCACACCAAACAATCCCCTCTGCACATAGGAAACTGGAACTCTTTTTTCCTAATGTACTCATTTTCTGTATGGAGGACTCAAAACAAAAAAGTAGGGGAGCATTCAGACATACAAACCCTCCTTGCATCCTGAAGTGGGTGCGGTCCAGAAAACGCTTTGTCATTTTGATGCTGCTGATCGTGTGATCCAGAAAACGCTTTGTCATTTTGATGCTGCTGATCGTGTGATCCAGAAAACGCTTTGTCATTTTGATGCTGCTGATCGTGTGATCCAGAAAACGCTTTGTCATTTTGATGCTGCTGATCGTGTGATCCAGAAAACGCTTTGTCATTTTGATGCTGCTGATCGTGTGATCCAGAAAACGCTTTGTCATTTTGATGCTGCTGATCGTGTGATCCAGAAAACGCTTTGTCATTTTGATGCTGCTGATCGTGTGATCCAGAAAACGCTTTGTCATTTTGATGCTGCTGATCGTGTGATCCAGAAAACGCTTTGTCATTTTGATGCTGCGGATTGTGTGATCCAGCCCTGATTCTCCTTTGTTCCAGGTACCGAAGTCTGAAGCAGTTCAATGTGGACATCTGCCAGACTTGTTTCTTGACGGGGCGAGCCAGCAAAGGCAACAAGCTGCACTATCCAATTATGGAGTACTACACACCGGTAAAATAAGCGAGGAGTTGTCTAGGGAGAACCGTTAGTGGACCCTGGTGTTTTCCCAGTGATACTACTATCTAGGCCCCAGCTACAGTTGCACAGTGTAGCTACAGCTACAGCTTCCCTCAAAGTATTCTGGGAATTGTTGTTTGTCGAGGGTGCTGAAAGTGGTTAGAAGAACCCTAGTTCCCTCACGGAACTATAGTTTCCAGAGTGGTTAACCGTCAATGCCCCTTCCCTGGGAACCTTTGGGAATTGTAGCTCTGTGAGGAGAATAGGGGTCACCTAATAACTCTGAGCAATTCAACAAACTACAGTTCCCAGGATTATTTGAGAGGAGCCATGAATGTTTACAGTGGTATCTTAGGACTTCAAATGTGTAGTGTGAATGGGCCTTGAGTTGCTCAAGGTGCCAGCTCTGAAACCATCACTTAGACTTGGGTCAGCAGGAGTGGGGAATCTGTGGGCCTTCAGATATTGTTGAACTCCAACTCCCATCAGCCCCAGCTAGCATAGTAGCAGTCAGGGATGACGGGAGTTGTAGACCAGCTACACCAGAAGGGCCACAGGTTTCCTATCTCTGGCCTTGGCCATACAGCAACCTGCCTGCATTACTAAGCCTTTGTTATAAAAAAAAATGCTGGAAGAAAATACATGGTTTAACAGAATGAAAATAGGCTATGACATCAGAGTGGACCCATTGCTCTTTCTTGTAGCCCATACAAAAGATTTAATACAAAAAGAACATAGAGTATTCACTAGTCATCTAACAGCTGCTAGACTAGTGTGCAAAATGTGGGAAATTAGCTACAACACCAAACATGAAAGAATGGATAGTAAAGATCTGGGATTTCACGGTAATGTCCAAATGGGTATCTTTCTAAGAACAAAGGAGAATTTCAGAGGTTATGGAGAACTGGGCACCACTTGTTGATTTTTGTAAATTCAGTGTAATGCTGGGTCCTCATGTATGCTTTAAGATAAATGGTTGTAACCAACTAAATTCTGCTCAGAGTAAACCCACTGAAATGAATGAACCTCAGTAATAAAATGCCTTTTCATTTCAATGGGTCTACTCTAAGTACTACTACTGTTGGCTGCAAACCCAAATAATTTTGAGAGGCATTCTACCAATGCATGAAAATGATTTTTAAGCTAGTGTCAGTAGTGTTTTGTATGTATTCTATAAGATTCATCTGTTTTTAACTTTGATATATATATAGCATGTGCATTCTAAGCACCCTCTGTTGCTACTGTTGTTACTTTTGGTATTCTGTTTATGTCTAACTACAAACACATTCATGCAGCGCTTCCCAAACTTTTCCCCCCACAGACCACTTGAAAATTGCTGAGGGTCTTGGCGGACCACTGAATGATTTTTCCTGCCTGTTGAAGCAATTGTAATATGCTGCACTAGATACCGTATGACTTTTTAATTGTAATTGTATTGCTTCTTGTTTCTTATATTGTATATTATTAAAGTTTGCATTCCATAGAATTCAAATTGTAGCACAATAAAATACAATATAAGAAATGAAAGCAGTAATAAAAATACAATAAAAAATCAGTCTAAATATTTAATGTGGACCTGCCGCAGACCACCTGAATGAATCCCCTAGAGCACAGTTTGGGAATCCCTGCCTTAATGTACAGTATATAGTCATTGGGCAAATTTACCGAACAGCCTTCCCCAAGTGGTGCCCTCTAGATATTCTGAACTACAGTTCCCGTCGCTCTCAGCCAGGGCAGCCAGTGATTATGGGTGATGAGAGTTATAGCCCATCAACACCCAGAGGGCACCATGTTGGGAAAGGCTGTCATATAAAAGAGGTCTCTCGGTGCCATGTCGTCATGATCGCTTAATGTCATGTCCGTATTCAGAAGCTGTATCTCCCTTTATGCTAGATGCAAGAGGGAGGGAGGGATATTGCCTTCCTGCCCTGGTTACAGTCTTCCTGGAGACATTTGCTTGGCCACAGTTGGAAAGAGGATGCTCAAGTGGATGTACCTTTGGTCAGATCCGGCAGGTAGAGTTCTCAGCCTCCTCTTTGTCTCTCTGCAGACTACCTCTAGTGAGGACATGAGGGACTTTGCCACCACCCTGAAAAACAAGTTCCGGTCGAAGCAGTATTTCAGCAAGCATCCCCAGAGAGGGTACCTGCCAGTCCAGTCTGTACTGGAGGCAGATTTCATTGAAACGTAAGTTGTGAGTCTGGGGCTGGCCACCAAACCCCCCACCCTGCCTTCTTCCTTGAACTGGACAATGCCATGAAGCCTGTTGGTGTTCCTTCCCAAAGGCTAGGAGATCTCCCCACAGATAATATAGGTCAGTGGTTCCCAATCTGTTTTCCTCACGGACCACATGGAAATCGCTGAGGGTCTTGGTGGACCACTTTAATGATTTTTCTGCCTCTTGTAGCAATTGTCATGCACCGTGCTAGATGCTGTATGATTTCTAATTACATTTCTGTTGCCTCTTTTATTTCTTATATTGTATCTTATGATGCAACAATTTGCATTCCATAGAATTCAAATTGTAATACAATAATATACACAATATAACAGAAACAATCAAAATATAATTAAAAATCGGTGGGAATATTTAATGCAGACATGCCATGGACCACCTGAATGAAGTGGATTGTAATGGACCAGAGGCTAGTTTCAGAACTCCTGATACAGGTGACACTTTCACAGACCCCTATTGGGCAGCTGCTGAGAATTTCAGATCTGAATCCTTCCTGACTTCTGCCTGTCCGTTCCAGGCCAGCTTCCTCTCCGATGTTACCTCATGCCGATACCCACTCTCGGATCGAGCACTTCGCCAGCAGGTACCACTTGACAACTCTAAGAGAGGGGCCAAGCAAAGGTGTTGGGCGGCTTGGGGAAGGGGGTGGCACACCCAGTACAACAGATATAGTGGGTGGAGAATAAGCTGGTTACACCAGAGCAGCCTCTGTAGCAAAGAGGCAGAAGATGACCTACATCAATCACCACAATGTTCCTAAGAGAAACAGAGCTCTTTTTAAGGATGTAACTTAAAGTTCCTGGAGGACAAGTTCCTCGATGGCTGCTAAGTGTGGGCTCTTCTGGACTGCATTCATGATCTTATCTGGGCGGTAGTACACAATCCCACTTTCAAAATGGTTTGCACAAATTTTGGTGAGGACATACTGCTTCCTTTCCAAACAGTGCATGCCCTGTAGCTTCCTGCTGAAATCCTGGAACGCTTCATACCAAATGTTCCGGGGAGGGGGGCAGGTGTCGTGCTTTTGTTGCGTTATAGTGCACGAGTGCCCCTCTGGATAGCAGTGATGTGGTAGCATTAGGGAAACATCGCAGGACAACTAACTGAAGTGGAATGATCTGTCGATGGTCCAATATAACTGCACCACTAATGCGCTATTATTGTGTCAATCACATTGCGGATTACACCCACAAAAAAACCCATAGCGGTCCCTATGGTAGCAAAATGAAACTCCCTTGTTCAGGGAGTACCAGATGATGGGAGCAAACGGGATAGCCATCATTCCTTGCTCATGAGGTCTCAGGGGCATCCGTCTGGCTGCTGGTGGAAACAGAATGCTGGATTAGATGGATCTTTGGTCCGATCCAGCAAGGGAATATTTGGAGGAGCCTGTTTCATACCCAGAATTTCGTACCCTTATGAGACCTGCAATTTCTCTCCCATCTGGCACCTTTTGGGGTGTCCTGGAAGTTCTCCTGCCTCTCCTCATCATTTCCATTCAGTTCGTTGGCTCTGTTCTGTTTTCCTGCAGGCTTGCAGAGATGGAAAGCCAGAATTCCTCCTTTTACAATGACAGCCTTTCTCCGGACGACAGCCTGTGAGTTGCTACTGTCTTTCTTACAAACTTTGTGGAGCCTTGATATCTTGTGCTATGTCAAATTGCATGGAGGGGAGATACCAAGGCCTAGACAGAGGCCCCATTAAGCTAGATGCAATCCTATGCATGTATACATGGAAATGGCCAGTGTGGTGTAGTGGTTAGAATGTCAGATTGGGACCTGGGACATCCAGGTTTAAATCCCCACTCAGCCATTAAGCTCACTGGGTGTCCTTCGGCCAGTCACTGTCCCTTAGCCCAACCTACCTCACGGGGTTGTTGTGAGGATACAATTGGGAGGGGAGATCCATGTTCATATGCCACCTTGAGCTCCTTGGAGGAAAGATGAGATATAAATGTAATAATAAAATAAAATATGTTCTGTTGAGTTCAATGAGACTTACTCCCTGGTGAGTGTGTACAGGGCTGCACCCTGAAGCTACGCAAATGTTCCCAACTCATCCCCTCTGCTGCATCACCTTTTATTTTTTGGTTGGGAAGGGTTCCAGGTGGACATTAACCCCAGTTCCCTTGGGTAGCAGAAATGAGCATCATGGTAGAGTGTAGCTCTGTGCTGCCTTCAGTCTGGCTTCTCCCACTTGCAAATGCCATAGGCTCTTTCAGAGGCAAATTGGGTGTACATTTTTTGGAAAGGATCAAATAGCATAGCAAGCTATAGTTGTTATGATTCATGTCACCCCTGCTCTTCACTGGCACACATTGAGGTTTCCTTTCCGTGCTGGGAAGACAATAGGAAGCTGCCTTTATACCAAGCCAGGCCTTTGGTCTGTCTAGTTCAGTACTGTCTACACTAACTGGCAGTGGCTGTTTGGGGATTCAGGCAGGGGACATTCCAAGTCCTGCTTGGAGATGTCAGAGATTAAACCTGAGACCTTTTGCATCCAAGGCAGATGCTCTACCACTGAGCTACGACATTTCCCCAAATAATGTCATCATCCCCTATCCCATTAGTGCAAGTATTATTCAGATAAAAAGTGGAGGAGGGGCTAACCTCCACCTATCCCATCCACATTTTTAAAAATGTATATCAATTTTACCGCTCTCTTTGTTCAGGCAAAATTGCTCCCAGAGCAGCCTGCAAAGTATCAGTAACAAACAAGACACAGGACAGCCCCTGTCCACTGGCTTACAATCTAAAAGACACATCAAAAATTAGGAAAGGGATGCAGGGCTATGGGTATGCATGTGAAAGACATAAAGAAATGTGGAGGCTGGATTGAAGACATCACAAGTAGTAGAACAAGATGAAGGGCTGTAGCTCAGTGGTAGAGTATCATCTGCCATGCAGGCAGAAGGTCCCAGGTTCAATCCCCAACATCTCCAGGTGGGGCAGGGAGGGAGTCCTCTGTCTGAAACCCTGGAGAGCTGCTGCCGGTCAGAGTAGACAACACTGAGCTAGACGGATGAATGGAGTCATTCAGAATAAGGCACCTTCTTGTGTTCCGATGAAGGGGAAGAAGCTTAGCAGACCAGTTGTTTGGATTGGTTCTGCAGGCCAGATGTGAGGTGTCGTACATCAAGACACTCCTAGTAACAGGTCTAGTTTCCCTGCTCTAGAGTCATCATCCTGTGAAGGGACTCTCAACAGTTCACCTTATGCAGAAACCCAGGCCTCGCTATTGCATCTTTCTCTTCTGCCTTAACCTCATCACAGCTCTGTCCACAACAGGGACGAGGACCAGTATCTTTTGCGCCATTCCAGCCCCATCACAGACAGAGAACCGGTCAGTATCCAGCAGCCCCAGAACAGCACCAACACAGATGATAAAGGGGAACTGGAGAGAATCTTGGCCCACCTGGAGGATGAGAACAGGTAAAGTGATTATGACGAACAGAGTTCTTATCATCATGCTATTATAGACATGCAAGGCATGTGTGAATCTTTTTGGGGTCTTGGGTATGAAAGGGACAGAAGTTCCTGTCGAAGTTTGCCTTGGTTAATGAGATGATAGTCTCATATCCACCTGCACTATACATTTACAGTCATGGCTTCCTCCAAACATTCCTGGGAACTATAGTTTAAGGGTGCTGAGAATTGATAGGAGACCCCTATTCCCCTCACAGAGCTACAATTTCGAGTGGTTTAAAAAGCAATGCCTCTTCCCAGGAAACTCTGTGTGGGAAGTAGGGGGTCCCCTAAAAACTCTCTGCACCCTTAACAAATGACAGTTCCCAGGATTCTTTGGTGGAAGCCGTGACTGTTTAAAGTAGTGCTTTAAATGTATAGCGCAGATGGGGCCATAGTTGGGGTTTTCACATGAAAACTAACCTGTAACATCTGCTGCAAACCCATATTGAGCTGGTGAGTACAGGAATACCCTGCATTAACATACGCAATGGGTCCAGAGCACGTACGTGAACCGAAAATGTACTTAAAGTGAAGCACTACCTTTTTTCACTTGCGCCGCCACTGTGCCACCTCTCCTTCACGTGGAGCCTCAAAGCCCCACGCTAAAGCCTCTGCTGCTGCGCTGCCACGCCTCCCAGCTGATTGCGATCACGTCTCCCAGCTGATCGCAATCGCGCCTCCCAGCTGATCTGCGGTCGCGCAATCGCGTCTCTTTCAACCACCCCCCACGCACCAAAAGAACAGGCCACAACCAAAGGTTAAGTGTCCATTCTTGCAAAGCGAGCGTACATAAACGGGAATGGTGCTACTGTAAGTATGTCCATACTCGTGAGTGTCCTTAAAGTGGAGGTCCGTATAGCGGGGTATTCCTGTATTTGTTAAGCACTTGATGCTGACACGTTCTTGCTTCATCCTCAGCTGGGTTTCTCCTTGCAGGGTTCTCCAGGGAGAGCTGAAGCGACTCAAATGGCAGCACGAGGAGGCCGCAGAGTCAGCAGAAGGAACTCCAGAACTGACACAGGGTCCACACAACGAAGAGCTGCTGGCGGAGGCCCGGATCCTTCGACAGCACAAGAGCCGCCTGGAGACACGGATGCAGATCTTGGAGGACCACAACAAACAGTTAGAATCCCAGCTGCAGCGCCTGAGGGAGCTGCTTCTGCAGGTATTGACTGTGGGCTGTAACTCGAGTGATGTGTTTTTTTTGGCCTGCATTGGATATGGAACATTCATCCTAAATCAAGGTCACTTTCAAAACCTGCCCGAGTCAGAGCATTGCTTCAGCTAGCTCAATATGGCAGCTGAGCTATGGTGCTTCCCATCACTACCTGGTGAAAAGAAAACGGTACCAACACCGCTGTTGTGATCTCCTTTAGGTCAGGCTATGACACTCTTGTGGGTCACAAGCCATCAGTTGGAGACCATCTATTTAGTGTATAGACCAGCCTTTCCCAACTAGTGGGCTACCAGATGTTGTTGGACCACAACTCCCATCAGCCTCAGCCAGCATTGCCAATGGACAGGAAAGATGGGAATTGTGGTCCAACAACATCTGGAGGCCCACTGGTTGGGAAAGGCTGCTCTAGACCAACCCTGAGATTGTAGTTGGGTTTGTGAGGCTGTGGCAAAAGGAGGGCAGGAGCCAGCAGCCTTGTGCCATGCAGGAAGGAGGGAGGGTTGGCACATGAGCAGTTGGCGACAAGCATCCTGACCATCTCTCTTCTCTTCTCAGCCTCCAACAGATTCCAAAGGCGATGGCTCTACGGCCTCATCCTTGGCTTCTTCTCCCCATCCATCTGAGGAGAGTCAGTGCAGGGAGAAAGATTCTGGCACTCCAGACACAGGAACTGCAGGTGAGGTTCGGTGGTGCCATGAAGCTCTCCTCTCCCCTGATCAGTGCCCTGTGGGCTACTGTGTTTCTTCCTCTCCTTCCTATTTCTGCTGAAGCTCCCTGATGGGGGTCACACGGTTTCCACTGAAGGAAGGCCTCTCTCCTAATGCTAGATGTACAAAGGCTGGTGGAGATTATTCCTGAGAAAAGGGCAGGTTCCTTTGTTACATGCTCATAGATACTCTCTTCTTTATCATCTGATTGAGAATAGGATTTTGACAACATAAGCCTGTGTTTGAGCTAGGCTATGGCTTGGCCCACTATACATTTAAAGCACATGGCTTCCCCAAAGAACTGTGGGAACTGTAGTTTACACCGCACAGAACTACACATTCCAGCACCCTTAACTAGGATTCCTTGGGGGAAGCCATGTGCTTTAAATCTGCTTTAAATGTATGGTACTGATGTGGCCTATGATGCACAAAGGGGTTTATCATCAGGTGGTCCCAGGTCTGTCTTGCAGTGTTAGCTTGTCTGGCAATGTTAGCCCCAGTCTTTCAGCAGAATGATGATGATTAATTAATTAGAGCCCTTTTATCCACTCTTCATTGAAAATCCCAGATACAACAATATAAACGTAGTATTCTCTCTCTCCCCCCACATGTTCCTTTCTCTCAGATGAGGTGGAGGTGAGTACTCAGGACGTCAGTCTGTGTCTGGAGGATATCATGGAGAAGCTTCGGAATGCTTTTCCCAACTCTGGAGGTACATTGCATGAAATCTGGGTCTACATCAGGGATGGGGAATCTGTGACCCTCCAAATATTTTTGGACTCCAACTCCCATCAGCCTCAGTTCAGGGATGATGGGAGTTCTAGGTCCAGTAATATCTGGAGGATCATGGATTCCTCATTCCTGGTCTGCATCAGTGTTCTTCAACCTTGGGTCCCCAAACACTGTTGGACTACAACTCTCATCATCCTTGACTATTTTGTAAGATGGCTGGAGATGGTGAGAGCTGTAGTCCAGCAACATCAGGTGACCCAAAGCTGAAGAACGCTGGTCTGCATGAAGCGATCTTGAAAGGGGTGATCAGTCTCATTCCTCCATTTGGAGAGACACTGCAACTGCACTTAATATATCTCCCAGTCTCTTTCACAGGCCATAAATAGGTCTTAAACCATCCTTCAAATGGTCAGGACAGCCTTTTGTGGAAAAACAGAACTTTGGGAAATGGCATAAATTAGGAAAAATGAAATAAAATCATGCAGATACGGAATATTGCGGGTTTAGATTTTTCCAGTGATGAAATCTGGGGGTCATGTTTGGTAGGGTGGCCACATCAAGGCCCCTCTCTCTCTCCCCTGGCTTTTGCTTCTTTGTCTTTAAACTGGACTTGGACTGGACAGCACTTTAAATAGTCCTCAGAATAGGAAATTATGGCCACTGCAATGTTAGGACAAAGACCCCAGCCAAACACAACCACTACCACTATCCTGAGCAGACATTTCGGAAGCACTTGACGTCTCCAGCTTCTTTATTCTTATCCGGTAGGAGTGCTGGAGGTTTAGTTCCAGGTTTGAGGAGGCTCTCCACAAAAGCCCCCCCCCAGCAAGTTTGTCTGTTCTTACTACTTCAGTCAGCGCAGGGTGACCTCCATTTTAATTTTCCACAATGTCGCTGAAATAGCACTGCCCTTGGTTACTGAGGGAGAAATTAAAATGGTGGCCCCCACTGGAGGCCCCAAGGCAGCCATTTGTGGTGGTTCGGCTGGGATGCGCAGGAAGCCTGGCAGCTGCCCAGGGATGCTGCATGGTGGCATTAGGCCTGGCTGAAACCCTCACTGCAGCCTTTTTACCTGATCTCATGAAAGCTCCCCACATCTTTTAGAGACCTAGAAAATCAGGGTACTAAGAAGAGCCCTGCTGGATCAGGCCAAAGGCCCGTGTAGTCCAACATCCTGTTCCCACTGTGGCCAACCAGATGCCTATTGGAAGCCCACAAGCAGGACATGAGTTCAGGAGCACTCCCTGTTCCTGCTGTTTCCAGCAGCTGGTGCTAAAACGTGGGAGAGGAACCTCCCTGAGTGTAAAAGACTCCCCCCTTGAGACAGTTGTGCTCTACAAATTGGAAGGTGATCAGAATGGCAACAGAGCTAGGTGCGTTGGTCCCCAGGCGCTCTCTCCTCTCCCCACATTGCTTACTTCACATGCGTAAAGAATGCCTGAGAAGGACTTTCAGGGTGCCCTAGAGTCATGGTTCCTTTTTTTCCTGACAAGGCAAAGACCACACCCCTTGGCCTTCCTGAAGAAGTCTCTCAAGTTCTCCTAGGTGTTCCCCTCCCCAAAGCTGAAATTGGTATCAGCTGGTATTAAATGTTGTGTTTTTTTAAAAAGACTTGCTCCCAGCCTGCATGGATGTTTGGGTATACCAACCCTGTAACCTTGCCTTACTGCTTTGCCAGCATGTCAGTATTAATCTGATAGGGATAACACAAGCCTCCTTTTTGCCTCACAATGGCAGAATAGGCCCCAAGGCTATCTTCACCTCTGTATCTCAGGCAAAACCCTAATGAAAAGGGACCCAAGAAAGTGTTTATTGTTTATTAAATTTATACCCTGCCTTTCCACCCAAAAAGGAGCCCAGGGTGGCAAACAAAACATTTTAAAAACAAGACGTCCTAAAAACAATTCCAGTACAGATGCACACTGCTGAGCATCGGCTGTATTGTGGATGAGCATGTTATGTTTTTGACGGACTCACTTCAGGGATAAATGAAGCCCCACACAGAAACTATTTTCCATCTGAGGTAGGCTACCAGACACTGTTTAGGTGTACAGATTAAGGATGTGCTGGAATTCCGCCCAGTTTGGATTTGGTAATTAATTGTTCATTAATTTGCTAATTCTGTGCCATTGCGGATTGGATTTTTATGCAGTGATTTTCCACAGCTGTATTAAAAATAATAATTAAAAATAATCATCTCATAAAATATCAATAATAATGATATTGTCAATATTTCCTTTCATTTATCAATATTTGCTTTCAAAATATTGATATTAATATCCATTTTTTATGAGGGGGAAAAAAAACTAGATCGGTAAAAGCAGCGGCTAGTGGACAAAGAATGAATTTAAATCGGTACCGGTCTGTTAGGTTGATGGAATGCTTTTGAACTGGCACCAGCCAATGGATCCCATCCCTAGTAAAGATACAACAATTTATGAATGCATCTGTTCTGTCTGGGAAAGATTCCTGTCTGAAACGCCAGAGAGCTGTTGCCAATGTAGACCAGTATTGGGGAACAGGATCTGGGCAGTGGGTGGGATCCTTTGCTCCCCCACTCCCTACAGATCACTTTGACAGGTGGGCAGGGGATTCAGCATCAGAGAGAGGGAACCAATGTGTAACTTATGGCCGTTAAGGTTGCAGCTTTAATGTCATATTTACATGAGACTGTAAAATAGATGGATGTATGGAAAACCTGGGGGGGAGGGAATTTAATCAACTTAAAGGAGTTAAGTAGACATGCACACAATCTGATTAACATTTGTCTATATGCCTTATGCTGTTACTAAGGAACACTTTGCTAAAGTTTAATGCCTGTTGTCTGAGGTACTAATTTCAGTGCTGAAAATTAACAAGAGTGCAGGTATTATCAAATGAAAATGGTCCAGTGCAGATGATACCCATGCAGTAAACACAATATGCACAGCCTTTAACATCTCCACTCTCCAAACTCGGAAGTTATATGTCTTCCTGTCAATCTATCATTGTCCCACACTTTTTAGTACATTTCCCCATCACTTTCCTAAGTGCAAAAAGTTCCGTTTGGCTTGGGTTTTTTTAAGTGGATTTGTTACACCAGAGGGCTTTAATCCACTCATTGTGCAAACCTAAGTTTCTGTTGTGTAACTGAATACCTTCTGCAAAAAAGTAACAGTCTGGAGGCGACCTTCATAACATTAACCCAGCAGGTACCAGCACAGATTCCATTGGATACGACCCGGTTTTGTTTTCTCTTTCAGGTCTGACTTCCCTTATCTAATACCTCCTGTGAGCAAGAGGCTTTGTCTAACCAGTTCCTCAGCAGCTGCTCCTCTCTCTCTCTTCTTCTCCCCCCCCCCGCCCCGTGTGACAGGCGTCACTCGGATCCTTAAGGGGACACCCTCATCAGAAAGTCACCAGAATCCTTGCAGGGTTTGGCTTCCAGGAAAGCACTCCTTAATACCCACAGAGTGTTTTTTTCGGGAAAGGGCAATCCAGAGTTACCTGTAGTCTGGATGAGGTCAAAACCTGATTCTGAGAGAGGCCTGGTTCCAAGGAATTGTGAAAGGAAGGAAACAAATGGCACACGGAGATGCCTTTCTGCACAGACTACAAACTGACATGAATAGGGTTCCCCCCCCCCACTGCAGTTTGTGAACTATTGCCTTTTGTGGGGCTGATTTTGGAGTTGAGCCAGGAAGTGACCTATAGTGGATTTTGCCCAAGTTAACTGTCTGTGGCCTCCACTGGATGATGGTTTAAGATGACACAAGCCGCAGGGACTTGGAATGGTCCTACAGCGACTGATAAACAACCAAGTATATTTTTTTGGGGGGGGGGATCCAAAACCTCTTCAAACAGAAAAAGAAAAAAGAAAGGGAAGCTTTGGTGTGTTGTGAAAGGAACATGCAAGCGACCAGGCGTCTCCATATCTACCAAGTTCAGTGGCCAATGGAGTCACGGCCCAGATGAAATCTCAGAGAAATGGAAAATGAGGGAGAGAGCAGACTTTAAAACACCTTGTTCCAATGGCAGTAACAGCAGCCTTATGGGAGAGAAGCTTTATAACAGAGAGCCTTATTTTAATTTGCATATTTATATATATACACACATAATATATAAATACATATTATATATACTGTATTTAAGTGCTGTCATGGACTTCCATGTGCATTAAATTCTAATTCCTTGTTAATGTGTTTATGCTGGCTTTGCTGTTTTGCTCTGTTCCAAACTCTGTTGTTGTTTTTTAATGTGATGGGAGGCAGCTCCACCTCTTCTTTTGTCTGCCCCAGCAGCTTTTCCCAAGATCGATATGCTTCCTTTTGGAGTTGGAATGACCTTCATCCGAGTGACCTCTTGCGAACAAGGGGTGTTGGGAGCCAGTACCTCCTGACATCCATAAGATTTATTTACAGATTGTGGTAAGGGGTGCAATCCCTTCCCATTGGATCAGTGTGTAAGGGATGCAATCCCTCTCCATTGATTCAATCCATGCTTGAGAAGCATATGGATAGCTACTGTCTTGAACTTCTTGCGCATGCTGTTAACTTTAAATTACATGCCACCCAGGTCAAATGATAATCAAGAGAAACACAATACAAAATACTCAGATGTAGGAGCACTTGCGAGCATAGTCTCTCTGTGGTTTGGGGTGAACAAAACTCCTGGCATGGGCTTCTCCTTTTGAGTTGTGTTTACTCCCTCAGCAGTACAACCTCTTCAGTCAGATTGCAACTATTCAGATGGACTAGAGTTAGCCCTTTGGAGTTGCTTAGATTTAAGACAGTGTGATCCTATTGTAATAATTTGAAATATGGGCTGCAATAAGCTTAAATCTACATAATCCACCTGTTGTGGATCAGGCAGCTCAAGGCTCTTGTTCTTGGTTGGTGTGGCAATGAATATGTTAGGAGTTATGGGGTGAAACTGCTGCATCTGCATCAGGAAGGGCCATAGCTCAGTGGAAGAGCATCTACTTTGCAAGCAGGAGGTCCCAGGTTCAATCCCTGGCATCTCCAACTCGGCCTTGGAAAGATTCCCTACCTGAAACACTGGAGAGCCTCTGCCAGTCAGTGTAGGCAAAACTGACCTAGACGGACTAATGGTCTGATTCAGTATAAGGCAGCTTCCTATGTCCCAAACAACGGCCGAGGGAAAGGCATGGAGTGTGGGTGATTTCTCTAGGTGAGAGACCAAGGACACCAGAGCTTCTACAGCTCCAATAGACAATAAGCAGAAAGAAAAGGGGCAGAGAGGCATGCCCCCCCAAAAGAAAAAAAGACATTAGAAACCATAGCCCATTAAAATCAATTGGCAATGGTCAGCTCCCAGTGATACTATGGCTGTGTCTCTGCACACACTGATTTGTGCAGGTCCAATGCTCATCTAAAACACACTGGACTTGAACAAAGCATACTATGCTATTCACGTAGCCCAAATCTGTTGATTCTTCCGACAGCATTTGGGCACAAGAGTTGACAGATTTGGGCCAATCCAAGATCAATCTTGGCACAAGGTGGTTATGTACCACAGGTTTCCTAATTTAAACCTGAAACCATGTGTCCCTTCCCTCTTCGTTAGGAATGGAGTGTCTGATGCACATCACAGTCACAGCCTAATTGCTCAGGATTTCACCCCCAGCTTGGCCCTGAACATCCACTAGATCAACTTGCTTTGCAGCATCCTGCCGGATCCTCTGAAGCTGTGTTTTGGGGATGCAGGTGACAAACTCACAGGTGAAAGGGCAGCTCATGACAATTAGTGAAGTATTTTAGGTGCTGGAAAGTATATCTTAAAGCAAATATCTGTGGTTGTGGCTTGAAGGTGTCAATGGATAATGCTGAAAATAGTGGGCTGTGAATTGCAAAATATGCTGTGAAGCAAAGACAGATGATAGAAACTGGTTTACGATCAAGTGGATTGGAGGCTTTGCCTATCACTGAATTCACTGTCATATATCATGTCTGTAGTGGGTTCTCTGTGGACGTTGCATAATTTGCAGAATATGTATGTAGTCAGGGGCTGCCAGTTCAAAAAAATAAAACGGCAACTATACATTTGAGGCCTGCCTCTGCTGTTGAGTTGCAGTATTGCCAAACTAAATGCGATCCCTGAAAAATGGAAGGTATGTAGTGGGTTTTGCTTGGTTGGTGGTGCCACAATGCAATCTGCTAGCTCTTTGTAGCAGCATTATGGATTGTAAGGAATGTTACGTATGTTGAAAGCACTGTAGGTTGCGAGGGTTGTTTGTAGCATGTCGTAAATTTATGTGGGTTACATTAGTGGGTTGCTACAGCATGTTGGCTGTTGAGAATCTGGTAGGCTCCCAGGGTGAATGTGGGAGTGGGGGATACCAAATGAAGTAGGCTGATTTGTGTCATGGTATCTGTAGAGGGATGTAGAATTTTTTTTAGACCATCAAGGTGGTACGCACAAGAAGTTATCCTATGTGTGTGTGATTAAGGCATGACAAAGAATATTTTGTTAAGTATTCTACAATGGCGGACCTTTAGCCTGGGCCAAGAATGTCCTTTGTAGGCCTATGCCATTTCTTCCTTCCAAAGAAATTCCTTGTTTGGCTTGATGTTTGAGTCTTTAAAAAGGCCCTGCTGAAATCTCCATTGTGATTCTGAAATGTATTTAAAAAACAAACATGTCTCAGTTTTGGGAGAGAATGAAATTCCAGTTTGGAAGTGAGCCTCATGTGGATGTCCCATACGCCAAGTGGTTACATAAAGTAGCATGCAGGAATGCTTGGGACAGAGGCGAGGGACCTGTGGATCTCCAGAGATTGCTGGACTACAACCCACATCATCCTTGACCATTGGCCACTCTGACTGATGGGAGCTGGAGCCCAACATCTGGATGGCCACAGGTTCCCCATCTCTGGCTTAGGCCATAAGTTTCCTCCTCTCAACAGTTCTTGTAAGCTATGCTTCCTCTCTTCTTGTTTCTGGAAAAAACATGCCAAGGGACATCTTGTGTTCCTCTCTTGAGGTGAGATCATGTGCAGTATTCACATTGGGTGTCCACTAAGGATGGGTGAGAATTTTGATTCAGTTCGCATTTCAAGCAGAATGTATCAAATTTGCAATTTCCAGAACAATACCAGAACCAAAACACAGCCATCCTTTGAAATTTATTAGAATTTTGGGATGCAGTTTGCCAATTAAACGACATTTACAAAAATGCATATATTAGGGGAAAGTGTGCATGAAAATGAATACATGAGTGAAAATAACATGCAAAAGGGCATGAAATGATGAGAAACTGCTTGCAAAAATGTTTTACCTTTGTTAAAACTGCCTACAAAAATGTGTTAATTTGGAGAAATTTGCACTAAAATGGTGGTAAATTTTCATGAGGATTTTTTTAAAAAAAATCATAGATCTCTGTAGAAATGTAGAGAACTGAATTTAACATTGGAAAAATGAGAAACTGAGAGAACTGAAACAGACAGATCTTTCCATCCCTAGTGTCCACACATTGCAGGAAGAGTGTATTCTTTTCCTAATGTAGCACATGGGCAACAACAGCACAGCTAGGCAATTTTAAGAGTCTGACATCTAAAGAGGAGAGGGGCAATGCATATTATTTCTCTTACTTCAAATTGTGGTAATCCATCCCTGCTGCTTCTGGGGGCCTTCCTGCTCATGTTGCTGGGAAGGGCCCTGGACATCTGCCCCAAAGACCTGTTCTGATGGAACTACTGCATGTGAGTTAAGTGATGGTTTTGTATGTGATCAAGAGTTTAGTAACCACGTTAGCCCACAGAACCAACCAGGACTTTGAGGCAGGCCATATCCACAGTCAGGGTGGCCAGGTGCAAAGGAGGAACAGGGGCTTTTAACTAGGAATGGACAAATCTGTCAGTTTCAGTCTCTTTCTCATTTCCCTACTCTTAAGTTCCATTCTCCACCTTTCATATGAGTTTGTAAAAAATGGCAAACGCCTGAAAATTCATCAGCTTTTTCATATGAATGTCTTCTAATATGCACATATGTTTATATGCAATTTTGCCTAATACAATGCATTTTCACAAACAAACATGTACATTTTGCCCTTATATATGCGTTTTTGTACAGATTACTTGGCCGGAGAACGGAAGTGCACATTTCAAAGGATGGGCTGTTTCTCAGTTCACATATTATTTTGGAAAGTGCAAATTAGGTAGGTTCACCTTTAAATGTGAACTGAATTGAGTTTCTCCTCACTCATTATTTTTTTAACCTTTAATACCTGTATAGGACAGACAATTTTAGTCAGGCCACCTTATCATGCAGCAGGCAGGAGAGCAGCACCTACCAAAATTCCCTCTTCTGCACAGTTCCTAAAAGGCACAGGAGCCCACACTTAAATCCAACCACTCTCTTCCTTTATCTCATCTAAGGTGAACGAAGACAGAAATACGGGCAATATTGTTAATTATAACATATGAAGAAACTATGTGGTTTAACATGATCACTTTTCTTCATGGTGCTAAGATGTGGAGGAGAAGTTCTTAAGTTTTTGTTTGTGTAAATAGATTTATTATTCTTTAATTTTATAAAATCAGCATCCAAGTAACTTAAAATTTCAGCCACTTTGTTGATTTTATCATAAAGTAAAATCTTAAGTCTTGTGCCTTCACCCCTGCCATCAGAGAATCTGTAGTTGCCTATTGAGCTTGTCAGAAGTTTGTTGATTTTGGAATATATGTAATTTATTGTACAGTGTGTCATCAAGGGACATAAAGGTCCAATTATTTCTGAAAAGAATAATTGCTCTGTAGTATGTGGTGGCTTCCTCAGTCTCCCAGCTTCATCATTCTCTCTCCTCCCACTTTCTGAAAACCACCAGGAACCCATGCCGCAGTTCATTAGAGTTGCAACTGCAGGTGACAGTTGGCCACGTGGAATTTTTTCTTAAGCTTGTGTCTGTTGAAGCAATTAAAAGGGGGCGCAAGCGAGTCAAGAGTTTCTTTGTTTAAAAAACAGGAGCAGAACTAATCATGACTGGTTATAATGTGCTGTCTTCACTTGAGTCTTTTCTATTTCTGCTCTGGAAAAAATGAATAAATTTGTATTTGTAGTGTTGTGTTGTTTCATTTTTGGTTCTCGGGATTTTGCCTTTCTTGGGAAGAGCTCTGGGTTCTTTTTTTATGTTCTCTCATATAGCCTGAAAAGATCCTTTAAAAAGAAAATTTTACAAAATTAAGTGACAGGAGAATTGTTTTTTCTTATTTGTGTCTTGCTCAAGGTAACACAAGAGGGGTTCCTCCCATTACGTTTGTAAGAGCCAGATGTGAAAGGTTTGGTGAAGATGTCAATTTTGGTTTCTCATTTTTCCAATCTTAAATTCAGTTCTCCATATTTCAACATTAGTTTGTGAATTTCTCCTAATGTACACATTTTGCAAAGCAATTTGCACTAATATATGCATCTGTATGTACACTTTTATCCTCGTATGTGCATTTTCATATACATTCAAAATTCAGAGAAGTGGAAATTTTGAAGGATGGCTGGGTTCACATCTGGTTTCAAAAAGTGCAAATTAGGTATGTCTGCCTTTGAATGTGAACAGAATCAAATTTCTCTCCCATCCCTAGCTGGAAGAGATAGTGAGTAGGCCAAGACCATGCAGTAAGTTTCATGGCTGTATCGGTGTTTTAACCCAGATTTCCTCAAGCCAAGGCCGTACCTTCATCTGAAAAATCACCTCTGTGGGACAACTGTTCCCGTACTTGTTCCTTATGGATAGAACAACTCAGAAAAGCTGAGGGACTATCATAAGAACATAAGAAGAGCCTGCTGGATCAGGCCAGTGGCCCATCTAGTCCAGCATCCTGTTCTCACAGTGGCCAACCAGGTGCCTGGGGGAAGCCCGCAAGCAGGACCCAAGTGCAAGAACACTCTCCCCTCCTGAGGCTTCCGGCAACTGGTTTTCAGAAGCATGCTGCCTCTGACTAGGGTGGCACAAAATTCACCTTTTCTATTAAGCCGAAAGCTCAACCCTCATACCCTATATAACTGAAAAAAAGAATCACATATTTTTCCTGTATGATTTTTTTGTGTATTATTTATATATATATACACATACATACACACATTGCAGTGGAGTGCAGAGTGCAGAGATAACTCTTAAGACTGCTAATTGAAAGAACAAAGAAACTTAAGGTTTATTACTACAAATGTAAAGTCATACATGCTGAAGCAGCCATGTGGCCTGTGCTCAGGGAGCCATGAATAAGAACAAAGGAAAAGAAGGCGCAAAGCCTGCAAAAACAACAAACACTTTAGAGGAGGAATCAGCAGAGGCGAGAATAGATTGCCTTTCTGGCTATCGCCCACCCGCAGTTTAGGTCACTTGTAACATGCATTACTGCTTTAACTGCCAACACTTCCCTTTTGCTTTTTTGTGGGATCCAAGTATAGGCCAATTCACTCCACAGACAGCATATGGTACAACAATCCAATTTGTGAGATAGCAGCTTGTTAGAAAAGATTCCAGTCTAAGTTATTTCCCCGCTTTCTGTGCCAAAGCCATCCTTTTCTCTCTCTAAGCATATGTGATTGCACGGCTGGACAAGCCACAATCATGTTTATGAATTATACACTGATGGAGAGTTGGTGTTTCCTATTATGTTGTAACACATTTCAGGCCCAATATCAACAGTCCGTACTCTCTGGTAGCTAGCAGAAAGCCACCATTTAAAAATTTCCCACAATGTCTTAGCTGTGAGGCATGATAGGAAACTTAAAATGGCAGCTTGTAAGCTAGGGCCACCTTGCAGCCAGTCTTGACGTGTTTCTTTATGCCTCTCGCCATCTGTGGTCAAATATAAAACTTGTTTGCCAGGGCAACACCAGAATTAATGGACACAGCATGAACAGTAATCTAATTCTCAAAGCACCTGCAGCTTCATTTATGTTGCTTAGATGCTTCATAAAATGAGTTCTCTGGGCATTGTAGAATTAAAACATAGTTTAAAGCATCTGCTATTAAACTTTTGGATGGCGGGGGCGGAATCATCATCCATTTTCACCTTCGGTGGCAAAATACCAGTTGAGTGGCTGTACAGGGTTGCCTTTTTTTTAGCTGGCAACTCTGCAGGAAGGGGAGGGAGCCAAAAAGAATTACCAACAGACCAAGATAGGATAGGCATGAAACCCTGTTGGGTTTAGATGCAACGACAGCTCCCTCCTTGCACCTGCGATTGCTGCACCAGACGTATCCCTTGATCAGCATAAGCAGCTCTTAGAACTGAGCTGCCTTTTTGCAAGAAGCTGAATTGGCCAATTCAAGTATCTTTAGCTAACACACCTTCACTCTGACACTGGTCCCAAAAGTCACAGTAGGCCTTGGCAACTGGCTCTACTGCCCAATATTTTTCATTCTTCTGAGTTTCCTTCTGCATCCGGTTGGATTATCTCAGGGCAGAAGCATCCAGCTCACCTGTTGCTTCAGGTCAAGCCATTTCCATCTTTTCTGCAGCAGGTGGATGATGCGGTATCTATAGCTCTACCCTTCTTTCTTGACACTTCACCCCTGGCCCAGAGAGATTCTTGCCCCATATTCAGTTCTTCTTCCCCTCCCGTTTTCTCTTCTGGCTCTTCCCACCTGTCTTGCACATCTGCTTGTTTCATCTCAGAGTTCTCCCCTCTTGTTCCCATCTTCAAATTCTCTGCTTATTTCTGCCTCAAAGTCTTCCTGCCTGATCCCTTTGTGCCTCCTCCAGTAGCCTAGATCTGTAGCCAGCTTTCATTCCTTCCTTCCTTCCTACAGCCAGCTGCCTCTCTGTAGCCATCCTTCTCTTCTCTGACATGCTTTGCTCCAAGGCTGATCACTTCCTCAGCACTATCATCGCTTCTTCCTATCCTGCGATCCCCAGTTGCCGTCTCTCCGTCTTCTGGGTCTGTCTCTCCCTCAAAGTGTCCTGGGCCTGGTTCATAGCAACCTGTTGCCACCCCTGGCATAGAATGATCATCAGCTTCTCCTCTTTCCTTTCCCAATTCTGTTTCCTCTCCAGGCACCTCTTCCTCCCCAACAGAATTCTCGTTTCTTGGCCCTCCACTACTCTCCCAGTAGGAGCTGGCCTTTCCCCTGAAATTAAGCTCTGTTGTCCCCTTTGCTTCTCTCTTTGAGCCTTCCTGCCACACTTGGAAGCAATCTCCCTCCCTGCGTCCCTCAGGACTCGCCACTCTTGCTCCTTTCTTGGAATTTTCTGCTCCAAAGTCCATATCGCCTGGTACCCTCAACTGTTCCCCAGTCTTGGTTTCTTTTCCCCCACAACTTGCTTCATATTCTTCCCTCTCTCTAGTGGGGTTCTCTGCTCTGAGGCTCCCCTCAGCCTCACAGTCTCCTTCAACAGACCCTTCCCCTACACAGTTTCCTGCAACTCCCCCTCCTCCCTTCCCGGAGCTCCGAGAGATGTCTCTCCTTTCCACCGCCTCTTCCTTCAGGGTCGCAAAACCTTCCCAGGGCCCAGCATTCATCTCTTCTACACTGCCCCTCTCTTTTTGAAGCTTCTGTTGCCCAAACCCTAACTGGTGCTTGCTCCCAGAGGTTTCACAGCCTGTCACATCATCTCCAGAATGACTGTGCATCTTTCCTTCCCCTTGGCCTTCCCGCTCGTCTTTTCCCGTTTCCTCTTCCCTCACTTTCTGAGGAGCAGCATCCTCTCCATCCATCTTCATAAGGAGCCCGTCCTTTTCCTCTGCTAAGTTGCCTTGCTCTGTGTGTCCAGTCCCTGTCCCTTCCTCTGCTCCTCTTCTCTCAGGCTTCTGGGTTTCTCGATTCTTTTCCTCCATCTGTGGCCCAAGGCCAGGGTCTGACAGCTCTTCTGTCTCCTCCGCTGATTTCCCTTCAGTTTCCCCTTTAGGAGGAGGCTGCTGGAAGAGATCTTGGTACCTCTTGCGGTCTTCCACATGTTTCCGCCTTATCCTCTCTCCCAAGAGCTTTAACTCTTTCCTCACGGTGGCAGCCAGCGATGGATCCAGCTGGGCCGCCCTCAAGAAGTCTGTTCGGGCCTCCTGGTCATTCCAGATAGCGGCGTGGGCTTTGGCCCGCTTGAAATAGGCTTTGACGTTTTCTGGCAAAGGACAAAATTCAGTTCGTTTGCTAGTACTCATGAATGAATTTGATAAATTCTAGTCTTGTCTCATGGAATCTGTTTGAATCTGCACTATACATTTAAAACACTACTATATCACCTTAACAATCATTACTTCCCCCAAAGGATGCTGGGAAATTGAGTCTTTTAAGGGTATGGGTAGAAGACCCCTATTCCCTTCATAGAGCTATAATTTCCAGAATACCTTGGGAAGAGGGATTGCTTGTTAAGCCACTCTGAAAATTGTAGCTCTCTGAGGGTACCTCCTAACCAGTAGTGTAGTGACAAATTCAGAAGTGCAGGGTCCCTTCGTGATAGTCAAAGCCAAGCCCCTCCTGCTTCTTTTTTTTTTTTTTTTTTGCTGCTGGATTGAGAATTAGAACCTTGTTAGTGCCTTCTCCCATAACAACAGACATCCCTAGGAGCCAATAAGCATGAAAAAGGAGAGTGTTAGCTACTGAGAATAATCTTCCCTTGGGTGACTCATCTCCTTTCACTCTGATTGGCTCCAATTAGCAGGAAAGGAGAAGGAAGCATGTTAGAAGACTCTTCTCAGTGGCTAGCACACACCCCTTTCATGCTGATTGGCTTGTACGATGCTGGAGACATAGGGACCCTGCCAGGACCTTGCTCCCAAAAAAGTAAGGAGTCTTAAGATTTCCCGAGACCCTGCACAACTACACCCCTTAAACTAAAGTTCCAGGATCTTTTTGGAGGGTGGGAAAATCACGACTGTTTACAGAGCTTGGAAAAGTTACTTTTTTGCACTACAACTCCCATCAGCCCAGCCAGCATGGCCACTGGATTGGGCTGATGGGAGTTGTAGTTCAAAAAAGCAACTTTTCCAAGCTCTGTGTTTACAGAGATACAATATTGTTTTAAAGGTACAGTGCAGATGGGGCCAAAAATCTAATCTTATCAATCTCAAACTGTTCTGCTTTCATGGGCCATGCAAGAATGTACTTCTTACATTGTGAGCTGAGATTACCACATAAAATTTAAGTCCACCCACTCTGAATGTACTCTCGCTCTCTCTTTCTAGTAACGATGTTTCAATAGGCCCTAACCCACCTGTTGACTTGTTTCCTCCCCAATTACTCTCCCAGGCACGTTGGGTTGATTCACACATAATGCTACAGGACATGATGCCAGAGTGGTCTGCTAGTAGTCAGGGCAGCTCACCGTTGTTCTTCTGGAGTAGGTCGGTGGTGTGCTCCAGCACCTCATAATACTCCCCCAGCTCCAGCTGGCACTGGCAATAGTTCAGCACAAGCGGCGTAATGAGATTCTCCAGCTTCAGCCAGTCCTCGTCCCACGGCTTCTCCTGTCGAGAGACCCAGCAAAGAACAAGAGGGTGGATTTGGAGAAGGGCTGTAGCTCAGTGGTAGAGCACCTGCTCTCCCGAGACAGCATTCCATAATTGAGGAGCCACCACCGGAAAGGCCCTCTCCTAGGTAGCCACCCACCTCACTTCAGATGGTGGGGGCGCCAACAGAAGGTCTTACCATTCAGGTAGGCACATGTGGAGACAGCCAGTCCATTTAGATCCAATATATTTTAATCATATTTATTTTATCTAAACCCAACTCTCACCTTGGCCTGGACATTGCACAAGCAAATGACAGCTTCCTGATATTTCTCTGCTGCTTCCTTGAATTTCCTGGACAGGACCAGGCAGTTGCCTTCAGTATGTAGCTTTGGCACGGCCGATAGCTGCTCTTCGTTGTTCATGGCCCATGTATCTCGTTTGTATGAGGAGGGGTCCTCCACCTAGATGGGATAGAAAACAGTAGTTATGATTTATATAGGAATGCTACTTATTTATAAAATGTATAACCAATCCAATATTAGAACAATAAAATAGCAAATCAATAAATTGCAGGACAGCA
The DNA here is from genome assembly GCF_030035675.1 of Rhineura floridana. Taxonomy (NCBI): domain Eukaryota; kingdom Metazoa; phylum Chordata; class Lepidosauria; order Squamata; family Rhineuridae; genus Rhineura; species Rhineura floridana. The sequence goes on along the minus strand of NC_084495.1, from coordinate 20,654,970 downwards.
GAAAAAATCTTTAGATGCAGAAAGTTCCAAGTTCAATCCCCAGAAACTCCAGGTACGGGTAGAAAAGACTGCCTGCCTGAAACTCTGGAGACAGTGTGAACAGTGCTGAACTAGATGGACTAGATGGTCTGACTCTGTGTAGCACAGCTTCCCATGTTCATTTGTTGTTGTTGTTGTTGTTATGTGCCTTCAAGTCGATTACGACTTATGGCAACCCTATGAATCAGTGACCTCCAAGAGCATCTGTCGTGAACCGCCCTTTAAAACAGCAGACACAACATATTTATTTATTTATTTATTTGTTATATTTTTATACCGCCCCACTAGCATAGCTCTCTGGGTAGTGTACAGCAAAAATACAAAATACATAATACAACAAAAACACATATAGAATAATGAAAATCTAAAATCAATTACAGGAAATTTAAACTAGATAAGATTAAAATTAGATTAAAATGCCCTGGAAAAGAGGAAAGTTTTAACTTGGCGCCGAAAAGATAGCAACGTTGGCACCAAGCGCACCTCATCGGGGAGACTGTTCCACAATTCGGGGGCCACCACTGAGAAGGCCCTAGTTCTTGTTACCATCCTCCGAGCTTCTCTCTGAGTCGGAACTCGGAGGAGGGCCTTCGATGTAGAACGTAGTGTACGGACAGGTTCATATTGGGAGAGGCGTTCCAGCAGATATTGTGGTCCCGCGCCGTGTAAGGCTTTATAAGTCAGAACCAACACTTTGATTCTGGCCCGGAAGCATATTGGCAGCCAGTGCAAGCGAGCCAGAACAGGTGTTATATGTTCAGACCACTTGGTCTTCGTTATCAATCTGGCCGCAGCGTTTTGCGCGAGCTGCAGCTTCTGAACTGTCTTCAAAGGTAGCCCTACGTAGAGCGCATTGCAGTAATCCAATCGCGAGGTTACCAGAGCGTGTACCACTGATGTTAGGTCCTCCCTGCTCAGATAGGGACGTAGCTGGGCTACCAACCAAAGTTGGTAGAACGCATTCCGTGCCACCGAGGCTACTTGAGCCTCAAGTGACAGGGAAGGATCTAAAACAACTCCCAGACTACGAACCTGTTCCTTTAGGGGGAGTGTAACCCCGTCTAGGACAGGGTGTATATCCACCATCTGGTCAGAAAAACCGTCCACCAGCAGCATCTCAGTCTTGTCTGGATTGAGCCTCAGTTTGTTAGCTCTCATCCAGTCCATTATTGCGGCCAGGCAGCGGTTCAGCACATTGACAGCCTCACCTGAAGAAGATGAAAAGGAGAAATAGAGCTGCGTGTCATCAGCGTACTGATGACAACGCACTCCAAAACTCCTGATGACCACACCCAACGGCTTCATATAGATGTTAAAAAGCATGGGGAACAGAACTGACCCCTGCAGGACTCCACATTGGAGAGCCCACGGTGTTGAGCAATGTTCCCCAAGCACTACCCTCTGGAGACGACTTGCTAAGTAGGAGCGGAACCACTGCCAAGCAGTACCTCCAACCCCCAGCTCCGCGAGCCTCTCCAGGAGGATACCATGGTCGATGGTATCAAAAGCCGCTGAGAGATCAAGGAGAATCAACAGAGTTACACTCCCTCCGTCCCTCTCCCGACATAGGTCATCATACAGGGCAACCAAGGCTGTCTCAGTGCATACTTATTTGCAAGCATCGGGGAGTACAGCTAAAATTAAGGTCAACTTGGGTTTTGGAAGGTCTGGGGAACTTTTCCTAGTGTCATAAAGGACACATGATGAGTCATACAAATGAGCCTCCCTATGGAGCATGTTTCAGGTCTCAGACCTCTGAAGATGTACAGAATGCACAGGAAGTTGATATGGAAAAACACCACATCAGGGATAAGGTTAGCTGAGCCTTTTCCTCAGTCATGCTAGTTTTCTAAGAGCAGAGTTTTTTTGTGTGTGGTGGGATAATTGAAACACAAATACTTCCCCCCTCCATCTGTAGTGGTACAATCCACAAAAAGTTTCAGTGCTTAATGCAGCTGAATACTAACTGGTTCTCATTGGAGCCCACTGCCAAGCCACTGGGGTGTAGTGCCTACAGCACTGGACCGGGAATGGAAGGGATCCAGGTTCAAATCTCCACTCAGCCATGAAGCTCAATGAGTGTCCTTGGGCCAATTGCTAATATATCTCAGGCTAACTTACTACACAGGGTTGTAGTGAGGATAAAATGGGGAAGGTGGGGCAGAGATTAATGTATACTGCTTTGAGCTAGGAGGAAAAAGGGGATGTAAAGGTAATTAATTAATAAATAACAATCTATTGCTACAGGCATTGGACTAGACGGTCTGTGGTTTCCTTCCAATTCTCCCACTCACTTTGAACAGCTCCATGATGAAGATAAGGGGCTGCGGTGTCCGCTGCAGCTCATCCAGGTCTGTGTAGCCTGTGCTGTGATAATCAAACATGTTGCCCATCCCACAGCAGTGCTTCTGGCCCTCCAGAGGATCTTTGTCTTCAGCAATTTTTCTCATGGCCTTGGAGACCAAGGCGTACATCCCTGTGTGCTGAAAGCACAAAGGAGAGAAGCGTAAGACTGGAAGAGCGAGAGAGCATAAAAGGCATCAGGTGCATTGTGGACAACGTGATGTGCTGGAAGCAGCTGAACAGCAGAGGGAAGATTATCTTGGCGAGCAAGCAGGACAAAGTGCGAAACCTCTATGAATACCTCTTTCTGCTGTATACACGTGGCCTCCAACATTGCGCAAATGAAAATACATTGTTTATTTTCCCTTGGGATATTTTGTTCAGTCTGCTATGTTTGTAATGACTTTTTCTTGTATTTGTTTTGTTAATTTTTATATGCAATGTTTATACTAAACGTTGTTACTAAAGAGGGTGTCCTGTTCAATTATTAATCACATTTTATAAATTGTGTAGGTTGTTTTGTATTTGCTGTTTAAGATGTTTTAACTTGGACACCACTTGAAGAGTTTCATTTAAATATAAGCAGTATATAAATTGTTTAAATAAATAAACAAACATCGAAACATCGGCAGCTGCTTTATACCAAGACAGATAATTATTTACTTTGATTACGAACAGTCTCTCCAGTCCTTCCCACCCTTACTTGGAGGTGCCCAGGATTGAACTTGGGACCTTTTGCATGCAAAGCAAGTGATCTAGCACTGAGCTGTGGTCCTTTCCCCCACACATATAATACCTCACTTCTCATACCAAAGATTTAAGGTCACCACTTCTGCATCACCAAAGAAGAGGAAAAACAACACAGATTTGCATACAATTTGCAGGTGCTAATTTATATATATAGATGCACATTTAAAAATAATTTGAATAGAAATACATCTCTCCATAGTGGGTAAGCCAGTGACTGGGTGTGTGACTGTTCATTCTGATGTTCAGGTGCTCACTGTTGATTGACATGTTATCTCCTGTCTTATGGCTCTTGAAAGCTTGTTGTATGAATATGTTTTAAATTGTATTTTATATTGTGTAAGTTGCCCAGAGTGTCTGTTAAGTCAGACAGATGAGCAACTAACAAATAAAATTTTATTTTATTATTATTATTATTAAAAAATAAAAAGGTCTTCAGAGTCTGTTTAAGGAGGGGAAGAAGGGAGTTCCAAAGGTGCTCTAAATATGCCCTGTCCCTGGCACTCTGATTTTTCCCCATTGGAGAACAGAAATCTTAAGGCCCAAGGAGATTAATATGTGTATACACAGCCCTTCAAGAAAGCATTTAGGGCTTTAAAGGTGAAGAGATTGCTGGAGATCCTGCTGTACTATGCTCCCCTACAAGAGATTTCGCTGCTCTGTTTTAAATGCCAAGAAGAGGTGGTTAGGATCAGGCAGCATGCGAGAATGCATGTTCACACATGCACTTTTCTTGGCACTGAATTTGGTTAACTGTAGTGCAGAGCAGGCATTGCCCATCCTATCCTAATCCCAAGGCTAAATAATTTATCTTAGGGCGCTTCCAGACTGTCACTATTTTCAGGTGGGATTCAATCACATAAGGAATTGCAGGTTGCACAATTATTGTTGATTGAGAGGTCTTGCACAACAAGTCCACTTCCCCAAAATATTTGACTTTTTGTAATAAGGGAAGTGACAGGGAAATGCACTGGGAGGGAAATATGGGGTAACACTTGCTTTGATTCAGTCATCTAATCCTCCTACAAACAAATCAGGATAAATGCTCAATAAACAGGTAATCTGGAAGTGACCTTAGTCAGCTCACAACAACCCAGTACAAGGGTCTCTACTATTTCCATTTCACAGATGACAAAGCTGAGGTGAAGAGATGGCAATTTGCCCAAGACCTGAAGGTGAGTGTCTGTGACTTAACAGATATTTGAACCCACAATTTGCAATTTTAAAACAATATCCTCATGAACATTCTTTGGCATTTTAGTGCGAATTTCCCCTAATAAACATATTTTTGGATGCATTTTGACTAATGTACACTTTTTTACAAGCCATTTCTCCTAATATTATGCATTTTTGCATGTTATTTTTACTAATATACTCGCTTTTCTGCACACTTTCCCTGTTTGTATGCATTTCTGTAAGAATTGTTTGACTGGAGAATTGCAATTGGTTGGAGAAATTCAGGAAAGTGCGATTTCAAAAGATTACTGTTTTAGTTCTGAAACAGTTTCAGAAAGTGCAACTTTCATAGATTCAGCTTTAAACATGAATTGAATTAAATTTCTACCCCATCCCTATTCCTAAAGGTACTTGTTCATGGCCCATGTATCCCGTTTGTAGGAGGAGGGGTCCTCCACCTAGATGGGATAGAAAACAGTAGTTATTATTTATAAAGGAATCCTACTTATTTATAAAATCCAATATTAGAACAATAAAACAGGGTAAGTCTGGCATAATTGCACACTCACAACAGCGTCACACCAGAACTCTGCCACTTCGCCGATCCGCATGGATGTCAGGAGGGTCTCCCACACCTCGATTTTGAACATCTTCCCCACAATAATCTCCATGGGGATACCAGCCTCTCGGCTGTCATCTATCACTGTTCGTTCAAAGTTGTCTTTCAGCGTCTGGAAGTGGAATGTGACCTGGATCAGAGACAGACAAAGATTAATAATAGGACTCTAAAGCACTGGACTTCAGAACCACCTTTGCATTGCCCCCGCGATATTCATGCAACTCTTTATAGCAACCCTCCATTGTATGGGAGCTTCCTCTTCCTAGGTGGGAACTGTTCTCCTTTCTCCAGCAGCAAATGGGTGCCATGATTCTAAAAGCAGCCCACAACTGAGAGTTAGGACAGGGACCCAAACACTTAGCCTCCACCGCTCTAACCATTGGGCAATGTCATCCAATTGAAATAGGATTCCCTGACTTTAAAAGTATGGGTTTGTTTTAACTCTGTAACCCAAGAAACAATGTTCTAGAGCCAGCTGTCAGCAAAGACAGAAAAGAGGAGAAAGAAGAGGGGGAGAACTCAAGATCAATGTCCCAGGTCCACCCCATGGCACCAATATTATCTATTGCCGCCTTTCCTCCTTCTAATTGCATTACAGCCCTGCTGGATCACATCAAAGGCCCACCTAGGCCAGCATCCTGGCTCTAACAGGGACAAACCACATGCATCCAGGAAACCCATAAGCAGGATATGAAGGCAATCACCCGGCTGTGCTGTTGATCCCAGTAATTCATATTTAGGGGTATACTGTCTCTGAATATGGAGGCTCAGTGAGCTGTAGTTCAGTGGCAGAGCAGATGCTTTGCATGCAAAAGGTCCCCAATTCATTCTCTAGCATCTCCAGGCAAAGCTAGGAAAGTCTCATGTCTGAAACTCTGGACAGCCGCTGCCACAGTATAGAAAACACTGAGCTAGATGGACCAATGGTCTGACTTGGTATAAGGCAGTTTCCTATATTCCTATTTATACAACATTTCTGTAGGCAGCCTCTTCTGTGCTTGCAGTCATTTACCTTGCTCCCGTCTTTGAAGTCTGGCAACTCTCCATAGCCTCCGTGCAAAATCTTTTTCTTGACACCTTTCATGTTCAGTAGATAGGTTTCCTCCATGGCCAAGTTCCTAGCAGATCTTTCTTCTGTTCCAGAGAACTCTCAATTCAGTTTGTTTTACAGGGCCTTACTGGGACAGACCCACTTCAACCCACATTCCATACCTGACCTATTTCAATGGGACTATGTCCCAATTTCTTCTGACCTTTATGTTCTGAACAGCACAGCCCTGATGTTCCCTGCAATTGCAAGAGACTCTGCTGAAAGTAACGGAGTAGCAATTCTTCTCTGTGGAGACCCTTTTCAGAGGCACAGATCTCCTGCTCAGTCCTTACCACCTTCTCCAATGTGCTGGGGAAGCTGCACACTGGAATTCTGCCTTTCTGATCCCCTTGCCATGCCAGGTTAATCCAGGATTTACCTTGTATGGAATTAGATCAGGCTACTTAGTAAACAGAGCAATCCCCCATCATCCTTCTAGATGATGCCAGCAATTTCCCAGGATTAGTTCCAAGGTGGTGAAAGTGGTTTTCAGTTTTCCCACTGTAGCCTACAGATGAGGGCTCATGTAAGTGAATTCTCTCCTCTACACAAAAATATTCCCTCTGCAAAGGAAAGCTAAGCTGAACTAAGCTAGGCTAGAATCCTCCCTGCCAGGGATGGCCCGAGACCAAATGGCGTCCCAGGTAAATAATGTATTTGGTACCACTGCTACCCCTTCCATTTGTTCCGCTGCTGAATACCTTTTTGTTGTAGCCCACTGCATGACTTTGATGCATGGTTTGCATCAATACACAGGGTTGGATCCATGTTAGCTCCCCTTGAAATCAATGGGGCAAAATCATGACTAACCTGCCCAGTTGATTTCAATGGGAACTAAGTGCAACTCATTTTTAAAAAGTACATAGAAAACATTTTTATGTCTGCCAATGCCAGGAGCACACAGGCCATTCACAGTCGATTTCCCTCCAAGATACAGATGGATCACCAAGAGGACATCCTAATTCTGGGATATTAGTTTGCTGCAAATCCAGAGACCAAAACTTCACATGGGAGAAAGCTATATTGATCCAAGTAGAATTATACAAAAATGACACAGATGCGGAGAGTCAGCTTTTAATTTAGAATTTGTTTTCCCATCTGTTTTATATGGCATCTGGACAGCAGGGATTGACCTGTGGCCTCCAGATGTTACTGGACTACAATGTCCATCATCTCTGACCATTAGTGCTGCTGGCTTAGGGGAACAGAGCCTAACAACATCTGGAGGGCCACAGGTTGCCCCCTTCTTCTTTACAAAAAAAATAGTGTGCACATCATCCTTTTTTTAAAAAACGATAAAACTCACAGAGGTCTAGTTAGTTAAATTGCTTCCTTTAAAAATTTAATCTAACACACATTGACTACAATTGCCACTTAGTATCAGCAAAAGCTGTTTATTTCCACTCTGCTCCTTCCGTATCAGGGTTCATTTGTGAATAAGGCAGTGCAGAGGGTGGAGAGATAGAACATGAGGAGATGGCAGAATACTTGAGGATTAAGGTGTCTGGAGAGAAATGAAGCTTTTTTTTCCCTTTTGGAAAAAAAATGTATAGCTCAGATGGCTGTTGCTTCTTGAAATAGTTATCTGTAACCATAAAGAGAAAGCCATTCCTCTGGAGGAAGAAAGATGAGGTTCTCCGACGCACATCCAACAAGTTAGGGCAGACTGTCCATATTAGAAGACAAGATGCCAACACATACACCTTTATTGGTTTTTATTTTGTATGAAAACCTCTTACAGACAAGGAGATGGCAAACTCTGTCAAAGTGTGAAGGCTGGTTAGGATGGGAACAGTGTTGTCTTCCTTCTTACAAGCAATATTTACAAATAAGGAGAAGTCTCTCTGCACTGCCCTACCACCTTTCCTTCCAGGCAAGAATTCATTTCATGCTGCTCTTAGGAGCACAAACTGCCTTAAAAAAAATGAGCATGTTGCATGCCGGCTGAGCAATATGTAAAAAGATGGTATTTTTTAGAACCAAGACTGCAACAAATATTTTTCTGTCTTAAGCAGGAACACTAATCTTGTTCCAGGAAACCTGTGTTTCCCCCAACTGTTGGTATTTGCATGTCTAGTCTATTATCTGCAAAACACCAGCTCTTTGGAAAAAACAAAACTAAAACTGCAAGCGACCTCCTTCTCAGTCACAGAATATAAGGAGATTAATGTTGGTGAATTTAAAGGCCCCAGAAGGAAAGGCAGGCTCTGAAGGTTTCCAGACGATGTCATAGCTGCACTACTTGAAAAGTTAGAACTGGCCTCACTTTTCCATAAGGGCTTCCAGCTGTTCTTGGAGAGAAGCCAGCTAAAGAAAAAAAGAAAAGGTAGGGAGATAAAAGAGATATTATTACTCAACCCACCTGCATCCTTCAAAATAAGTACCCCAAAATCTTTCATTTCATTCCCTGTAATCTCTTGACCTCGAGGGAGATGCACCCACACCAGCTCTTTTTCTCATCATTCCTCTTTCTCATTAGCTCTCTAGTTAGAGGACAACTAGACATGACATATGAGATCTGAAATAAGGATCTCCTGTATTGATGGTGTTTTTAAAACTAATAGAAGTCGGAGTGGTGGTGGAGGGATATCAGATGGGAATTCTCCCCCTCCCCAACCCCAATATCACTTTCCCAATTAAAATTCCTCCCCAAAACTGCTAACTGCCATGCAGGGGAAATCTTACAAATGTTTGTATCTTTCCTCCCACAGGGAAAATAGCACATTTTGTGGAGAGCGGTGAAATTAGGAAAACAGCATGGGGTCAAACCCATTCTCCCAGCGCCATAGCCACAGTGTAATTCTCCTTGCCCTGAGCATGGTTGCATTTATATATATATATATTTTAAAAGATGGAATGCTCAGCAATGGATCTCTCCAAATCATGGCTAGTTTGCATCTCCCACTATCACACTCCCTCCCTCACCCTCCAAAAAAAAAAGAATCTGTGGGCCTTCAAGGCCAGCTGTTCTCTAGGAGCACTCAACATCCGTAGTGACTCTGGGCAGCTGACTCCAGGCTCTGTTGTAAGTCACAAAGTAGGATCTTCATCAGATACTAAAATGGCAAATATGCTTGGGAAAACTCGAGACAGCTTAGGATATGATCTTTCCAACCTAAGGAAACTATTATGATTGTGGTGGTGGTTCCCAAACTTTTCCCCACGGACCATCTGAAAATTGCAGAGGGTCTTGGTGGATCACTTATTGATTTCAGCCATTGTAGCAATTGTAAAGCACTCTGCTAGATGCTGTATGATTTTTAACTGTGTTTTTACAGAAACAATCTGAATGAAGTTTACAGACCACTGGGGCCGCAGGCCGCACTTTGGGACCTCTGGGTTAAGGGGATGACAAGGGTGGCAAGGAAATGGACAAGGGCTTTGTGAGTGGTCTCAACCAAACAATATGATTTCCACAGTCATGTACAACTGCTGCTATGAAGCCATCCTGAGCTTAAGATGAGTTATAACTATTGTTTCCTGTTAGTCTGAAAGAAGAGGAAATCACTAAGCAGACCAAGATCATATCTAATTAAGAGCTGTTAAGTTACAGAACAAACCACCTGGTCACAGCTCAGCTATCAGCAAGCATTTCACACTGAGCACAATATAATTCTTTCCCATGACAAAAGGCTTTTTATGCTCACAGTTGGGACAATATGATGCATTGCTGCATAGAAAAAAGATGTCTGCATTGTTTGTGAGTTTCCAATTCTTTTCCAGCCCTTTTTCCATTTGTTTCTTACAGACCACCTTACCTGCTGTTTCTCTCGCTCCTCCTGCTGTTTGAATTCATCCAGCACAGCTTGGAGGCGGGTCTGGAAAATAAGCAATAGCAGCAAACATGGTTACTGCTGCTGGAATTCTTCAACAAAGGAGCAGACCATATACAGTGCCTTGCAAAAGTACTCAGACCCCTGACCAATGCTCTGTTACTGAATTACAAACGGTACACTGTAATTTCATTCTGTATGATATTTTATTTTGAAACACTGAACTCAAAATCAATTATTGTAAGGTGACATTGCTTTTATGTTGGGAAATGTTTGTAAGAAGCATAAAAACTGAAATATACTGCTTGTGTAAGTATTCAACCCACACACATTAATAGTTGGTAGAGCCACCTTTCGTTGCAATAACAGCTTTAAGTCTTTTGGGGTAGGTATGTACCAGGTTTGCATACAGTGTCAGAGGGATTTTGGCCCATTCTTCTTGGCAGATTCGCTCCAGGCCATTTGGACATCTCTTGTGGACTGCAGTTTTCAAATAGGTCCCCGGAGGTTGCCCATGTGCGAATGCGGACCCTGATCTGAAAAAGATTCCCCATCCCTGGTCTACTCTGGGTGGCAGTGGCTCCCCAAAATCCTTCCTCTCAACTGCTACCTAATCATTTTTTAACTAGAGATTCAAGGATTGAACCTCAAGACTTTCTGTAAATCATGTATATCACCAAGCTGAAGTCTCTTGCCATAGAGACTGTATTCTCTGCTGAACAAGACACCTCTTGGCTATAAACTTTCTCCAGTCTCAGCTGATATGAGCAGGCGTCTATCCAGGCTCTCTCGAGATTCAAGAGAAGGAACAGGGACCATGATGCTGGACTCACCTTGAGGGCCAGGTTCTCTACTTTCATGATGAGATCTTCTTGCCGTTTCCTGCGTTCCTGGGTCTCCTGCAACTTGCCTTTCAGGTTGTCAATCTGCTTCTGGATTCCCATGGCTGGAAGACAGAGCAGATCACTTGACACCCCTAGCAACAAGCCAAACACTCCTCTGCACATTCTGGCATGAGCCAGATCTGGCATGGTCCTGATCCAAGTTGCCCACTCCATCTACCATATAACCCTCTTCAAGGGGCCCCAGGCATCTAACCTATCTGGTTGGTCCCTTCATTTTCTTCCTGTTGCCCATCCAGTTCATTCAGCTTGCCCTGCAGCCTCCTCTCCAGGTCCTCTTCTGTGTCCATGATGTTCAGGTCTTCATCATCGTGGTGATCCCTCTCATCCTCATCACTGCTGGTACTGCTGACGTCCTTAAACATCTCCCGGAGTTCATCATGTTCTATCGCTTTGTAGCAGCAAGGAAAAAAGGAAGGAGGATGGCTGATGAAACACCCAGTACATTTTTCACTGAAAAGTGCTGCTAACCCTGTCGTGTCCCCCAATAACCTCCTTGTGCCTATACTTTTAAATATACCTCCACCTTCCTCAATAGGACAAGGGAAATTCCTCACTGGGACAAAACAAATATAAAGTTCTGTACCCAAAAGGTCCCCGTCAATGGAAATATTAAAGTGTTTCAAGACAATAGGGAGATGAATCCCTATTGCACTCTATTCTCCAGTGCACGTATTTTCCATGAAAACAAATCTAGAATCAAAGCAGGTGAACATCAGTGCTTTAGAATTTGGACAAGGGAAGCTGCCAGGTCAGATGATTTGTCCACCTAGTCCAGGTCTGTCCACTCTGACTGGCAGCAGCTCTCTTGGGTCTTGGTGTGTCTCCCATCAGCTGCTTTATGATTTAACTGGAGATTCCAGGGACTGAACCTGGAAACTTTGGCATACAAGCTGAGCTGAACTACAACTCTTCTCACAAATTTGAAGGCTACTGAAGTCTGGAAGTACCTGATGAACCATGGCTTGCTTTGTGTCCGGACATCCCAGGAGAAGAAATATCCAGGCTTGTGAGTGAACCATGGTTGTCAGGTTCTTTTGTTTCATCTTCAGCTATGACCTCCCAGCCTGAGAGCAGGTAAGGAAGAGTCAAGGGAAACTCCGTTTAATGGGGAAGTGTCATTCTGGAAAAATAGAATCTACACACATATGACATATCTACAGCAATATTCTTTCGATAGTCAGAAAGCTCGCTCTAACCTTCCACATAAAGGACATTAAATAATGTCTGGCCCTGTTCACTGTTAAATTTGCAAATAAAAGAATTGCTTAAAAAAAAGAACCTTGCCCCCCCCCTTCATACTTTCAGTATATGAATGTTCAGGCAAGGATGGCAAATGGGTCTAGATAAAAGGCAAATCCTAGAAAGAAAGGATACGGACACTGACAGCTTCAGCATCTGTGCTCAGCAGGCGTTTCACTTCCTTTTCCACATCTGGGGACTCAATGTACTGGGCCAGAGAGAAGAAAGAGAGAAAGAGGATGTTATGCACCCACAAATTGGCTGTGCCTCAGCCTGGTGTCAGTCCTACTTCCTGCCACAGAGAACGCCATCATGGGCATTCTCATCCCCAAATCCATCACTCCTCCTTTTTGCCATAAGAGTCCTGCAACTATTCCAAACAGGTCACAACTTCCTCTCCAAACACCTACTGAACACCTTTAAATGGAGGTGGGTAGAAAGGAGATTGTGGTCCAAACAGCAGACCGCGGGGGACAATTTCTGGTAAACCACCTAGGGCCTCCTGATTGCCGAGATTCTTGCAAAGAACGCAGGACAAGGCAGATCTTGATCTGTTCCTGCAAGGAACTTCTTACAGTTCTTAAAGCTACATGTTCAGGATCATTCAGAACACATTAGGTTTGCCTTAAAACAGCTTTCCCCAACCTGGTGCCCTCTACATTTTTCAGACTACAACTCCCATCACTCCTAACTATCGGCCACACTGATTGGGGCTGATTGGAATAGCAGCCCAAATCATCTGGAAGGCAGCAGGTTGGAGGAAGCTGACTTGAATCATGGGAATTCCAGTTTGAAAACAGCAGCAACAACAAAAACACCATGCAAGACTGGTTAAACTTGTTCCTGCTGACCGGATTATTACATTTTCTCAGCAGACGACATGAAACTTCTCCCCATTTTTAAAAAACAAAAACCCAGAATGACTTATAGTGGATTATTTACAATATGAAAGAAAGTTTGGAGCCATAGCTTGCCTTGAAACTATCAATGACTACAATGGCTATATATTACAATGCCTCTGAACACCAGTTTCTAGGGATCATAAGTGTGAGGGGGTACTGAGCTCATGTCCTCCTAATAGGTTTCCTGTAGGCATCTGGTTAATCTCTGTGAAAACAGAATATTGGACTAGATGGCTGTCTGGTCTGGTCCAGCAAGGCTCTTATCTTCTTAAAAGGGGTGCTCTGAGTTCATAAATCTATGGTCCTAAGAGCAAAGAGCAGATGTTCTATGCTAGCAGCATTTCCCCCCTCCCAAGTTCTCTGCTGTAAGAATTCAGAAACATTTTACAAAACTTACTCTGCCAATAATCCTGTAACTGAACTTCTAATCTGCTGAATTAAAACAAGAGTCTTGAAGTGCCTTAAAGACTAATAAACATATTGTGGCATGAGTTTGTGTGTTTTTGTAGTGAAGAGTCTATTTCATCAGACGCATAACCTCCTGAATGCCATTGCTGTGGAAAAGGCTCACATTACAGAGAGGACATTGGGTGGAAAGCCAGCAGAGAGAGAGAACCTACCTTATTTCTCTGCTAATGTTCTTGCCACTCCTTCAAGCAAGGCAAGTCTCAACAGTAAGGCAAAAACCAGCCTTTGTTTGGTATTGATATTTCCTCTATTCTCTAACCAAGAGGCAGTTTTAAAATATCCAACTAACCTTCAGAGCAGAATTTCAAGGGGGGGGGGGGAGGAAAAAAATCCACGTGCTTGGGGTAAATTTTACTTCAGGCCTAAAGTATTTTAGAACAAATCCTTTTATTAGCAATTTTCTCTACATGCAATTCTCTCTACATCTGTGATTACCAAACCTTTTTTTCCCATGGACCACTCAAAATTTGCGGATGTTCTTGGTGGACCACTTAATGATTTTTCTGCCTGCTGTGGCAATTGTAATGTGTTGTGCTAAATGCTGTATGGTTTTTAATTGTATTTTTAATTGCTTCTTTTGTTCAAGTAAGATTTCAAAAAATAATACAATAAAATACAATATAAGAAATAAAAGCAGCAATAAAAATCCAATTAAAAATCAATATGCATGCTGCGGACCACCTGAATGAAGCTCATGGACCACTGGCGGTCCACAGACCATAGTTTGGGAACCCTTGCTCTTAAATGCATGGGACTCCTATTGCCTGCCATTGGGGCTTTTTTCATTTTTGTGGTTGGTTTTTTCTTTTTTTCCTTTAAATGATCTCAATAATCCAAAACCAACAAATATACAACAATATAAATATAATTAGAGGTTACAATCTATCACTTCTATATATGAGCATTAATTAAGCGTTCCAGATGGAGACATGTTGTGTCGGCGCTCTCTGCCGTTGCCTCTCTTGCTAACTTAGGTCATGAAGTCATACCAGACTAGTTTAAATATATATCCGATTTGGTTGGACTTCTAGACTCCTTTGGTTTGCACTGTGGTTTTGCCCTAGCAGTGTGAGCAGTGATACAAAGCCAATGCTAACCAGGGGATGCAACTCACCTTCTTCTTGGCCGTCTTTCTGAACCGCCTCTTCCTCACGTTCTTTAGGGGGAGAGTAACTGGAACACCACAGCAAAGAGATTATATTAAGCAAAAGGGAGACCTGAAGGACAGACGATTTACTAAAGAAAAATCTCTCTTTCTCCCTGGCTAGTGAGCAAGGCCGCAAGGAAGAGAATAGCTAGCGGCTCCCACTGACGCGGCTGAATGAGGGTAGCATCCTTAACCAAAGAAATAAGCACGGGTGAATCTTGGTAGTATTGGCAAACAAGAGCCCCGCCCCTTCAGGATCATTGGAAGGGATGGAGATGAGGGGAAGGCTCACAGAAAGCCAAGTAGGGAAGGTGAAGTGGAAGATAGTTCTACTACTCACTGCCATGATTCCAGAGGAACTTTTTCTCTCTGTCCTTGTCTTTTTTCTTATTTGTTTTGCCGTCAGTACTTGCAGGAGCTGGCTCTTCCTGAGCAGGGTAGAGTTCACCACCCACAGTACATACAAGCATCTGAAACCCCCCAAAAAACACAGAGAGAGGCAACTTTTATATGCAAGGCCAGTGTCAAGGGTTGGCATGGTTGGGTACCTGACGGCTGTAATGCTCGTATTATGATGCTCATAATATTATATTATTGCATGTTTTTACACATGCTGTGGATACAACATCATCATCATATTTTATGGATGTAGCCATCTGAAGTTTGTGCATTGCAATGGTTCTATTTAAAATTTGTACTTCCCACATTTTTCTATTTTTGTATTGTTTTTACTTTTCACATTCATGACAAGGTTTAACTTTTTTTCTTATTAATTGCTTGTATTAGATATTGCAAATGCACTCACTGACATTACAGCCGCAAGGTTTATATACATAAGTTGAAAATATAGCATGTTTACTTTGTATAGTTCGTTAATCTAGACTTTTGCGCTTTATGTTTCTGTTTGAACAGTCAGGGATATTTTCTCCCTAGCCTGGTTTGTTATTGTTGAGGATCGACCAAGGCCCACATCCATGCACGGGACACACTGCTTACCTCCAGAGCTTCCAGGCCTGTTGCTCTTCCCACTTGGAGTTGCTGCCTATTCACCTCCACACTCCAAACTTAAAAGCAATGACCAGGGTGAGGAGAAAGAACATGGTCCTCTCCTGTTGCCTTGCACTCTCCTTCTCTTTGGTTGTGTGTATTCAGCTCAGAAAGAAGGCAAGTGAACGGGCAGCAGTAATGGCGTCAAGGAAGACATGGGCCTGTTCATGGAGGTAAGGGCCCACTGAGAGCATTTAGCCTGACAGCTCCCCAAAACCCAAAGCTGGCACTGGTTATATATAAAAGCATTGTGGAGGAGGGGAGACAACAAATCTTTTTGGCACCAATAGTTTGGGCACAGAAGCAGTCAACCATATTGTCTGGAATCGAGCTTTTTGTGAAATCTGTATAGCAAGGAGACAGTTGCAAGCCACAGAAGCTAATTCATGTTTTGACTCCCTCTTGGCCTTGAGAGGAGAACAGTTTTGTGATAATGAAGAAAGGCTGAAGAGGGGAGATGGGGTGAGTACTGAGCAAGCACAACACAAGGATTTCAGTTTGAGTCAGTTATGGGAGACAGAGTAGACAAGCTCTGGAATTTTTGGTTAGAGATGTTTTATAAGAGCATCTCATTTTATTACATCTCATTTTATATTCTTGGCACTTACCAATATATATCTGTTATATTATCAAACGAGCAAAACTTGAAGAACCCCAAACCTTATTTTATTCAGGTATGCTTTGTAAAGAGCCATTCTAACCAGTCAGGGTCTTTATAGCGTTTGGGAAATCTGAGAACTTTGCTTTATTCTAGCAGAAAGATTTTTCTACTTACATAGGAGGTCAAACCTCTGACACAAGCATCTCAAGGACCACTCAGGTTTCTTGCTTCAGGGGACCAGCCGCCAGTAAAGAATTCTTCACTCTCAAGACTAGGACTAAATGTTTTACATCATAGCTATTCCATTAAGTACTTCTAGTATAGAAATGAGTGGCAGCAGAATTTAGGGTCAAGAAGAAGTATCATAAGTGAGGCCATGTACAAGGGGAGCCAATGGAGAAAGTTTGATATTCAGACTGTATGGCCATACTTACCTGGCAAATATCTGCTGTCTTATAGAAAGTTTTCTTATCAATAGTTTTCAGACTCTCAGTGATGCAGGGCAAGTCTACCAGCTTGGCAGCTAACGGGACGCGGTCTACTCGCACAATCCCATGACGGCCATCTGCTGCAGAAATCAACAGGAAAATAGGGCGGTGCTCTGAGATGTTCAATAGAACACCTGAAGATACTTTGTATTCTATTAACAATTCAGAACACAGTTCCAGCATACTTCATGCTTGCATGTTCATAAGAACAGCCCTGCTGGATCAGACCAAAGGCCTAACCTTTGGCCCTCCAGATGCTGCTGAACTACAACTCCCATCATTCCTGTCCACAGGCTACGCTTGCTGGGGCTGATGGGAGTTGGAATTCAGCAACATGTGGAAGGCCAGAGGTTCCCCATACCTGGCCTATCTAATCCAGCATCCTATTCTCACAGTAGCTACCCAAATGTCAATGGGAAGCCCACAAGCTGGACACGAGACCAAAGGTCTTCTAGTTCAATTTCCTATCTCCCACAGTGGCTACCCAGAGGACAGAAGTGCAATAGTCCTCTCCTGCTCATGTTTCTCAGCAACTGATATTCAGAGACATGCTGCTTCTGATACTGGAGGCAATTCAGCCATCATAACAGTAGCTACTGAGAGCATAATACCTCCAAGAATTGGTCTAAATCCCCTCTTAAAGACATCCTAGTTGTGACCATCACTCCATTTTGTAATAGCAGATTCCATAGTTTAAATATATACTGTAGGAAGAATTCCTTACTTTTATCTGTCTGTCCTGAATCTCTCACCCTTTGGCTCCAGTGGGTGCCAGGTTCTACTAGTACTATGAGAAAAAGATAATTTTTCTCTCTGTCCACGCCATACATAATTTTATACATCAATAATTTCTCCCTCTACAACAGATAATAATACTGGCTTATTTTTTCAGGGCTTTGATTACTTCACCGTCCAGTGATGACTTGCAAACATGATTGGGCCATCACTGAAAGAATCCTTACATAACCTCAAATACAAAATACTTTTCAGTGGAGTCTGTTCACACGCTCAGCAGCCAGTCATCAACTGTATAGCAAACCAAATCAAGTGATGCACATGTACATGTGAACCAGCCCTAACAGCAGGAAGATGGATTAGATATATCACCCTCCTGATGTACAGATAAGAGGAGAGACTGTTTGTACTACACCCATTTACAGAAACCTCTTCAATTCACCTTCTCCACAGCCTTCAGAGAGTGCAGTGACATTAGCGGCAGAACAATCCCTCTCTCTTTCCAGCAATTTCCTGTAGGGCTCCCCAACAATACCTTCCTAATAAGCCTGAACATTCTGAACTCCAGGATTTGATTAGCAGCTCGAGGCCAAAGAGGAATAATGGCAGAAGCCAAGAAGTTAGAACTAGTTGACCTTGTCCTCTTACCATGCAATTCAATGGTAAGCCTGTCCTTCAAGTTGACGCTTCCAGATTGAACAGCCCTCCGCACAGTAGAAGCATATTCCTGGAAAGCAAAGTGGGTGGTGGAGGGAGGGAGAGGCAAAGTTAGAGGATACCAGCCCATATTCATGCCGCCAGCAACAGAATCAGGCCGCAAACAGAAAGCACTTTAAAGTTTATTTGTTGCAAAGGGTCTCTTACCGGAGGCAGTCTCAAAATGAATTGGCTCTCCAACTCATGGGGAGCATCGTCCTTGTTCTTGCTCATCTTTTGTTCTTATGTTTCAGGAAACAAGGGAAGACAAGGCATGGTTATCCACTGGCCTAGCAGCAGCGTCTCTCAGTCTTTGCTATCCAACCTGCTGCATTGCTAAGCATCGTAAAATAGCAGTAAACACAAACACATTCTGCTCCAAAGCACCTCATTCGAGGGAACTAGAGAACTTGCGCCACACATTAAAAGCACATTCCAGACCCAAAGCCAGAGATGCAACTGGAGGCTTAAGGAATAAAAGGCATGACGGTGAAAGCAGAAATGTTTCCCCACAAAGTCACTACACTCTGCTCTGCCCACCACTTACTCTGAGTTGCGATTTCAGTCATCAGCCAGGGCAAAACTTTCTCAGCTTCGAGGTAAGAGCAAGATTAAGCTAGCACAAGCCCTCCTCTTCTCCCTCACCCCTCCTTTGCAAAAGCCATCCTTAGTCCTTTCAAATAAGGAGTGACCAACAGTGGAGAAATTCAGATTTGATCACAGACAAGACCAAAGGAATGCAGCAACCACACAGTATAAGATTACTGTTTAAAGCATGAGAATGCAGCCATTGGAGCAGAACATAGGGTGCTGAGAGGGGAAGAAAAGGTGGTGATTGATTCCCACCAAACTAGTGACAAATACCCCTTATCTAAAGATGACTAGGCATGCCACATGTGTGACAGGCTACAGATTCCACTGCCTCAAATCACAGCAGCTCATCATCTTTTGGGGTCCCCCATTCCCCCAATCACACTTCAAAGGCCTGCAATTCTCTTTTGGATCATTTCAGAAAGGAAGGAGTAATCTTTGTATTTTTGATCCTTCTTCTAGAAAGAGCTACAGACCCAACACCAGAGAAACGTAAAAGAAACGAATGCATTACTTGTAGATGCCATCTCTCCTCTTCTTGCTTCACGCAAACGTTTATTAAAACTTGTACCATTCAAAACAACTAAACATAAATGCAGAAAAAAAAACCCAGTTAAAAATAAATAAAAGAAAAACAAATGTAGATTAAACATTGCCTGCTATAATCAAGGGAGATTAAATACACCAAATTGTTGTTTCCCTCTCTCCAGGAATAAGATTCTATTAAAATATAAGAGTGATTCCCTTGAACTCTTCTCACTCTCTATATAGGAGGGGTAATCAATGTGGTATTCTCCAGAGGTTGTAGACTCCAATTCCCATCAGCCCCAGACAGCATGGTAACAGTCAGATCTGATGTGAGTTATAGTCTACAATATCTGGAGGGCATGATGTTGGCTACCTTTGCTATATAGGTTTTAAAACATTCCCCACAAGTTAGACGATCCTCAGCTATTTTACAGGTTGCCGGTAATTAATCAATATCAAAATATAAGCATTTTCAAGGACTGCAGAGACAGGACACTACCAAGAAGCAGTGATCTAACACATACTGAAAGTAACAATTAACATTAGAATTTTGAAACATATCTGTAGTGTTCAAAGCACGTTGCATGCGATATCTTGCTGCAATCCTTACGACAGCTATGCAAGGTATTATTATCTCCATACTAGAGATAAAGGAAGGGTCTGAGGCTGTTTAAGCATCCTGATTCAGTTTAGTCACCAAATCATTACACAACACCAGCTCTTCCTTGCAAATGATGCTTTACAAGAGGAGAACCTGAGGGCTGATTTATACCAGAGGTATAAATATTTATATCAGGTTAGCTGGAAATCATAACAATTTGCATGGCAACAGGGGAAACTCTACTCAAATGAGGCCATCACTACATGTACAAAACCACACCTTTGCACTCTACATTCATCTGGATGAACTGACATATGATGTTGTCTTATGCTGAGTCAGATCACTGGGCCTCCTAGGCTAGGATCGCTACGCTGAGTAGCCGTTTCCCATGCTGATAAAGGAGATGTCAGGGGCTGAACCTGAGACCTTCTCCATACAAAGCATGCGCTCTACTCCTGAGCTTCTCCCCCCCAACTCCCTGATTAAAATCCCCCTGATGAAAGTGTATGAAAATGCATCCTTTAACCATCTTACTTACATATACAACAGGACATTAAAATTGTGTTAAAGCCGTCACCTTTGCATAGCTTTAAAAGAGAATTAGACAAATTCATGGAGGATAAGGGCTGTTGACGATTACTAGTCACAATAGCAGTGTTCTACCATCGTTGTGGGAGGCAGGGTACCTCTGTATACCAGTTGCGGGGAAGGTGCTGTTGCGCTCAGGTCCTGCTTGGTGGCTTCCCATAGGCATTTGGTTGGCCACTCTGAGAAAAGGATGCTAGACTAGATGGGTCTTTGGTCTAATCCAGCATGGCTTTTATATGTTCTTATGTTTTTTTCAGAGAGCCAGTGTGGCGTAGTGGTTATAGTGTTGGACTACGACCTGGGAACCAGGGCTTGAATCCCCACACAGCCATGAAGCTCACTGGGTGACTTTGGGCCAGTCACTGCCTCTCAGCCTCAGAGGAAGGCAATGGTAAACCCCCTCTGAATACCGCTTACCAAGAAAACCCATTTTGTAGGGTTGCCATACGTCCGGATTGACTTGAAGGCAGTCCATTTCCATGTCCATGTTTTTTGAATTAGTTATTTTTAAAAAATTAGGACACTAAGTCTGCCTCAGTATATGTTCACTACACATTTACTTGGGAATATCTTTCCAATTAATTCAATAGAGCTTATTTCTAGTAAATGTGCATAGAATTTCATGCTTCGGAATAAATCTAATCCATCAATATATTGTACAGGAACCATCCAATACAAGAGTGTTCCAAAAAGCACTTATTTGAGACTACTGTAAGAGTGTGGGAGGGGAGCTAGATGACTATGTGGGGACATTTTCAGATTTTTTTTATGGATCAGGGAGAAGGACAGGCACCCTGCTATGGGGAAAAGGTCTGAAGTTTACCTTGTGAAAGGGGTAAGAAAGTGCAGGCATCTCATAGTGGAAGGAAGACAGAAGCCTTGTTCAGGACCTTCTGAGGAGTTGGCTGTGGTCTGAAGGCACATAAGGCCAGCACTCTGCTGAAGCTAGGCAGGGTCAGGTCTGGTCAGTGCCCAGATGGGAGACCACCTGGAAACCATATGTAAGCCGCCTTTGGTTTCTATCATGAAAAGAAAGGAGGGGTATCAATCAATCAATCAATCAATAAGAAAGAGGGTGGCTCTGAAATGTTGGAGCAGGGGTGTAAAATGTCAGGAAAGAGTCCTGAGCTTATTAGAAAAAACAGAGCAGAGACATAAGAACATAAGAACAGCCTGCTGGATCCGGCCAGTGGCCCATCTAGGCCAGCATCCTGTTCTCACAGTGGCCAACCAGATGCCCATGGGAAGCCCGTAAGCAGGACCTGAGCACCAGAGCACCCTCCCCTCCCGGCAACTGGTTTTCAGGAGCAGACTGCCTCTGACTATAGTGCCAGAGCACAGCCATTATGGCTAGTAGCCACTGATAGCCTTTTCCTTCGTGAATTTGTCTAATCCTCTTTTAAAGCCATCCAAGTTGATGGTCATCCCTGCCTCCTGTGGGAGCAAATTCCACAGTTTAATTTTCCTATAGTTTCTTGGCAGTATTCTGTAAGGTGGGTGGGGGGCTCTTTCCTATATCTTCTTAGGGAGGCCCTGTGAAACAGGGGAGGTATAAGAGGAAAGAATTCTGAACTTGGAGGAAGATGTGGGGGGGAGCTGTTATACTGCTGGAGAATCCTCTTTCCATATGTTCTCAGGGATGCCCAATGGGGGGGGGATTGCTCTGAAATAGACAGGGGATACCAATGCAGAATGGTGGCCTTGGGGAAAAAATGACAAACGAGTCGTATGGGTGTTGTGCATGGTTTTCCTATGACATCATCTTAATAATCATTTATTACTACTACTACTATTATTATTATTCAACATCTCTATACCACTTGATTGCAATAAAACCTCTACGCAGTTTACAAAAGTAAAAATAAAAACATTAAAATTGCCAAGAAAAAAACCTGAGTATTTAAAAACGCTCAAAAGATAAATTAAAATCAACAGTAAGCAAGAAGGCATTAAAACATATGTGGGCATTCCAGGCTCGCTCTGAAATGGGGGCGGGGGGAGAGAGAACAGAGAAGAGCCCAGAGCTTATAAGAGAAAAGGAGGGGGAGCGGGGCGCTGTTGTAGGGAGAGGGGTTCTGTTTTCCTACCCTCTCGCGGAGGGAGGCTGTTTTAGGATTCGGATCGATCTGCAATGGGGGAGGCGGGGGGAGCAGGGAAAGGTCCTGAGCTTGGAGAAAGAAAAGGATTGCGGTGGGGGGGGGAACTGTAGGGTCTTGGGAGAGTCTGGGGGCGCCCTGATCTTGGGAGATGCAGAGACCTCTGTGGGAGTAAGAAATTAGGGTGGGAGGGTGTCCAAGGGAGGCCGTTTCTTAGAAGCCCACAGCCAGGTGAGGCCTAACTCGGGGACCCGTTTCGCCCACTTTCCCGTGACTCACCAGCCGCCCGCCCGGTCGGCCGAGGTAGGCCAGTCTCTCCCGGAAACCCTGACGCTGCGGAAGCGGAACGGACGGCTACTCGGCTGACAAGGCGTGGAAGGAGAGGGAGAGAGAGAAAGAGAGGGCGGCAGGACCCGAACGGGAAGAGAGAGACGAGAGAGGCAGGTATCGATATCCTTTTTCCCCCAATACAAGCCTTGCCGGCACCGGCATCCCTCCGCCGTCTTGAGGAAGGGCTTTCTCTCCCCATCCCATAAGGCTGGCTTCACATTTGCGAAAAGGTGCGCTTCCCCTTCAAACCCGGATTAATAAATCCGTAGTCTTATTTCCATATAGTTTGCCCTGTTTAGCTTCTTGGGGGTGGGTGCTCTTTAGGGCTGGGGGAACCACAGGGAAGAGCCCTGAGCTTGGAGGAGAAAAAACAGTTTATAACTTGATTCTCTTCAAACTATACCTTCTCAAAAGAAGTACCTTTAATTTTATATGGTGCTGGCAGCTTCACACAAAGACACAATATGTGTGTGTAAATGTATATATATTTACACACGCTGATATATACTCATATATATATATCATGACTGTTTACAGAGCCAGTGTGGTGTAGCGGTTAAAGTGCCAGAGAGGTCAGGATCCCCACTAAGCCTTGAATCTCACTGGGAGACCTTGGCCCCGTCACTATTTATCAGCCTAACATACCTCGCAGGATAGTTATGAGGATACAATGGAGGAGGACCATGTACTCCACCTTGAGGTCTTTGGAGGAAAGTGGAATATAAATGTAGTTATAATAATAAAAATAATGCCTTTCTACTCCAGAGCTTTCAATGTACTGCCTTCGAGTCGATTCCGACTTATGGCGACCCTATGAATAGGGTTTTCATGGTAAGCGGTATTCAGAGGGGGTTTACCATTGCCTTCCTCTGAGGCTGAGAGGCAGTGACTGGCCCAAAGTCACCCAGGGAGCTTCATGGCTGTGTGGGGATTCGAACCCTGGTCTCCCAGGTAGATATGTTTATACAAAATTTATCAGTGACAGCGACAAGTAATAAGCTAGCAATTATCTAATATTTAGCTACTTTGATTGATTTGCCTTTCTATCAAGGTACACAATCAATAATTAGTTGATATTGTTCACTCACCATCCCACCATCTGTAAACAGGGAGAAGTTTCAAGGGTGCCATGCTTATCCTGGTTTAGTTTCCTTTCCTTTAGGAAGAGGTCCCTGTAGGCTTATTGGCTTTTTTGTTTTATGTTTAAGTACAAATATACAGGTTGAGCACAGGTGAAGGCACAGCTTGACCACTTGCAACACAGAGCCAAAACCCGCTGCTTCCACATCAGGGTCGCTTCTAGACAACCTGTTTGTGGAGTGTTCATCCTGATTTTTTTGTGGAGAGATTATACAATGTCCAATCAAGCAACGGTGCATTTTTATATCACTTTCCTTTCCACAAGAAGTTCAGTGTGTGTGTGTGTGTGTGTGTTTGGAAGTGGGTTTGATGCACAAGAGTGCCAAATCCATTTTAATTGCACAACCTGGATTTGCCAGTATGCATCTGAATCCCACCCTCAAAATAGTGACAGCCTGGAAGCATCTCCAGAGATAGCCAGCATCTGATTACCTTACAGAGTTCGAAACTCAGATGTCTCTCAATCTCAGACTCAAATTGCAGTCTGTTGTTCTTTACAAACATCTAAATTGCAGCCTCTCCACCCAGAATGGAGAGGGGAGAAATATATGCCGTTTCAGGTATTTCCTTGTCATTCAGCAGACTTATGGAAGATCATTAACAATTAGTTTCCACATCACCTGTAGTACAAGAGAGGTAACTAGTCTATATGAGGTTATGATAAAGACAGTGCACTCCACAAAGCTTGGGTCAGACAAAATAATTCTCTTTCCTTTTCCTATCAAGAGTAGAATGGACAGGTCTTATATGCTTACTGGACATCAGGCCATTTCACATAAAAATCACTTCTAGTAAATTGTGTGGTCCCCTGTACATAATTGGTGGGGCTTACTTTCAAATAAATATATGCAGGT